>NC_052619.1:50377181-50981879 GCF_016545825.1 Eucalyptus grandis | reverse complement strand
TGAACTCCGCTAACTTTTTGCATCGATAGCCTCTTAGTAGGCCACTGATAACTATTGGATGCCATCTCTTCTAATAGATTGTAGGCTTCTTTTAGTGTTTTATTATTTAAAGTCCCCCTATAGCTGCATCAATCATAGAACGAAAATTTGTACTAGAGTCATTATAAAAAGTTTGTACCTGCATCTATACGGGTAGTCCGTGATGTGGGCATCTCCTAAGAAATTCTTTGAATTTTTCTCATACTTCATTATCCATCGGCATAAAATTAGTAATATCGTTACGCATCTTCGCAGACTTTGCAGGTGGAAAGAACTTACCAAGAAATTTCTGAGCCATATCATTCCATGTAGTAATTGATCCTGCAGGAAGAGAAGAAAGTCAACTCTTAGCTTTGTTTCTAAGAGAGAATGGAAATAATCTCAATCTAATAGCATCATCTGTAACTTCATTATATTTAATGGTGTCACAGATTTCAAGAAAAGTATCGATGTGAGCGTTTGGATCATCGCTTGGTAGCCCATTGAATTGCATCGATTGTTGAAGCATCTGAATAAGTGACGGCTTGATTTCAAAGTTATTTGATTGAATTGCAGGTCTTCTGATACTTGATGTGGTGCTTTGAACTGTTGGCGCAGCATAATCTCTTAAGAGTTTATGTGGATTTTCATTCTTACCGTTTGCCATCTTAGCGTGATTCCTATGTTCTCTTAGTCACCTTTGGAATGTACGCTCAATTTCTGGATCAAGCTCAACAGGTTTCCCTTGTTGGCTACGTGTCATAAACCAATGTATACCCTAAAAAATAAAACAAAATGAAAGTTAGATTAAACTTAGAATTATCTTGTATCAATATTAATTAAAATTAAACAAACAATCCCTGGCAACGGCGCCAAAAACTTGTTCATAAAATTCTAAACGCAAGTGCATGTGTTGAACAAGTAATACAATGATGAGAAAAAGTATCGCCTCACGGAGATCGGTGATTAATAAACCAATTAAATACTAAATAGACTAATTCTAAAATTTATCTAACAGATCAAAATATAATTAAGAATAAATTAAAAACGAAATTTGTAGACTAAATGTAGTAAATCGATCAGATAAATATGTTAGATCATCCAATTTCACCATAACCACTAGATATGAATTTCATATTGTTGCGGATATAAGAACAATATCAAACATGTGATAGCGGAATTTCCTAACCTATTTACTATCCTATCTCTAGGTATAGTAGACCTACTCAGTTTATTAATCCACTATATATCTATGTGAATTAAAATAAACATAAGTGCATTAAAAACTATGAATATTCCCGGCTTACAATGAGTCTTTTGGATCACCTTATCACTGAAAGCTACACAAATAACGCAGTATATCTCTATCTACGTTTAATTCATGGTTATATATTACAATGAGCAATTGCATATTATCACTTATCAGTCTTAAACATGCACATCAGATCATTCAAGTGGTGGCCAGTCACTCAAAAGCATTAAACACAATAATATATAACTCACACGAATGAAATCAATTGTAAAATATAAAAATCATGAAATTCGCATCATCATGGTTAGGCTACATCGTAGCCCTAACAAAAGAAAATTAGAACATAGTAGAAGAAAAAGTAAAAATAACAATTAAACTTAGCATCTTGAATCAAAGAACAAGAATTCTATCATTATTTTTGTCTTCTCTTCAAAATACTTCAAAAACTCTCAGAAAAATGAAAAACGATCTAAGCCCAAAAACCTAGCTACTCTCTCGCTCTCTCTCTCTGTTCTCCTATTTATAGGATATATCCAAAATATCTATCTTCTAACGCTTGCAGATAACATTAGGAAACAAAATTAAGAATTTCCTGATTTGATATCCATCTTCCACTGCTGCTTTTATTTGAATTCTTTATAGTTGTCATTCTTTTCTTTATCCTCTCCATATCTCATTATTCTGCATAAACAAGGAAAATTCAAATAATCAGAAGGAAATCCAAATATTTTCTCATAGATAATGCATTAATTGTTGCCTTAAATAGATACAATAACTCTATTTTTATAGAGTTATCACCTGGTTCTAAAGAGACCGGTTCTGGTTCTCAGTTCCATTTTTTTGGGAACCGGTAGTTCCGGTTCTGGTGGGATAGGAATCGGAACCGGGAACTAGAGCTGGAACCGGTTAGGGCTGAAAAAAAGAGAGCCTTAAATCAGAAATGTCCCTGCCTCCGCTCGACACTTTCACAGCAAAGAAGAAGACCAATTCTCTCTTCTCTGAGTCTCTCCCATTCTCTGCCTCTGCTTGACGCCACCACCACCGCTCGCCCTCAACACCACCGCCGACCTCTGCTCGGCGAGCCACCACCGACCTTTGGTCGACGCCACCACCGCTCGCCCTCAACGCCACCGCCGACCTCTGCTTGGCAATCCACCGCTAACCTTTGGTCGACGCCACCACCACTCGCCCTCGATGCCACCGCTAACCTCTGCTTGGTGAGCCACCGCTGACCTCTGCTTCTATGATGATTTAGTTTGTAAATCTCTAATATTCTTCTCATTTCTTGCAGCTAAGTAACTACTCATCCTTTGAGGGCGTATTATATTGCAAGCCCCACTTTGATCAACTGTTTAAGATGGCAGCCTGGATAAAAGTTTTGAAGGTGATTGAAAGTAACAAGCACAGACTTGAATCTCTCAGTGAGTCACTTTTTGACGGTCCATTTTGCATGTCTGTGTAGGTACTCTAAGAACTGTCAATAAATCTGTTGATCAGGTAACCCTTGGTTGCCAAGTCCTTATGCGACTAGCTTCATTATATGAGCTAGATTTAGCTAAATCAGTTATACTTCGCAACATATCGAGTTCTTAAGAATATGCTAAGATGCTTATGATGGTCGATTTTTGACAGGTACAAACAAATAGCAAAGTCTCGAGATTCTTTTCTAGAACCAGAGAGAAGTGTGTTGCATGCAAAAAGACTGTTTATCCAATTGAAAAGGTAAGCGTCAGAAACATGTTGGCAAGCTACTACTTTTTATGGAGCCATTTTTTGGCATCAACTGAACATTAAGCCTCAACCAAAAAAATAAGTGGTTGTGATTGAGGGTCATCAATGATTGATCTACCCTTGTTTAAGTGATGTGGAATGAGTACAGCACAATTATCCACCAAATTTAGAGTAAGCATGAGTAATTTGGCAGCATAATTAATGTCATTCACATTTTTCGCACAAAGTACAAAATGAAAAACTTTGATGAATCACAGTCATTTTAGCATGAGTTCTTGCATTTCTTGTCTATATGATTTCATCTAAGCCATCTGTCTTTCTATACTTAATTGTTTTTTAGAAGGATTGGTTATTTGATGCAATCTACATTTGAGCATAATTTATCTCAGGAGTTCATTTTTGTTCATCTTGTAGCTTCTTAAATTAATATGTTGGCTATTGATTCTTTTAGGTGGCAGTTAATGGAACATCATATCATAAAGCTTGTTTCAGGTGCAGCCATAGAGGTTGTGTTATTAGCCCATCAAACTACATCACTCATCTGAATCGCCTCTACTGTAAGCACCACCATAACCAACTTTTTAAGGTAAAGGGAACTTTAGCCAGCTAGACAAGCATGCAAAAATAGAAGAGGTACCTAAGTTGCCAGTTGCCGAAGTTGCAGAGTAAACTCCACTTATATTCTTTAATACGCTCCTCTAAGCAACTAAGTCTGATGGTATGTCTCAATTAATGTGTGGATGATTGATTAGTTAGGGGTCCCAGAAGAGATGATGAATGGGCATCATTTCCTTCTAAAACACAAACCACATCATTATCTGTTTACTTACAGGTTTTTCAGTTTGTGGCTTAATCTTTTGGTTTGAGAATTTGGGCAAGGTCAGTGAGGTTTGGAAAAGACAATGATTAGGGAGACAGTATTGAGATCTTTATATTATAGATTCGAGGTTTGTGTATTATTGTAGTGTGAAGCGGTTTGTTTTCTCCCAGTATGAAATCAACTCTCTGTGGCCAACATAGACTTATCTAGTTTGTTATTTTCACTTTCCATTTTCCAAGTCTATAGTTTTCATGAAATTATGTACATGATCTGATCTGATTAAAATGTAAAGGTTTGCACATGACAGATTCTAATCAGATGTGATTAGTTCACAATTTAGTCTACTTATGCATATTAATGTATAAGAAACAAACTCTTCTCCATCAGTTTCATAACAGTTTCATCCTACATAAAATCAACTCGTAATCGAGCTGCTGAGAAGCAATTCTGCGTATAAAGATGCAAAAAATGAAATGTGGTGGAACATCAGAACTCATGAACATGTGAGAGAAGAAAATAGCTTTATTGTTTTTTCAGTGGATCTCCACTGCTGAATATTCATCATTTGGTCTATAATAGAACATCAAGATAGTGGTTCCTACTTCTTATAAGCAAATAGGCATGTATCATGCTAAATACACACTAGAAATCAGTTGTTGAGTGCAGAACGATGATACAGCATGTGGTAAATTAGAGTGATGCGAGTTACACGGATGGGAAATATTTGTTTAGGTTGAAGGGCAGTGAGTAGAACTCTTCACTTCTTGTATCACCTTTGAATGACTTGAAATTGTCCCACCACTCCTTAGCCCTGTATTTTCTGATTTGACCATCCTTCTTAAGCAATGTATTATCCAGGAAATATGCCAAACAGCCTGCGATAAATGGTTCCGAAGACAGGGGAACGTTGATCATGTCATTGAACTTGTAAAGTTTGAGAAAATAACAGAACTTTAGTCAAAAGAGTAGTCATCTACAAATAAAGGCTTACCATTTGAACTGCATGCACGATAATACGAAATGTATATATATATATATATATATATATGTAAAAGAAGTTTGTGCATACCCATCTCGCTACAGTGTGAACTGGACCATAACCATTGATTGCAGTGTATTCATTGATATTTGCTTTGTCCATTGTGGTTCTTGAAGTGATGAAGATGCAACCTGTTCAGCATCTGCTGGAGCCAATTCTAGAGCCTTTAATTCAAAAAGTAGTAAGTTGGTTTTTTTTTTTTTTGGTGGAAAGTAACCAATGGCATTTTTTAGTCATTTTGAGTTATTATCTTATTTAAATTGCATTTGACCTTGCTTCAACTTAATAATGATTGAACATGCTGGCAACTTTTAATTTGTTTTTCCAACTATAGCAGGTCATGCTTGACATATGTGGGCACAATAATTATAGTTAATCAAGCATCTCATTTCTTCTCTGAAAACTTCTTATTGGTTTTGATTATATATGTCCAGATTCTTGGCATTGGTAAGGCTACTAAGATGTGGGAAGTTACCGTAGAGCATGCGAATATGTTATAGTTCAAATCTGAAAATGAAAAAAAGAAAAAGAAAAAAGAACTTGTTGGATCCTGGAACCGACCCTGGAACCAGTGACAGGGTAGGTTCCAGGTTCTTGGCTCTGACGGGTAGGTTCCAGATTCCAAAAAATGAGGAACCTGTACCCGAGGGTAGATTCCAGGTTCTAGACATAATCAAATTGGAACCGGGAACCACTCATCCCTAGTGGCTAATACCTGTATGGCCGTGGCAACACTCGTTGGCACTAATGACATTCGCTGCCGGCATTTCAGTTTCTGGAAGATAAAATGGCTCTGAACTAGATGCCAGAATTGTTCCGCTGTTAAACAAACCCATGTACTACGTCTTCATGATTTGCAACATCGTCGCCATGTACAGCTTGATAATTGCAGTTGCGAACCTTCTTTGAGTGCAGAGAAATTGTTTGGATCCAGAGCGTTTGGCCATTATCAAGTCAACGCTACCGCTACTCATAGCTCTTGCCACAATGTCCATGGCCTTCATGGCGGGAGTTTACGTGACCGTAAGCAAACGCATTTGGATTGCCCTTGTCACCTTAATCATTGGAATCACTGCCTTCATCAGTGTCTGGAAACTTTACCTTGGCTCATTTTCTACGATTCGGTGGGCACCTCGTAATCGTAATCGTATTTCCCATATCTTCATGAAATACTTCGTTGCAGCTTTTATACCAATTTCTTCAATATATGAGCCGCAAGAAGGGCCGAACCACCTGCTCGCTCGAGAATCTAGACAATAAGCCGCGGCTGCCTGAGCACCCTCTCGAAATCCTCGAAGGTTTCGCGGAACCATTACCAAGTATGGGCGGAGAAAGAGGGATGGTGTGGATTGAAAAGACTGAGAAGACGTGAATGAAAATTTGTGCCGTAATGAAGCTATATTTTTCATGTCTAACTTTGGTACCAAAGTTTTATTTTAAGTAGCTCCGTGCCAAAAATAGATATATATCTCGCGTTCACAGCGATGTACTATGACCCTATTTATTATTCTCATTTTAGTATTGGACTGCACATCCTTTGTTAGCAAACATTTGTTAATTTCTCTATTTGCTTTTTTTGCTTGGATAATTCTCTGTATATCACATGCTAGACCCTAAAACCGTGAGTGTTGTGAATAGTATCAGGTGTAAAAACAAAGGCCAATTCAATTTCAATTTAAGAAGATGAACATGTTAAAAAAAACATGCCGCCTTCATTTGTGTTTCCTGTCGCTTCAATTAATTAGGCGCCTCAAGTTTTCATAGGCAAGAAATCTGACCCTTTAATTTCTTCTATTATGTGTTGCCAACTCTATATCATAGAAGAAAATTGATTACCAACTAGAACAGTTTTTCTTTTAATTTTGAAAATTGAGTCATACTATGCTATACATAAGAAAAATGTCAGTTTTAGCGCTCCAATATTTACCACATAAAAAAAAAACTTGTTACGATAGATGCCAAATAAACATATGAGGGATAAATGTCTCATAATATATGTTAGTTACAGTGAATTGAGAGTATTTGCTAAGTGAAGCACTTGATTCAATACAAAGGAAGAAGAATGCCATTCAGATTTGACAACTAAACGATACCTCCAAAAAGAAAAAGAATCAATATAATGGTTGCACGATATCTCAAGCTAAGACTAATTTTCTCATGTGATTAGCACATGTTAGTAAACCATCATGTCTACTCCTTGTAAAGACCAAGAACCTCACTTGCTAACTCACAAATGACTCTTCATATTATTGGATTTGGAATGATTGCACATCCTATCTTAGTAAATACTAGATTTTGATGGAGCGTGTGAAACTTACGGAGTTTTCTCTCTATCCGAAAGGGGTAGTTTTCTCTCTCGCTTTTACAGAGTTTCTTTCTTCTGTTTAATGGCAGCTTAAACCCTAATCCTCTTTCCTTCATCTGGTTTTCCTCGATGGATTCTCTCTTCTCCCAGCAGTTATTTTCGGTGCCCTTCCGTATTGTTTAACTTTTCTGCCTTCAGTTCTTGTTCTGTCTTGTTCCTTCGTCTTTTTCTCTCTTCCTTTTGCCCCTGCTTCGCTCTGCTTTCCCATCCTCCGAACCTTCAATCGATTGCTTGCATGTTCGAATCTGATCTTCATTTGGTTCTCTCGGCTTTTCTCTTTGGTCCATCTCGCCTATCCAAGCTTTCCCAGTCTCTAATTCTATTTTTGACTTCCTTTTCTTGCTCCTAACTCTGTCCGCAGTAGCTATGGTACATGCATATGATGCCAATTCCCCCCGTTTGGCCGCCCTGTGTAAGCGCTTGGGAAGATTGTGCTCACCTCACGATTTGGAGGTCTGGAACGATGTGCCTTCACCTACGAAATTGGATGAGTGCCGATTAACCATAATCGGTAAGATTTTCGCTGACTCTCCTATAAATTTCCAAGCCTTCCAGAGTACATTAAAACAGGTCCGGTGAATAGAACAGGTGGACATCTCTCAGAGAGAGGATGGTATCTAGGTGGCGAAATTCAAATTACACACTAATAAACAGAGAATTTTAGATGGGGGGCCTTAGGTCTTTTCTGGTCGTTTGGTTGTCTTTAAGGCTTGGATTCCTAACACACCGCTTCACTGCTATGATTTCTCCACTTGCGCCATTTGGGTGCAAGTTTTTGGCCTTCCCCTGGAATGGTGCACATAACAGCTTATTAGAAAAGCAGTTATGACAATTGGTAAAGTTTTGGAAGTTAGGGCAGATGGTCAAGATACGTTTACCATGAGATCAGGGTGTGCGCGAGTTGAACTTGACTTTCAGCATCCTCTACAAATAGGTCGTTTGATTAGAATCAATAACAAAACTATTTGGTTGGACTTTAGGTATGAGCGCCTTGCTCATTACTGTTACTTATGTGGGAAGTTAGGGCATTATGCTACCTCATGTACAGCTAGTCCTGTTGATGTTGATTAATTAACTGGGGATGACAAGCTGCCGTATGGACATTGGCTGCGCGCCGAAGTTAAGGAACATAGTCCGTATTGAAAACTCTATTATGAATCGATGGAGATGGAGGACATAGTGGAAGAAATTGTACCCGAAACTCCCCCTACAGCTGCTCAACCCCTTCCTTTACTGCTGCCAATACCTACCTCTGAGGTCTCTCCCCTGCTGCAGCCCTTGGTTACTGACATTCCTGCTGCATCCACCCCTTTGGCCCCTCCAACGCGTGTGTCCTCTCAACAAGGAAGTCGTTCTCACACTGCTTTGATACCTGCATCAGCAAAGCAGAAGGGTGTTCAGTTTCAACCAAGCAATATAAATCAGGATAAAAAGCTGAAGAGCTCTCGCCATACAACGAAAATTGGCCCTGTTAAGAAGCTTAAGAGATATAGATATAACCCCTATGATATGCGAAATGCAGTGCCAGACGACCTTGATGAATCTTTACTGATGGATACTCCCATTGAGGAAGCTACTGGTGATGGGAGTTGGGCATGGGTGGCTGGCCCTCAACAGCCCCCTCGTCACAAATAAAATTGATCAGTTGGAATTGTCAAGGTTTGTGCAATACTCTAACAGTTCAAGCTCTAAAGGCCCTGGTAGTTAAGGAAAAACCTGATCTCTTATTTTTTATGGAAACTAAAAATTGAAAAGTTGTGCTTTGTCGTCTGCAAACTCGGTTGCATTTTTTGCATCTTTGTGTTTACAACCCAGTTGGTTTGGCAGGAGGTTTAGCAGTTTTATAGAACGATTATGTTTCTCTTTCTTTTGTTGGTTTTACTCCTGACTATTTTGATATGACTTGTACGGATGAAGTGGACAACAACACCTGGCGCCTTACATGTCTTCACGCCCTTACTGTTGCTCGTTTGAGACACGAGGTTTGGCAGGATCTCATTAACATCAGCCTTGTAAATACTCTTCCTTGGGCCTATATCAGTGATTTTAAAGAGATTCTTTATCATTGGGAAAAGCAATGAGGTAGACCAGCAGATTTTAATCGGTTGGCTTCTTTTCAATCTGTTCTAAATGATTGTTCTTTAATGCCTATTGAAGCAAAGGGGTGTGCTTTTACGTGGATTAACAATCATCAAGGGGATGAGTTAATAAAGGAATGTCTTGATCGTGCCCTTTGCTCCCTAGATTGGCGATTACTATTTCCTCGGGCTGAGGTTCAGGCTTTACCTGTTGTTGGTTCTGACCACAGCCCTCTTATCTTAAACACTTTACCAGTTGTTGGCTCTAGACAGCATTATTTTATGTATGAATCTTATTGGAACCAAGATGTGGAGTGTTGAGAAAGTATTAATACTTCTTGGACTTATGTTCGCAGCAAGCATGCATCTCTACTCAACAAGATTCAAGCAGTTTCTTATGCTCTAATGAAGTGGAGTCGTTCTAAATTTTCCAACAATAAACTCAGGGTTAATGATTTGCAGCTCCAGCTGAAGCATCTTACCAACCAACAACATGTTTTTTATGATCTTTCCGAGGCAAAAGCTTTGAAGGAGGAACTACATAGGGTGTGGAGTCGTGAAGAATAGTATTGGGCTATTCGATCCAAACTTATTTGACTGAAATGGGGTGATAAGAATACCAAATTTTTTCATGCCACAACTATTCAACGTCGTCAACGCAATCGAATTACTATGCTAAAGGATGATTACAACTATTGGGTGTGGGATCCTACAAGACTAAAGGAGATGGCGATAGGTTTCTTTTCACGCCTATATACCTCAGTTGGAAGTCGCAACTATGCTCCTATCTTAGATTAGTGTACTCCTTTGGTAACACATGAGATGAATAATAGTTTAACTGCAGTTCTTACCATTGAAGAGGTGCAGCAGGCTACTTTTCAATTAGGAGCATCCAAAGCTCCGGGCCCTAATGGTCTTAATGGTTTATTCTATCAGACACATTGGAACATTATTAAATCTGACCTCTTTACAGCAGTTAGTAATTTTTTTACTACTGGTGTTATGCCCACATCTTTAAATAGAACTCTAATCACTTTGATTCCAAAAATTCCTCACCCAAAAAACCTGGATCAGTATCGTCCAATTAGTTTGTGCAATTATGCTTATAAAGTTATATCTAAAATTATTGTGAATCGTTCAAAACCCATCCTACCGGACCTTATCTCTGAGGAACAGTCTGCTTTTGTGGGGGGCAGGCAGATTTAGGATAATATTTTACTAGTCCAAGAAGTTCTACACCAGCTTAGAATCAAGAAAGGAAGGCGTACTTATCAAGCAGTTCTGAAAGTAGATATTAGGAAAGCGCATGACAGGGTTGTATGGGATTTTCTCCAAGATTATCTTCTTAAATTGGGTTTTCACTCTTCATGGATTAGGTGGACCATGCAATGTATCTCGACTCAATTGTCTTGTATTAAAATGAATGGAGAACATTTTAGCTATTTTCACCCTACCAAAGGTCTTAGACAGGGTGATCCACTCTCCCCTTATCTTTTTATTCTGATGGCTAATATCTTATCTACCCTTATTAAGAAAGCTGTCGACATGGAACATCTTAAATGTATTAAACTCAATAGGTGGTGCCCTTCTTTATCGCATTTGTTTTTTGCGAATGATGTCATTTTCTTTCTTGACGGTACTGTCGATGAATGTCAGAATTTATCGAATATCTTACAGCAGTATTGTCTAGCAACAGGGTAGGAAATTAATTGGAATAAATCTGGTATCTGCTTTGGAAAAGACTGCCCGGTTAGTTTGCAACAGAATTTGGCTTTGGAGCTGCGGGTTCCTATTCTGCACAAGTTTGGAAAATATTTAGGGATACCTTCTGATTGAGGACGTTCTAAAAAAGGCATGTTTTCGTGGATAATGGGAAGAGTTCATTCCAAATTGGAGAGTTGGAAAGCTAATTTGATTTCAAAGGGTGGGAAGGAGATTCTTCTTAAAACTCTCACCTAGGCTATTCCTCAATACGCTATGTCTATTTTCAAGTTACTTGTGTCTATTTGCAGGTCTATAGAGAAAAGCATAGCCAGATTTTGGTGGCAAACGATAGAAATAAATCAGGAATCCATTGGCGGAGTTGGGAAGTTCTGAAAAAAAGCAAAGCAGATGGTGGTTTGGGTTTTAGAGATCTTCTGAATTTCAATAAAGCAATGTTGGGCAAGTAGGCTTGGCATTTATTTAATTAGACTTTATCTCTCTGGAGTAAAGTCTTTAAAGGACTGTATTTTCATTCCAAGTCTCTTTTTAATGCCGAAAAAGGCTCTTGCCCATCTTGGGGCTGGCAGAGTATTATGCTCGGTCGGGATGCCATCCTACCCAACATACATTGGTTTGTAGGTGACGGGAAATCAATAAGAATTCGTGGTGATCATTGGCTCCCTTTTGGCATCTTAGGTGGCCCTTCAGTCCATGAAGAACCTATTTTGGTGGCTGATCTTATTGATCAATCCACCAGTACCTGGAATGCCAACCTGCTACATAGATTATTTGACAACCAGGTAATTGACCAGATCACCACTATCCCACTGTGACCAAATTTTGCCAGAGATCAGCTTATTTGGACCGCTACCAAAGATGGTTATTTTACTATTAAATCTGCTTATCATTCATTGACAGCAACAACAACAACAAATCAAATAGTAAGTATGACTTCCTCTTCTTACCAGAACCTAGTTGGTTATAGAAAAAAATCTAGAAAATGCATTCCCCCCCAAATTCGAGCTTTCTTATGGTCGCTTTGTTAGAATGCTTTAGCTACAAGGGCTAATCTTTATCAGCGACATATTATTAACAACCCGTGCTGTCTACTATGTGATCAAAACCTCCCTAAAACCCTAGAACATCTGTTTTTATTATGTCCGTGGACTAAAAGGGTTTGGTCGCACCCTAGCTTCAACATTCAGATTTCACCTATGCAACTTTATAGAATAGATGAATGGATAGCCCAGCAAGTTCAGTCAAGAAATTCCTTACCTGGTTTGGAGACTTTGGCCTCTATTCTCTGGCAGATTTGGCATGCTCGGAATGGATATATTTTCCGGCGCGAAGGCCTTCGACCATCTCGGGTGGCTAAGGCTGCTCTGGCTGGATCTCACGTAGCTCGTCTGACGGCTTCTTCTTTGACGAGTAAGGGGCGCTCGCTCCAAAGCAGGGGAGCTCTTTGGAAGCCCCAAGATTCGAGTAGCTTGAAGATCAATATCGATGGATCGCATCAATTAGGCTCAAGAGAAGGTACTATGGCATGTGTATGCAGGGATCATCACGGAAGACTTACTGATGGATTTTCGAAACACTTTGCTACATCTTCTGCCCTACAGGCCGAGATCCAAGCTGTGTCTTTAACTCTTCAGCATCTGCAACGTCGTGGTTTCACAGATGCTCCGCTCATTCTTGAATCATACAGCTTCCTAGTGGTTGAGATCTTGAATCGCCGCTACAAGCCGCCATGGGAGGATCGACCTCTCTTCATCCAAGCCGCCTCCTTGCTCTCATGTTTCCCTAATCTTTCGCTCGTGCACTGTAGAAGGGAGGCCAACGTTGCTGCCGACTGGGCCGCAAAGGCCCATGACCGTACTTCTTCCGTTCAAAGTTGGGTTGTTTTCCCCTCGTTTT
The DNA here is from genome assembly GCF_016545825.1 of Eucalyptus grandis. NCBI lineage: Eukaryota > Viridiplantae > Streptophyta > Magnoliopsida > Myrtales > Myrtaceae > Eucalyptus > Eucalyptus grandis. Next base: position 50,968,958 of record NC_052619.1, on the reverse strand, counting down.
ACTTAATTGATATTATTTGCGTGGATGCTTTAGCTGCCGGTTGTAATGGTTTTATTTCTCCAATATAGTTTCCTGTTTCTGAACAAAAAAAAAAATACTAGATTTTGATGTCATGAATCATGTAAAATTCGATAATGTCATGCTAATGTAATAATTTTGTCACAAAAGGTATTTAAATGAATAAATCTTGTGACGATAATTAATATTCTGATTATTTATCTTAAATGGTGGGTGCTTGTTCTAATCGCCAATTGATTATAAAAAGTTTTGGAACTATTATTAATTAGAGAAATTGATGAATGTGAAAATAATCTTCTCATAACGAATAATTTTATTTTTTATGATCACCATCATGACCTACCTCTCCCATCCAAAGAGGAAAAGATATAAGTTTAGGGGTATTGCCTAAAAAGTAGGCCTATTACCCTCGTTTAACTGTGCGCCCTCCCAAGCCCAAACCTCCCATGACGTGGGAGTATTCGATGTTGGGTCCAATTGATGTTATAAGGATTTTCTAATGAGTAGTCGCACCAATCTATTAAAATCGGCTAAAAATCAAGTGAGGTGTGGGAATATACCTCACTTCTTACACAATTAAAGAATTTAGGATTAGGACTTGGTTACACTAATTGATTAACTAGTGCAATTTTAGTACATAATCTTATTCATTTCAAAAAGGTGTTTGTCAAGCGGTCTGAATTGATTTTTAACATATTCACTAACATATGAGGTGTACTAGAAAGTATTAAACAAATTACAAGGAAAAGCAAGAATCTAGTGCTAGGAAATAAGAAAAGTGCCATTCCTAACTTGGTTAAAGGGAAACCACGATCAATATAATGAAAGTGTGCAATCAATTGATTATTCATCTTTAAAAAAAAAAAAATGAAACACTATTATAAAGCTCTAAGAGTTTGTTCAACTTTGAGCCCGATTTTTTATCAATGATTCTCCCACACTTTAAGAGAAAACTACTCAAAAACTAATTTTTAAGTTTTTCTGATTTTAGAAGAATATTCCTTTTCGGAATTTTTAATTAATTTTTAACGTTTAATATTTTTTAAAAACAAATTTTAATATTTTTAATCCAAAAATAGGTGTCCGGGCCGGGCTGTTGAGCCCTTTGTCTTTTTCCTTTTCTTTTTATTATTTTTTTAATTTCTTTTATTTCACCCTTCCTTCTCTACGTCGTCTTCTTCACGACGTCCCTTCTCTGCTGGAGCGACGTCCATCCCCGAAGCTCCTCCGTTAAGCTCAAGCCGCCGCCGAACCACCACCCTTCATCGGTCGTCCACTCCGATAGCCACCCGTCAGCCGACCTCCCCGCCGGCGACCAAGCACACCCTCCTCGGGCAAACACCGAACAGACAACGGTAACGACGGGAACGTGGCGAACGACTACACGGCCGACGCCCAAGGGCCCAACACCACCGGAACATCACAATAGAGCGCGACGTGCATGGACAACTCGATTTCGGCCAAAGACGAAGGCACAAAGACTAGATCTCGTCGTGGCATTCTATCGAACAGGTGGAATACGCTAGAGGAACGAGAGATTCCGGCTCGACCGAGACTCAAAGCCGGACCGGGACTCTCGACAAGGGGACCGGGACTCTCGACAATGGGAAACCGGCGGGGCCAGAACTCGCGTGAGCCGGATGGCCTCGAGCTCCAGCTCGGCGTGCCCAAAACAGGGTCCGGACGGGGAAAATAAAAGGGGCTTACTGGTTCAGCTTGAGGACGTCGACCTGAGGAGATCGTCGGACGGGGTTCACGCGGGGCCAAGGCTCCCTGGCTCTCTCCCGAACCTCTCTCTCGCTTGGGGCTCTCTCTCTCTCTCACTCCGTCTCCCTCTTTTCTCCGAAACGAGCCCCCCGGTCTAGACTCACGCTCCCTCTCTTTTAAGCTTGGCTGGCAGGCGCGCATGGCTCCTGCCACCGCCAGCTGCCGCCCTGGCCCCGACCACCAACTCCCGGTCGACGCTCTGCGCTCTGTCACCTCTGTCCTCCGTCGCGTACGTCGTCCTTATCTGCGCCCTTCGTCCGTTCTTTTTACTAGCGTGAGGGAAGGAAGGAAGCAGTGAAGGAGGCCGGGCGGGGGAAGAAAGAAAAGAGAGGCTGGCCGGGCCCAGGCGAAAAGGAATAGAAGAACAAAAAAAAAAAAAGAAGGCCGGGCCGGCCTAGCCCCGGCCTGGTCTCGCTTTTCTTTTAATTTCCCACTTCTTTTCATTAAGAAACTCTATTTATTATTAATGCAAATGCTCATAATGTCTATATGCCATGCAATTTAATAAAAATTATTTTAGCTAGGGATTAAAAATTAACCCATAATTTTTAATCCCATTAATGAATAATTAAATGAGTCATCAAAATTTGGATGTTAATAATCATCATTTAGAAATTTCAAGATTTACTGGTCTCTCTTTAATGAACCCAAACTTTTTGATCTAAAAAAGAAGCAATAACTTTAGGTTAGGTTGTAATTTTGACCCAAATTTTTTTTTTTTTTTTTTTGGTTATCTTATAGAAAACAAACAAACTTTCATTTGGTAGTCAAATCTAGGACCAAAAATAGAGAAAAGAACAAAAACGGTGTGGATTGACGCATGGAGGGAGGGAGAGAGAGAGGGAGATATATATATATATATATACACACACTTGGAATGATACATCAGAGATACATACTTGGAATGATACGTCCATTCTTTAATTACAGCATTGGATGTAAACTTAAGGGCCTTTTTATTAGAGAAAAAGAAGTTTAGGTTGGAATTGGAAAGAGTTTATACATTTTTATGAGACAACCAAAATATTTGGGCTAAAATTGGACCTTGACTTAAATTAGTGCTTTTTTAGGAAATTGAGCTAGAATATCCTCTACATCTTACTTAGTGCTAATGGACAAAAACTAATAGTTCTTTAAGACCCGAGATTTTCAAAATTTAGCTATTGGTATCGAATATATAATTAAACATTAACAAGAAAATAATACTTGACAATAATAAAAACAAGTGTCGGATTACCTTTCTAGTAAGGGAATCACATATCCTTTATTGGCAAAGACCTACCTATAAATTACCTTACGAGGATTGGTAACTTGGAAATCCTGAACTCAAGAAATTCCAAACAACCCCTAAACGACTTTCTCGTCTCTCACCTATCTAATCGCTCATTCTTCCCCGAGTTCCGGGCTTGCAATTTCGGTTTCCTTCAACCACAAATTTCAAAATTAGAGGTCAAATAATCTCGACCTCAGAATCATCGAACTCGCTTCTACAGTTGGTAAAAAGATTATCTGCTTTACATGAATTCACCATTACACAATCGAATGACAAGTACAATTCTTGATCTCCTGGCGTTGGCCGTTATTCAGTAGTTCAATATATTCTTTAATCTGATTTTTCTTTTTTAAATTTTCTGATTGCAGCTGTTCCGGTTATGCACTTACCATTGGTTTCACAATAACCAATTTTACTTAACTGGAAGCGAAAGTACCGGGGGAGTCTTTTTGACTACGCAACAAAAGGCAAATATCTACTGTCCTTCTCTTCCATCTCACATGGAGCAATAAGTTAATTCTGCCCCAGGGGTTGATATCACTTGTTGGCTTGTCGTTCCAAGCTGTTGCTAAGACAAGTGACTGCATAACAGCTTCATCACTTCATACAACTAATGAATATTACACGGATATCTGGCATTAACACAATGCATATAAACAACAATTAAATGCATAAAAACCATTACTAATGTTGATATTCAGTAGGCAAACATATGTAATGTAGTTGGTAACATTTCTCCTATACTAAATGTGATGATTAGGATTGTGACATCATAGTTTGGATTTGTATAAATACCATAGCCAGCCCAATGATGCTTTCTCTCTTTTTTTCTTCCTTTCCCCTTTTCACTAGCCTTGCCCTCAATCTATCAACGCAATATTAGAACATATCATATATAATCCAAGTATATAGAAAGAAAATTAATATCATGCTTACACTTCCTTCCTTTCCCCTTTTCACTAGCCTTGCCCTCAATCAGATTGGTTGGATAACCTACAACCCCCCGGGTGAACTTGATCTGGACATCTTTGCGGAAGTCTTTCGCTCTTGCCGCTGTTTTGTTCTCTCTGTCTTTGGTCTCCCCGGCATAATCCTTAAACTTTGGTTGGATGATTGGAGGGATAAATTGCTCTTTGGCCATGGCATCAATCCAGCAAAGAGTAGATACTCGAGACATAAAATCAGGAAAGTTGAAAAGATAGTAATAGATAACAAATGCACAGAAACCTCACCATTCACAGTTTCTAAGGTGACCAAATCTGTTTGTATGTCCTTCTTGTGCCAGTTAGATAAGTACTTTTCAACTTCCTCTCACATGTAATATATAGGGCAAATTGCATGAGGACATGGGATACCGGATACTTCTCTGATCTACAAGATCAAGTTTGCTTTTTCCCTGTTAATCACAAATTCTCAATTGCTTTGATAGGCTGAATGATTTTCAAAATACTTTTTGAAACCAAACACATTGCTGGGAAGAAAAACGTGCTTGCTGACTTTTTGTCAAAACCAAAGGCACCAGTAGAAATCAACATGTACATCATGAAGCATACTTTCCATACTCTTTATCACAATGAAAAGTATAAAATAGAAAGAATATGAGATTGGCCAAGCTGGCAATACCCCTAGGAGATTATTAAACAAGTCCAGAATGACAGCCTCACTGAAAATATGGAAAATTTCATGTGGCAATGCTATACATATTTATTCAGACTCCATGGAGATTCAATTCTTTATCCTTTTGGATTAAATGCGGACTATCCGTTCATACATCCTTTAATTTGGAAGGAATAAGACTTCCTTGATCAATTATGATAGCTATTATGGTACTTAACCAATAAGTACTTAATAACTATTGAAATTCCAACAAGAAGATTCATTACCAACCTTACTAGGATATTCGGACTCGGTCGAAACATTGAGAAGGAAAGTGACTAAAACCTCTTAACCTTCCTCAATTGGTTTTATCCTCCCACTCACTGGAAGCATCTCTTATAGCAAGAATTGAGAACCATCCAACCAAACCCTGAAGTCCACATCATTCTATTTTTCTGACGACCATGGGCTTTTGTGAAAAACAATGATAGCATCACTGATACTCCACAAATTATAGGTACCACATCCTATAAACCTTAACCGCACCTCACAGAAGTTCGGATTTACAAATCTTTTTCAAGACTTGTTGGTTGTTGTGAACACTAGTACCGGGAACTCCAAAGAATTTTGTGCCAAGAGAAGAAAACCATTTCTGAAGATGTATGGAACTATAATATACCCATTGCATGAGATCATTATAGCCTTACACCAAAAGCCAATAAAGCACTCGAATAATTCAAATAGGCTGCATCATCACAGGAGCAAGAAATGACAGATACAGATGACCCTGCGCAGTTCTCTCAAGACCCCTATGCACAATGGGGAGGACATCTTTCCCAAGACCCTTATGATCAAGGACCTTTGTCCTTATCTCTAGGCATGGACACATTCCACTATGCTCAACCATACAATTGGCCTCAGCCAAGCGTTCTTGCCGACACTACAAGCCCCTTCCAAAATCAAGAGGAAGCACCCTCATCAAACCAAATTCTCTCACCAAATTCACTTATAGGACTTGAGCAAAAATACGAAGAACATCTCCAGGCAATGCATAATTCTAATGACTCAGACTATGACTATAATGCTCGTGACAGACAAGACCGCTGACTATAGCAGATCACTATAGTAAGTCACTGTAGAAAGTCACTGTAGAAAGTCACTGTAGCAATAGGCTAGGGAAATCACTGTTTATTGTCATTGTTCATACCGACAAAATAATTCCCTATCGAAAGTTTCCAGAGCCTTTGTTTGTTTTTGGACCAGTGATCTTGGTCCTTGTGTGTGATCTCCCATTGTCTATAAAGGGCAAGGATGATGTAATGAGTTTGTGCACGGAAGCCAACCTTGCCATCATAGCTCATAAGTAATATAATATTTCTATCATATAACTCTAAGTACCAACCGTCCTGATGTTACTCTCACGGACTAGTTGTATTTATCTCCTCTACATCACTCGCTCTTCACTCGATAACCCTAAGCTCCACTCACAAGTGTCATGAGCGCCAAAGAATTACAAACCGTGACACTTGCCTTTGTGATTCTTCCTCCTTTGCATAAATATGTCCAACGAACCTTTTATGTTTTGCCGAGGGTAAAATCTCTTTGACAGCTGGAACTAACCCCTACAAAACACATATCAAAATTAAAAGTGTACCTAAATATGTAAAATCTCTTGCCTTTTATGTTCTGCCAAAGGTGCGTTTGTTTTGCGGAAAATAAACGCATTTAAAAAATATTTTTAAAAAAATGATTGCTCAAATTATTTACAACAATGAATGAATGAAAAATATTTTTATCGTCCATGAAATTATTTAGACATAAATTATTATCGATAATGAAAATATTTTTCATCAATTAATTATTTTAAGAGATATGATAATCATTTTTAATATATATATATATATATATATATATATATTTAAACCATTCATTTTCGTGAAACAAACGGGGCTTGCTTTAGAAGAACAAGAAATAAGAACCAATACATGACAAAAAGAAAAAAAAAAGGTGCCTTTTGTTGATGAGATACTAAGGTCCATCCCTTGTCTTTGCTGGCAATTTTCATCCGCATATCATGCATTAGATTACGCAGAATCAATTACCAAGAGTCAAGGATTATACTGATTTCTTTTTATTTCATTGTCAAAGTGCCAACACAAAGGTAATGTGAAAGCAGACTGGCGATCAAATTGAAGTCCAGTTTTTTCATGTGGGTATGTGCAATTTTGAGGCATTTGCAAAAGTGTTAAACATAGTACGGGTGTTCAATGGTAGCACAGGGACATTCCAGGAGGAGACTGAAAGGAAAGAACCCGGAAGATAAACAACTTTATCAAACAAAGTAAACTGCTAAAACTAATAAAAGATCAAGACTCATCTTATTTTTAGAATTTAACAGAGACTTAGCCCAACAACAGACATTTAATATATATATATATATATATATATATATTTAAAATAGTTGCTTATGCCGATTAGGTTGTCCAATAGGAAAAAAAGAATACCATGTTGCAAAAATTATATATATATAAAGAATGAAAAGAAACCGCTGAAATAAGCGAATTCGTGTTTACCGTAACAGGGCTTGTCTTTTACTTTTGTTTTAAGTTCTTTTCGTTGATTCTGTTTTGCTTTGAAAATTTCCTGGAGCTATTTCTTCCTGGGCGGGTATCGCCTCATATAATTCAAAGTTACCCTAACGTTTGCAGACGGAGGAAAATAGGATAACGTTTGCATCTTACATAAAAAGCTAAAAATCCTAAATGGACCCTTTTCAATGGTTTTTTTTTTTTTTTTAATGATATCTACCAATTTCGAGTCAGAATGTGAATTCGTCTCACTTTCAAATTTTTCATTTTACCCTCACAAACATGCCACTCTTATAGCGTAATGGAATTCAGCTTTGAGGTAGAATTGGCCAAAAGAAAAAAAGGAAGAAAAATTAGGACAAAAGAGTTAATTACCCACTTTTCAAATTTTCTCTTAAAGGAGTCCTTATTTATCTTGCTGATATTTAAATTATCAGACTCATTGGTACTCTTACATTGAATATGCTGCATCAAGATAAAAACAAAAAATTATTAACTATCAAACAATCAATAATACCATACACTTAAATTAAAATAATCACACTATTGCAATACTCCTATTTACGCATTTTACACAAAAAATCTCAAAAATTATAAAAACAGGAATATGAATGCTAAATTAATTGAAACTATTTATTGTCTAATTATAAGAGCACTAATATAAGTTGTTTGTGGAAGTCAATTGATGCTTGGGCAAAATTTGTTTCTAACTATGCCAGTAATGAAAGTAGATCTTCAGGCATTCCAAGTCCAATAAAAAAAGTAAAAATCTTCATATTGGCATGTTTTGTTACTCAAATTAGATGGAATTAAAGGAGGTGCTAGATAGCACCAATTTGACTAATATTTTAGGATCAAATGCATTTTTACAATAAGTTTTGAAGCTTTTTGTTTAGTCACCTTTTTTTTATCTTTTAAGGGGTGATAAGTTGTTGCCAGAAAGTGGATATCATAAAAGAAATGATTGGATGGTAATTTTTAAATTATTATGTGAGTCTATACTATATCATAAAGAACTAAATAAGAAATAATTATTAATTATTATAGAACCTTTTTTTTTTTTTAAAGAATTTGTGGCTTATAATAAATTTTTATTTTTATATATTTCAAAAACTGTTATGCTAATAAAATTCCTATAATAATAGTAGTATAGGATCTACATGATCATTTCTCATAAGTTTAGTTATTGAAGGAAAATTTCCTGAAGAACGGGAAAAGAGAGGCCAAAACGGGAAGGAGTAATAGTTAATAATTTCTTGCCAACTGGATGCATCCTCGTGTATCGTGTATTTTTCCTTGAGGGCTTCTTTGGACAGGAATCTTACCGACAACACGGGCACGCTTAAGCATTGGCTTCTTGTCAGATATCATTTCAATCGTCTGGCGAGATCGAAAGCCGAGATGGGTGCGTTCCAGTCCCGCATGTGATAATAAGCCACGTGATGATCTGCTCATGGGGTCCTTGTCAGATCCTTCCGTCTGTTTCTTCCAGTGCCTTGTCTATATGCTTGGAAAAAGAAGAGACCATCATTTCATTCGGTTGTTAATTTCACGGGTGGGTCTTCTTTTCCATTCTAAGTGCGTTGCCGGTGGTCTTTATGACTATTCTGGCCACTTTTTCTGAATATTGCAAAACAGCACTGCCTTTTATGTTAGGTTTTATTTCTTTTCATTGCTTCTTCATCGCAATTCCCCCAGATATTTTGTGATTGTGCGGTGGGTATCGCGTTAGGTTACTGTTCGCTGTCAATGACTCAAACCAATTAAGATATAGTTGGCATACACAGACAATGACTGATCAACAATCAGCGGATTCGCTTTTTCTTTCGGCCCTAAGAAAAAGGCCCACTTTCCTTGATTTAAGGGAAATAAAGTGGGGATGAGACTTCCCTCGTACGCTAACACTCACTATTGCTACTCATTTTATAAAAATACTTTAATAACATAACAATTCTCAAGATATCCTGAGAATAATAATATATTATTAATCATAAATTCTTAAATAAGTAGATTTCATAATAATTTATAATAATTTATAATTTAAATTTTTCTGATTTAAAATAAATTATTATTTTCACAATACACTAAAAACTGTCATGCAATCAATTCTTTAAAAATATAGTAAGATGGAAGCCCAACTAAATCTCATAATAATAAAAGTAAGTTCAAATTTATTGATCCCAAAATATTAACAAACTCAATTTAGTTGAAGTCAAATGTACTTTTAAGAATCACAGTAACATGAAGATTGCACATATAAGAAAATAGCTTGTACAAAACATTCTTAAACTTCTATGGTTCAAAAAGTTCTATTGTAGTCACCACCCACTGCGGTGGCATAGTTGGCTTGAGCTTTGTGCCTCCCACGAAAGGTGCCAAGTTCGAATTTCAGTGGCGTTACTTGGTGACTTAACCGTTGACGTGAGTGTGGTGGCTAACTTGCGTCAACCCTGGTTTCTTCCCGTCGGTTGTCGAACTTTCGGGGTTTCTGGATCATAAAAAAAAAAAGTTCTATTGTAGTCATAAACTTTATTTATTTTCACTAACAAAGCCAAAAACTTGAATTTGGTATCCTCCTTATAAATATTCATTTTAATATTTTCAAAGACAAGCAATACCAATTTATGTGGTGTTGCATGTAGCACCGCATTAGAAAAAGACCCAATTTATTTTGGGAGGATGAGTGATGCTGATGAAGCGCTACATTAAAAAAAAGATCCGTACCAATAGAAAAAGAAAACAAAAGGTATAGAGACAGTAAAGATCGGGACAGAGTTGAGAAAACAACTACTAAGAACGTGAAGAAATTAGGGGGAAAAGGAGAAGATAGTCAACCGAGCTTCAATCTCTGTAAATACTTGAAACCGAGGATAAAGATGACACACTCAACTATCCACCTTTCCTTTCGCTGTATGTGTCCTGCGGATATGATTCCCATGTTTTCGTAATTGCCTCAGTCAAATTGCAGATATTTTTAGTGGATAAATATTTTAAGCATCCGATAATTTGACCCCACTAATTTTTATTTTTTGACCTCAATAAATTAACTAATTTTAACAACAAAAAATGGCCTCACCAAAACCTTTGAAACCCAAGTCACAATGGAAAAATTCAAACTTAAAATCCATGATATATTCAAAATTTCAAGTTACTTCTAAAAGAAATATATGTAATAAATCTTGGCACTTTTGTACTCAAAAGTTTCACTTTTGCACGAAGTGATGTTGGATAGCATTGAATTTATGTTATGATACATTCAATTAAGATAGATTTGAGGGATATTTTTTAGTTACATCTTGTTAACGAGAGTCTCAAGATAATTATTAAGCAGCCACACATACAAAAAGTTTACAAGTTTCAATTCACTACTTCTCTAGTGTTATGTGTAATTAGTGTATTGAAAATTGAAATATTTCTTATCATGTATGTTTAATTAGTGTCTCAAAGAAAATTCTTCACTAATAATGAAACTCTCTTTTAGTTAGCTTTGAGCGACTTTATGACAATAATGCAATTGTATTGTATGATCTAGCTCAATCACGTGCTAGACTTATGACCTAAATTATTATGCCAAATTTTTCTTAGTGACATTTATGTGCATATAATTTGCTGCCACAATTCTTATACATGTGCATGGGTGAGAACGTAGTTAAAAGGATGTTCTTGAGTTAGTTTTAGACTATTTGAATAATCAGGTAACTAGCTATGTTATGACTAAGTTCAATCATGAGGAAGAATTGATAATTTCAACGAAAATGAAGATTGTGGATCAAATTAACATTTAATATTAAAAACTAAAATATCAATGTTTAAAATTTCAATGATGATAAAAAATTTAGATTCATGTATAAATTTTCTTAATAAAAAATAATTTAGCAATTTACTTATTAATCTCACTGTAAAATAATCTTATCCCTGCATTACTAGTCAAGTAGTTTAGTTTTCTTTCAATTTTCACGTATGTTTTTGCAAAACCCATCTTAAATTGAGAAAGATGGACTTTAGACTAAATTCATTTATCGATCAATGTCGTAAAATAGAGTAATGATAACACTGGGGGGACTTAATGGGTTAAACACCCTTATCTCCCCGCCTGATCCTCACAATGCCTTCTCCAAGGTTGCCTGGGCGTGGTACAAGGAAATGATGGCAGCCGTGTTTAACCTATAAATTGATCAATGTCCGGTCGGATTAGATTTGGATTTGTTTTTCCAAATAGTCTGAAATTTAGAGTTACGCCCTGTGCAATTTCGCGGGACCCACAATTTTTGGGGATCTACTTGCATTAAACAATGTTCCTGATATGACTGCACGTTGGGGAATATATTCGGCGGTTGGTGTTCTCACGCGCGTAGATATTTCTTTTTGAAGAGTTGCTCTTGTCCACAAGATGTGCCCGGGCAGCTAAAAAAGAAAAAATATCCATGTCCTGGCTGTGCTATAAATCTTGGAGAGAAGGGACGATATTCATATTTAAGAGTCTAAAGATGGATCGCCATCGCGTGAGTATAACTATGGAGGATAATGAAATGTGGGAGCAGAGAATGGCCAGATTGAAAGCGCTGGAAGGTTTAAACAGACCACACAGCCCAGCAGAGGTCAAATGGCGTGTAAGTCCGCGGCTACAAGCCGCCGCGAAAGAAGGCGACGTTGACAACTTCATCGAAGCCCTCGAAAAGTATTCCGCAGAAGAGGGAGTCCCTTTGTCCGAGATCATAGACATACAGGGCCCTTCTGGGAACTCGTTGCTCCACGTCGCAGCGGGCATCGAGAATTGCGACATCCTTCGAGCCCTCCTCGAGGTCATCCGCGACAAGGGGCGCGCCACTGAGGCGAATTTCCGAGGGGACACCGCGCTCCACGTCGCAGCGAGAGCCGGAAGGATCCACACGGCCAGACTCCTCCTTGACTGCGATGGGATCGTAGACATGGCGAATGACGCGGGCAACACAGCGCTGCACGAGGCTGTGAGGAACGGTCACTACGAATTGACTCGTATGCTCTTGAATCGAGGGTCAAATTTGGTTTATAAGGAGAACAGAGAGCGTAAGTGCCCGCTGTACTTGGCAGTCGAGACGGGAGACTTGAGGAGTCTTGTGCTTTTGATGGAAGCAGTGGATGGGGAGAAAGTCTCTTCATTGGAAGGCATGTCGCCGGTCCACGGAGCCGTGATGCACCAAACGATAGGTTAGTGGTTGTACTTATGGCTCTCTCTCCAGTAAATATATCATTCGGACCATATGCATGTCTACTTTTGTTCCACATGAGCCGCTGAACTAAAAATGACTACGTTTTTTATGATACCAGATAAAGTTTAGGCCCCCAGTTAAGATAAGCTAGTGTAATGAGACAAATAAGACATTTGAGCTAAAATTGGGACTCAAGCAAAAGTTGGTTTTCACATGAGATAAAAAAAAATTGGGACATAATTGGGGAATCAATACAAAGTTTGTACGTTTTAGTGCCTGCACCAATTACTAAAAAATTCCTATAAGGAGGCATATTTCAATATGTTTGGACTTGGGTGCTAGCCAGACTTACCCCTGAAAAATATTATAAGTTTAGTACTTCGGTAGCAGGTACTCATGGTATAAGCCATTGTAGATATTAAACCACTTTTATTTTTGTCCAATGACCTTTCATAAAACAGGAAGAGACTCATGTCATGGCTGCCCTTAATAACTCAAATGCGATCAACTACTACGTGGAAATGAATATTTCTATGCCTAGAAGCATTCTCCATGGTCTATACTGAAATTATCCACCTAAGATTACATTTTAATTATGGATTCCATGAATTGTCGCATTTTTTCTATTCATTTTAAGAAAATATAGTAGTTAACAATTACCAGCTCCTTGGTTATGAGCATGGCACAAATTCATTTCTTTGCTGTTTTGTAATGACATAGAAATGCTAAAAGAGATGTTAAAGCGGAAGAAAGAGTTATTTTTTCTAAGTGATGCTGGAGGTGGTACTCCGCTCCATCTAGCAGCATATGTGAATTATGTCGATGGAGTCAAATTCTTGGTCAATGAATTCACTTCAAGTGCCATTGAATATGACAAAGAGGGCTATCTTCCGATCCACATTGCATCCAAAATGGGTCATCTCGAAACAATTAAGGATTTGCTTCAACATTGGCCAGATCCAGAAGAGCTGCTAAATTTTAAGGAAGGGCAAAATATACTTCATGTTGCAGCAAAGTATGGAAGGGCCTCTGTAGTGAAGTACATACTCAGTAATCCTGAGCTTGAGAAGCTCATAAATGTGAAAGACAAGTTAGGAAATACGCCTCTACATTTGGCCACATTACAATGGCAACCCGAGGTTCTATTGTCTCTCACTCGGGACAATAGGGTCAATCTTAAGCTTGTAAACAACAGCAACTTGACGGCTCTTGACATTGTAGATGAGCAACTGAAAAAAATAGATGCTCCACTTCACCAGGTATTGATCTCCACAATATCTACTTTTGTTTTCCATTATTGTTTAGCCGCTTCCATTGCGGGAGAGACGAAAATAACTAGAGTTTGAACCACCCAAGTAGTTACCGAGAGGAATTTAGTTTCCATAGCAACCTTTGAAAAGATTGCATTTGCAAGTCTGTGTATCTCTTGAGAAGGTTTCATTTTTCCAAACTCTAAATCTATCTTCACGGATAATTAACAATCTTTTTTATATGCTTGACTAGAGCTTAACACGAACAATCTTATTATCTGCTGGAGCACCCAGAAGCAAAGACAAAGCAATTTGCCAACCAAAAGGCCTAGGCCCGGGGAGCGATTTGGAGCCTCCAGATTTGGATAGACTTAAGGACGAGGCCAATTCCCGTATGGTTGTGGCAACTCTCATTGCTACTATGACATTTGCTGCTGGCTTTTCTATTCCTGGAGGATATAACAACTCTGAACCAGATGCGGGAATTGCTACACTATTGAACAAACCCATGTATGACGTCTTCGTGATTTGCAACACTGTCGCCATGTTCAGCTCAATAATTTCAGTTGTGATCCTTCTATGGAGACAGATTAATGATTCACATGCTGTGCTTCATGCCCTTGGAAAGGCAAGGCAACCACTGCTTATAGCTCTTGCCACAATGTCTGTGGCCTTTATGGCAGGGGTCTACGTGACCGTAAGCAAACGCACTTGGATCGCCGTTGTTACTTTGATCATTGGAATCATTGCTCTCTTCGTTATCTTGAGTCTTTACATGGCCTTGTTTGTTCCGCTTGGGTACAAATGCCGTCTTGTCCAGCTGTTGGCCGACTACATCCTTAGAGCTGGTATATCAATTTCAAGAAGTGTGACTGTAGAAAGGGCTGCGTGGCAGCCTGAGTATCCTCTTGGATCCCTCAAGCGTCATGCTGGGTCTCTAGAAATTGATACGGCGACATCAACAAATGCCATCGATGGAAAATCATGACATTGGGGCATATTAAATTATATTTCAATTTTGAACCATTTATGACACCCGATCCAAATTGGATCGATTTATTAAACTGTTGGAAAGAAATCCTGTGAATATCTCAAAGGACATGTAAATATATTGTTGCGATTTGTTTTGATCGGGTTGGATAAATATCCAAGCCTGATAGCAGAAAGAAATTTAAGAAAGGGAGCTTCAGTTACAGTTAAAATAAAAAAGAAAATTTCTCTGGCACTACAAGATAAAATTAGGGGCTCACATATTCTATTTTATTAACATATATTTAATTTTGTGGGTGGATCTTTGTGAGAGAAAGAAATAAAAAGCAGCGGTTTTGCTTTTATTCTTCTCGTCAGCCGCAGCCGCACGAAGGGAAAAGAAAAGAAGTGTACAGAGATGCTTCATGGATAAGCCGTAGTAAAATTTTTGCTATGGGCTAGAACACTTGGGGATTTGTGCCATGTGTTTTTACATTTGTTTATTTATAAATACTTTACTTTTGAGTTTAATTTAATTGTGAAATATTTGAGTATACAAACGGTTGTAACTCTAATTATTTAATTATAGTAAATTATTTACCGTTGGCTCTACTCGTAAATATGTACCGAATCAAATAAGGTAAATCTCTAATGTCTTTGTTTCTCATTTATTTCTTTAGTGATTTTGCATTTGTTGACACTTGATTTTTAGTCGATGCATAATTAAAAGGTAAAAATCAAGATTTAGGTTTTTGATTGCATCTTTCGACCAAAAAGTGTCGTTTTTCATTTCTTTCTTTTGCATTGTCGTTTTAAAGTAAATTTTAGCTCATTTTCAAGAAAAACCTGAAAAGTCAAATGATAACCTCGGGTCAAGAAATGACTTTTCACCCCAAAAAGATTCCATTTAGCTTTAATTTCACTTTTTCTAAATCAATTTCTTGAAAATTCAAAGATTTGACCAAAAAATCAACATTTTAGTAAAAAGTCAACTAAGTGGTTGACTTTTGGTCAAACCTTGACCCAAAAAAAAAAAAAAGTAAAAAAATACACAAATACATTTCTTTTAAGGCCAATTTGACTTTGTGTCAAAAATTTCACAGAATTTGATTAAGAACCTTGATTTCTGAATTTTTCAATTTTAGGTTCTAAATCAACCAAAAAATAAAATTACTTTTATTATAGTCATAATTATGTGTAGTTCATTATTTGACATTTGGTTTAGGGACTATTCGAAATCGATTTGAACATTTAATTTCGCAATAATTAGGAGACCAAAATCAATCATTCATAACTTGCAAATAGACTATTGTTTCTTACTCATTTCCTTAATATAAGTCCAAGTTTGAAATCGATTTTGAAAAATTCACACCAAAACTCATCAATTTGAAGAATTTTATCCTCCCAAGCATTATAAAATCAAGCAATTAAACTCCAATTGACAAAATTTGAATTGACCCATTCATGACTATGGTTTAATTTCATGAATCTAAATCCAATTTAAATATTAGGCTTAGATCCATTTTTGACCTAAGCTCGAGCACTTCAATTCATGGTCAATTTGAATATGATAAGTGATCTTACATATGGGTAGCTTATTAGATATGACAATTGTGATACTAATTGAGTTTAATTTGAGTTAATTTGGAATTTTGCCCATTGAATTGCAAATTTTACCATTTTAGCACTTTATGCCCAATTCAAAGCACCCATGGTTTCGACTCAATTTTTTTTTTCACGATAATCATTTAATTAGGTCAATAAAAGATCCCTAGATCACGTTCATAAGGTTTGATTAGCTTAATTGTATCTTAATTGATTAATTTCTTCATAAAAATGAATTCCTTTTCAATTTGGTCATTTATGGTTAAATTGCATAAATTTTTGACCCACAAGAGTCCCGAGTGAACAAAATAGCAGAAACCAGACCAAATCGGTCAAGAACTGGTTAAAATCTGGCTGAACCGAATCGAACCAGTTCAAGCCCTTGCTGGCCAATTCTTAGCCTCCAGCCACTAGTTTTGGAACCCTCTCAATCCCAATTTCACTTCTATACCTTCAATTTCCCAAAATTTTACAAATTGATCATTAAATTTCATCAAATTACAAATTAACCCTTAATTAGACATGTTGACGTAATTCTCAATTTTGGTTTGGTTTTTTGCAAATTAAACCCACTAGATTAATTATCTGACACCTCGAGATCATGATGGAGCCTTCGAAATGGATTTTTAATTGTTGGATCGAGATTTCGACCATCGGGTCAAATTGACGGCCGGAATCGCTTAATATGAGGAGTATATAAATTAAATTTCTTCCATTTTCAGAGTAAGGGCTTTATTTGGCACGAAATTTTCTCTCTCTCTAGATCTCTATCTCTCCTTTACTTTTTTGGTGCCAAGAGACTCGATTCTCTCTCTCTTCTTCGATTCGGTTGGTTTTCTCTTTCGGCGACCAAATCGTTGCCGGTTCAACCTCCACCATCTTCATCAACAATCAACTCCCTTGCTGTCCAGATCTTATGCTTGCTGGTTTGTGGAGGTTGGATTGAAGATTAGGTGAAAACCTTGATCGATTTTGATCAAAATTCGCGAAAATCGTAACAAAGATAACGATTCGAAACTCGAATCCGATGAAGTGAGATTGAGTTAGTCGATCGGGGCTATGATTCAAGATTATGAGCTTTTACATGCTTAAGATCAATGATTATGTATGCTGCAATGATTTGTTGATGATTTGAATGGTGATTGTGTTCTTGAGTCTAATCTATGATTTTCGTAGGTCTATATCGAGGTCAC
Organism: Eucalyptus grandis; assembly: GCF_016545825.1. Lineage (NCBI taxonomy): Eukaryota > Viridiplantae > Streptophyta > Magnoliopsida > Myrtales > Myrtaceae > Eucalyptus > Eucalyptus grandis. The sequence goes on along the minus strand of NC_052619.1, from coordinate 50,951,510 downwards.
TGTTTTGACCAAAACGAGGTTTGAAACAACCTCATTTCAGCTTGAGACCTCTTAGGATTAGATAATAGACATCCCGAGCTTCAAAATGATAGGTCGTATAACCCAATTGAGCATCATTTGATTCTCGAAAAACACCTCTAAAGATTAATGATTCTGCAGTAGTTTAGGTCTTTTTCGGTTCTAATTCTGTTCTGCCTTATGGCTTTGTCATTTTTGTGCCGACTTTCGTGATCATTTTTTGACAAAATTTTCTCGATAATTTGAAAATTTTTGTTTCAAATCATCTTGTGCATCTACTGTAATTTTTTCATGATTTTTGAATGTGTTCAATTAAGTCAGATCTACTTAGATCTAAGCCTAGGTCAATCTGTTCTGTATCGATATATGATTTTGCTATATTTTTACTGATTTGTTTGTTGAATTCTAGAACAACTTTCCTTCATGAAAGTTTCTTGTTCGGGCGTTGTACATGTTTTGTATTTTTTTTTTCAAAATTTTTAGACATGTTTAGCTAGATTAAAATCACTTAGATTTGAACATAGGTCAGTCTGTCCTACATTGGTCCAAGATTTATTTTGATGAAATTGAGTCTACAATTGCACCTATTTGGTCTCAAATTCTTTGTGAGAGTTGAAATACATGATATATATGTTCAATTGATGCATGCTTTGCAAGGTTTTTACATTGGTAAAGTGAGTCAATTACATGCATTAGAGTAAGAGGTACTGTAGCAATATGTGATAGACATATAGTTTGGTCTATTTTGTCATTTTTGTCATGACTCATATGATCTTAATTGAATTTTGACCTCTTAACAAGAAATCTTCATCATCATATGCTCTGTATGTGATTTTTTTGGTAGGATTTATGCATGTCTTAAGGATGGCTGAAATCATGATTGTTCTGTAAATTTAGTGCTGAAATGAAACCTTGTCATATGCGCACCTTTCCATGTTTATTTGAGTCATCTGGGGATCGATTCTTATGATCATGCCTTCTTGATGATAAAACCGTATGTTGTAAGATTTGCATACATGTTTAGGTCATGTCGTTTGAGTTTCATCTTGTATATTAAATTTGTCTCACAAAAAGTGTTCATCATACTTGAGATCCCCAAGCATATCATTAGGAATCGTGAATCATTTCATTTAAATTGTATGACATTTTGCATGCTGACTTAGGATTAGATGACTATCCAAACTTTTCGTCGCATCCAATCCTAAGTCTCATGTGATTTCTTCATGCCGTTTGTGCATTCTTTGAATGATTTTGAGGTTTTCTAATGAATGCTTATGTTTTGTTTTCTTAATTATTGATGCACACACTTTTAAAGATCTCAATCTTAAGATACCAAATTTATTTAGTTTGGACTCGAGCTCTTCTAGGAAGATGTAAGGCACACGTAAAAGTTTTTAATGCCGCTGATTTCATGCAAATCGCTCATCGTTTGGACCAATTTTTCATTTTTTTTAAAGCTAGATCACAATCTGGACAAGGGATCAAATTTTGAACCCTTGTTCTAACCCCCGTTTGGATAGACTTTTGATATTTTTTTTTTTTTTTGCTATTTGGAATCTGCACTTGGCCTCTTAATGAAACTTGCTTTTATCATGTTGGCTATGTTATATGTAAATTTCAAGATTTTAGATATGTTTTGATAGGACAAATCTTCGTGATATTAGCTGAATGTTATATTGTTTTGGCAAATTTCTGATGCGTTGTTACTTGTTGTTTGATTTTTGTAAAATCATGGGTAGATTGTTTGAGAAAACTTTCTTCATGAAAGTTGTTCATCATCATGTCATGCATGTTAGGAAATTTTATCATTGCCAAATTATCTTTAGGTATTACTTAATGTTGTTGTTGTTATATGCTTGTTATGAAGTTTTCTGATATAAACTTGATTGTGATTGTTTAGTTATACTTTTTAGGCAAGTTTGTGTATGAAATTAGGCCATGCCATCTTCATGGAGTTGTTCTAAATGCTTTGATCTTTGTTGTTAAATAATTGACCATTTTCAAATTACATCTTTCAAAAAATACTTCAAAACATGTGATGTTTCTCAAAAACAATTTTTAATAAAGTTCTTCTCCAAAGATCAATTTGGCTTAAGGAAAATCATGGTTTGGACCATACTCAACATGCCTGCAACATTTGTGAGTACATTGATGCGAGCCCCGGGCTAGCATTGACAATTGAATGTGTTCCATAGCCTAGATATTCCTTAATCCTAAATATTTTCAAACTTTTTTAAAATCCTAATTTGACATTGTAAAAGTCACAGTTTTTTATGCGACCTCCAGGCTAGCCTTGGTAATTGAATGTTTTTATAGCTGAGACATCACTTTGTCTCAAAACTTTTCATGAATGATTTCGAGATATATTTTTGAAATATCACATATACCCCTCATGCATATTATCCCATCATGCACTAGAAATTGCCTATGTTCATGATTGACGTATGCCATTGGTAATAAATGACCTAACAGTTCACTTTCTTGCATGATTGGTTGAGAAATAAGGTTCAAAAGACCTGCATGCATGTTTAAATTTTTGCAATGCATGTGAGTTTTAGATGAATGATAGGGTCGATGCATGATATTGAGGGAAAACTCCGGGATCACATAAATTGCTTGATTAGGAGAATTATAAGTGTTATTGGTCATGCGAGAATACAATTGGTCAACAATTGCTATAAGTCACAAAAAAATGGTGGGTTGGTGTCTTAGTGGGACCCTTGCGTAAAAGACAAAGGCTGAGACCGAGACCCTAAAATTTGACTTTCGTATTTCACTTCCTTTAAATGATTGATCTCGACATGATGTATTGTTTTTGATTGTTTTGGATTGTTTTGATATGTATGCTTGTTTCTTTCCATTGTATGCACCTAATTATAAGTTTCTTAGATCAAGTTTAGATTATGACCCCAAAGATGGTGGAGGTCTGTCACGCCCTAGAGCTTTGAGCGCGCACACATCCCTTAGTGGTCGAGGAAATTGCGACGTCTCAAGTTGCATCGCTGACTCATTCATTTTATTACACATGCAGAAGCGAATAAACAAATCCTCTGACAGCAAACAACATGTGATAAAAAGTAGGATAATACCTTCACAACCAAAACACGATTTTATAAACAAACTAGGTTTATATACAAAACTAGTCTGTCTACCAAAAAGATCAGTTCTCTAAAAGGAAACTGTCCTACGACCCACTAATCAAACACGTTCATCGATTCTTCGGACTCCATAGGCTCCAGGGGCGCCGGGTCCACCACAGCATTATTAGGAGGGTCAGCTACACCCTCACCAAAAGCGGCGTCAACAACCACTGTGGGGATCTCAAAACCCTGGAGGGGCCCAACTCTTTATCCATTGAGTCCATGGTCGAACCATGCGCTGAATCGATGAGGTACCCTCTCAAGTAAGCTCTTATTGACCCAGACGGTGGTCACGACCAACTCGTAGACCAAATGACTACTAAGGACAGGGATGTTTATACCCCACTTAGTAATAGCCTGCAACTGATCAAAATGTTTCGGAGGAACCACCATCTAAGGACTTGAAAAGAATGAGGCCACGATGGGATGAGACAATTGAGAGTAGCTAGTATGAACAAAATAAAGGAGTTAGGGAAGAGAATAAGAACACAAGATTTATAGTGGTTCGGCTTAATCCAAGCCTACGTCCACTCTCCCACGCTAACAGCCTTCTTGGCTGGATTCCACTATGTAATCAACAAGAGATTACAACTTCGAGTGCAAACACTTAGTAGTAGATCACACTATCTCACTAAGTCACTCTTTTGGTATTTCTCTCACGATTACAAACGTTTAAGCTCTCAAGAGACAAGTATATGATCGAAAGTTGCTCAGACTTTGGAATTATAAATTCTACACTCCGTCTCTTACTTGCTCATCGGTCCATGATCTCCTTAAATACTCCTCCACTTCCAAACTACCCGTTGGATAGTATCCCGGAGAATCGTCTTCCAATATACCCATTGGACAGCTCGTATCTAGAAGATTTGGTAGCCGTTGAGTGACAAAGGTAAAATCCCAAATTGATTCCGATCGCCCATACAAACGAAATCTTGGTTTCCATAAGTAAAGCTTCTTCGTATAGAAAGTTCTTGTCTTCAAGATCTAATCGTCAATCAAATAGATTGAATCAATCAAATCAATCTTGATGTGGAATCCAAACCAGATCACTAGCCATTGTATGATTGGGCTTGAGTTACGATCTGTTGAATCTGGATGTAAAGTCTGATAGCCATAGACTTTACAATCCGAGTTTGTAGACTTTACAATCTGGTCTCAACATATCTGCGCTTCGAACAGATTTAGCTTTAAGGTATGTACCCAGTTCGGTTTCAGCATAGAGTCTCGTCTTCGGTTCATCATTTACGTTCGATGCCCGGAATTAGTCGAGTGAGTAGACTTCGATGTAGAACAGACTTTGACACGGCGGTTTAGCGTCTTCGGACTTTGACACGGCATCTTCAGACTTTGACACGAAGTCTGGAAATCTTCGAATATACTTTGGACATATGTTACGTTCGGTCTTCCGCCGTCTTCGACTTTGATAATATCATTTACATGTTCTATCATCTGCATGGTCTATTACTTAACCATTAAACATGTTAGTAGCATTTGATTTATTTTGTCATCTTCAAAACATCATAAGGGATTTCCCTAACAACAATGTCTCAGCAAGTTCACTCCCTAAACTCCGACTAAGAAGGAAATACGTTTAACAGCAGTTTATACACACAAAACAGAGGACTTACCTCGCTTCAGTTCCCTCCCGCATGTCAGTACAATTCGTATACTCAATCAATCACTCCAATCAATACAATCGATCAATCAATCCATTAATTCAATCAATTCAATCGATCAATTCAATCAATACAATCGATACAATGAATCCACGGGTCTTGTTTATAAGACCAAATCGTTATGACAAGTCTCATATCGTGCCATAAAATTTTATCCCATAATCTGACACATCAATTTCAATCAATCACACATTCCAATTCGATTATTGCTTGCACAAGCATGATCTACCGACGCACATCGGTCTTCTGGTGTAGCTAGGCTTCGTCTCACTCTTTTGAGCATGGCAACATCCATCGACACACATCGGGGACAGCTTTTCCAAAGGAGCATCGGTCCAGAATCTACTGCGACCGGCTTCCTTTGTCTATGGGCATCTCATATAGGGGCAATGTCTTACCGATGCACATCGGGGACGGGTTCACTTAGCCATCACACGATCAATCAATCCCGGTTAAGGACATTGTGCTTTGCACTCAAATGCCTCAATTAAAATAATGATTTAGTTTATTTTCTTCGTATTAAAAATACTCGATAAAAATAATCGTGTGTGGGTACACGGTCAATTTGAGCTAAAAATGCGATATCTTTCATTTTAAAAATCCCACTATTTAATATAATACCTAAAAACATTTTTGGCGTTAAAAATCGACGCTAGGCATTTTCTGATTAAATACCAAAATTTCCCAATTTTGAAATAATTATTCAAAATCACAATCACCACTCAATTTGTATAAATTAACATTCAATTGCATAAACTAAGCATATCATTGCAATCGGCACGACATTTTGGTCATCGACTATCCCGATATAATATTCGGAAAATAATAAATAATTAAATAAACTACAAAATAATGCAAATGAAATACAATAAATACTAACTTAGGCCGGAAATGCTAATCTAACCACCTAAATGAGCCTAGAAAATTTCCGAACCTATCTAGATAAATAGCACAATCTATCCAGCCCTTAATCAATCTATTCTGACCTCTTAACATGCATAATTAAGCGATTAAATCACTAATCTAAACTAAATAACCACCTAATCCCTAATTAGCCTAAATTAATTATCCATTAAGCGTCATTAACTCCATAAGCATATTTCAGCAAGTAAACTCACCGGTTTTGCGATCCGGTGAGTCCACGGCGATGGCGACGCAGAGGTGAGCGATACTCAAGCCTACGGCGACACCAAACGGGGTTTGGACGGGCCTTAAAACGGGCCACGAAGCCTCAACAAAGGGTTGAACTTCGGATTTTGCTTGCGGCTAAAGGAACTGGTTGAAGGGGCTGCTCGGCTCTGGAAAGGGGTACGGCGGAATGGCGATGGCAGCGACGGACTAGGCAGATAGCTTTGACGGCAGACGGTGGCAAAATGGCGACCGGGAGCTACAATGGTGGCTGGAAGGCATTGGAACATTGACTGGAAGGCTCAGACTGGTGTGCGGATGTGCGGGCTAGTGCACAACGGTGCGGCATGCACGGCGATGCTCGGGCGACGGCAAAGGGGCGTTTATGGGCAAGGGGGCATGTGACACCCCGAACCCTTCGCAGGTCGTCACCAGCGCCGGTGTTACATCTTTTACCATCTCTATCTCTTGGCTAAATTAAGCCTTGCCGGATTACGGGCATTTTTTTTTTTTTTTTTTTTAAAGCGGTCCCATGCGCGACTCATAGCGGAAGCAAAATTCACATCGTCATCTATCTCCCTTCTAACCCATGATACAAATACACACCAGCTAAACATCATGATTTTTATAAACAAACGTCGACACATTATTTACATATATTTTCAAGATGGGACTACTCTCGGGTCGGTACATAACAAGGAAAAGCTAGGACTCAGCCATGTCCAGCCTAAAACCTCAAAAAGAAACCTCGACCCTCAACATCATGCGAGCACAAACCCCCCCCATCGAAAGTGTCGACTAACTACATCAAAAAGAGATCCAGCTCCTACTCCTCGCGCGCAGGTCTCACACCCAACCCGGTGCATCAGGTGGTGGCGGCGGCAGCATCCCTCGCATCGCTCCATCCCGTCGAACGTGCACAGACAGGAACTCTTGTATGACAGGGCCCCCAGCCAGGCCGATATCATACATAACTAAGCATCGCACTCGGATAAACGTCAATCCGGGCACGAGGGACAATCTATCTCCGTACACTCCACCTCAACATCGGACGGTAGACCGTAAAATACCCCACGCGAAACGGTAGCGGCATAGTGCTAATCTGAAATGTTATCCCCAAAAGGGGTGAGTACAACCACTCGGCGATAGGGAAATCCAATAACAACTCGGTGCACCATGCATACCATCATACAATGCAGGCATTGCTTACCTTTTTGATGTCAAGCGTATTCATGCATCATTATAGCATATATATCATCATCATGGCCATGTATCATCATGCATATCACATCATCATTAGCCATGCATCACCATGCATATCATATCATCATTAGCCATGCATCACCATGCATATCACATCATATCATCATTAGCCATGCATCACCATGCATATCATATCATCATTAGCCATGCATCACCATGCATATCACATCATAGATCAATTTCCACTTTTACTTATCAATTGATCCCCACATTATCTTTTCTCAAATCATCAAATTCACCATCATCACCATCCCTTCGGGCAAAACCTCCGACGGGGATCCCAAAGATTCAAGCCATCTCATGGCCACCGGGCTTCCGGCCCCCACATTCCGGGCATCTCGCATCTCAACTAACATCACGAGGCATTCCCTTCGGGCGAAACCTCCGACGGGCTTCCGGCCTTTACCCTTCTAGCCGGGGATCTCGCACCCCAAATCCCGGCATCGCGAGTCACTCCCTTCGGGCGAAACCTCCGACAGGGCTTCCGGCCCCCACATTCCGGGCATCCTGAAACTCCCGGGAATCTCGGAATTACGCCACCAGGCCACCGAGACAACATCCTCCACCACAACCTCATTCTCATCCACATTTATCTTTTATCTCAATTTAACATGGAAATTTGGCATGGCATCAAACATATCACACTTGCATTTCAATTCACATGTCATGCACATGTCATAGCTTAATCACATAAGTATTTCAACTTAATGCATGTACAAAGACCTCATCACACAAGTGCCACACAAATGGAATTGAATCCATGGCCAAATAAAAATCTATTTTATTTTATTATTTTATTATTTTATTATTATTTTATTATTTTATTATTATTTTATTATTTTATTATATTTATTTATTTTCATAAATAAATATTTAATATCCATGATTTTCCCAAAATCATAATATTCAAAATTCATTTATAGGATCACAATTTTATATAAAATTCGTGGCCAAGTCGTATTTTTCACAATTTCACAATTTCCTCCAAAAACATCCTAAAATTCTCGGATTTAAACCCACTGCACAGTTTCCGAATAAATTAAATTAAAATACCCATTCGGTCTTCAAAAATTACGAAACTTTACAGGGTGATAGCCAACACATTTTCGTACCTTTTTCATTAATAACTTTAAGCCAAATTATTTTTAGATTAATTTCTATAGCCCTACGAAGCTTCTGGAATCTCTACCGCGACGTCCAGAACACACTCCTCCGTATTTCTTGGATTTCACCCATCAAATCTCTTTCGTTCCTTCTGAAATTTAATTATGTTATGTAAAAATATGTCCTTTACAATTTTCATGAAGGAATCTAGGTCAAATAACCAGATTAGGGTCACCATTTTAACCCATGAAGTCTCGGGTGTCTCGGTACACCTCACCAGAATCAACCATCTCCAAGATCTAACAGATTCACCAAGTTATACTTGTTATTTTTGCTTCAAATTTGAGTATGTTGTAGATTAAGGTGTTTCCTACAACTTTCAAGAAGACAACAAGGTGAGATCTCCAACAGAAATCAACATGCAACCAAGAAATCAACAAAAGGTCAGTGAAGATTTCGCAGATCTGAGGTCTCCGTATAACAAAGCTTTTTACCCCACATATCACCATCGTTTTCCATGAAATTAGAGTATGTCATACTACAAGATGTTAGCTTCAACTTTCATGAAGACACCGAAGCCAAAATCTCACTCCAAGTACACATGCAAGCTCGACTAAGATACTGACTACCACAAACCAAACGAAAACAGTCACATAGCTTGAACACATCCAACCCTTACCTCGGTTTTTCGCCCAAATCACACCTAAAACCGAACATGCAACCAACAAAACAGACATGCAAGAGAAGTTAAGGACTCCACTTGCCTTAAAGGTGAACAAACAGCGATGGACGACGGCGTACGGCGGTCGGACTAGGCGGACGTACGGCGGACGGGCGGCGGCAACTCTCGGCTCCACCTCCTCTCTCTCGGTTCCTCTCTTCCGCTCAAGCTCTCTCTCTCGCACACCTTTCTCGGCCAAAATGAAGCAAAGAAGAGCCGGCCACTCTCTCTCCTAACCCCCCTTTTATTTCCCCAAAAGCTCATGATTACCTTGCCTCTCCAATTAACCAATGCATGCCCATCATCTTTGCCACTTGTCATTTGGGCTTTTAAATTTTGAATTTCAATTGGACTTGGGCTTTGGCCCAACCGACCACTCACTTTGGGCTGGTCGACAGCCACCTATTGGGCCCTAATGGCCGACTAGCTTGGCCCACCAAGCTTTAGGCTAATGGGTCCAAGGCCCATTTCGAAAATTAATCCCCTTTTCCTTTTTTTTTTTTTTTTTTTTTTTTGAATTCCTTTCTATAAATATTTCTAAATTCAAATTTCATCTTGGCCAAAGTCTTGGGATATTTTTAATTATTGAAATTTAAATCATATGGCCAAGCATAGATTATTAATTCAAATACACAAATCATCAAATTAAAAGACAAATTGGCTAAGGCATAAGCCAAAAGAAATTCTATCACCTAATTAAAGACATTTAACACACCTTAAGGCTTGGCTTTGAATTTCCGGGATGCCACAGGGCAGGCTTCTCTAGGTCTCTCTGGAATTTTAGCTCACAAAAGAATTCAACAATGGAGAAAGTAGGCTCAATGAAGAAGAAGAAGGCTGCTGAAGCAAGGGGGCTCAAAAGCCTTCAAATTTCACACAAATATCCCATCTTCATCATCACACATGCCTCACCAGCTGCTGCCTTCAATCCTTAGCCATTTGCGCACCCAAACTTCCCCAACAAGCCATTGAAGAGGTCCAAAATGTTGCTGCCCCTTGGTCCTACGAATTTGGACAATTTCCCTCCAAATTTCATTCAATTTCTTATCAATTGGGCCCAAATTGGAGTCTAAAAATTCAGCTAAGGTGTCATTGTCCATTTCATGATTTTTCCTCGTCAATCGATCCAATTTGATGGCTCGTCCCAACCAATAAAAATAGCACTGATCAACGATAGTAGTGGTGGGTAAACTATTTTTATCTTTTGGAATGGGGACCTCGAGCCTTTAGCACCCTCACCTTAGGCGTTGAAACTTCACAGTTTCATGCGACAAGTGATTTGTACTTGCCATGTGTTTGATGGGTAAGATATCGTTCCTTTCTTATAGTTCTTATCTTCTTACTCTCCACATTTCATTATGCATTTTATATTTCAACAACAATACGTTTTAATCACGGATGCCCCTTTAGGTTCAAGTTTAGATGGGTAAACCTGAAGTGGACGTGGTCCCCATGTAGGGGAATCTCAAGACTCTATGAAAGAATCTCAATCCTAGACATCAAGACTATGTGGAAAAACGCATAGGCTTTCTCCCAACTTTATTAAAAGTCGAACCACATATCGCAATGGTAAAAGCATTGGTTCATTTTTGGAATCCCATGACTTCCACTTTCGTGTTTAATCAATATGAATTGACCCCTACAATTGAGGAGTTCTGGAAAGCTATCAGGTTAGGTAAAGTCTCTTTAGGTTTCGTCACTCCTCCTATCGGTCAAGATCCAATATCTTTTCTACGTTAATTCCTCAATATCCCTACTGACAAAATTAGGGCTATTCTTAAAGGAAATTCTTATTCCATGCCTTATACTTTCCTTGAACAACATTTCCTTAGCCTTAAGCCTAAATCTAAGAATCAAATTCCTCGTGTCTTCCTACTCATGTTCTTTGGCTTTGTGGTATTCCCACATACCCAAAAAAAAAAAAAAGGATCCTTTAGTCACTCACATTGTCAATCAAGTGTGCGCGTTTAATTATTTTACACAAATGATCCTTGCCAAAACTTTTGTGTCTCTTAATTGTTTCAAAGCAAATGGCCGAGAAACTCTTAGAGCTTCATTAGGACTTCTCCAAATTTGTCTCTTTTCACATATCAAAGAATTTGCACTTCACATGAAGGTTGTCGATGTCACAAAATATCATCATTAGCTTAATTCAATGGCATGTTCGGTGGCTTGGGAATCTTTAGGTGCTTAGTGGAGTTAACGACCCACTCCCCCTCGTGGGATTGACGGGTTTAACGTCATATTACCCTTTAAGGGTGCTCCACCAATATTTCATGCTTCAAACAATCCCACTAATCCTCAAGTTGGGGTTATATCATATTGATTATCACGAGAAAGTCATCAAGGAAAACCAAATTGACCATATCAGGGCCGCGATTCAAGCCGTTACTAGAATTTGGTACTCCCGTTCCTCACATTATGTGGTTGCCATCGATGAAGCCGACTTGGAAGGAGAGATGAGGACTCATCAAGTTACCATTGATTACATATACCATCGGGTAGAACCTGAGCTCAAGGTTTAGTTGCCTAATATTCCTAAGCCTCAAGGTTTTCGGCGAGCTCATATTAAGGAGCAAGAAGACGATGCCTTGATTGATGAGGAACGCTTGGCCCATGATAAAAATGTCTCTGCACGATCCCACCTAGTCCATAGGTTTCCATCTCATATTCTTTTCTTGTAAAGGGACTTCCTTTGTGTTTCCCTCATTTCTATTGAAGTTTCTATGTATTCACTTTCATATCACATGTAAAATCGAACCACTTTGTAAGCTTCAAGAATGAAAGGTTCTATTTCCCTTGTAATTGTTTGATGAAATGAATAAAATTCATGAACATTTTCATATGATTTTTAGAAAATGAGCATTCTGATTAAATATTTGTCATCGTTTCTTTTCAATTGTATAATTTCTTTTGAAGAAATTTTGATGAGAGGATGTTATATGATACTAGGATCATATACACTTCTTATCATTATTTTTTTTTTTGGTGAAGTACACTTCTTATCATTATTTTATCTCAAGAAAATATAAAATTGACTGGGATTTGTATTTTTGTGATTTCTTTTAACTTGTACTAATTTGAGTCATCTTCTTTTACGAAGGTACTGAAAGACGGTTGAAAAACGGTCTATCATACGTACTCGCCACCAAACAAAAATGGACAATGAAGATACTCGTGCTCGTGTTATTAGCATGGAGAACTAAATGGCGTAGATGATGTTGCTATTAGTCGATCTCTCCAACCAAGTCAAGAACTTAACTTCTGTAGTTCCTACTTCTCCTACCATGAATCCTCCTACCGTGCCCTTTGAAGTGTCGGTAGTAGAACCCGTGGGAAAATGGCTTGCTGAAGAGGTTCCTACTGTAACCACGATAGTTATTGATTTAGAGCCTCCATCTAAGGAGACTCCAACTCCATACTTTGATGAAGAAAGTTCAAGATGCCTTGCAAAGATTGAGGAACACCTTTGCATGCTACAAGACTATCAACTATAGGGGTTCGATAAGCTATTGCCCTTTGCCAAGGTTAAAGTCCCCGAATTCTATAAGGACCCTGAGTTTACGAGGGAGTGTGACGGCATTGGATGCCCTAAGACCCACTTGAAGTACTATCTGGGCAAGACGGCCCGTTACTCAGATAATCCTCCACTCCTGATTAATTCCTTTCAAGATAGCTTGGTTGGTCCTACGTTGACGTGGTTTATAGAGTTGGACTCGGAGAAGATCCATACTTGGAGGATCTCGCTGATGAATTCCTCCAACAATATAAGTTCAACACCGAGATTGCTTCGACCCAAGAGGAATTAGTTCGAGTCGAGAGAGGAGAACCGAAACATTTAGAGCTTATGCTCAAAGATGGAGAGCTACTGCATCTCAAGTAAAGCCACCTTTGTTTGAGAAAGAGGCTATGAAATTATTTCTTTAAGTTATGCCTCAAGATTTCTTCAAGAAAATGTACAACCACACCTATATCAACTTTGCCACATTAGTGGAGTTAGGTGAACACATTGAAGGGATCATGCATGAAGGAAGGTTGATCGAGACCATGAATCGTCGATATGCCCCGAAGAGAGATAAGGAATCAATCATAGATATTGCTTATATAAAAAACTTCTCTTCTTAGAAACCATATAATCCTCAAGCTCATAAACCTGCTGTGGAGGTAAGGAGCTTTTCTCGAAATTTTGAATGTAAAGGAAAATCCCCTCAAAGACAATTTACTCCATTGCCTAGACCCATGTCTCAACTACTTCCAATGCTGATTGAAAGTTATCTCGTGGCGAGAGAGATCCCAAGGGATAATTTGCCAAAGTTTACTAGGTTCAACCTTAATAAGACGTGTGAGTATCACATGGGAGAAAAAGGTCGCCATGTGGACAACTATCTGGTGCTCTATTCCAAGATCTAGAACTTGCTAGATAAAAAAAAAAAAAAAAAACTGCTCACCTTTAAGGATTCAATGCCGAATGTCCAACAAAATCCCATTTTGAAACATTCTGAAGATGTCAATATGATTTTTGGGGATGATGACAAGCATATACTCCTATTGGATATCCAAAAGTTGGAACATATCACATCATTTGTTGATTGCCAGCTAAAATGTGGCATCACTTGTGATGAGAAGATAGCTTGCTTAGCGAAGCTAGCTGAGCTGGGAATTATCCAATATGAAGATGGTGAGCCCATTTTGAGACAGATGTCTTTGGTTGAAGTCGATTTGTCTGGCGAAGATATAATCTCAAAAGTCATAAAGAAGGCTGAAAATCCAAGTTAGGATGACACTCAAAAGGAGGATCGTCAAGCTTCAAAAAGAAAAAAACCCCTATGTACCAAGATTCTGACACTGGAAGCGAGGATGAATATAAAGCTTCTCACAGGACCATGAGTTTGTTCGAAAAGCTCGCGAAAATGGTGAAGTTGTTAGTATCCTTGGCCAACCAAGTGATAAATATGACTTTAAGGTGAAGTTCACACCACCACCAAGTTTCTTCATTGACGTGAAGCATATTGTCCCGAGTGGATGGGATGATGAAGAAGACCTTACTTTAACTTTGCCAAAAGATAGAGAGGTCCATTCCAATGACGGGGACGATGTTGAATACAAAACTTCTTGTTTGGATCGTGAGTTCATAAGGAAAGCCCGTGAGAGAGGTGAAGTGGTGGACACTTTGGGACAACCAAGTGGGAAGTATGATTTATGGTCAAGTATACTCCTCATCCATGTTATTTTCGAAATCCCAAAGATATCGTCCCTAGTGGATGGAGAGATGAGTTTGGGGATGACTTCATGGCTATGATTGAGCCTGTTGTGATTGATCTGACTAAGGAGAAAATCCCTCGTGGGGCTGATGCAACTGACAAGGGCGTCATAGAAGTCGACTCATTGATTGACAATTTTGGACCCATGAAGATCTCAAGCGTGGGTTTTGGACCCGTTGTGATTGAATTGCCAACAGAAGTTGGTGAATGTTCCAATACTAAGGTAACTTCTACTTATGACACTAAGGTGGTCCTTTGGAACTATAAAACAAATGAAATCGATGCCGTCACCCGATTGGGTTGATCTACTCACCATGTGAAGGTGTGGAAAAGAAGGCCGTAACAGATGAGGAAGCTGAACAACTCCTCAAAACACTCAAGACAAGTTTGGTAGAAGTGATATACCAAATGCGCAAGATGCCTACGCAGATTTCCCTATTGGAGCTTTTCAAGACCTCTAAAAAGCATAGAAATGCTCTCCTCAAAATTTTGATTGAAGTCCACGTGCCTGAGACCACTGGAGAAGTACATTTGGAGGGGTTTGTGGGTGCTATACTTCTTAGAGATCAAATTACATTCTCTGAGAAAGAACTCCCCCCCTGAGGGCCAAGCAAACACTAAGGCGCTATATGTGTCCGCTCAATATTTTGGGATTTCAAGGGTCTTGGTCGATAATGGTTCTACCTTGAACATTTGCCCTTTATCCACCCTTTGTCAATTGGGGATAAGAATGTAAAATGTCTCCCTTCCAAAGATTCCCGTCCAAGCCTTCGATGAGATGAGAAAAGAAACAATAGGGGAAATCAACTTACCACTGATGATTGACCCTATTACCATTACTAAAAATTTTCAAGTATTGGATATTCCAAGTAATTTTAGCCTGCTATTGGGATGGCCTTGGATCTTGCTGTAGGGATCATTCATTCCAGTTTTCATCATATGCTGAAACTTCCAATTGATGGAAAGATTGTGACTATCCGATGTAAAAGAGATACGGAGACTTTCCATAACACTACCATACCTTTTATCGAGCCTTAGGCCAAAGGAGAGTCGAGCTCCCACTCGTTTGAGATGGTGTTTGTCACTCATGTGCCTGTTGGGTCAATCATCAAGAAGCATCGGTTTTTAAAGGCATCCTTAATGTCAAATAAAGAACTGCTCAAGAACGGTTTTGCTATTGGGAAAAGTTTGGGTAAGCTTGCCCAAGGCATGCCAAATCCCATTAAGGTGGTCAAGATCAACAAGCGTGAAGGCCTAAGTTATTAAGGCAACCGTAAGGGTTAAGGTAATCATAAAGGCCCAAACATTATAGGTAAGAGCTACCAACGTCTCTTGCCTCCACTTTTGAATGATTTCTTTCCTGGTCCACCAAAGTTCTTGCAAGAAGAAGATGCTAATATCTACCACTTTGCTGATTTGTTTGAAGATGGTTTGTTTGGCACTATTGGTGAAGATGAAGAGCCTACAGTTCCCATTGTGTAAGGGATGTTTCTAGTCCTTGTATTTCATTTTTAGTCGTATTCCATTCATTTCTCCCTTTGGAGGGAATTCCATTCATTTCATTCGTTTACTTAATAATCTGGATCATAAACTCTATGAATCCAAGATGATATATATTGTAATGCAATTTTTGCATATCAATAAAATTTATATTTTGTTAATAGACGTGTGAGGTTTCCCAGATCTATCCTATGATGATGCTTTGAGGCTTGAGCCTTGACACGATCCATAGTTTCAAAATAATTTTTTTGAAAACTCGAATTTGAAAATAAGTTTTTCATGACATTTACATACCTTGTATTCATTTATATGCATATATACTAGCCATTTTTTGATTGCATCTCAAGCATGACATTTCACATCATGATAGTCATTTGCATGGCTCGGATTCGTATTCAAAATTTTTTGACGAACCCGATTATTCTGACTCAGAGAATGAGGATGATCCTCGAGTTGTTGAAAAAGAATGGCTTAGACATGAAGAGTCCAAACCTCCTATCACCGAACAACCAATCACCATGAATTTAGGAGATTCAGATAACCTTAAAGAAACTGAGATTGGGGCAGGCTCTCTCAAACGGATGCCAATAGATTAATTAGACTTTTGAAAGAGTATGAAGATGTTTTTGCTTGGTCATATGCCGATATGCCGGGTTTAGACCCTAAGATAGTGGAACTTGCGTTACCACTTGATCCTAATATTCCGCCAAAGAAGCAAAAGCTTAGAAGGATGAAACCTGAGTTGTCGAAAAAGATTAAAGAAGAAATCATGAAGCGCTCAAATGTCGATTTCATTAAAGTCACCCATTATGCTGATTGGATTGCTAATATAGTCCTAGTTATGAAGAAGGATGGATGAATCTGAGTTTGTGTTGATTATTGTGACTTGCATAAGGTAAGCCCTAAGGATGATTTTCCTTTGCCAAACATTGATATCTTAGTTGACAGTACTGCTAGATTCGAATTGTTCTCCTTCATGGATGGATTTTCAAGTTATAACCAAATCCGGATGAAAGAGGAAGACAAAACTAAAACTTCTTTCATCACTCCATGGGGGACATTTTGCTACAAAATTTGCCTTGTGGCTTGAAGAACACGGGGGCAACATATCAAAGAGCAATGGTAACACTATTCCATGATATGATGCATAAGGAGATTGAAGTTTATGTGAATGACATGATTGCAAAGTCAAGACAAGGTGATGATCATGTTGAAGTCTTAAGAAAACTATTTGACCGATTGAGGAAATTCAAGCTAAGGCTTAACTCCTCAAAATGCATATTTGGGGAAAAGTCTAGGCAGCTCTTGGATTTATGGTTAGTAACAAGGATCTCTCTAAGGTGAAAGCCATATGTGATCTAAAACCTCCTTATACTGTTAAGAAAATCCGAAGCTTATTGGGAAGATTGAATTATGTTGCAAGATTTATCTCTCAATTGTCAGAAACCACTAAGCCGTTCTTCAAGTTGTTGAAGAAGAACACCAAGGTCAACTAGGGTGAAGAATGTCAAAAATCATTTGAAGAACTTAAGTGATATCTTTCACAATCTCCTGTACTCATGCCGCTTATCCAAGGTGTGCTCATGCCATTTATCCAAGGGACTGTGCATATATTACCTCCATAAGATCTTGTATCTCACCATTCATCTCAATTCACGAAGAGTCTTTAGGAGCCATGTTAGCATAAAAAGGACTAAGGGATGAAATAGAATGTAACATATATTACCTCCATAAGAAGTTTATTACTTTCGAGATCCGATATGCTGAAGTGGAAAAGACCCGTGTAGCCTTGATTTGGGTTTTACACCTATTAGAGAAAACTCATTTATTGTTTTGAAGTTGACAAAACATTTCCAAAAGTCTAGTCTGAAGACTTGCAGACTCAAGTATTATAGTTTGAAGAACTCCAGACTCTACCGTTAAAGTTTGAAGACCGCTAGACTTTAATCTCAAAGTCTGCCTTGACTAACAGTTTTTAGACTGAAGAATAAAGACTTATTTAGATGCAAGATTATCTTTAAGGATTCAATTTGTATGGTTTTGGAAGTCCTTATGGCTGGATATAGCACCTTATGATCAATTATCTTTATTGGAATCAATTCGGATAATCAAATCTTTTGAAAGGCGAAAATACTTGGAAGGTTCTACTTATGGAAACCAAGATCCTGATTGTATAGGCAAACATGATTGACGGGCTTTCATCTCGATCTTTAAACGACTCAAGATCTCCTTAATTGATTCTGTCCAATGGGTAGATTGGAAGAATTCATTTATAAAATGCCAACGGTCATGAATGCATAAAGGAGTATTTAAGGCAGACCCTCAAGTTGTTCGAGAGCGTGTGTGAAAGAAAAATTTCAAAGTCTAAAGCTTCCCAATTTTTTGCTATTTCATTTGTCGAGCTTAATTTGTACTCAAAAGAAAGAGCAAACACTTGTGAGACTTTGGAAGAGTGTAGTAAAGTTTCTACACTGTAAAGTCAAGGACATGAGACTATAAAATTTCTTTTGATTCATAGTGAAATCCAACTAGTGGGCTGTTAGTGAAGGAGAGTGGACGTAGGCTTGATCTAAGCTGAACCACTATAAACTTTGTGTTTCTATTCTCTTCCCTGAACTCTTTTATTCATTCGTAAATTTATTTAATTGCTGAACTTGCTCTAGTCCATTACTTTGTAAATTCCAGTTCAAAAGAAAAAGTATTTATAAACATTTCCACAAAAATTTCTTTTAACACCTATTCACCCCCCTCTAGGTGTTCTTACTAACCCTTTCAACAATGATTGAGGTAATACACTCTGCACCACCACATCCTTCTAGTGATTGAGAATGACCTGATCAAATATCTTTTGGAGAAGCTTGTATTGGTTGGAAGGCTCGCTAAATGGCAAATATTACTCTTTGAATTTGATATTCAAAGCATGGCACAAAAGTCCATCAAAGGGCGAGTAATAGCCAATATGTTAGCTGAAAATTCCGAGAAGTCTGATGATTGGGATGAAATTGATGAACTGAATTATTTGGTCTCACCTAACAAGTGGACCATGTATTTTGATGGTGTAGTTAACCTTTTTGGTTCTGGTACTGGGGCAGTTTTAATATCCCTATAAGGTCAACATTTTCTAGTAGCTACAAAGTTGGTATTCCCTTGTACCAACAATATTTCTGAATATGAAGCTTGCATCCTTGGTTTTCAATTAGCCATCAATGTGAAAGTCAGAAAGCTTCAAGTTTATGGTGATTATGCACTCATCATTCTCTAGATGGAAGGTGAATGGCAAACGCGGGATGTAAAATTAATTCCTCACCATGAATATTTCAATGACTTGGTCAAGGAATTTGACAAAATCTCTTTTGATTATTTTCCGAGATCACAAAATCAATTTGCTAATGCCTTTGCAACTTTATCTTCAATGTTACAAGTAAATGATGGTTTAAGCATTGATCCTTTGCAAATTGGTGTCTTGAAAAAACCTGCTTATTGCCTGATGATTAAAGAAGAACTTGATGGTCTTTTCTGGATGATATCATGAATTACCTTCAAGAGGGAAAATTTCCCCAAGGGAGTCAAGCCAATGATCGAAAATACTTGATGAATTTGGCATCCAAATTCTTCCTCAATGGAAGAGCCCTTTATAAAAGATCTTTCGATTCAATTTTATTGAAATGCGTTGATGCACAAGAAGCTAAACTCCTTATGAAAGAAATATATGAAGGAGAGTGTGGCCCTCATATGAATGGTCATCTCTTGGCTAGAAAAGTTGTGAGGCTTGGTTACTATTGGTTGACCATGGAAGCCAATTGTATTCAACATGTGAGGTGCTGTCACTAATGTCAAGTCTATGGAGACAAAATTAACGCTCCTCCTAATGAGCTACATCAAATGTTCAAGTCCTGGCCTTTTTCAATGTGGGGCATCAACATCATCATACCAATTAATCCTAAAGTATTAAATGGACACCGTTTTATCTTAGTAGCCATTGATTACTTCACCAAATGGATTGAAGCTAGTTCTTATGCCCATGTTACTACAAAGAGCATGGCAAAGTTCATCCGTCGTGATATCATCGCTCAATATGGAGTTCCTGAAGCGATCAATAGACAATAGATCAAACTTGAACAATAAGGTGGTGGATGAATTACTTGGAGAATTCCACATTCACCATTTGAATTATTCTCCTTACCGTCCACAAATGAATGGAGTTGTGGAAGCAGCAAATAAGAATATCAAGAAGATTTAAGCCAAAATAGCAAAAAATTATCGTGATTGTCATAATCGGTTACCATATGCTTTGCTTGCTTACCGAATCTCAATTGACACTTCAACTAGGGCAACACCATTTTCATTGGTTTATGGGATGGAGGCTCTATTACCCGTGGAAGCAAAAATCCTTACATTGAGGGTACTTTCTCAAATCAAGCTCTCTGAAGCTGAATGGGTTCAACAAAGATTTGAACAACTTAATTTGATTGATGAAAAGAGGGTAAAAGCCATTTGCCATGGACAAAGCTATCAAAAGAGAGTAGCTAGGTCGTTCAACCACAAGGTTAGGCCAAGACATTTCGAGATCAACGATCTTATCTTAAGAAAGGTCTTACCTATCATTTTAGATTATCATGGGAAGTTTACTCCAAACTATGAAGGTCCATCTATAGTAAGGAATGTGCTACTTGGTGAGGCACTAATCCTTGTAGAAATGGATGGTCAAGAATTGCCAAAACTTGTAAATGATAATGCTGTCAAGAAGTATTATCCATGAATAAAATGAAAGGTCTTTGAGCCACTTTTGGATTGAATCCAGCCACTTTAGAATGTTTGCATCATGCATTTCATGCATACATATTGCATCTGCATGTTCGTTCATTTTGCAGGATCTCTTAAGAAGATTCTACTTGTCAATAGGGGGTTGATCTCAGAAATGCAAACTTTCAAAAAATGTTTATTTTCTTTAGAACTTAGGAGTGACCCTGTCTTTTAGAATGCCGAAAGAGTCAATTAGACCTTTAGAGTTGGTTAGAACTCTAGAAGTGAACCCTTGTGTTGAGCAAAGCCTGTTCTATCCATAAATTTTATTCAACATTATTTCCAAAAGTCTCCCTAGTAGGGTCAATAGAACATGTCTTTTCAAACAAAATTTCATTATATTTTCATTCCCTAAGGAGTTAAATTTAACTAAAGCGTGCTTTGAAAAACCCGAAAAGGATTGTTAAATATGCCAAGTGGTAGTGCCTAAAGTGATGAGAGCCAACCCCTTTACCAAATATGTCATTATACACTCTTTGAGAGAATTGAGTGAAAAGAATCATGTCTTAGGGTATAGGGTTCATTTACAGTGAATACATGGTTTGAGATTATAAAGGCATTTCCTTTCTCAATCCCAAACACTATTGATACCCCTTGCAAGCCACTTTGAGCTAAATATGGAGCATTTCCAAAATAACCCTGTCAAGAACAACCTCACATTAGGGACAAAATAGGGGGTCTTAGTTGAAAATTATGGAGTAAAAGATCAAGAAAGATTTTATTGCTTTCACTTGCATCAATCTTCTTGTGATAGCTTCAAGTGATTTCTTATCAAAGCTCAAAGTATCCAAAAGTGAAGAAAAGCATTATGTTCACTACCCCAAACACAATTACCTTTCACTTAGCCAATTTGAGCCATATGCAATTCTTTCGTAACCCTATGTGATGATTATCTCCCTACACTAAGGCAAGGCATGTGATTTACCAACAATATTAAAGATATTGGTCATGTTTGTCAATGCCATTCGAGAGTATAGATGCTCAAAGGAGAATGAAAACTAGGGGTTATGAAAAAGTAGTGTGCCTGGTAAAAGCAAGGCTAATGCCCATGAAAGAATGCAAAGATAAGCAAAAATGCAAAGAACAGCAAAATCAATGGTCATGCAAAAGACCATCAATTGAAAAACAAAAGAAAAGCCTTGCAAAAGAAAACATGTATGGCGACCGATGTCATTAGAATAGAGAGCAAAATTCTCATGTCTCAAGACAAATAATCAAAAGGACTCTTGAGATAGGTTAAATTTCAAAAGTCAAATTTCTGAAAAGTCTTGTGATGGTAATGATGCCAAGATAATCACTCATTTTTAACCCTTTGATATTTGAAATTTTTTCAAGCCTTTTTAAGCCTCACCTAAACCAACATTACAATCTTTATCTAAAGTCTCTTCCAATTGGGATGGTTTGAGTTGAAATGAGAGTATCACATAGGAGCTACCACTAGATGGAGCGAAAGCAATTCTATTTTATCTTATCTTCGAGGTTCTTGACTTGTAAACTTGATGAATATTCATTTCTTGGCCTCAAAGTGCATACCCTTTGTGTAAGCCCATGACCAAGCCATCATTACGGTCATTTCAAAAGATCTTTTGATCAATGAATTGTATTCATTGTGAACGTTTCCAAAAGCCTTAAACATAAGTTGAGTGAGACATTTCCGGTGAGATTTAAATAGTTTTTCCACATTAATGGTTGGGAATAAAAACCCTTTTTGAGAGTCGGTGTGAAATACCTCTTTTGATTAGGATATTTTCACTTGGCGTATTTGACTTAACCCTTAGATGGTTAATCAAATCTCATTTTGTTAAAATCCTCTCTGAAGGGATTTGACAATCGACATCGTTTCGCAAGATTGACTCTCAAGCAATCTCGAAACCCTTTTTTTTAAATATGTGTTCCTTAGTGAACCGGTTTTTGGTCATCCTAAACCATAATCCTTGCTTTTGGTTTTTGGTAACCCTAAACCATACCCTTTGTTTTAAGTTCCTGGTTAACCTTAAACCTCGTCCCTTAGATTCCTAGCTAACCTTAAATCTCATCCTTTAGGTTCTTAGTCAACCTTAAACCTCTTCTCTTAGGTTCTAGGTTATCTCTAAACCTTGTCTCTTAAGTTATAGGTTATTCTTAAATCTTGTCTTTAGGTTTTGGGTTATCCTTAAACCTTGTCTTTATGTTCTAGGTTATCCATAAACCTTATCTTTAGGTTCTAGGTTATCCTTAAACCTTGTCTTTTAGGTTCTAGGTTATCCAAAACTTTGTCTTTTAGGTTCTAGGTTACCCTTAAACCATGTCTCTTAGGTTCTAGATTATCCTTGAACCTTGACTTTAGGTTCGAGGTTATCCTTGAACCTTGTCTTTAGGTTCCAGGTTATCCATAAACCTTGTCTTTTAAATTCTAGGTTATCCTTAAACCTTATCTTTTGGTTCTAGGTTATCATTAAACCCTGTCTTTAGGTTCTAGTTATCCATAAACCTTATCTTTAGGTTTTAGTTTATCCTTAAACATTGTCTCTTACGTTCTAGGTTATCCTTAAACCTTGTCTTTAGGGTTTAGGTTATCTATAAACCTTATCTTTAGATTTTAGGTTATTCTTAAACTTTGTCTTTAACTTCTAAGTGATCCTTAAACCTTGTTATTAGGTTAGTGGTTATCCTTAAACGATTCATTTTTCACTTAGTGATTTCATTTCCTTCATTCCATTCCACAAGAGAAAGAGAGAGAGTGAATAAACCCTAACAAGAGTTTAGATACCCCGATGAGCAAAGGTAAGTGTCAGGTACTTCCCTATCCAAATATCATTACTTTGTGTTTTTCTATTTCCAAAGTAGAGTCGACTAAAAATTACAAGTATCAATTTTTTTTTGAGTGAAACCTCTTTGAACTCTTACTCAAAGAGGGGCAGCTGTTGACACATGATTTTTAGTTGATGCATCATTAAAGGTAAAAAATTGAGATTTGAGTTTCTGATCGCGATGGAGCCCCATTTTTGGACCAAAAAGTGTTGTTTTTCATTTATTTCTTTTGCATTGTCGTTTTTAAGCAATTTCTAGCTCATTTTCAAGAAAACCTTGAAAAGTCAAACGGTTGACTTTTGGGTTGATTGTTCGGTCAACCACCAAAAGTCAACCTCGGGTCAAAATTGACTTTTCACCAAAAAAGATTCAATTTAGTTTTAATTTCACCTTTTTAAAATCAATTTCTTGAAAATTCAAAAATTTGACCAAAAAATCAACCTTTCAGGAAAAGTCAACTAAGTGGTTGACTTTTGGTTAAACCTTTGATCCAAAAAAAAAAAGTAATAATTTATTTTAATGCCAATTTGACCTTGTGTAAAAAGAATCACACAATTTGATTAATAACCTTGATTTTTGAATTTTTCAGTTTTAGGTTTTAAATCGACCAAAAATAATATTACTATTTATGGAAACCAAGATCTTGATTGTATAGGCGAACATGATTGATGGGCTTTCATCATAATCTTCAAACGGCTTGAGATCTCATTGATTGATTCTGTCTAACGGGTTGATTGGAAGAATTTCTTTTGGAAAGTGCCAACGGTTGAGAAGGCATGAAGGAGTATTTAAGGAGACATCTCTAGTTATTCGATAGAGTGCATGAAAGAGAAATTCCAAAGTTTGAAGCTTCCTATTTTCTTGTTATTTCTTACACTGAGCTCAAACTTGTACTCAAAAGAGAGAGAGACTCATAGTGTGACTTCGTGAGAGAGCAAAACTCTTCACTATGAAGTTGAGATCATAGATTGTAAATTCTCTTTTAATTCTTAGTGGAAACCCACCGGAGGCTGTTAGCCTGGGAGAGTGGACGTAGGTTTGATTTAAGTCGAACCACTATAAATTTTGTATTTTTATTGTCTTCCATAAATTCCTTTATTTTGTTCGTAGTTCTATTTAACTTCTAAAGTCTAAACTTGCTCAAAATCTATTGTTCTTCAGACTCAGTTTCAAAAGCAAAATATTTTTGTTACTTTTTGCGAAAAATTTTCTTTACACTTATTCACCCCCTCTAGGTGTTCATATTAGCACTTTCAATTAGTATCGGATCTTGTGTGCTTAATTATTGAAGTGTTTTACTTTAAGCTAAAGATCTTCTATGGCTAGTATTTTGGCTCCAAGACTAGTTGAAGGTTAGAGCAACACCAGACCTCCTTACTTTGATGGAAATGAGTACAATGTATGGAAGAACAAGATGAAGGCTTTTCTCATATCGAGAGATCCCCTGGAGTGGGATGTTGTTGAAAAATGGATTAATCCTAAAGCAACATCAACCTCAAACAGAGGAAAAGAAGTTATTGATGCTGACAAGACAACACAAGATGAAATTACCAAGAGACAAGCTCTTGATGCTAAAGCTATAGACTCTTCATATTGTGCCTTATTTCCCATTGAATATAACCGAATTTCTTCTTGTGAAACAGCAAAAGAAGTTTGGGATAGATTATATGTTACCTATGAAGGGATTGACCGTGTGAAGGAAACCAAAATAAACATTCTACTTGGACGATATGAAGCCTTCAGAATGAAGCCTGGAGAATTTACAATTGATATGTTCAGTCGGTTTACATAGATTGTAAATGGCCTTAGCGTATCAAGGTCAGCAAATCTCAGGACAAATGAAAGTCAACAAACTGCTGCATGGCTTTCAACAGATTGGAATCATGTGAAGACTTCAATTAGAGAAACTCAGAGGATCATGCTTTTATCAGTTGATGAACTGATAGTCACGCTTCAGTCATACGAAGTGGAGCAGATAAATGATGAAGAAGATCCTAAAAGTAAGAAGTTAATGCTTTAAAGTCTAACATTGATTCTGATGATACAGATTCAGATGATGATATGGATGATGAGGAGCTAGCGCTTATGATTAAGAAATTGGAAGAAGCAGAGTATGCAAAATTTTCAGAAGAGACCGACTGAGGATAATGAAACCAACAAAGATGTGATATGCTTCGAATGCAAGAAAAATGAGCATATCAGACCTAACTGTCCTATGTTGAAGTAAAAAAAAAGGGAAAGAATAAGAAGTACAACAAGGCTCTCAAAGTAGAAATTTGGAGTGACACCGAGTGTGAGGAAAGTGAAGAAGAATATGCCAATATATGTCTAATGGCTCATTTTGACTCAGACTCAGAATTAGAAATAGACTCTGATTTAGATTCAGACAAAGAAATTGAGGTTAGTGACTTAAAAATTCCTATCAAAGTCTCTTAGTATATAGATGAACTCTGTCTCAAACTTAAATCCTCTTTTAAAATGATTTCTAAACTAAAAAGGGAGAATTCTAAGCTCAAGCAACAATAAGTTTCTTGGAAAGAAAAATTTGAAAGTCTGAAAACAAGTTTTGATAATTTGAAAGAAATTTATGATTCTCTTTCAAAGGAAAATACTATTTTAAAAAGAGATATTTCAAATATAACAAAAAGATTTTCAAAATGATCCGAGAAACTGGAGAAAATTCTTTTAGCTCAAATACCTTACTTTAACAAATCTGATTTAGGTATGACTTTGGAAATTGTTCCATTAATTGATTTTCCCAAAGGAAAATAAAGAATTAAAAAAAAAACCCATAAAGGCATTTTACAAAAATCATTTTCAAATTTTTTTTGTAAAACCTATTGGCCAAAGTGCACTTAGATGTTCAAAGTGTAACAGCTTAGAACATTTCGAGAAAGAATGTCCTAAGATTTGGAGACTAGTTAAGAAGGACTGGGCTAAGACTGTTTTTAATACTAACTGTTGACATATAAATTTTGGCGACCCATTTAGTCATTTATCACATTAAAAAATTAGGGGTTAATTTTATCCCTGAAAAAATATTAATTGTATAGTATATAGATTTATGTGCATTTGTTTTTAATTTGCATTTTTACATTTATTTACTGAACTAGTGGCGGATAGGTCGAATTAGTGGTTTTGAGTTTTAAATTAATAGGTCAGACTAAGCTCATGAAGAGTACAAATTGGCCCGAGCCCATATCTGAAATTGAGATTTGAAATGAGGATTTTTGGAATTTAAGAAAATCGGATTGTGATCTTATCTTTAAAAATCAGTAGAAAATATTTAAGAGATAAGAAAAATAAGAGGATTTTTATGATTAGGAGGTTATAGGAAATTTTTTGTGTATATTAAAAAGTGGATGAAATATTTCACGAAGATCACATCTTATTTTCCTATAAAGGGAACCGTGTACAATGAGAGAGAGGGGGCTTCTCTTCGTTCGAAAAATAAACACGAAAGTGGAAAGTGAAAAGGAAGAGAAAGAAGGAGTATGCAAGGTCAAAAGGATAAAAGGGAACAGGTCAGGAGAGAAAAGTGTTCGACCAGCAGGGGGGAAAAACAAAAGGAAAAAAGAAAACAATTAACAAGACCCCTACTTGTTCATCTTCTCCAAGGGGTTCTTTTGTAGCATATCCGCACTGCCGGTCCCCTGCATCGCTAGTCTTCAGGCTACGCCATCGACCTCTGAGCAGCAACGTCGCCCCGCCTTAGCCGGTGATCTGCCTCAGCCAGCCCAACGCCTAAGTTCCCCTGCTGCCGAGCCACTGCCACCCGAGCGATGCCCCTGATTTGACCGCGATCTGCCTAGCCCGGAGTCCGGCGAAGCCACCGTTTTCCTCCCGCGATGCCAACAGCTGCGCCTGAGTCCTCTGCAACGCCAGAAGCTGTTCTTGTCGCGCTTGCGGCCGGAAGCCTCTGTCACCAACCCAACGCCCGGCGTCACCCTTGCCTCGGTGAAGCTGCCGCTGCCTGACGCCACTGCTCACCGCCTTTCGATCGATTGCGCCTCTTCCCTAAGTGACTCCCCTGCGACCTAAGCCTCTTGCCAACGCCGTGCCTGCAGCCCTCCGACCTGATGTCCTTGCCATTGCTGTGGATCTGTTTGTGCTGCCTCTGTTTCGGGTTCCGGTTGTTTGCTGGTCTGTTTTGCTGCTGCACTCGCCGAATCTTGCCGGAGCTCCAACCACAGGGACTTTTGACCGATAGTGGCTAGTGATACCAGAGCCGCTACCCTTGCACCGTCCATAGCCGTGCCGCACTTCCTTGGTAGTTTGATCTACCATCGGATTATTAGGAAAAAAATCCAAATTTAGGTAGAAATTTGTTTTATCTTATTTGATAGGTTTATTTTTAGGTAGATTTAATTTATTTTGGTAAATTTACTTTATTTTATTTTAGTTTTGATGTTTTATTTTTTTGTTTGAAATAGTTCTCAATACATGGTTGAAATACCTAATGTAAGTCCATTCGCAACCGAATGAATTTTTATTCTATCTATAAGACTTTAGATGGAATAATTATTCACGCGGGAGTAAAATTGATATTTTGATCTTTAAAACTTAAGATTAATTTATTGATTTTATTAGCGAAATAATTGAGTTTAAATTTCAAATTGAGTAATGGATAATATTTTTGAATGACCATGGATGGTTTGAATGTTTATCTCTTAATTGTTCTATTTATCCCAAAAACACAAAAAAATTGCTTTTGTGTTCCATGTAGATTAGGATCGATTGATAGGCATTTTTTTTTAAATGCATGAAGGCATTTAGAATAGATAGCATTTCACTTTAGTTAGATTTTTTATTATTAATGATTTTCATAAAAAAATACAAAAAATCATGCATGTCATGTAGGATTAGATTCATGAAATACCCATCATTTATGAAATGCCCATCATCTAGTGATTGTTGCTAGGTTCATTTAGTTAGAAAGTTCTCGTCATTAGAATTAGGTCATTTGATAAATTTAGATTGAATATTTAATAGTTGCATTTCTTTAATTTCAAATTTCATGGAAAATACCAAAAAAAAAAAAAGAATAAATTCATTTCATGCTTTAGGATAGATTGCATGTTTATTCATGTTATATAGTTTAGGTCATATTGTCACGTCATATCATTTCATGTTAAATTAGTAACATGCATTGCATGATTCTCATTAAATAAAGTGAAAACCAAAATTGAGTGATTGCATGTTAATTAGAAATCATATTTAGGATTGTCAATGTGAATTCTAAGCTAACATTTCAGATGCCTTCGTTACTATGAAGTAAGTCATGCAATTTATTCA
Source organism: Eucalyptus grandis (assembly GCF_016545825.1). NCBI lineage: Eukaryota > Viridiplantae > Streptophyta > Magnoliopsida > Myrtales > Myrtaceae > Eucalyptus > Eucalyptus grandis. The sequence continues at coordinate 50,922,811 of NC_052619.1, read as the reverse complement.
TTACTTCATTTGGGTGTTTAATTTGTGGTTTGTGTACCCGCATGATCACCTCACATGTTAGGAAGGTAAATTAAAATCAATTCAAGCTACCTGTAAAATATTTTTTAAAATAAAAAGGAAAAGGTACCGAAAGGGCGTTAGAGAAATCTAGCGTAACCAAGTCCCCGAACTCACAATATCTTATTCGTAGGAGTAAAGTAAATCTCCCGTTACTTTACTTGGGTTTCTAATCCACCCACCAAAAATAGATTAGTGGCGACTCCTAATTAAAAATCAATTGCATTAAGAACTTGAACCTAAGTCGCGAATTGGTATGAGCTTGGGAGAGCCCAAGCTAAGTTTAGGTTTAGTAATCCATTAGCCTAATTTTAGGTGGTGTACCCAAAAATTTGGTCGCGACACTAACTCTCCTGAACTTAAGAAAATCTGGATATCAAAGAAAGTTTGAGTTTTTCTTTTGATTATAGGTCACTATTAAAAAAAGATTAAATAGTATTTGGATAGTGGCTGTTTGAGGTATATGATGGGAGACTCAAGTTGCTTTATAAAGCTTGTTAGACTAAATTGAGAAAAAGTTTCTTTTGGTGGAAATAACAAAGGAAAAATTATAGGATGTGGAACTGTGAAAATTGGAAGCTTGACTATTAATAATGTTTCCTTGGTGGAAGGTTTGAATTACAATATACTAAGCATAAGTTAGCTTTGCGATATTGGTTTCAGAATAAACTTCCAAGAAAGTATTTGTTCTGGAATGAGTCAAGACTTCTCTCAATCCTTTACTGGTCAAAGGCATGACAACATTTACCTTTTGGATGTAAACCCAGAAAGTTCTCAGTGTCTTATTTCTATTCAAGATGAAGCAAGTCTGTGGCATCGAAAGCTTGGTCATGTTAATATGAAACATATTGCCAAGATTTCTTCTAAGAAGCTTGTTCGAGGACTTCCTAATCCGACTTACCATAAGAATGAGTTATGCACTCCCTGTGTCTTGGGAAAATAAGTAAGAAGTTCCTTTAAACCTGTGAATCAAGTCTCTACCATGCGAGCTCTGCGGCTTCTTCATATGGACTTTTTTGGACCAACCAGAACTCAAAGTATTGGTGGAAAGAAATATTGCCTAGTAATCGTGAATGATTACTCTTGCTTCACTTAGGTATACTTTCTGACAAGTAAGTCTAAAGCCATCTCTTATTTCTCGAAGTTTGTGAAGAAGGTTTAGAATGAAAAGGGTTATGCTATTTCAAGCATATGAACTGACCATGGAGGTGAGTTTGAAAATTAGGACTTTGCTAAGTTTTGTGATGAATTTGGTTTTCAGCATGTTTTCTCTTCTCCATACACTCTAGAACAAAATGGGGTTGTGGAAAGGAATAATAGATCCTTAGAGGAGATGGCCCGAACTCTCTTGATAAAGAGCAAGATATCCTCTCGATTTTGGGTAGAAGCAGTCTCCACTATTTGCTATATTATCAACAGAGTATTCTTAAGGCCTATCTTAAAGAAAACTCCTTATGAAGTATATAAAGGAAATAAGCCTATTGTTTCCTACTTTCATGTCATTGGCTGTAAATGTTTTATTTTGAAGAATGCAAATGATCGATCTGGAAAATTTGAGGAGAAATCAGATGAAGGAATTTTCCTAGGTTATTTGATTTCAAGCAAAGCCTACAGGGTCTTTAACAAGAAGACTCAATCCATGAAAGAATCTATGAACGTCAAGTTTTAGGATTATGTGTAGAGTCAGCCAGATTAAACTCAACTTGAAGAGTTTGAACCCGTTTCAGACTTTACAAAGTCTATTTCCCCTGAAGAGGTTCAGAATTTTAGAGAACAACAACAAGGAGACCAAGAAGTTTTAAATGAAGCAGAGGATCAACAGACTTAGACCAAATAGCAACTGGAGGCATAAGTCAAGTCATCCCAAAGAACTCATCATTAGCAACATTGATGAAGGAATTCGCACTAGATCCAAAGGAAGAGAAGAGTCCAGTGCTCTAGCACTTGTTTCTGAGATAGAACCAAAAGTTGTAGATGAAGCATTGTCTAATGAAAGCTGGATAGAAGCTATGCAGGAAGAACTTAAACAATTCAATATCAATGATGTATGAGAGCTAATTCCAAAACCCAGGCAAATCTGTGATTGGAACGAAGTGGGTTTATAGGAACAAAATGGATGAGAAAAGAAGAGTGATCAGAAACAAAGCAAGACATGTGGCAAAATGATATACACGGGAATATGGGATAGACTATCATGAGACCTATGCACTAGTAGCGAGGTTAAAAGTAATTAAATTATTACTTGCTTTTACTTGTTATAAAAATTTCAAGTTATTCCTTATGGATGTCAAAAGTGCGATCATAAATGGGGTCATACAAGAAGAAGTTTATGTGAAACAACCACCAGGATTTAAAGATCCAAGGAAACCAGACTCGGTCTACAGACTGAAAAAGACATTGTATTGACTGAAGCAAGCATCTCGAACCTGGTATGAAAGGTTGAGTAAATTCCTAACCCATAATGGTTTTGAAAAGGGAAATGTTGATACTATCTTATTTATAAAGAAATAAGGAAAATATTTTCTGCTAGTACAAATTTATGTAGATGATATTATCTTTAGTTCTCCTAACGAAAATTTGTGCAAGAAATTCTCTAGATCTATGCAGAATGAATTCAAAATGAGCATGATGAGTGAGTTAACCTTCTTTCCGGGATTGCAAGTAAGACAATCAAAGAAATGGATATTCATCAAGAAAAATATGCAAGAGATCTCATCAAGAAATTTGGGTTGGAGAATTGCAAGAAAACAGAGACACCGATGTCAAGTTCCTCAAAACTAGACAAGGATGAAGGAGGGAAGAAAGTAGATTAGAAGCTATACAAAAATATGATTGGTTCTCTTCTTTACCTTACTGCTTCTAAACCTGATACTTTATTCAGTGTTTGCATTTGTGCTAGATTTCAGTCTGATCCTAGAGAATCTCATTTAAATGCTGCAAAACATATCATTAAATAAGTTGCAACTTCTCCAAAGTTAGGTTTGTGGTATCCAAAAGAATGAGACTTTACTCTTTTTGGATATTCAGACTCTGATTTAGCCGGTTGTAAAGTCGATATAAAGAGCACATCTGGCACTTGTCAACTACTGGGAAATATGCTAGTATCTTGGTTCTCAAGAAAGCAAAGTACTGTAGCATTATCAACAGCAGAAGCAGAGTATGTTGTTCTTAGGAGTTGTTGCTCTCAAATCCTATGGATAAAACAACAACTAAGAGACTTTGAGATTGAAGAATTGTGGATCGAGATCAGATGCGACAACATTAGTGCTATAAATCTCACCAAGAACCCAATTCTTCATTCAAGGGCAAAGCATATAGAAATTCGACATCATTTCATAAAAGGGAGCATGTCCAAAATGGGGAGATTATGATTCAATTCATTGATTCGAAGAATCAGCTGGTAGACATCTTTACGAAGGCTTTGGAGAAAAATCTATTTGAGTCTATTCACACCAAATTGAATGTTATATCTCCAATCATTTAAAGTCTGAAGCTGGTCAGACTCATAATTTAAAGAAGCTACTTCAGTATGAGAATGTATCAAATCCAGGTATTTTAATTTTTGGTATGAAAAGGTATGATTATCTGAATTGTTGCTAGAGTAATTTATTTTTAGAAATAATTATTTCTTTGATAATTTTTGGTTTTTAAATTTTTGGAAGTTACCTTTTTGAAAAATTTTCTTAAAAGGCCTTTTATTGTGACGCTTCAAATAATCCCTTTCAGTTTCTTTATATACCATCGAGTACTTCTTTCGAACACATTGTTTCAAAACCCTAAAATACAAACTCTCCTCTCCAACTTTTACTCTCAAGATTTCTCTACAAGTTTTCATTTTTTTTCTACTCTCGAACTCGTCTTCGAAATCCTCTAAGTCTGCAAACATGTCTTACCAAAGGAAATCCTCTTGGATTGCAAGCAAGGGGCCTCGGAATATGCTAGAAGGGCAGACACATTTCAATCTCACTAAAGAAGACTCTCCATAGCAATCTTTGCAGAACTCTCTGAAGAACTTTACAAAGAATCCTCCATGCCAACCTCTGGAAGAGGAAGTCGAGCAAGACGTAGTTCCTCTCCAAACCTTGACACCCCAGGTTCTATACAAGCACTATAATTATATGAAAATGGGTGGTTCTCTGATGTCTTATTACGAATTTTCTTAGAGGACATGGACATGGGAATGAAACAATGTTCTTAAGAACTATGGAACGCTTAGGAATAGTGCCGAAAGGATTGGCAAACAAAGCCTTTCTTTATTTTCCTTCTGACCCTAGGTTCAGTATTGAGCATCCTGAAAAGCAGGATGATGATGAGCAGTTTTATTCAAATTTCAAACCCATAATGGGTGTTGCTGCTGAAGTTCCTGGAGAAAAAAACGAAACTCTTTTGTTCTAAGGAGCACAAAAAGATTTATACCCAAATGCTGAAGAGAGGGGTGATGAACCCTCGAATTGTCGATTTTGACTTCTTAGACTCAATCAAGGTGAACTTAAGGGAAAAGTTGGCATTCCTACAACTCGAGAATTTTTGTTCTAAGACGGCTATTGCATATCTAGAATTGACTGCATTTTTCTACTTGAATATGTCTTTTCTTGACCAAAATCAAATCTAGTTTATTGTGAGTAATAAAGCCTATGTGGTGGATGTTGACACGCGGGTAGACATTCTTGGGTTGGAAATGAGTGGGTTTCAACCAATCAGTGTCTCAGTTGGTCAAGCAACAAGATTTCTTGTCAAGGACAAATTACCAAAAGGAGGCATCACATATTCTAGACTGTCAGCCTCAAATGTTCTATTGCACAAAATTGTCATTAACTACATTAGACTGAAGGTTGCAGCAAAAACATATGTTTCTAGATTCGAAGCAAGACTCATGTTTGCCATCTGCAATGGGATGAGATTTTCACTACCTCATACTATCCTAATGCACATGTACATGACAGTTATGAAGGACAAAGGACAATTGCCTTATTCAGCGCTGGTTACAAAGTTGCTTAGACATTTTTAGATCTAGTTTCTTGCCTCACTTTGCTCTCGAACTGTTGCTCCTATGGTAATAGGACTGAAGATGATTTGAAGATGAGGTTGAAAGATCTAAACAAAGCTATTGAGCACTTGAAGAAGGAGTCCTCAAGCAAAACCAAGGAAGATTCTACTGGAAGAAAGAGGAAAGGCAAGGAAGTTATGAAAGAACCTGTATAGAAAATAAGATCACTTATCCTATAGGACAAAGAGGATAAAGATGATCTTACAATTTCTGCCATTGCCTTAAAGAATCTTCACAGTTTTATTGGTTTTGAGAAACCAAAGGAAAAATGAAGGAGGAAACAGAGAAGAAACAGAGCAAGAAGAATAAGAAGAAATAGAGAAGGAAGAAGCAGAAAGAGAAGAAAGAGCAATAGTTGAAGAAGAAGAAGCAGGTCATTCTGAAAATAGGGGTGAGAATGACTCTTATGAAGAGACAGTTGCAATCACATTGTCTGAAGACTCAGAAGCAACTAGGAGTGGACCTGAAGGAGTACGCACAGAGAAAGAACATCACTCTCGTTCTAAAAACGAGAAGACACAAAAAGAAGGAATCCCTTCTCCACCTGTAGGTAAAGAAACAAGGGGAGCTCGTGAGAGAACAAGGACTTCTTCTCCGCATTTTGTGAGTGATGGTATAAGTCGATCTCCTGCAGACCCAGAAGATGTCTATGCTTCTAAATTTCCTAAAGCTGACATTGAAGAATCTACTTCAAGTCATGGGGTTAGACAAGTTGATGTTCCCTCGTCTCTAGACTCTCCATGAATTTAATTTGCTGAAGCTAGTGTATAGACTGAATCGAATGCTGACTATCCAAGGATGACAGAACTCCTTTTGGAGGTAAAAGCTCAGTAATACGCTATGGAGATTGAGATCTAGAAGATCCACATTGCTTTGAGATCTACTTCTGATGTTCACATTGGAAAGGTACAGTCTTTAGAGACTCAGGTATAGACTTTGAATCAACAAGTTTCTCAGATTGTGGCCAAGAATGATCAGACTATTTAGATTCTTAAGACTGTTCAAACTCAAGTCGAGAATGTTCATCGCTAGTGCCAGAAGGTTGAGAAAGTAGTGCAGTCCATGGGAGATTTCCAACTAGTTCGAGTTCCTCGACAACCTTGATTTCATCTATCTTTTTTCTATTTTGACTTTCTCCACTTTTTGCTATTGACAAAAAGGGGGAGAATGTGCAAATTTGAACTTGAACTTTTGTAGATTTGATTTGAGTTTGTTTGATTGTTTTGAACACTTGTATTTTGTAGCAATCTTTGTGGTGATAATGATTATGGATATGGATGTTTAATCTTGTCCTTGACTATTTTTCAAAATTAACATGTTTTCTATGGTTGCGGAATAGATGCTATTCAGATCCTTAACTATTTGTTTTTATAAGATATCATGTACTGCTAAAGTATTGTTTTGCAGGTTACAAGTCTCTAAATCTGCAAGGAAGTTTTGTCACCACAAAAAATGAGGAGATTTTTGGAGAAAACTTCTTTGATGTTTTGAAGTTGACAAAACTTATCCAAAATCTATTCTGAAGATTTTCAGACTTTTTTGTTAAAGTTTGAAGACTGCTAGACTTTAGTGTCAAAGTCTGTTTTACATTAAAAGTCTGTCCACTTTGACTAATTCCAGACCAAATGTGATGAAGAACGAAGATAAAATCAGACTCAGGATTATCTTCACTTCAAAGGTTTGATTTTTACAATATACTTATGGCTTTCTGGTTGGGAATATCACCTATGAGATTGATTATCTTTATTGGAATCAATTTAGATATATCAAATCTTTTCGAATGGCAAGTAAATTTAGAAATAATCTACTTATGGAAACCAAGAACTTGATTGTATGGGCGAACAAGATTGACGGGCTTTCATTACAATCTTCAAACAGCTCGAGATCTCTTTGATTGATTATGTCCAACAGGTTGATTGGAAAAATTCCTTTTGGAAAGTGTCAACGGTTGAGAAGGCATGAATGAGTATTTAAGGAGACATCTCCAGTCATTCGATAGAGTGCGTGATAAAGAAATTCCAAAGTCTAAGCTTCCCATTTTCTTGTTATTTCTTACACTAAGCTCAAACTTGTACTCAAAAGAGAGATAGAGACTCATAGTGTGACTTCGTGAGAGAGCATAGTCTCTTCACTGTGAAGTTGAGATCACATATTGTAAATTCTCTTTTGATTCTTAGTGGAAACCAGCCAGGAGGTTATCAACGTGGGAGAGTGGACGTAGGCTTGATCTAAGCCGAACCACTATAAATTCCGTGTTCTTATTATCTTCCCTGAACTCCTTTATTTTGTTCGTAGTTCTATTTAACTTCTAAAGTCTGAACTCACTCAAAGTCTGTTGTTCTTCAAACTCAGTTTCAAAAGAAAAATGTTTTTATTACTTTTTGCAAAAAAATTTCTTCACACCTATTCACCCCCTATAGGTGTTCATACTAGCACTTTCATAAGGAATAGTGAATCATTTCATTTAAATTGTATGAGATTTTGCATGCTGACTTAGGATTCGATGACTATCCAAACTTTCCATCACATCCAATCTTAAGTTCCATTTTATTTCTTCATGCTATTTGTGTATTCTTTCAATGATTTTAAGGTTTTCTAATGAATGATTATGTTCTGTTTTCTTAATCACTGATGTGCACACTTTTAAAGATCTCAATCTTAAGATACCAAATTGACTTAGTTTGGACTCGAGCTCTTCTAGGAAGATGTAAGGCACACGTAAAAGTTTTTAATGCTGCTAATTTCATGCCAATCGCTCATCGTTTGGACCAATTTTCCATTTTTAAAAGCTAGATCACAATTTGGACAAGGGATCAAATTTGGACCCTTGTTCTAACCCCTGTTTGGATAGACTTTTGATATTTTTGTTTTATTTTTTATATATGGAATCTGCACTTGGCCTCTGAATAAAAACTTGCTTGTTATCATGTTGGCTATGTTATATGTAAATTTCAAGATTTTTAGATATGTTTTGATAGGACAAATCTTCGTGATATTAGCTGAATGTCCTGTTGTTTCGACAAATTTCTGATGTGTTGTTGCTTGTTGTTTGATTTTTGTAAAATAATGTGTAGATTTTTTGAGAAAAATTTCTTCATAAAAGTTGTTCATCATTATGTCATGCATGTTAAGAAATTTTTTTATTGCCAAATTATCGTTAGGTATTACTCAATGTTGTTGTTACATGCTTGTTTTAAAATTTCCTGATATAAACATGATTGTGATAGTTTAGTTATATTTTTTAGGCTACTTTGTGCATGAAATTAGGCTACGCCTTCTTCATGGAAGTTGTTCTAAATGTTCTTTGTTGTTAAATAATCGGCCTTTTCAAATTACATCCTTAAAAAAAAATTGGTACATGTGATGTTTCTAAAAAATGATTTCTAAAAAAGTTCTTCTCCAAACCTCAATTTGGCTTAAGGAAAAATCGTGATTTGGATCATATTCAAAATGCTTGTAATGCTTGTGAGTGCATTTATGCAAGCCCTGGGCTGGCCTTGACAATTGAATGTGTTCCATAGCCTAAATATTCCTTAATCTTAAATATTTTCAAACCTTTTTAAAATCTGATTTGTCATCGTGAAAGTCACGGTTTGAATTGTATTCAAAATGCCTGCGATGCTTATGAGTACATTTATGCGAGCCCCGAACTAGCCTTGGCAATTAAATGCCTTTCATAGCTCATACATCACTTTGTCTCAAAACTTTTCATGAGTGATTTTGAGATATGTTTTTGAAATATCACATATACCCCTCATGCATATAATCCCATCATGTACTAGAAATTATCTGTGTTTGTGATTGGCGCATGCCCTTGATAATAAGTGACCCGCCAACGGTTCACCTTCTTACTTGATTGGTTGAGAAACAAGATTAAAAAAACCTGCATGCATGTTTAAATTTTTGCAATGCATGTGATTTTTAGATGAATGGTATAGTTGATACATGATATCGAGGGAAAACCCTGAGATCACATAGATTGCTTGATTATGAGACTTATAAGCGTTATTGGTCATGCGAGAATACAATTGGTCAACAATTGCTATAAGTCACAAAAAATGGATTGGGTAGGTGTCCTAGTGGGACCTTTGCATGAAAGATAAAGGCCGACCCCAAGGCCCCAAAATTTGACTTTCGTATTACACTTCCTTTAAATGATTGATCTCCACATGATGTCTTGTTTTTTTTTTTATTGTTTTGATGTGTATACTTGTTTCTTTCCATTGTATACATCTAATTATAAGTTTCTTATATTAGGTTTAGATTAAGATCCCAAAGATGGAGAAAGCGTGAAGATGGTGGAGGTCGATGTCCATTTCAACCATTATCATATACTATTCATTTTCCTGACATATGTCTCGGGTTCCATTTGTTGTATAAAGCCCGACGAGTTGTGAGTTTTCTCTCTTTCTCTCATCTTTTTCAATTGTGTTTTTCTTTTATATTTTCTAGGATTAGATGGTAGATTTACTGTTTTCCTTGATTGTTTACTTATTATCTCGTAATTTCAATTCCATTGATTGTTTTCTTTTCCTGTTTTTCTAGAAATAGAATAGAATGAAAATGACCAACCACGCATGATCGCTCAGTTTATGACTAATAATCCCGAAGATATAAAAAGAAGCACATGAGCATATTAGGAAAACACAACATACTGTTTAAATACTGAAATGGCGCTAATAGAAATATTAGTGTAACCTAAGTCCCCAAACCTAGATATTTGGTTGCATAGGAATCGAGGGAACACTCCCGACCCTCAATTGGGTTTTCTAGCTGACCCCCAAAATGAGGCTAGTGGCGACTCCGTTGTCACGCGGGGTATGAGCTTGGGAGAGCTTGTGATCTCGTGGAGGGAACTCACGAGAGGCTTGATCCGAAAGGCAAGGTGATGACGTCTTTTGGAACGCGAGCTGTGAGGGAACTCTCGTGATCAAATACCCCTAAACCCGACCTTTTCCCCTTTTCTCTCCTTGTGATGGTGAGGGATTCGAGGGCGGCAAGATTGGGTCACGACAGCATTAATTTAATTACAAGATCTTGTTAGTTTCAACGTTATGTGATCACTACACTTTAAAGTGATATTTCCCTCAATTATGGAGCTACAAGATTAAGCAAAGTCATTTATAGGATAAAACATTGCACTCGTACTTTTCTTTTCAGCTTCTCTTGAATTTCATAAGAGGTTCTAAATGAGCGAATTATACATTTAATAGAGATCAAAGAAGATTGTAACTGCAATAATTTGTAAAACACTCTCCCCTATTCTCTATAATTATTACATCGTGCAAGATCTTCTCTTGGATAAAAATGGTACATTTTCACATGGAATTGCACTGTCTATAACAGCTCGAGTCGGACTTTGAAAGGACATTAGAAGATATAGACGCTACTCATCATTCTATTGGTTCTCTGAAGGCTCTATAGCCCTAACTTTTGGAAACAAAGTTTTATTTTAGGTAGCTCTTTGCCAAAAACGGTTATGTTTTGCCTTGATGGGGATGTAATGACCCAATTGATGATTCTTGTGACAGTAATAATGTTGATCTCTCCCTCTTATATACCTATGTGTATATAGAATACTCTGAATATCAAATGTTAAACCGTAAAAACAAAGAAAATATTCAATAATTTGCAAGCATCACGTCGTTAGCTAATGTGTCCGATCATTTTTTTTTTATTACGTCCACTTACACTTTGATCCTTGTCTCAAATAAAATAATATAAAACTATAACACTTGTCCTCTTTTATCTCTGTTTTCCTCCTCCATCTGGCCACCACCTTGCCCGAGCTCCGCGCTTTCCTTGGTCGTCACCACTGGCGGAGTTGCCACCCCCATGTCCACGCCAACCCCGCCTTTGTCTTCTTTGTGGTCGGCCCCATCTTCCTGAGCACGACCTCCATTCCTCTGTTTTTCTTTTTACGTTTTGAGTTCGCAGGGCTGCCCATCATGGCGGCTCGTCCATGGTAAATTTTGTGGTCGGCTTCATCAAGGTTCTTCGCCAAATCTGGAAGTTTTTGGCTTTGTCTTCTATTGCAGTCTCTATGGTTGGCTCCATCAAGGGTCATGGTCGTCGTTGCGGCCTTTGTCAAGCAGAGCCATTCCCTTTATTTTTTCGGTCAAGGTTGCGGTCTTCATCGGGATTGTCCCGGCTAGATTTGGAGGCATGAGGGAGGTGCGGCAACAAAGGTATAGGGAGAAAAGTTGTGTTGGGTACAGTGTCCCCGGGAGGACGTCGAGGATGGAGGTTGCGATAGCTTGGGCAGTGCAAATGGCCGAACCAAATTCTCATGTGGCTGGGCAAGTAGTGGTTGTGTTGGGAGTGCGCAGTAGAATCTCGATACTCTCATCCTGGAGATTGCCAAGGGAGAGCACAGGTATAAGGCAATCAATATTTAGTTGGACTCATTTTTACTCAAAAGCTGCAGTAATGAGTTAATGGGTCAATTATAATTTATGAATTGCTTCACACCATACCAATTCTTCAATGTGAGACTTTTTTTAACATAACTTATATGTGCATCCTAACAAGTTGGATTGACGAACGGATAGTGGCTGGATAGAGGAGGAAGACAAAGAAAAACAAGATGACTATTTTTTATTATATTATATATTATTTTATTTGAGACATACGTTAGTGGCTCTATTCACAAAAATGATCAGCAAATCAACTGGCCATGTGGTGCTCGCACTCATGATATAATTTATATACCAAATTAAATATAAGTAATTTCATTTCAACAAAACTTTACACATATTAGAAATACTTAGTTAATCAAGAACATCAAATCAAACACCAACAGTCCATCCCATTGATCAATCTTAATGAAATCACACGTCAATGATCTATTCCATTAACTAATCTAATTCCCAAAATCCAATTGCGGTCACCCCTAATGCCCCATGATAGAGTTGACCAAGATTTCCCTTGGCTATTCTCCACTTATATCAATGGTGGCTCGGTACACAATGAGATCTTAAACAATTTGTATACCCATAAACCCCTCAGTGGGTATAGAAAACATTGACGATGAACATCAAACCCAAACCCACCATTCAATAACCCACAAATCAAATAAAAAATTCATATCATAACCCTAAAGGCATTTCACAAACCAGATTCATAAACCAGTTCGTATAACCTTTCGCAATTCATTTCATAAATCATTTCTCAAAACAATTATATATCAAACTATTTACTTTCTTTTTTCTTTGCTTCTTCTTTCCTTTCCCTTCTATTCTCATTATAAATATGCAAGTTCATCCCCCTATTGATAGGTCAATTTTTTACTACCAGCGCCTACCCTTTTGACCAAGTCAAAAATCAAATATTCATTTTTACCCACCTTAAAAAGAGCCTTTGCTGCTTCAACACTGGTAGTGTAATCCACTATCGTTGAAGACAAACAACACAAACTATCTAGTCATCGTACAATTTCTCTAGCAGTGTTGTAGCTTCCACAAATAGAGTTCCCTATATTAGGAAATAGTCCTTTTCACCAAAGTGATTGAAGATTGATTGGATTCTCCTTTGTTTATGTTTTTTGGAGTTCTAGCCCTATAGCTTGCCATTAACATTCCTTGAGACTTAAATCGAATGTCAAAGGAACATCTGGGGTCTTCAAATGTGTCATCACGTGATGCGCAAATTCATAGTGGGTGATACAGCCAGCTACTCATTTTAGTGATTTCTGAGTTTATCTAAGCTTCTCGTTGGTGATTAAGTTACATAAACCTTTCCATTTGATCTTCCGGTAGACATTAGTGACCAAAAGCTCTATAGATCTATTCCCCTTATGATATTTTCAAGACTCTATGAATTTCCTGTTACTCCAACTTGTTCACCCCTTATTAAGGTACTTCTACACGAGTCTTTCCACTTGCAATTAGGAACTCATTGGTGGTGATAGAGGGTCCTTTATATCATTGCAACTTGAAATAAAACAAAATATGCATTTACCAAGTAATAACAAGAATTAGATGGTTTGGTCAACTTTAAAAGATCAAAGGAGGCTTTCTCAAAAGGAAAGTCGTGACTTGGAGCATGACTTTGAGGCTAAAAGATCAATATTCATTGGAGGAAGAGTAGAATGTAGGGATCGAAGAGAATATGTGTGAAAATTTATGGGATAAGAACATCAAAGTGCCATAATTTTCGTATGATATTTACTTGAGTGCCATAACTATTTTTCGATCACTTGAGTGTTATGACTTTTAATTAATGTTCACTTGATAGGACCATATTTGGCATATCTATGGTGAGACTTCATGCTAACTTTGGAAATCAAGTTTTATTTTAAGTAGCTTTGCCAAAGTGGACATAGTTTTTGCCTGGATAGGGATCCAATCTGACCCTAATGATTATTCTCTTGTTACTATTGTATTGGACGTCCTTTTGTTAGTGAATATCAATGTTAATTTCTCTAGATATTTGTTTTTGAAAATGAACTTTGGATATCACATGCTGGACAGTAAAAACATGAATTATAACAACAAATTGTAATTCAATTTCAATTCCAATTTAACTTCTCCTTTTGTATCAAATAAATTATTCTAAGAAGATGAACATTCAATAAAAACATGCCACTTTCCTTAATTTTCCTTTCGTTTTAATTAATTAGGTGCCTTGTGTTTTCATAGGCATGAAATCTGACTATAATTTCTTCTGTTATTTTGTGTCAAGTATATATCTTAGAGCAACATAATTTACCAACAATGACATCTTTAAAAATGAGTAATACTATTGCTATACGTAAAATCAATATAAAGTCGGTTTTATTCCTCCAAGAGTTACCTCCAAAAAAAAATTATTACATAGATGCCAATTGAAGGTGACATCTTCACTTCAACCAAAAAAAAAAGGTGACATCCTATTGAACTGGTTGTTCTTGTTGGATAAATTGCCACATAAAATTGTTAAAAATTACTAAATTAATGGTAAATATCATAAATTTGTCGCCCGTGATAAAAAAAAAAAAATTAGAGTAGTTTGATTAAAGGAGACATTAAGATGGTTAGAATCTCCAAATATATCACCAAAACACAAAATCTTCAAAAAGTAGTTGATTCAATTGCAAAGGAAGAAATAGGCAATTCAGATTTGAGAACTAAATAATACCTCCCAAAAGTAAAAGAAAAAAAAGAAAAGAAAAGGATCAAGTAATATGCACATGATAGGTTGGACGTACATACGCCAAAGGGCACTAGCTCTTATATCAATTTAGAAAGTTCAACTCAAAAACTTAAACTAGTAGGTGGAGAAATGCCACATGTATATAAAAGGCATATAAGACTATTGTTAAATGATGAAGGATAATATTTCAACATCGCAAATAACACTTCCTAGTTCTTGGATTTGAATTGATTGCACACCCTATTTTGGTAAATAGTAGGTTTTGATGTCTTGGATAATGTAAAATTCGGTAATGCCATGCTCATGCAATGATTTTTTTTCATCAGAGGCATTTAAATACATAAGTTTTGTGATGATAATCCATTTACTATTTATTCATCTGAAACATTTTACAATCGTTCTAATCACCAATTTTTCATAAATTTGGTTTTGGAACTACAAAATAATTAAGAGAGACCGATTGTGACATCCTGATTCTCGGGTTCTGTTTTCGATTGAATAAGTTGGGCTTTTCATTGATGCGCCGATAATTCTTTTCTCTGAGTTGATCACTCACGAGATAACTAGTCTATCAAGTGAAGCCGTTAAGAAATCTAAACGCAATAGACTTGAGAATTCGACAAGAAATCGACTACTTGACCGTGCTAATATGCAAAGATCATTAGGGCACTATCAAAATCGATCAGAGATCAGAGATAGGTCAATTCGATTGAGATATATAATCAAAGCATGGGTGATTCCACCTGATTGCAAAATTTTCGTCGATCGGCACTAGACCGATTTTTCTGTCGTTTTGGATACCCTATATCCGTATTCGAAATTTCGAGATTTTCACAACAATCGAGAGTTGCCAATGAATCGAAGATGTACAATGTGGCTCGAAAATAAGCGACCACAGGTCAATTACACTAAAAATTCCTAAAAGCTACATAGTAGGCTAGGTCACGCTAAAATCGCGCTAGATTGAAATTAACCGCGAATTTAAACTCGATTTCAGAAATTGAAAGTTCTGTCATGTCACGATCTATTTTAGGAACATCAACTCATCCTCCGAAGATTTTTCTGCAAACCTAAGATTTCGGCAAAATTTCAAAGTGGGGCCGTTTTGGATCAAGAAAATTGGAGGATCGTTTTTGAGTGCACCGTTGGCCGTCAAGTTGGTTCAATTGACAAGGAAAATTCATGAGATGGGCAATGGCATCTTGGCTGCATTTATGAGGGTCAAATTTAGCTCAAATGGAGAAGGATTAAAGTGAAATTGGAAGGGGAATTGAATGAAATGGGATGGCAAACGTTCCAAAATTCGTAGGCCTTGTGGGGAGCAACATTTGGACCACTTGGAAGGCTTGTTTGGGAAGCCAATGTGCTACAAATTGGTTGAGGAAGACAGCCATGCATGGTGGGGCATAGAACTCAAGTGCTTTGGATATTTTATGGCCCCTCCTCATATGTAGCAGCCTCCTTCTTCCTCCTCACTCCTCCTTTATCCATTGTTGAAGCTTTAGAAAGCTTGAAAGAACTAGAGAAACCATCCCTCACATCTCTCTCTCTCTCTCTCTCTCTCTCTCTCTCTCTCTCTCTCTCTCTCTACCCCTCTTCAGCCCCAAGAATTCGCAACCCCTTTTTCCCATGTTTTCCTTCTCTGTCTGTTTCTGCTCCAACTGACCTTTCACCAAAAACCTTAGTTAAAAGTTGTCTTCCCATGGGATCCAACCTCCGTGCCACCCACCACCGTGTCTAGGAGCTCTAGTCCATACGGATGGACCTCGCCGCTCACTGAACGAACCACCGGCCGGCTCGTTTGCTGGCCAGATGTTGCCACTCACCGGATCGCCTAGAGTCTACTTGGAGTGCCCTATTTCGCGATTTCAGTCGTTTTCTTCCTTTTTTTTACCAAGCTTTCACCCAGCCCAGCAACCAACAGATCCCCCTTGACCCCCAGGAGCCACTGGTCAACGGCCATCCCCTTGTCGGAGCTTCGACCAAGCCCATTCAGCTATGTTTCTCCTCCAGCAGTCTAGTTTTCAATGTTTCAGTGGGAGTTTGAAATTGTGGATGTTGTTCTAGCCTCGGGACCGCCTTGGATTGTTGTGGTTGAGGTTCCTGAGCATAGCCTCCGTCATTGCCATCGCCATCGCGTCCATGTCTCCGGCCTATTTAACATGTGAGTTTAGCTCCTAATCCCTTGATTAGTGCCTAAACTTGCTTAGGGTTGGTTTAGTTAGATTTAATTCTAGTTTAAGAGATTTAATTAAGTTGTATTAGCCCTAAGATAGGTGGTTAGATGGATGAATTAGAATAGTTTAGCTTAATCTCACTTTATTTGCTTAATGTGGCTTATGTGGTTAATTAAATATGTTTGGCTCTAATTGATTGGTTGTTTACTTTAATTAATGTTTTTAATGATTTTTGGATTTAAATTATTAGTTATTAAATTATGGAATTTTACTATTCACGACATTGTTCACGAGTTACTATTCACGAACACTATTCACACACACTGTTCACGTGCACTGTTCACCCGATAATGAAAAGTTATCTAAATTCATGTATTTTAATCCTATGAAGTGAATGGATGTGTAAATGCATGGACATCCACATGAATCGAGTGATTTTTAGAAAAAAAAAGAGAGAGAATAATGGATTGTCCGAGGGATGTTGGAAATGGACCGCCTTTAGGGGAAAATGATTTGAAATTGTATTTACAAGTATCGTGCATTGGTTAAATGCTCAAAGATAAGAATGGAGTTTTAGTGGTGTGCTTGCATGATTAAGAAGTGGATTATATCACCCAACGGAAGTTTGGGGGTGAAACCTGACGGGAGTTGGAAGCCGGTCGTAGTAGATTCTGGACCGATGTCTCTCTTCGGGATACCGTCTAAACGGAAGTTCTCGACAAAGCCGTGCCCGACGAGGCGGGACGAAGCCTAATCTTTTTATTGGTAGCCCGGCGAAAGTTGGATGATCATTGACTAGAAAGTTAGCCATGGCCGGTAGGTTATTAATAACTAGAGCACGCATGAGTGTTGAGATGGATGAACATTAGCTGGAAAGTTAGTCATAAATAAGTAGGACACGCGTGAGGGTTGAGATAGTTGGGCTTTATTATGAGATAAAATTGTGTGGCACGGTATGGGACGTGTCATAACGATTTAACCTTATAATTGAGACCCGTGTGATTGATCGATTAACGCATGAGTTGAGCATATTGTTTATGGCACGTAAGACTGATTTGATAACGTGTAGGGTGTGACAATGGCCAGGTAAGACCGCTTGTGACTCAACTCGTATGTGATTAATGAACTGTATCATCTAATGGCCATGTTCATTGCATGTATTGTGCTAAGACGTAACGTGCAGGGTATGGCATACCAAGTAAGGTTGCATACGAACCGACTATGTAGTTAGTAGTTGACCCTGGTTGTTTACTTTGCTGGTTGTTGGTTGTTGGTTGTTAGTCGTGGTTTGTTTGTGGGGGTGGTTTTGAAGAGATACCCCAAGTTGAGTTGGTGTTCTAATCGCGGGCTTAGGGGAGGACTTGCTGAGATTTTAATCTCACTGGTTATTATATAACCATTTTCAAGTCCCTAGTGTGAAGAACCAGGACCTTAAAGCGGAAGGTTCAGGAATATAGGTGGCTCAATAGTTCTTTTTGAAATAGACATTCTGTATAAGAACCTAAGGTGTTTATGAAAGTTTGTTTTGTGAAAATTATTGTCATACTTTTCTATCCATTATCTATGTTGTCTGGAGATTGTTGTACGCTTCTGCATGTGAAATTAAAAATGAAAGGATTGGTGATGAGTCCTGGGACATCGCTTTCTATAAACCAAGGAAGGGTTTGTTGCGTGCTCGGGGTTCGGGGCGTGACATTGATGAACCCAAAAAATAATTTTCTCATAATGAATACTCATTTTTTAAAGGGATAAATGCATTGAAAATCCTAAAACTTACTATGAAAGTGCAATTGAGTCATGAATATTTTAAAAAGTGCAATTAAGCACTAAAACTTATCAAATTGGTGTGCTCAATTAATACAAAATATTGATGTGGCTTCTTTTAATTATTATTTTCATTATCCTATGTGGCATTGATGTGGTTGAAATGATGTTTTCATTCAAATTTGATTTTTTTAATACATATTTTACTTAAATTATATTTAAAAATAAGCTAACTCAAAACACAAAGAAGAATAAAAGGGAAAATTCCAAATCGGATATTTAATTTATTGGATTTTTTCATTTAGCTCATTTTTAAATAAAAATTTAAATAGAATTTGGATCTAAACAATGTTGTTTTAGCCTTATGCTTCATGTTGTAACCACGTCAACTCCACATAGGAGTGAGACAATAAATAATAATAATAATAATAATTATAATAATAATAATAATAATAATAATAATAATAATAATAATAATAATAATAATAAAGCCATGACAACATTTTCTATTAGCCAAGTTGGGTAAAGTTAATGGAAGGACTTGATTTCACTAATTTGACAAATTTTAGAAGTTGAATGCACTTTTTTAAAGTTTTAAGATTTAATTGTACTTTTATAATAAGTTTTAGAATTTCTAGTGCATTTATCCCTATAGGCACACATATGTAATGATGATTATGTGGGGTGAGAAATTCTAGGGCCAGTCTAGATTCCACTTAGAACTTGGAATTGATTCCCAAATTTTTCGAACTTACCTTGCATACTCCACAACTTGGAACTTACCTTGTCATAGGTTCCAAAATCTACTAAGTTTCCACCTGTATTCTTAATTTAACGTTTGCAGGTGAATCATCATCTCTAATAACCATTATTTACTACTATATATAATCTATTAACCATAATTCATATTTAGACACAAAAAGAATATGAAATATTAAGAAAATAAATATCTTGGTCGTGGATATCGCCAGAAATGGAAACTCAAACTAGTAGTTTTAGGACCATGGAACACCATAGGATTCCGCGAAGACATAGATAAGAAAAAAACAAAGACTTGAACCCTAGAACGTATTTATCGGAACCGGTTCTCATATTTTTGGAACCTAGAAGTTATCCTACATACCCTATAACTATGCTCATTCCTAGGATTATGATATTAGTGTTTGGATTTTGTATAAGTGCCATTGCCAGCCCAATGATTTTCTCTCTCTTTTTGTTCTTTCCTTTTCCTTTTTCTCCAGCCTTGCCCTCTGTGGCATCCCTCAACGATCCCCGATCCGTTAGGGTCACCACAGGTACTTGTCACTCATCCCACTACATACCAGTCTAATAACTTTTTAATTAAAGTGAAACCATAGTTCATAGGGGTTGATCAATAGAATTCTTTACCATTTTTTTTAAAGGTCCCAACGCAGTTCATCAGCAGAAGCATAAACGAGTCTCACCATCCCTCACTTCAATGACAATAATGCAATGCACACCACCTACGCTCCAAATGAAAAGACAAAGCCGAGTCACTTTTATTTATATTTTCATGATGGATATTTCGGGTCAGTACAGCAAAAGGCCAAGATTTTTAACTATACTTGGCTATAACTCAAAAGAGAACTTGACCCTACATCAAACATGTACACCCCTCCATTAACAAGCGTCGGCTATCCCCAAAAAGTGTCAGCTCGCACCAGCTATACATGCCATCACACCCAACTCGATGCATCAGGCAGCGGCGGTGACAGCATCCCTAACATCACTCCACCACGCCAAACATGAACAGACAAAAACTCCTGGATAACCGGGCCATCAGCAAGACCCACATCGTACATCACCAAGACACAGACTCGAACATACACCAGACCAGGTATACTAATACAGGAATGCTCTGTGCACTCCACCTCAACATCAGATGGCAATCCATAATAAGTACCGCGTGCAACTGGTAGTAAATGCATCTTTCTAATCTGAAATGTTAATCCCTAAAAGGAGTGAGTACAACCACTTAGCAGTAAAGATTCACCAAACTATACAATGTGTCAAACAGAATAATCAAGATATCAAGAATAAAACACATATCATTCATGCGTCCAAGCATACCTTACCTTACAGCCATGCATATATCACCATGCAACATGCATAAATCACCATGCACTTGTACTTATATCATCGAGCAGCCATGCCTATCACCATGCAACGTGCATATACCACCATGCACTTATACATGTATCATCAAGCAGCCATGCATATATCACCATGCAACGTGCATATACCACCATGCATTTATACATGTATCATCAAGCAGCCATGCATATATCACCATGCAACGTGCATATACCACCATGCACTCCATGCTTGCATTCCCATGAGGTTCATCCCATGCCATATGATTCAATTTCTCGATCTTTATCTTTCAATTAGATCATATCATTTTTTTCACAGGGACCAATGTTTGCATCCCACAATTTATCGCTTGCATCCCACCTGGCATCGCGAGGAGCCTCCGGCACACACACTTCGAGCATCTCGTACCCCAACTAGCATCACGAGGAATCACCCCAGCACACACCTCCGGGCATCCCAACACTCTCGCGATATCGTTGGCTCACACCTCCGATGGTCTCATTATTATCTCAATTTATATTTACACATGTATCTCAATTTCAACATGGCATTTGATGCAACAATATCAAGGTTCTCAACCAGCTTTTGATGTCATATAACATGCCATATGTCACCACATATGCAGCATAATCAACCACTCAAAACATTATATCACATGGAGCAATTTCATTTATTTTTGAAAATACAACAATTTCGGAGAAAAACAGATTTGCACTCCTTTGGTCATAATTCTTAAAAAATTAGTAAAAAGCCTTAATAAATTCTAAAAATTTGACATGTTACATACAAGATCGAGAGAAAATATTCCGTGAAGGACACCATATCAAAAGAACATCATACAATCCGGTACAGTCCAGACATCACAGTCTTTAAAATTTCGGAATATTACCATACACAGTTTTATTCAAAAATTCAGTAAAAATCCTAAATCAACTCCAAAAATTATGAAATTTTAATATGTTATAAAAAAAATCCATAATTAAATATTTCATGAAGAACTCGACACCATATTTGCGATATATTAAAAACTATAATAACCGTAACCGTCTATAACCCTCGGCACCGAATTCCAGTTCTAACCGTTTTGAATAAAGATTGTTTCACCAACCTAAAATCATTAATTTCCTCTAAATTTTTATTATGTTACTCCTTAACATGTGATATTCAACTTTCATTCAGAACACGAGATCAAATTTCAACCGGAGAAATTTATAAAATTCACAGAATCACACTAGGTCAGCATTACGATTTCCAGATCTAACTTCTTTAAAGAAAAATAGTTTCACCGGTATATACTTGTTCATTTCTTCCGAAATTTTGATATGTTACTCTCCAAGAAGTTCTCTACAAATTTCATCAAGAAGTCGAAATGAAATTCCAACTAAAAAGTCACATGCAGCTCAAGAATTCATCAAAGGTCGGACTGCCTTTCTAGAAAACAGAATGCAAGGCTACCGTATTTTCCCTAGAGCTTCGAATTTCTTCACTTCTACCATAACAAAAGTTTATCATCCCTTACAATACATATCACAGCAAGCAAATGGTAGGTTTTAGGACTCTACTTGCCTCTAATCCAAGCACAAAATAGTGAGCAAAGACGGCGGGGCAGGGCGGGATTCGGCGGCTCAACAGCGGGACTCGGCAGCGAACGGACCTCCTCCTTCCCTCTCACTCGCTCGCTCTCTCCCTTTCTCTCTTCTCTCTTTCTCTCGGACGGTCACTCTCTCTCTTTCTCCCTTTGTCTTTGTGCGACACTCCTCCCCCCCTGTTCAATCCGCCCCTTCTTCTTTTCTTCCCCCCATGATTAGCATGTAATCATTGGTTTACATGCAAGATGACACTTGTTTAGTCCCTTTAGCCACTTGTGGATTTGCCATGCAAGAGGATGTGCCTCTCTTGGGCCAGCTCCTCCCTCCGAACCCTCCTTGGTCGACGGCCCAATGGGGCTTCATGGGCTGGTCGGATAGCAGCCCTTTCCTTTGGGCTTTGCGGGCTAGGCCAAAAGGGCTGAATGGTGGGGTTGATGTTGGGCCAATAAGGCTGCGTTTTTTTTTACTTCTTTTTTCTGTTTCTAAACACTTTTTCTGTTTTTTTGTTCCTGGGAACAAAAAAAGAATATAAACGCGTTTGGGTGCATTTTTGTTCCTTTTTTGTTTTTCTGTTCCCAGAAACAAATGTGGAACAGAAATAAGAAACAAAAAAATTTTGTTTCTTATTTCTGAAACACATTTGAAGAACAAGAAAGGAACAAAAACATAAGCGATCGTGTTTCTTTTCTATTTTTTGCTCAGCCCTTCGAACACCGCCTCTCCTCCTACGTCTTCTCCACCGTCGTCTTCTCCAGTGCCTCCCACTCTCCGGCGCCGACAGCTGCCTCTATCTCGAGACCATCTAGCTTCTCCACAGTCGTCCTCTCCAGCGCCGATAGCCGCTGCTCCTTCACCAGGTGAACCTGCTCATTGCTCCTCCTTTACCGATTGACAAGGCCCTCATAGATCTGGGCGATGGCTGCTTGGAGCTCGAGCGTGAGGGCTCGCTCGAGCCAGCGCTCGCGACGGCTCGCTCGAGCCAACACTTGCCCAGATCTGCGAGACACTCGCTTGAGCGAGCCTTCGCGCTCGAGCCCCGAGCGAGTGTTGCTCGCCCAGATCTGCGGCAATGTCTGCTCGCTCGCCCAGATCTGTTGCTCTGCTCGCAATGCTCACTCGAGCGAGCATCGCAAGCAGCAGCGTTCTGCTCGCTCGAGCGAGCGTCACTACTCTGCTCGAGCGAGCATTGCGAGCAGAGCAACTACTACTCTGCTCTGCTCGCTCTTGCCCATGTCGCGGCCTTACCCTGTTCGTCTCCTCACCAAAAATGGGCTGACGTTGTCCCCTCTCTCTCTTTCTTGGATGCAAGAAGAACAAGAGGATCTCGAAGGGGAAGAAGGGTGGGAAGAAGAAGGCGTGAGTGCTCAATTCCGCCTCGACTTTGTGGAAATCGATTCTTGTTTTGGGGTACCAGTTCTGCTGTGGTTTAATATTTTTTCTTGTCTAGTCTGGCGGGTGTAGGGTCGATCCGTTCATGAAGAAGGAGTGGTACGATATCAAGGCACCCTCCGTGTATTTTAAGAATATAAGATAGTGACAGCGGAACCGTTCCTTCGGCCGCAGCAGTGTGTCCCGAGACCACCGCTCGCTGGGCCATTTCAAGTCGCTCTCCTGGAGCGTCTCGAGGTCGTGGTCCGCCGCCAGGCAGATTCAGGCGATTAGGAACAACTTGTATGCCCGAGGGGGAACGAGATCGTGGCCACCAATGGCCTCGCCGTGCCGGTGTTCACGATGAACTCGGTGCTCCTCTTCATGACGTGGGCCCTCGTGGCGGCGATCCCGTGCCAGGACTGTGGGCTGCAGGTGCATTTCTCCATCTGAGGCAGTTCGCCTGGGCCGCGCCGATCTTGTCGCTCCACGAGAGGATCATGGAGGAATCGAAGAAGAGGGAGAGGAGGAACGCGTGCGGATTGTCGCAGGAGATCCATCAAATCGAGAGGGGTGCAAGGATAATGAATGAATTGGTGGATTCGGCCCAATTCCCGCTGCCGGCCGAGAAGGAAGAGGAGGTGAGGTAGAGAGTAGAGGACATGGCGGAGGTGTTTGAGGCTGTGAAGGATGGCTTGGATCCATTGGAGAAGCAAGTACGAGAAGTCTTCCATCGGATCGTGCGGAGCCGCACCTAGGGGCTCGATTACATCGGGAGGGCGAACCATTCTGAGTAGAGGGAGCGGTCTCGATGGTCGAACTTTTGTAAAAAAAAAAAATATATATATATATATATATATATATATATATATGAATGTAGCATAGGGGAAGAACCTTACTGGGTTTTGTGCTTCTTTTACTGTTTTGTTCATGATCTAATAATCTCTTGGAGGAAGGTATATGGCATGTCTTACCTGTGTTTTGGGTAAATTTTGGTGTTTGAGCATTTGTATAATTAGGCCGTTCTTGTTCTATGCTCTTTCTTTTTGCTCTTTTGTCAGTACATTGCACTGCAAATACTGGATTGAACTCGGTTGGAACATGCACCATCTGTTTTGCTTCTCATCAGGCTTCTCAATCCAGTTTTGGTCTGGGTATAGTTGTGACAGTGGAATCTGTAGTCCCAGATGATACTGTCTTCTGTCTTTCTGGATCATCCAACATTGATGCAGAAATTCTGATGGTATAAAAACATAAGAGACTGGAAAGCACAGTAGCTTTTTTTTTTTTTTTTTTTTTTTTTTATATGGCAATACAAGATTGTTCTGCCAACATTTGACCTTGACCACATGTAATCTTCCATGTTAAGGAACATAGCCATTCAGGTTCCATGCTCCTCAGTTATTTTTAATTGGCTATGCACCGTTGCAATGTTTTATGGTCAAATTGCATTGATCTTGGATTGGCGGTGGTATGTGACTTCCATAACAAAACTTCGACAGCTCAGGGAATTGCTATGCCGGGGTCTCGAGGGTGCGGTCTGTCAAGGTTACAGCTTCTGGAGCTGGGATTTGACTCTGACCTGAGAGGAGAAGGACAAATGTTCCTACGTTTGACTTTTGACTGGTTCTTTTGTATCTCAACTCTTAACTCTGAAGAGGTGTTTGTCTCTGGAACGTCGTGGTATTGGCAGAACGTCCGTGAGGAGGACCGCGTGGCTGGCAGCGGCCGAAGCCAAGCCAATAAAGAAAGAAACACATGGTTTGTAATCTTGCATAATATTTTATGCGTGTTTATTTTCACTCATCATGAAAAAAATTAAATTGATGAGCATTTCATAAGAATGAGAATTCAATACCAAGTTTACACTTTATTAAAAAAAAAAACACTTAAGAAAAATTTGGAATAGAAATTTTTTATAATTATCAAACGTGTTTCTGTTCTTTTTCTATTTCAGGAACAAAAATTATGTGCAGTTACCAAACGTGTTTTTGTTCTTTTTTTATTCCAGAAACAGAAATTTTATATATTTACCAAACGCGTTCTTTTGTTCAAAAATTGTTCTCCGGAACAGAAATAGTTTTTTCTATTTCTGTTCCCTGGAACAATTTTTAAACAGAAACGTTACCAAACGCGCTCTAAAATTCAACCCACTCTTCTAATTTTTTTTCCTTTAATCATCACCTAATTACCCATCATATAATTACCTAATTACACTTATTCACTTGGCCATAAAGCTTGCAACATAAATTAATAAATTCTGGCCTATAAACTACATAGCCAAGAATAGAATTTTCTTTCCTATCAAATAGTTATCCATTAAAAGCTTGGCCATAAAGCTTATTGCAAATCATGGATCAAATGGCTACAATACAACTCGGTGGTACTTCCATCACCTATTCATAGGCCTTAATGTATCTGGAGGTCGCCATGAATTTTGGGATGCCACACCCTCATTCTGTCCCCGCAAAATTGGAGCATATCATATATAATTGAAGTATGCAGGTAGGAAATTTATAACATGCTTACATTATAATTATGATTATTCTCTCTCATTGGGCATGTCCTGATTTTATAACCAGGTTGATTGCATAACTTACAAGCCCCTGAAAAACCTGATCTGGACGTCTTCTCGGAATTCTCTGGTTCGTCCTGCTGTTTTCTTCTCTGTCTTTGGTCTCCCTGGCATACCCCTTAACTTTGGTGGGATCACTGGAGCTAAATAGCTCTTCGCCCATTGCACTAGTCCTGCAAACGCTCCTAAACCTTACCACTTGCATTCTCTAAGGTGAACAAATATGTTTCTGGTTAACTCTCCTTCTTGTACCAGTTAGACAAATACTATTGAGGTTCCTTTTGCTTGTAAAAATATTGTAAATTGCATTAGGACATGGTATACCATATATCCCGTGATCTGCAAGAGCAAGTTTGCTTTTCCATGTTAAGTTGTCAACCACAAACTTGTCAGGCTTGTGCTTCTCTTCATACCCTTTTTTGCCATCCAATCCACATGGCAACAACGTTTTTCAGCCTTGCTTTCCTCTAATTTCAATCAGTAACTCGTGGGCAATACTCTTCATTGAATCTTGCAGCAACTGACATCTTTTCTCGAATTCTTCTCATCCCCTGGATTCTTGTGTCCTCAAGCATGTATATAGGGACAATGTGCTTCCTTCAGAACATATCCATAAGCGCTTTTGTCAAGCCTTGCCTTTGTGATTCTTCCTCCAACTCGCATAAATATGTCTAACGCATATTCTGTGTTCCGCTAAGGGTAAAAGCTCTTGGATAGCTGGAACAAGGTTCCCTGCAAAACATATCAAATTTAAAAGTGTATCTAAATATATATAAAAACATTTAGAAGAACAAGACACAAGAATAAATACATAACAAAGAGGAAAAAACAGATACCTTTTGTTGATTGGCTATTAAGGACATCCCTTGTCTTAGTTTTCAATTCCCATCCTCATATAATGTATTGTATTAGAAACCATGACCAAGAAATCCTTTGTTTACCTGCAGTTTTGAGAAAAGGGATTATGCTGCTTGTTTTTTTTTTCTTTTTCATTGTCAAAGTTCTGAACAAAGGTAATGCCTTACATGAACGATTTATTCATGTTTGATTATCTAAACAACTAATGTTCCATTACTCAAAATGTAAATTGATTATTGTCATTAGATCTGATTACTTTTCTTTGGACTTTTGTGGAAGTTTATCTTCCACATAAAAGAAAACACTTGAGAATCTAAGTTTTATAAAAGTTCTTTCGATTTAAAATCGATATAAGGTGTACAACACTTTTATTTTTATTTTTAATTTTGAAATTGGTATATACCAGTTTTTTTATGATAAAAAAATTGAAGGAAAAATTACTAAAAAAATCCTAAACCTATGACACTTGTGTTGATTCAGATTTATACATTTCAATTCAGCCAATTTGATTATAAACCTTTTGACAATTAACTAATATAGTCTATTCTATCAATTTTAACTGATAATCACTGATGTAGATGTTGTCCATCCCACGTGGCACAGCCAGCACCAAGGTGAACAATTTTTTCAAATTCTTTTAAAAAAAAATTATTTTTTCTTTTTCTCTTATTTTCTTGGTGATGGCCAAGATGCTTTCTTGTCGGCCCTCGCTAACCACTGAGCAAGGGGTCATAAGTTGACAAGGGTTGCCAGCCCTCACCTGTGGTCCTCGACGGTTGCCGACCTCATTTAGGAAAAAAAAAGGAAAGAAAAGAAAAGAAAATTCAAAAATTGTAAAAATTATTCACGTCAGTGCCGATCGTGTCAAGTTAGATAGTTGGTGTCCACGTCAGTGCTTTCTATCCAAAATTGGCCAGATGAACTATATTAGCAAATTGTTATAAGGTTTAGGATTAAATCGACCAAATTAAAAGATTTATGACTGAATTGAAACAATTGTAACAGGTTTAGGATATTTTTTGTAATTTTCCCATTAATTTAATGTGCTTTGATATTATAGCAGCAACGTAAGTGAAGAAAACGCAGTACGTTTTTCAATTTTGATACTTAATCATTGATATTTCAACTTCAAAATTTGGCTAATTTCGATTTTGCCACCACATAAATAACTATGGTTATTATTACCCAAAAAATAGTGCTTGTGCATAAATCCATACACTGCCTATGTACAGAAAGTAATCATGGAAGAGTGCAATAAATTACATGCGTCAACTCCATCCATTTTGACCTATGCAAAAATCTAACGAGTCATTTTTTATATAGAGTTGATACCACAAAAAAAAAAAAAAAAAACTCTTACATTCTTTCACTTGGGTTATATTAAATAAAATTGAACTGTATGTGTGCACTTTTGGTCTAAAGATAATTTTTAATAGTCAACTCGATTCCATTAAATCTTAAACACCAAATCATTGTGGTAACTACAAGTATGCATACAGAGCCTTTTATGGTTATGAGTGCTTTTAACTCTGCTAATATGAATTCAAAATGGTAGTATAGGAAATGGATAACACCTCATAAAGAGTAATACCGTATGTGTCATCTTCTTTGTCAGTTGCAATTCTCTTACCTTAAATGTCACAAAAAGCTGATGTGTCATTAGAGAATATATTTATGGTTCCAACGAACGTATATATGTCCTATCATTATTGTAACTTTTCTCTAAGTGTAGCAAGACATATTCCTAAGACTAATAATTGGATGCCCTTAGCCTTTACTCAAAGTTTACACAATGCCTTGAGATTTTCATCAGATATATGTATTCAACTTGATAACAATGCATTCATAATCACTTTATCAAATGTAAAAGAGTTGACATATGTAACAAATATATATATACTTTATTAGAGCAAAATTGAAACGGTTCCCACTAAACAACAGTTCTCCATGATGTTTCTAAGCCCATACAAACAACATGTCATTTAGATACACAAGGGTGAAGGCCTTTAGTTAGCATATTTCCAACTATATTATCTGTGAAAATATGCTCTATTGTAACGTCACAATTCTAAAAGATCTACTTTATTGTAAAAAATTTTGACCACCATATGCTTAGACCCATTGAGACCTCTAATGTTGTTAATAATCACTTTATCAAATGTAAAAGAGTTGACATATGTAAAAAAATATATATATACTTTATTAGAGCAAAATTGAAACAGTTCCCACTAAACAACAGTTCTCCATGATGTTTATAAGCTCATACAAACAACATGTCATTTAGATACACAAGGGTGAAGGCCTTTAGTTAGCGTATTTGCAACTATATTATCTGTGAAAATATGCTCTATTATAACGTCACAATTCTAAACGATCTACTTTATTGTAAAAAATTTTGACCACCATATGCTTAGACCCATTGAGACCTCTAATGTTGTTAATAAATAACATTGCAGAGTTATTATCACAATACAGCCATATGAGCCTATCCACAAAGTCTGATACAGTCAACTCCTTAATGAGGTTCCGAAGCTAAGTAACCTTAGTAGTTAAAAAGCAAGGTAAAACTCCTCTTATAGGGTAGAGGATGACATAGATTTTTGAATTTCACTTTTTAGTGATATTGTACCTCTCGCTACCATAAAGATGTACACTGTTGTCGACTTCAAGTTCATCTTAATAGTCGGCAAAATTTGCATCCAAATACCCTACTAGTTGTAGGACCTAAATATATCTATAAATCAACATATAGTATTTTGTCCTCTTTAAGTGCTTTAAGACATTCTTAGCAGCAGCAACCTAGTGATCAAGTCTTGGTTTTATTGATATCTGCTTAGAAGTCTTGTCTCAAAAGCAATTTTTGGTTTAGTGCAACTTTAAGCATACATGATACTTTCAAGTGCATTAGCATAAAGTATATCATTCAATTAGGTTTTCTCAATGTATGAAGAGGACTTTGTGACAGATTCAGTTCATCACTTTTAATAGTAGGAGTAATTCCTAGCTCGCAATGTTGTATATTGAGTCTTTACAAAATACGACTAATATATGTCCTCTAAGATCAACCCCATATATAGCGAATAGCGATCTTTACAGATCACAATGTCAAGGACAGAAGACGCCTCATCAAGATCCTTCATTTATTTTTATTTTTATTTTTGACAATATTTGTCTTGTCTCATGCAATAATTCAAGATCAGTGCTCACAAGCAAGATATTATGTACGTAAAGTACGAGAAAAATAATTTTTTTCCCATTGACCTTATAACATATATACTCAACAAAAGTGAACGAAGTGACAACATTATGAAACTTCAAGTACCATTTTCTAAAAGCTTATTTGAGGCCATAAATGGACCTTTCAGTCTACACACAAGCTTATCCAAATCATTTATTGTAAAACCCTTGGGCTAAACCATATAGATCTCCTCATCAATGTCTCCATTTTGAAATGAATTTTTAAAATCCATTTGGTATAACCCCGTATTAAAATGAGCTACTAATGCCATTACTACTCTAAGAGAATATGTAGAAGAGACTAAAAAAAAAAAAAAATGTATCTTCACAATCTACTTCTTCTTTTTAAGTGAAACCATTGACTACCAGTTTGGCTTTAAACTTCTCAATCTTTCTTTAGAGTCCATTTTAGTCTCATACACCCATTTACAGCCGATGAGCTTGTGACCTTCAAGCAACTAAACGAGCTTCCAAATACTATTATGTTTCATAGACTATATCTCATCTTTCATTGCATCTAATTACAAATTTGATTGAGGACGAGAAAAAAAAATAAGTATAACTCACTAGATAACCATGTAGCAGATATCATGGTCATACTTTCACAAAAAGACTATATAGTCTAGTGGTATAGTCGATCGCCTCTCCTTAATAGATCTCCTAAGTGGAGTTACTACAACCTCATCTTGCCCCTAAGAGGCTTGAGAAACTTTATCATGAACTGTCTCAATGATAATATCATGTACCTCAATAGGCTCAGTGTGTGGTGTAGGAGATTCCACAATTGTCTATATAGACAAAGACAACGATACTATATTATTATCCATGATAGTCTAAGAGTAGCCATCCTCTGCAGCAACATCAAAATCCATAAACTTTGTTGTTTATGATTCCACAATTATTATATCTCCATAGGGGTTATAAAATCGATACCCTTTCGAATGATCTGGGTAAGATACAAAATAATACTAAGTGGTTCTGGATTTTAATCTACTTAATGTTGGATTGTATAATCTCACTTTTGCAGGACATTTCCAAATCTTAATGCATAACATTATACTTTAGGCAGAGGTCTTTTGAAAATAACATTTTTAGCTGTACAATCAACCTATATATCATTGAGAGTTAAACGCAATTTGTATAATCCATTGGATATATTGCAATACCCAACCTTACTTGAATTGAAGAATGTAGTAATAATATTGTTCTTAATTTAAAAATAATAATAAGCCATACATGTCCAAACATGATATGAAAATTAAGTTCATTCTCAAGAAATGTACATAAAACGTGTTTCTTAATATCAAATAAAAACCAAAATGTAGAATTAAAATGATATCTCCTATGAACTCAACGTTGACTTTATTGTTGTTTCCCACTATGAGCTATGATTCTTCATGATTTGGCTTTCTCTGGTTTATGAATCCCTATATAGTAAATGCAACATGATTTGTTGCATCGCTATTTAGCCACCAAAAAATATATTTTTCAAATCCAATCAAGTGTGTCACTCTAGCAATTATAACTCAATTGAATCCTTGGAAACTCTCTCATAGAAGGGATATGAACTTCATGTCTCACACCCACTATATACACATGATTTTAGATTTGATGACAGTGGCAATTTGTCACTAAAATCACATACCATGCTAATTACATTGCTCCAATCATTAGTCCATGTTTAACCTTATACATATTATCAACTAGTCACACTCTACACATTCTTTATATGGTGATACTTATGTGAGCCAGAGCTTGTATTTCCAAAATCATAGAAAATACAGGAAAAATACGGAAAAATATCCAAAAATACATGTATTTGGGGTTCCGTATGTACTTTTACACCCATAAACATGTAAAATAAATTTACCACAGTGTAGAGCATCTTCTTACAAACACGCAGGTACTAAGAACGCTCCAATTGGAGCTCGAATATGCACATACACATAGCTAGAGTGTGCAGTGCATGTAGTGCACGCATGGGCTTTCCTGGACCGGTCCAAACTGCCAACCTGACTGGTCAATGGCCAATGTCCGGTCTTACCGTTGACTAGTCCAGTCAATGAAGAACTAGGTTGGACTTAGGTCAAGTCGATCAAGTCGAGTCGATTGAGTCCTGAGTTGGTTCACCCTGATCACCTCTACACGGGGCACCAACGTTAGCCCTAGTGAGCGGATGCATGTGCTAGCCATGCTGCGCATGTGGGAGCGTGTGTCTGCCACGTGTTGACGCTGCAACGACGTGTGGTGGTGTGTCCATTCAAAATGCTCGTCTCGATGAGCACGTTTGAATTATGCAATCAAAATCAATTTTTATTGCACACAAAATATGAAAAATGGAAAAATCCGTACGTTCAAGTCCTAGGCTATGGTAATTCCATATGTAAGCTACGAAAGTGCATATAATTAAGTAAAGATATTTGAGCACTTGATTTAGAATCCATTGTTTTTTATTTGAAATAACGACAATCTAAACTCAAGAGTTTCTTCTCAATTGTCCTCTTTATTACTGGCTCAATGAGATTGTCTCTCACCCTTAGCATTTGGTCAACGCTCCTTATGTGAATATATTTGTACATTAGAGTTAGAGGAGAGACTTTAGCATTATTTATAGAGTTTTTAGCCACGCGCTTTCATCACGGGCATAGCTCAACTTAGCCCACACTAGTCAGTTCCATATAAGACTAATTAAGAAACATTATATCTCACTTTATTAAATCAATCCCATAAAGTAGTAAATTACAATATTAATTAATATAGCCCACATAATAAAAAATCTTACATTGTGATTTTTTTTTTAAAAAAAATTAGTTGGTAGTGGCGATGCCACCCTATCAGGAGTTGAGGCAACTCTCCCTAGTCAAATTGCAGACATTTTGATTATTGGCCCATATATTCTAAGTGTCGATTAAGATAACCTCAATAAATTATAGCTCTCAAAACTTCGTCTTTGCATGACTATGATTTCGGTTCTCAGTATCATTGAATTTATTTGACAATGCATTCAATTGAGCTAATATTGATGGATAATTTTCAACTACATCTTGTTAACAAGGGACTTGAGATATTTATATATCAACCCTACGTAAGAAAAATTTACATATTTCAATGCATTTCTCATGTCATGTATAATCAGTTCAATGAAAATTGAAGCACTTCTTATCATGTATGTTTAATCGGTGACCCAAAATCACTCGTTAACAAATAATAGACCGCTTTTTGGTTATCTTTGAGCGACTTATGTCAATAACGATGAAGCGGGAGTGAAGGGACATGACAAGTAGTGGCGACTCCAACTACGTATGTCAATAAATGGGCTATGGTGCTAGTATATGTGGATGACCTCATCATCTCCAAAGACAATGAAAGGGGAATGCACTTGTTGAGGAAACCTATCAATGTGATTCCAGAAGAAAGAACTTGGCAAGCTCAAACATTTTCTCGGACTTGAAGTGGGTAGAAGAGATAATGTTCTATTTCCGTGCTTAGAAAAATATGGCAAAGATTTATTGGCAAGATGTGGGATGCTTGATTGCAAGCCATTATTAATCCCCATGGAGGTTACTGCAATTTTTTAAGCAGAAGAAGGGAAAGATCTCGAGGATGCGACCATGCATCACCTATTGGTCGGCAGTTTGATTTGCCTGACATTGACAGATCCGGATATTTCCTGGGCAGTAGTCATAGTGAGTCTGTTTATGCAAAAACTGAGAAAGTCTCACCTAGATGTAATTCGACGTTATAGGCACCATTGATCTTGCAATATGAATAAGGCAGGTGGAAGTTGTGAAATAATTGGCTACTGCAATGCCAATTTTGCTTGCAACTACAGTACGCATAGGTCGACGACGGGTGGTATGTTTAGCCTCACTTCAAGAGCCGTCTCTTGGTGCATTAAAATATAACCGCGTCATTGTCGACCACCGAAGCAAAGTATCCAACTGTAGCTATGGCAGCTCAGGGAAGCACATGATCAGTGCAGTCGCTAAAGGATCAGCACCAAAAAATTAATGAATGCCCAGTAAGACTGAACGGTGATAATCAACCAGCAATTCAACTAGCAGAGAACCCAGTGTTCACACCAGAACGAAGAATGTGGAAGTCCATTATCATTTTGTTGGTGAGAAGAGATAGAGATGAAGTTTACTAGGAAGGATGGATAAGTTGCTGATATCTTCATGAAGGGACCTACTGTAACATCCCGGGCCCCACTGTGTAATATTGTCCGCTTTGGGTCACCCACCCTGGCGCGGACGAACCGCCATCCCAGCCACGGTCTTTTCCCTCACGGCTTTAAAATGCGTTATGCAAGGGCAGAGGGCCATCCCTCAGGCCTTCCCTCTCCCAAAGCCATAATATTGTCCGCTTTTGAGGCACAGCCCACCGGCCCATCCTCCCTCACGGGTTTGTTTTCAGCGCAGCAAAAGCGTACGTGAAATGCGTTACACAGGTTAGAGGGACCCAAGCCTTATAAGCTAACCAAGACCTCTCTCCCTAGGCGATGTGGAACAAGAGAGGAGGTTGTTACACTCTCCACCTCTTAATAGAATAGCGTCATCGCTATGGCCCCCACGGGCGTCAGAACAGCATTCGAGCTGTGGTCCCACACGCGGTCGGGAGTCGGCTCTGATACCACTTGTAACATCCCGGGCCCCACTGTGTAATATTGTCCACTTTGGGTCACCCGCCCTGGCGCGGACGAACCGCCATCCCAGCCACGGTCTTTTCCCTCACGGCTTTAAAACGCGTTACACAGTTAGAGGGACCAAAGCCTTATAAGCTGACCAAGACCTCCCTCCCTAGGCGATGTGGGACAAGAGAGGAGGCTATCATACTCTCCACCTCTTAACATAACAGCGTCCTCGCTGTGGCCCCACGGGCGTCAGAACAGCATTCAAGCTGTGGTCCCACACGCGGTCGGGAGTCGGCTCTGATACCACTTGTAACATCCCGGGCCCCACTGTGTAATATTGTCCGCTTTGGGTCACCCTTCATCTTTGCCTGGAATGACTTTGGGAAGAATTTAGCATTGAACGCCTTTTTAAAGTCCTCCAAGGATATAATAACATCCCGGGCTCCACTGTGTAATATTGTCCGCTTTGGGTCACCCGCCCTGGTGCGGACGAACCGCCATCCCAGCCACGGTCTTTTCCCTCACGGCTTTAAAACGCGTTACACAGGTTAGAGGGACCCAAGCCTTATAAACTGACCAAGATCTCCCTCCCTAGGCGATGTGGGACAAGAGGGAGGTTATCACACTCTACACCTCTTAACAGAATAGCGTCCTCGCTGTGGCCTCACGGGCGTCAGAACAACATTCAAGCTGTGGTCTCACACGCGGTCGGGAGTCGGCTCTAATACCACTTGTAACATCCCGGGTCCCACTGTGTAATATTGTCCGCTTTGGGTCACCCACCCTGGCGCGGACGAACCACCATCCCAGCCACGGTCTTTTCCCTCATGGCTTTAAAACGCGTTACACAGATTAGAGGGACCAAAGCCTTATAAGCTGACCAAGACCTCCCTCCCTAGGCGATTTGGTACAAGAGAGGAGGCTATCACACTCTCCACCTCTTAACATAACAGCGTCCTCGCTGTGGCCCCACAGCATCGAACAAAGATTCAAGCCGTGGTCCCACACGCGGATCGGGAGTCGGCTCGATACCACTTGTAATATCCCGGGCCCCACTGTGTAATATTGTCCGCTTTGGGTCACCCGCCCTGGCGCGGACGAACCGCCATCCCAGCCACGGTCTTTTCCCTCACGGCTTTAAAACGTGTTATGCAGGGGCAGAGGGCCATCCCTCGGGCCTTCCCTCTCCCAACCATAATATTGTCCGCTTTGGAGGCACAGCCCACCAGCCCGTCCTCCCTCACGGGTTTGTTTTCAGCGCAGCAAAAGCATACGTGAAACGCGTTACACAGATTAGAGGGACCCAAGCCTTATAAGCTAACCAAGACCTCTCTCCCTAGGCGATGTGGGACAAGAGAGGAGGTTGTTACACCTACCAGCTCCAAGTTCGTTAAGTTTGGGATCTCATGGGCATCAGAAGCAGAAGGAAAGTAATAGCTGTTGAGGGGGAGTATTAAAAATCAACCTCTTTGGTGAAATGTGAAACTGCTTTCAAATAGTAACGCTAATAATTAGAAACTACTTGGGAGACCTGCAAAAAATGCTTTCAAAGTACAAAATGTTGGAGAAATATGGCTTTGAATTAATAGAGCAATCAAGTCTGACTTTAAGGTGCGATATCACTTTCTTTAGAGATTTATTTGTCCGATAATGTTGCTAATAGTTATTGGCAAATATTCTCAATGATACAACAAAGTGTCAAATGAAAATACTAGATAGCAATTTTAGTATTTCTCCAGGATTTCTCTAAGAAACAATTGAAAAAATGGTTATGGATTTAGAAAAAAAGAGTCAAAAATGATTTCATGCTCGTTCATCCAAAAAATTGACACGCGCATATATGTATATGTGAATATATATAAAGAACCTAGGTAACTCTTCACAAAAGGTTGCAAAGTGAATAAATGTGTCCTTTCAAAAGAAGTTACAAATGAACAAAGGTATCCCTTCGGAAGAAGTTGAAAAATGAACAAATGCAATTCTTCGGGAAAGGTTATAAACTAACAAATATAATTTCCAAACGTTGCCTTCAAAAGACACATATAAAAATTCGGAATAATAAATATAATAAAAAATAATAATTTTTTAATAAATAAAATTAAAACTTTCATAATTTCCAAAAATACTTAATAAAAAAACAACATTTGAACTAATAAAGGTTAATAAGATAATTGTAAGAAATCAAATAAAAATAAAAGGGTTAGTGCTAATTAAATTGCAGGCGCACAAAGTGCTAAGTGCGCATAACAATCAAACAATTATCCGTGCACCCGTACGTGGGTATTGTGAGGTTTAGCCTACACCCAACCTTTTCTTTAAACACACTAAAAAAGGCTCACATTTATAAATTAGCCCATCTCCTCCCAACTTTCTTATGTGGGACAAGGAAAAGCATACTTTGTTTATTTTACAAACAAACTTCCAACACAAAATGCAGATGAGGAGTTCTTGATCAAGGTCTTCAAGTTCCAAACCTCTTCAAATCACACAAGATTGAGAACTTCTTGTACAATTTTTCCGTTTCATTTTTGTGGTGATCTTTTGCCTCTAGCATATTTGTAACACTGGTTTATACATGTTGATGGAAAGTTCCTGTTTGAGAGGTTTTTCTGTTTGTTTGAAATGCAAATGCAAATGAATAATTGATAGGATAATCCCATAGAAAGTCTTCAATTATTTTCTTAAAATACCAATATCCCAAACATTTTTCATCTCACAAACTCTCCAAAACTTATATCAATGACCCAAAAAAAAAAAAAAAATTACCGTTAGGCCATAAACATGTTCAAATCTTCTCTCTAGCAAAAAGTTGTCTCATTGTTTCTTGCGTTTGAGAAAAGGAAAGTTTTCATCTAGATACTTGGTGTCACGCCCCGATCCTCCGAGCGCGTGCCTATCCCTGTGCTGTCGATTAAATAGCAACATCCCAGGACGTATAGCCGACCCTTTCATTTTAATGTGCATGCGGAAGCGAATAAATAAATCCCCAAACAACAACCAGATGGATAGAAAAGTAGGGCCACAATTTTTTAAAACCAAACCACACCTTTATACATAACAAACAAGGTCACATACAACATTAGCCAACTATATAGAAGGTCTGCAAAAGGGGGGGGTTAGAGTGCTACAAGTCCTCAAGCATTCGAGTTTTCCTTCGAATACACCGGGGACCCTAGATCCGACAGGTACGAGTCAACCACTGAACCACCTAGAGGGTCGACCGTTCCTTTTTTGAAAGCAACCTTTGGCACATACACATGTATCTCAGATTCCGGTATGAGACCCTCTTTTTGTCCATTCCATGCACATCGGTACCATGATCTGTATTGATGGGATACCTTATGGAGTAGAGCCTCATCAACCCAAACCACGGACCTTATGAGCTCATAGACCCATCCTCTTGGGCTCCCATGAAGCGGGATGTAAGATACCTGCTCTGTAACCTTCTTCGGCTGTCCAAAATGCTCGGGAGGAGCTACCATCTAGGGACCTGAAATGTTATCCCTCAACAGGGTGAAACGATGTCTCAGCAAGTTTACCCCCTAAATCCCGACTAGGAAGAAAATATGCCCCAAGGGCTGTCTAAGCATAAACATGAGTCAGAGGACTTACCATTGCCTCCATTCTTTCCTACAAGTCAATATAATTTATAAATTTAACGAATCATTTCAACACATCAAAGTGTCAAATTGGATCGAGTCATCGATCAATCGACTCAGTCGATTCCATATCATCAAGACCATCTCTCAGTCCACTCATTCAATACTATCTATCCAATTCGATCATATCAAGAGCTGCTTACCCTAACCTGAAGATAGATAGTATAGCTCACCCAGAGCTAATAATAAACATAGCTCGCTAGAAGCTGATAACAGAGTATATTGCTCACCCTAAACTGAGATATCAAGGCCCGCAGGCTTATATAGTATGCTCCCAATGCTTACTAAAAGCTACTAAGGTATACTACTCACCCAAAGTTGATATATCAAAGCCCGCAGGCTGATATAATATACATGTATACTATTCACCCTAAGCTGACATATCAAGCCCACGGCTAATATAGTATACCATCCTAATCATCTAACAATTTCACAATTTTTATCATACCAGATAAAAATAATCGTGTGTGGGTATACGGTTGACCTTAGCCAAAATACAATATTTTCCCTTTTAAAAATCCCATTAGTTTCAATAGTCCATAAACACATTTTTGGCGTTGTAAACCGGAGCCCGATATTTTCCAATTAAATACCGAAAATATTAAATTTTGAGATAAATTCCCAAAATTACAATTCACACTCAAATTGCACAAACCAGAACTCAATTAAATGAATCAATCACACCATTGCAGTCATAATAAAATTCCGATTACCAGCTATCCCGGTCTAATTTTCGAAAAATTATAATTAATTAAATAATTACAAAAATTAATAAATAAATACCAATAAATAGCAAAAATGCACACTTAGGCCGGGAAAGCCTAATTAAATATTGAAACGGGCACGAAAAATTTCTGAAACCTATTTAAATAAATACTACAACGTATCTACTTACTAATTACACTACTCTAACCATCTAACATGCAATATCGAATGATTAAATTACTAATCGTTCTAACTAACTATCTAAACCATACTTAGTCTAAACTAATCAGCCCTTAAGTATAATTAACTCCCTAAGTGGAGATTAGTGAGTAAACTCATTGGATTAGCAATCCGACGGAACCACGGCGACGAGGATGTGGAGATGATCGATAACCTCCAAAGCGGGGACACCCTTCGAGGCTCGGATGTGGTCCAAAGCGGGCCAAACAGTGCACGAGAGGACTTGAGGGGTTTTGGTTCCGTTCTTGGTTGAGAAAGGCCGAACCAAGCAACGGCAGTAGCTAAAACGGTGAGAATGGGACAGCGGGCTGTAGCGGGGACTAGGCAGAGGTAGGCAGTGGCTCCGATGGCCTTGGCGACGACGCACGGTAGCTGACGATGCTAGACAAGGCCTTTAGACATGCGAACGGACAGGGACGACTGCCAGAGATGCGCGGGCAAGAAGGAGGCACGGCTAGCATGCGGGTGGCGCGACAATGCTGGACGGCTCAAACGAGCTGCTCAATAGTGGAGGGAGGCTGCTCTTCTCGGCTTTCTAGTTTTTGGAAGCTTCAACTTGCTAGAGATGGGGGGGTCGACAAAAGGAAGGAGAAGGGGGAACAACTTTGGCTTGGAGGGGGCCACTTGCTTCACTTCTATCTTCTTGTCTCCTATAAGAGGTCCCACCATGGCTGCTGGCTTTGTCAGCAATTTTCCAGCCATCAATCTTCCCTTAGAAGCTATTGAGGTGGTCCAAAAGGTTGGGGCATGGGAGGCTATGAATTTGCACTAGATTTCTCCCAATTCATCTCCAATTTCCACTTAAATCAAATCAATTTGGCCCTCAAAATTCCCACCACCGCGTCCTCGATCAAATTGACATTTTTCCTTGCCAATGGAACCAACTTGCATCCCAAAAACGAGATAAAAAACAGTCCCCTGAATTTTCTGAACAAAAACAGCCCTATATTGACTATTCGCCAAAAATATCAGTTTGCAGAAAAATCTTCAAAGAATGAGTCGACATTCCTAAAATGACTCGTGACATAACCGAACTTTCAACTTCTAAAATCGAATTCAAATTTGCGATTAATTTCAATTTGGCACGAGTTCAGCATGACTTAGTCTATTAGATAGCTTTCAGAAATTTTTAGTGCAAATGACTCGTGATCGATTTTCTTCAAGTCACAATGAACCTTTTCGACACATTGGTGACTCTTGGTGATCGTGAAAATCCTGAGGTTTCAAATACGGACACAAGATACCAAAACGATAGAAAAATTAGCCTAGTGCCGATCAACAAGAATTTTGCAATTCGGTGGAATCACCCACGTTTAGTCACATATCTCAGTTGAACCGACCTATCTCTGATCTCTAATCGATCTTTAGTATGCCATAATGATCTCTGCAGATGAGCATGATCGAGTAGTCGATTCTTGGTCAAATTCTCAAGTCTATTGCTTTAAAATTCCTTAATGACTTCCCTAGATAGTCTAGTTATCTCATGAGTGATTAGCTCTAAGAATAGCATAATAGGTGCATTGATGAAATGCCTGCTTTATTTAATTGAAAGCAGAACTGAAATTTCATAATGTCACACTTGGGGTCTTCCCCTACAAATTGGGAGATAAAAGCCCAAGTCCAATCTCATAATAGAGAGGCTGAACT
Organism: Eucalyptus grandis; assembly: GCF_016545825.1. Taxonomy (NCBI): domain Eukaryota; kingdom Viridiplantae; phylum Streptophyta; class Magnoliopsida; order Myrtales; family Myrtaceae; genus Eucalyptus; species Eucalyptus grandis. The sequence goes on along the minus strand of NC_052619.1, from coordinate 50,882,008 downwards.
GTAACTAGCCAATAGGAAATCTCATCTTTCTATAATGCTCACGAGATTGAGATAATTATCCTAAAAGTCCTAAATCTATTGTACGAAGGCTAATTCAGTCTTGAATTTTTCAATTGTACCAATTTAGTTCTAAATTTTTATTTGTATCAATTTAATCCTAAATATTTGATAATTTGTCAGGTTAGTCATAAACATATTTTTTGGAAATTTTACCAAAATAACTAATTTGGCAAATTGTCAAATGATTTCAGTCAAATATCCAAACAATATGTTTATGATTAAATTGGCAAATCATCAAAATGTCTTGAGCAAAATTGGTACAATTGAAAAGTTTATGACTACATTGGCAAATTATTAAAAGGTTTAAGACTAAATTAGTACAATTGAAAGGTCTAAGATTGAATTTGCCTCTGTAAAATAAGTTTAGGACTTTTTGAACAATTCTCCCTCATAAGATTAGTACAATCGCTGCTTCACCCTCACACCTTTGCATTGCCGTAATATGTGTTCTCAATTTTTCTGCCATGGGATAGGATTAGAAAATTCAGCAAATTTTGTAGGGGTCACTTTAAACACAACTCCTTTCACCAATAAATCCTATGGTAATCAATGTGTTGCGCTTAATTCAATGGTGGCTTTGGATTCAGAACGAAGTAGGATTTGAAGAGTGCGTTGTTTTCTGAACTTAGTTTGATGATGTTAACCGTCCACACCAAGCTCTGGTTCAGATTTTTAAGGCTAAACATCGCAGACACTCTTGTATGGAAATACATAGTCCAAGTAGAAGATCATCTTGAAATGCACTTATTTAAAGGTTGGACAGGGTCGTGAAATTAACATCTAGATCGAACTTGGGGTACCTTTTATTTCTTGGCTTCATACCTTCACCAAATTCTGAAGACCTGGTGATGAACTCAAAACTAGATAAAAATCCGTTGAAACATCAACCAAGTTATTTCTTCATATGACTCTCTATCAGTGTATAAATTGCTTGGAAAATGAAAATGCACCACGAACTGACTTAAGATATTAATGAGCAATATTGCCTAGCAAGTACTTAATGCTTGCTAAAAAAAGATCAATTTGCCTGTCATATTCCTTTATGTTATGCTTAGAACAAGTCCCTCTTGCTCTCCATGACCCATCAAGATTAGCAACTCGAGAAATTTGAACATACCAAATTGCATTAGCATGGTATCCTGTCCTATCCTAATAATCACTTCGATTTGGAATCTCATGATTATCTTCGTATTGCATTGCTGCTGCTATTATTTTGAATCAACCTGTGAATATCTGCAAACAAGTCTCCAAAATTCATATTCAAAACTAGATAAAAGATCATGAAAAAGCATGGGCAACTAGAGAAGGCAAAGGACATCCTACCTTGTTCAATGGATCATAGTCAAGGCATGTGTACCATATTGAATTCGCTCCAATGATTATAGAGGATAGCCATGAGACTACGATATGGTTTTCTTGGGAACATCCTTCACTTATGAAACAACTTGGGTATATTAACTATCGCCCAACAAACCAATTCTCTGATTTAGAAATTTTCTAACACAACTTACACATGTTTCAACAATCTCTTACTCATGTGTGAGCTTAGTAATAATTGTGCTCCCCTTAATTCAAGTATCCTTCTTGCCAAGACATCTCAATGATCCATTTCTCCAAAGCAATAAATCAACTTTAATCTCCAATGCCCAGCTTCCACCATGGTCTCTTCTCCAAATCGAACCATGAAGGCTGCCATTGAGGTAGTGTTGCTACATCACATTGGCCATCTTCATCCCTAGCCTCTTCCTCCACACCGAACCATGAAGCTTGTATGTGGCATCCCAAAATTCATGACAACCTCTGGAGTGCCATGAACCATGATTAGGTAATGGAGGTGCCGTTTGATTTTGTATTAGCCATTGAATTAATGAATTTCAATTAATTTAAGGCCAAGCATTGTAAATGATGATTTTTGGATGGGGGTGTGTCTTCAAGTGACCTAAGAATTATTAAAGTGCAAATTGATATAGAAAATCTTATTCTTGGTAGTGCACTTTATAAGTAGAATTTTATTGATTTAAATTATAGAGTTTTGTGGGCTTATAAGTTGAAATTAGGTGTTTATTTAATTGGGGATTAATGGAATAGGAATAGGAGGGGGTGGGCTGATTTTTAGGCCTAAAGCCCATCCAACCAGCCCACGCCAGCCCCCTATTCGACCAGCCCATAAAGGCCCAAGACCAGCCCAAAAACTGAAGCCCATTAACCTTGCATGTCCTCCAACACTTGTCTTCAACCTTGCCACTTGTTCTCCTCATGAGAACACTTGTCCCCCATGCAAAATGAGGATGTATGCAAGTATATAAGCAACCAAAAAGAGAGAGAGAGAGAGAGAGAGAGAGTGGCTGGTGGAGAATTCGGCCAAAGGGAGAGAGAGGAGGATGTGAGAGAGAGGGAGTGGCGAGAGAGAAGGGGAAGCCGAGAGAAGGAGTCCACCCGTCGCCGCCCGCATGCCGTCCGTCCGTCGCCGGTGTGCCTCGTTTGCTTGGTTTTGGAGGCAAGTTGGGACTGATTTCCACCCTTGCATGTGTGCCTTGCATGTGTGGTTGAATTCTTGGATGTTTAGAGGCTAGAAATCGAAGTACATGAGGTTTGTTCTTGGAGATGCATGCTGTTTTCGTGTGAACCGCCTGGACCAGAATCTTGTGAGAGCTTGCATGCATGTTTTGAGTTCTATTTTGACTTTTATTTCTTCATAAAAGTTGTAGCCAACATATTAAACTACAACATACTAAAATTTGGTGCAAAATGATGGATATTTAAGGGGTCAAACCCTCATCCTACGGAGACACTAGATCTGGAACTGTTTTGCTGACCTTGTGGTAGATTTGTGGTTGCATGTTGATTTTTATCAAGAATATCTCTTCTACTTCTTCATGAAACTTGTAGAGAACATCTTAAATACTAACATACTCAAATTTTAAGTAAAATGAAAAAGTGTAGCCTAGCGAATCGACTTACTCTTGAAGACGGTAAATCTGGAGACGCGGTACTGGACACCCGAGACTTCATGGACCCATATGATGACTATACTCTGGAAATTTGACTTAGATCCCTTAATGAAAGTTGTAGAGGACCTCTTGAAGTAAAAAATACCAAATTTCATGGGAAACGAAGAAGAATAAGTGGGTAAAAACTCGGTATTTCGGAGATACATACACTGGACGTTTCGGTGATAGATCCAGAAGCTTCGTACGACTGTAGAAAATGATCTAAAACGAATCTTGCCTAGAAGTCTTCATGAAAAATCTACTTTAGCGTCTTAGCTACAACCTGGTAAAATTTCATAATTTTCGAAGGTCGTTCGGGTATTTTAATCGAATTATTTCAAAGACTGCGCAATCTGTTTCTATCCGAAATTGCATGCTGTACTTGTGTGAGTTATATCTTTTTGTGTGAAACTCTTTTGGGCACGTGTTCTTCATGAAATTGTTATCTTATTGTCTTTTCTATCACATGTCTTGATTTCATGATTTTTTAGAGGCATATGGATATTTAATTTAAATATTTTCTAAAATGGTACAAGCTGGAATTTGGTAAACTTCAAAAGGCATGATAAATGGACTATTTTAAATTGCATGGACTCCATGAATTGTATTGTTATGGATGATGGTGTCTTGCTGCATGTACGATAATGATTTGAGATGCATGTATGAATTCAATGATGAATATGATCTTGGTTGCCATCACATCGCATGCCATGTTGAAATTGAGCCATAATTGTGAATGTGAAATTGAAAATGAGATGTATAAGAACATGCATCATGGTGATGAGAAGACCGTCGGAGGTGTGAGCCGACGATGCCCCGGGAGTGTCGGGATGCCCGGTGGTATACGGTACGTAATTCCAGGGGAGGCCTGGTGGTATGACGGTACGTAATTCCGGAGGGTAGGGGAAACCATTTTCATGGCGAGCCCCGAAGATTTCCTCGGGAGTTTCGAGATGCCCGGTGGTATACGGTACATAATTCCATAGGAGGGGGGGATCCTGGTGGTATGTCGGTACGTAATTCCGGAAGCCCCGGAGGTTTGTGCCCGGGGGGATGCCTCGCGATGCTAGTTGGGATGCGAGATGCCCGGCCAGGGAGTGTAAATGCCGGATGCCCGGTTGTATCTTGGATACATGCCCGGAGGTTCCTCGTGATGCCAGTTGGGATACGAGATGCTCGAAATGTGGGGGTGCCGGATGCCCGGTTGTATCTTGGATACATGCCCGGAGGTTTCTCGCAATGCCAGGATTTGAGTGCGAGTGATGAATGTGGGATGCAAACATTGGTCCCGAAAAAGAGAAATGTGGCGGTCCAAAATGAAATTGAAATTGAATTATGCATGATATGATGAGATGTGCATGGACACATGGTAATGATGATGGTACATGTGATATGATGATGAGATGTGCATAGATACATGGTAATGATGATGGTACATGTGATATGATGATATGATGATGATGTTACATGCATGGATGCATGGTAATGATGATGGTACATGTGATATGATGATATGATGATGATGTTACGTGCACGAATGCATGGTAATGATGATGGTACATGTGATATGGTGATATGATGATGATGTTATACGCAAAGATGCATGGTAAGGATGATGCCATATGTGACATGTTGATGGTAAGTGTATGATATGATGATGATGTTACATGCATGAATGCATGGTAATGATGATGGTACATGTGATATGGTGATATGATGATGATGTTATATGCATGGATGCATGGTAAGGATGATGCCATATGTGACATGTTGATGGTAAGTGTATGATATGATGATGATGTCTATATGATGATGATGGTACATGAGGTATGATGACATGTGCATGATGCCATGGTATGTTGTGCATGAATGCTTGTATGACATGTGATGCTATGATTGTGATGATTGCATGGCATGATGTATTGAGTGGTTTATTGGTCTTTTACCTGCTTAGTGGTTGTACTCATCCCTTTTGGAGAATAACATTTCAAACTATATAAGATCCCTCTACTACCACTGTTACCAGTAGATAAATCAAGTGGTTGGATATGATTGCGAGGAGGAAGATATCAAAGGGAGGAACTTTTGGACGCCAACACTAATCGATGGACTTTAAGTATTCGACTGTTAGAAGAGATATCGATCATCTTTTGAAGTATAGCCGACTATAGAAACATTGGCATTTCGATGTACCGACTAAAGATGTCCATCTGCTTTATGTAAATAAACGTGTTTGGCTTTAACTTATATAAGATGTTTAGTAGGTGTGCATCGTTTTCTGAATATAGGAAAGGGAGTTTGTTGGATGTGCTTCCGTATATGAATTACGCAAGGGACCTATCAAAAAAAAAGTGTAAACCCCCTATGTTGTATGGACCCGCTGCAATTGAAATGGTATCAGAGTGATATGTTAATAAGGAAAGTAAAAGGTAAGCGAACTGTGGCGACCCTAACGGATCAGGGGCCGTCGAGGGGTGCCACAGCCCTTTTTGGTATCAAAGCTATGGTCTATTTGGAGTGATAAGGAGCCTCAGATGGAAATGAGGAGAGAATGATGCACACCATAGGGTACTAACCAAGAGTAGTTGACTAACTTTAAACAACAGGTGATGGGTATTCACTCGTAGATCCCCGGTAACTAGTGTAATGTTGTTTTTGTGTGCTAGTGACTTTTTAAGTTACTTATATGACTTTAGTAACGTATGAACATTACTTCTCCTTCTTAGCTAATTAGTGACACTGAGTCGCAAATTATTCTTGAAGTGAAACTTTCTGAGCTGTCTAGTTATGCCTCTAGATTGATAGAGAATTGGGAGGAAAAGGTTAAGAGATTCCTTAAGGGCCTGAGGACAGATAGTAGGAGATAACTAGTGCTCCTGAACGTGAGGGATTATAATGAAGTTTATGAAAGGGCCCAGCTTGGAGAGCAAGAAATATTAAGAGAATGAATGGAATCAAGGAGACAAGTGACATTGAGTGATGCGCGATAAGGTAAGAGACTCTATTCAAACGAAAAGCTACCTGAGATAGTGCTTGCCCATGCGCCAAGGATGAAACCATGAGGCCTAGTATGGGATAGGCCAAAACGGATAATAACTCTGTAAGTTAATCCCTGTTGAAATGAGACCCTTCAGTAGATGTGTAGTTTGGGTTCGAACCAGGCGAATGCTTGTATGACATGTGATGCTATGATTGTGATGATTGCATGGCATGATGTATTGAGTGGTTTATTGGTTTTTTACCTACTGAGTGGTTGTACTCACCCCTTTTGGGGAATAACATTTCAGACTAGATAAGATCTCGCTGCTGCCACTGCTACCAGTAGATGAATCAAGTGGTTGGATATGATTGCGATGAGGAGGATATCAAAGGGAGGAACTTTTGGACGCCGATACTAATCGATGGACTTTAAGTATTCGACTGTTAGAAGAGATGTCGGTCATCTTTTGAAGCATAGCCGAGTATAGAAACATTGGCATTTCGATGTACCGACTAAAGATGTCCATCTGCTTTATGTAAATAAACGTGTTCGGCTTTAACTTATATAAGATATTTAGTAGGTGTGCATCGTTTTCTGAATATAGGGAAGGGAGATTGTTGGATGTGCTTCCGTATATGAATTGCGCAAGGGACCTATCAAAACAAAAGTGTAAACCCCCTATGTTGTATGGACCCGCTGCAATTGAAATGATATCAGAGTGACATGTTAATAAGGAAAGTGAAAGGTAAGCGAACTGTGGCGACCCTAACGGATCGGGGAGCGTCAAGGGGTGCCACATTGTAACTCTGATAATGATACTAATAGTAAAAAGATTGTTTAGTGCATCACAGTGATTTTTCACTTTATGATTTTGAAAGGTTTTCCGTATAAAAAATCACTTTTCTTCTTCTCTATTTTTTCTCTTCAACTACTCGCATTTTAACAGCTTTTTGTATGTTCAGTTTAGATATTGAACAGGCATTCTCTTTGTGACAGCCTAATTTTCAAGTTCTGTTTTCAATTAAATAAGTTGGATTTTTCATCAATGCGCCTTATAGTTCTTTTCTTTAAGTTGGCCACTCACGAGATAACTAGTCTATTACGTGAGGTCGTTAAGGAATCTGAATGCAATAGACTCGAGAATTCGACCAAGAATCGACCGCTCGACCATGCTAATCTACAATGGTCATTACGGCACTGTCAAAATCGATCATAGACCAAAGATAGGTTGATTTAATAGAGGTATGCGATTAGTGTGTGGGTGATTCCACCTAATTGCAAAATTCTTGTCGAACGGCACTAGACCGATTTTTCTGTTATTTCTGTACCCTATATTGTATTTGAAACATTAAGATTTTCATGACAACCAAGAGTCACCAATGTGTCAAATATGCACAATATGGCTCGAAAATAATCGACCACGGATCAATTACACCAAAAATTTCTAAAACCTACCCGGTATGTTAAATCACGCTAAAATTGCGTCAGATTGAAATTAACCGCGAATTTAAACCCGATTTCAGAAATTAAAAGCTCTGTCATGTCACGATTCATTTTAGGAACGTCGACTCATCCTCAAATTTTTTTTGCAAACCGAGATTTTTGGCGAAAATTCAAAGTAGGGCCATTTTTTATCGAGAAAATTAGAGGGTCTTTTTTTGTCGTGTTTCTGGGATTCAAGTTGGAAACATTGATGAGGAAATTTTTTGATTTTGACGACGGCACCTTGGCTAGATTTATGGACGTCAAATTGGATCCAACTGGAGAGGAATTGATTTAATTTGGGGGATTTTAGTACAAAATTCGTAGGCCATGGGGGAGGTAACATTTTGGATCATTTAAGAAGTGTGTTGTGGAAGATTGAGGGCTACAAATGGCTGAGGATGGAAGGCAGCAACTGGTGGGGCATGTGTGATGATGAAAATGGGATATTTAGGCTTGGTGGCCCCCTCTCTTCAGCAGCTAACTTCTTCTTCCTCTTTGATCTTGCTTTCTCCATTTTAAAGCATTTTGAGCGCTTAGAATTACAAAGAAAACCAGCCAGTAGCTTCCCTTCACTGTCGACCACTACTTGGAGCCACCAAGACTGCCGCTCACCGTCTGCAAGCCGCCGCGCCACCGCGAGCCCACGTGCATCGTCCCACCTCCTAGCACCGTCGTTCACCTTTGTTCGCTGGTCTAGTGAGCCGTCCAGCTACCATACATCGCCGTCCAACCATCCGTCGCCACCACCGTCGCCCCTGCTCACCAGTTTAGCCGCCTTGCCACCTCAGCCCACCATTCCAACCTTGGTCCCCTCCTGTTCGGCCTTGAAGGGAACCGAACCCCTCAGCTCAACTGAGAAGTTCGTATGGCCTTTCCGAGCCTTTTCGGACCTCCGTTGGTGTCGTTGTGGGCTTGGTTGTCGCCCGCCTTCGCGTCGTCATCACCGTGAACTCATCGGAACGCTAAACCAGTGAGTTTACTTGCTAAACTCTGCTTATAGAGTTAATGATGCTTAGTGGATAATTATTTTATGCTAATTAGGGTTTATGTGATTAGTTAGAATGGATTAGTGATTTAATTTTCCGTTTATGCATGTTGGGTGGTTAGAACGGATAGATTAGGGACTAAAGTAGTCGTACTATTTATCTAGATAGGGTCATAAATTTTCTAGGCACATTTAGGTGGTCAGATTAGCATTTCTGACCTAAGTGAGCATTTATGGTATTTAATTTGAACTATTTAATTAATTTTGGTATTTATTTAATGATTTAATATTTTCCGGAAATTATACCGGAATAGCCAGTGACCAAAATTTTATGCTGATTGCAATGGTGTACTTGGTTTCTGCAACTGAATGTTAAATTATGCACATTAAGTGGTGATTAAAATTTTGAGTATTTAATTCAAAATTTGGAAATTTTGGTAATTATTCAGAAATTACCAAGTGTCAGGTTTTGACACCGAAAATAGTTTTAAATACTATATCAAATAATGGGATTTGAAAAAGAATGGTGTTAGTTTTTCTAGTTTAAATCAACCATGTACCCACACACTATCATTTTACCGTGTATTTTTAATACGAAGAAAATATGCCAAGTTCACTATTTTAATTGAGGCATTTGAGTGCAATGCATGGCGTCTTGGGCTGAGATTGAATGGTCGGGTGTTGGTTAAGAGAACCCGTCCCCAAAATGAGTCGGATGGACGTGCCCCTATTTGAGATGCCTTATCAATGGATGCTGGTCGCAGTAGAGGCTGGACCGATGTTCCTTTATGGAATGCCATCGATGTAGTGACGTTGCCGTGCTTGATGGGGTGAGATGACGCCTGGCTACACCAGAAGACCGCCGAACTTCGAGTAGGCCATGCTCATGTGTGGCCGTGATTAACAATTGCAACGCATACTGAGTGAAATTAATGCACCGAATTATGAGACCAAAATTTTGTGGCACGGAATGGAACGTGTCATAACAATTTGACCCTATAATCGGGACCCCTTGTATTTATTGAGATGAAAGTGATGGCATTCCAATTGTTTGAGTTTAATTATCACATATGGTTGGGTATATAAACTGTGCTGACATGCAAGAAGGATTTGAGACGAGGTAAGTTTCTGTGATTGTGTGGCTGTGCGGTTAGGACGCCTTAGGCATATTTCCTTCCTAGTCGGAGTTTAGAAGGTGAACTTGCTGAGATATTGTCTCACCCCGTTGTGGGCTTTAATTATTTTCAGGTCTTTAGATGGTTGTTCCTCCGGAACGTTTTGGTCGGCCCATGAGGGTTACCGAGCGAAGTTTTGACTATCATGGCCTAGGGGGTCAATGGGTCTACGAACTCGTGGTGATTATTTCTAGGTCGATGAGGGCCTACCTCAAAGTGTACCTCATTGGTTCAGAGCCTAGTTTCGTTATAGTTTCAATGGATTCCGTGTGGGTCCCCTCTAGGGTTTTGAAATTCCCGCTGTGGTAGTCGATGCCACTCTAGGTAAGAGTGCAACTGACCCTCCTGATAGTGTTGTGGAGGACCCAACGCCCCGAAGCTTGTGGAGACCAAAGGATCGGCAAATGTGTCCGACTAGCTGGTCTTAAGACAGCTTTGTTTTGAGAGCCCATCTTTTGTAGACTTTTGTCTTTAGACTAGTCTTGTATATAAACCGGGGTGTTTATAAAAGTGTTTTGGTTGTGAATTTGTTTTCTGTTTTTCTATCTCGTGTTGGTTGTTGTCAAGGGTATTGTTTATTTGCTTACACATGTGCAATAAAATGAATGGGTCGGCGATGCATCCTGGAACATTGCAAATTTTATCAACCACTGAGGGATGGGCAAGCACTCGAAGATCGGGGCATGACACTCTTCGTTCCAATCCTTGGAAACATTTTTATAATTTTTTTTTCTCTAGAGTTTCTCACTTGTTCTTTCTTTTTCTATTTTATCCAATATCACTAAAGAATAACGTTTTATTTTAGTAGTTTTCAAAAAATAACGAGTAAGGAATGTGCAAACTTTAATATCTCGCAAATAAGCCTTATATGTGTCCCATTTTTAGTGCAAGTACAGAACACAGAAAAACCACCTGGAATTAGACTCGGTCAATTGGCATGCTTGCTATCGACCAAAAAAAAAAAAAAAATTGGCATGCTTGCTAGAATCCTAAACCTAAGAAGTGTACGGGCAATTGGAAAAATGTTTCACCTGGAACTATATTTGATCGAAAATCTAGCCCATAAAAAAAAAGGTTAATACCACGAAATACTCCAAATTAATTTTTTAACCATAAAAAACTATAAACTGATATATTTATGGCAAATTTATCCTTTGTTAATTTCCGGCTATGAAGTGTGAGGAGTTGATATCATTTGTTGGATTGTAGTTCCAAGCTGTTGCAAAAGACCAAGTGAAGGCATAATAGCTTCATCACATAAAACAACTGAGGATTGCACACGTAAAACTGGCATTAACACAACGCACATAAACAACAATGAAACGCATAAAAACCACTGACTATATGTTAATATTTAGGAGGCACACATATGTTATGTAATCGGTGAATTTCTCCGATTCTCAATGTTACATTTAAGATTGTGACACCAAAGTTTGGATTTGTATAAGTGCCATAGCTAGCCTGGTAATGCTCTCTTTTCGTTCTTTCCTTTTCCTTTTTCACTAGCCTTGCCCTCATTCAGTCCGTGAAAAATTTGGAACATATCATACATAGTTAAAGTATGTACATAGGAAATCAGTAACATGCATACATTTCCTTCATTATTCTCTTTCAATGGGCTTGTCCTGATATTACAAAAACAAGTTTGCTTCTTCAATGTTAACCACGAGTTTTTCTTTTGTTAGTTGTTTTTGGTTTATATGCTAGTGTGTGTAGACGTGTGGGAATGGAAAAGGATTGGGCAAAGACTTATGAGAGTGGCACCAAGGAAGCCCAAGGGATTAAAAAATGATTAATATCATGGAAAATCTCAAATAAGTATATTTATGATAAATTTACCTTAAACACCACCAAAAAACCTAAAATTGATACATTTGTGACAAATATACCATTTATTAAATTAAATTAATATCACAAAAAACCACAAAGTTGATATAACTGTGATGAACAAAGAGTAAAATCCTAAACCGATACATTAGTCAACTGTCACATGTTATCCAACTTAGTAATATGACAATAAATTTAATGAAAACTAATAGAAAATAAATTTATGAGAAGTGTACCGATTTTGGGTAAATTTGTCAAAAATGTACAAGTTTGGAGTTTTTGTGATCAATAAATTAATTTTAAGTAAATTTATCACATATGTATCAATTTAAGATTTTTTGTGATATTAAACAAAAAAGACTTTTATTATTTAGTTGGTAATAAGGAGGAAAGGTTTTTTTTGTACACATACAGAGCACTATCATGCCTATTTATAGGCTAATTTCACTGCCTTCCTTTTGTACAAGAGGTACAGTGATAAGCGTGTCTTCTCTTTCAACGTGATACTCCTTGATCCATTCACATGATACTCCAAGCATATTTTGCAATGTCTCAAATTAAAAAAGGTAGTGCTTTAGTAAATATATCCACAACTTGATTTTCAATCTTGCGATATTGTAGCTCAATCTCTCCATTACTTTGTACCTCTCGTATGAAGTGATATTTGATGTGGATAGATTTAGTTCTTCCATGGAAGACATGATTTTTTGATATGGCAATTCTAGACTTGGTGTCATAAAATATTGGAGTAGGATTTGTCTGTGCTTCTCCGATGTCTTCTAGAGTTTTTTGAAGCCATATTGCTTAACTAGTGGTAGTTGCAACTTATTTTGCTCCTATAATAGATTGTGCCATGAAATCTAGTGTTTTGGATGCCCATGAGAATATTCTAGAACCTAGAGTGAATGCATAATTGGTAGTACTCTTCCTATCATAAGTTAAGCTTGCCTAGTCGTTGTCAATGTAGCCAATGAACTTAGCTATTACATGGCCAATACCAAATGCTACAATGTGTAGTTCCTCGAAAATATCTTAGAATTCTCTTAGAAGCTCCAAAGTGAATTTGACTCTCGAATTGTGATAGTAGACTTGTCGTGTACATTATGTTTGGTCATGTAGTAGTGAGATATAACAGACTACCAATCAAACTTTTGTGAAGAGAAGCCTAAACTTTTTATGCTCCATCTTCCTTCAATAGCTTTTCATTTGTCATGAACAGTGTTGCAACTGTTTTACAATAATTCAACATAAATTTCTTCATGAGGTTCTTGACATATTTCTTCTACGAAATAAATACTCCTTCATTTTGGTTGATCTCAATGCTAAGGAAGTAGTGCATCAAGCCAAGTCCGTCATCTCGAATGTTTTCATCATTTCTTCTTTGATTCTTGAATCATCATCTTATTATTCCCTATATATATGAGATATTGCTCATACAAAGAGACAATGAGAGTTTCAGAATTACCTTGAGTCTTGATGTAGAGCATTGGCTGACTCATACTCCTCTCAAATCATTGATTAGTGAAGTATTCGTCTATTTTGCTATGCTGTATTCGTGACGCTTAGTTTAACCTATAGAGGGCCTTCTTGAAATTTTAGAACTTTCTCTTCTTGGCCTTCGAGGATAAATCCATTTGAGAATGTTGACTTCGCATGTAGTTGATGGATCATCCATTCTTTTTATGTTGCTAGGGCTATGAGTGCTTATAAAGTATCAAGATGAGCAACAAGAACGAAAGTTTCAGTATAATCGATATATGGCCGTTGCAAATATTCTTCTGCCATGAGTCTTGCCTTATGCTTCTCAATAGACCCAAACGCATTGAGCTTCATCTTGTAAACCCACTTGATTTGATCATCTATTTGTCTTTGGGGCAATCGATGAGCTCCTAGGTTTCATTTGTCTTGATCATCTTCATCTCTTCCTCCATGGCTTTTATCTAAACATCTTCTTTTGATGCCTCTTCATAGTTTTTTGGTTCTAAGATAGCAAAGTTGTATGTATTGTATGTTCTTCTAAGGGATTTTACCCTTATTATTGGAGACTCTAGAGTGGAATCTTATTGCGTTACTCTTGGAGAGGATGGTGGTGTTACATTATGAGTGGTGGAATCTGAAGCTTACCTTTTTCCTGCCCTATTGATTCTTCTCAAGTAGGTGGTATGTCCAGCAAGGTGACATACATCTTCTCAATCTTCTTATCCTCCTAGTTCTAGATTGCATTCTCGTCGAACTCAACGTCTCAACTAATTATGAGCTCCTTAGTACTTAGGTTGTAGACTCGGTAGTCTTTTCATCGAGCTTACTCCTATTTTGATCAAGATTGTAGATGTAGCATATACAATTGAACACTTTAGGATGCTTTGTTGAAGGCTTTCGTAAGCTTCATGCTTCAACTAGAGTTTTATTTTGGACTGCTTTAATCGGACATCTGTTTAGGATGTCTACTACCATATAGATTGCTTTTGCCCAGAAAGAGTTGGGAAGGCCCTTCTCCTTTAGCTTAGAACTTGCCATCTCCATGATGGTTCTATTCTTCATTTCTACTACTCCATTTTGCTTCGGGGAGTCGCCAAAAGTTAGTTGATGATGTGGTATCCCAAAAATAATAATAATAATAACTCTTGGCCATGTGTTTTATAAGTAGGAGTTTATTGATTTATGATTTCAAGATTTATGGCCAAATGAATAAGAATGATCTGGTATTTATATAAATGGATAATTATTTTTGTTAGAAACGCATCCTATGTCCATGTGAGACCAAGGATTTTATTTGATGAGGAAATTATGTTTTTGGCCATGAATTTTATAAGTTGAATTTTATTAAACTATGTTACAAAGTATTATGACCATTTAAATTTGTAATTTGGTACCTTGTATAAGTGGGATTAAGATGGATTACCAAAAATAAATATGGGCCATTTAAGTTTGGACCTTAGGCCCAAGTGTGTTGGGCCTAAAGTGGGCCAAGAGGCCCGGCCCATAGAGCCCATGGGGTTGTTAACGCATGGAAGGGGGGGAGGAGCCGAATGGCCTCCTCCAAGTGTCTTCGGCAAGGGAGACACTTGTCTTCTTCTTGGGGACAAGTGTCCCCCATGCAAAATGTAGATGCATGCAAGCTTTCTTTTCAACCAAAAGGAAAAGGGGGAAGGGGGTGGTCAGTCTAGGTGCCAAGAGAGAAAGAGAGGAAGAGAGGAAGAGGAGACGCCGTCGAGCCCGCCTAGTCCCGCCATTGTTCTTGCTGTGCTTTCCTTTGATTTAAGGCAAGTGAAGTCCTAAAACCTACCCTTTGCATTGCTGTGTGTATGTGTAGTAGATGGTAACTCTTGGTTGTGGTAGATGGGATGAAATTTCGGAGCTATGGAGAGAGATTCGTTGGTCATGCATGCTGTTTCTGGAAAGACCAGTCTGACTGTCCATGAGATTGTGTGTTGCATGTGACTTTTTAGTCGGAATCTTGTTTTTATTTCTTCATGAAAGTTGTAGAGAACACCTTGAAAAACAAAATACTAAAATTTGAGGCAAAACTAACAAGAAATGGTTAGTAAAATGATTTTTCTTTGGAGAGACTAGATCTGAAATTCGTTGTGCTGACCTTCAGTGGTTTCGTGGTCTGTAAAGTAACCTTCTTGTGAAAATATCACCTTGATATCTTAATGAAAGTCGTAGTGTACTTCTTGAGGTAGAACATATAAAAAATTTAGAGAGAAAAAACAAGAGTAGGTAGGTGAAATTGTGGTCTTTCGGAGATGGTTAGATCTGGAAATTTCGGTACTAGGAACAGAAGTTTTAACCGCCTATATTTAATTACCTAGGACGAATCTGACTTTGATGTCTTCATGAAGTATTTACCTTATGGTCTTGGATATCACATAGTCTAATTTCATAATTTTTAAATGTCATTTTGGTATTTAATCGAAAATGTTTCTAAAACTGTGTAATCTTATGTGTTCGGACTTGGTAATGTTGCAATGCGTGGTCTATACCATTTTTTATGAGATTCTTTTGGAAAAGTGTTCTGCATGAAATATTTTTTTTTTTTATGTCTTGCCTACAACATATTCAAATTTCGTGATTTTTGAAGTTCATTTTCCTATTTAACCAAAATATTTTCAAAAACTGTGCAAGTGGAACGGACAGAATTAGTAGTGCTGTGATGCGTGGTCTGTACCGAATTATATGGGGATCTTTTGGTGTAGTGTTGTTCATGAAATATCTGCCTTTATGTCTTGACTATCACATGTTCAAATTTCATAATTTTTTAAGGTCATTTGGGTATTTAATTAAAATGTTTTCTAAAACTGTGCAAGCTGTATTGGGCGAATTTCAAAAGCTGTAATGCATGGACTATTTTGTTTTGTATGAAATTCTGGTGGTGTTGTGTTCATCATGAGATATCTACCTTTAAGTCTCGTCTATAATGTGCCAAGTTTTCATAATTTATTAATTTCATTTACTAATTTTTTTCTGGAGTTTTAATTAGAGGAATGCATTCTGATTTATTCGAAAAACTGATGTGTTTTGAAAAATAAATGAAATTCTCCATGTGATGAAATACTTTGAGTAGTTGATTTTGCTGCATATGTGATGGCATATGGCATGTTAATTGGCATGAAAAGTTGGTTGAGATCCTTGATATTGTTGCATCAAATGCCATGTTGAAATTGAGATACATGTATAAATGTGAATTGAGATGGTAACAAGACCGTCGGAGGTGTGAGCCGACGATGCCCCGGGAGTGTTGGGATGCCCAGAATGTGGGAGTGCCGGATTCCCGGTTGTATTACGATACATGCCCGGATGTCCTCGGGAGTTTCAAGATGCCCGGTGGTATACGGTACGTAATTCCAGGGGGAGTGCCTGGTGGTATGGCGGTACGTAATTCTGGAAGCCCCGGAGGTGTGTGCCGGGGGAATACCTCGTGATGCCAGTTGACATACGAGATGCCCGGAAAGTGGGGGTGTCGGATGCCCAGTTGTATTTTGAATACATGCCCGGAGGTTCCTCATGATGCCAGGATTGGGTGCGAGTGATTTGTGGGATGCAAACATTGGTCCCTGGAAAGAAAAACTGATGAGATCCTTGTGAAAGATAAGACCTGAAAATGAATCATGTGCATGGGTGTATGCATATGGCATGATGCATGATCTACTTATGAATGTAAATTGATGCTATTTGATATTGAAAATGCGATCATGAAGGCATGAATTGATCTCATGGTGATGTATGCTTGATAGCATGGATGATATAAATCATGGTGGTATATGCACGATGGCTTGGTGAGATATGCATGACTATGTGGAGGTATATGCACATATGGCATGGTGATATATGCATGAATGCTTGATGATAAGTGCATGGTGGTATATGCACATATGGTATGATGACATATGCATGGCTGCAAGGTAAGTTATTCTTGAATGTTTTAATGATATGTGCTTTGTTATGATGCCTTGATTGTTCTGTGTGACCAAATGAGTAGTTTGGTGGATCTTTATTGCTGAGTGGTTGTACTCACCCCTTTTGGGGATTAACGTTTCAGAATAGATAAGATACCCCTACTGTCACTGCTACCAGTAGATGGATCAAGTGGTTGGATATGACCGCGAGGAGGAGGATAGCAAATGAAGGAATTTTTGGACGCCGACACTGATCGATGGACTTTAAGTAATATGACTGTTGAAGGAGATAGAAAACCATGGCATTTTGATGTACCGATGAATGATGTCCATCTGGTTTAAGTAAATAAAAGTGTTCGGTTTTTACCTATAAATGTTTAGTTGGTGTGCACTGTTTTCTGAATATAGGGAAGGGAGTTGTTGGATATGCTTCCGTTATATGAATTGCGCAAGGGATCGATCTAAATGATATAAACCCCCAAGTTTTATGGACCCGCTGCAATTGAAATGGTACCAGAGTGACATGTTATTAGGGAAAGTGAAATGTAAGTGCACTGTGGCGACCCTAACGGTTCGGGGGCCGTCGAGGGGTGTCACAGATGATGGATTGCTTCATCTTCACAAAATTTCTTGAACTCATTAGAGTTGTAATTGGTGCCTCTGTCACTTCTCAAAACCTTGATTCTCTGGTCACTTTGATTCTCCACATGATTCTTGAATTTCCGAAAAATAGAGAAAACCTATGATCTTTCTCGAAAGAAGTAAATACATGTCATTCTTTTATAATCATCAAAGAAGAGAATGAAATATTTATTTTTGCTAGGTACCGACATCATCATTGAACCACATACATCTATTGAACTAGCTCTAATGGCTACTTAACTCTTCATGCACCTCCAAATGGAAGAACTATCTTTGTTGTTTTTCAAGAGGACAGTTTTCACAAACATCTGAATTTTTTGAATTGATTAGAAAGTCTCTCATTATATTTTTTTTGATGGAGAATTTTTAGCCCAACAAAGTTGAAGTGGCCAAATCTTCGATGCCATAGCCCTTCATCAAGTTGAGCTTTCATAGCAATATCTCTAACAATAATGTAGGCATCTCCTCTAAAGTTCACAGAATACCCACTTTTGTATCATTTGGCCCATGCTTAGTAGATTTTTTGCAAGACTAGGGACAAGATATACGTCATGAATACATTTCAGGCCTTTATTTTTTTTCACCGGTGATAGTGCCTTTTCCTTTCACATAGGATAATGTGTCATTGCCCAATTTCACTTGGGATTTCACTAATGTATAAATATCGATAAATAGATATTCATCCCCATCATATGATTACTACACCCACTATCAATGTACCATGTATCATTTGCCCCTTGACCCACATAGAATGTGTTCTTTTCTTCAACGTAGTTTGTTAGGATTCAACGCACAATTACAAGAAAATAGAAAATAAAAGCACAAACAAAAAAGTGAGACATAATGTTTTATCCCGATTCATCTTAAACTAGGATTATATCCAGCGGAGAATTCCACCATAGTTAGCACATCCCTCCGCTTTGTTACATCCATCAATTACAAGAGAAATAGATTATATATAACTAACATTTATTCATAAGATCAAGCCCAAACTACTAATAAAATATAAGCTCAAACTATAACACCCTTTTAGTGTTGCTGGGGCACTACCCCTTACGACCCTACTAGGATAGCCCCCTGGAGTATAAACTACACCACAACATAGTTGGTTCAATAATTTGTCTTTGAGCGACAATCTTTTTCCATGTGGTCATATTTTTATACAAAAGCAACATTGTGTCTCATCCACCATTTTAGATTGATGAGACTATATGTTTATTTTAGACTAAAAAGCACTTTCAACCGAATCTTCATCTTATGTCATCGGTCTTTTCTTATATGTTTCTAGAGATCCTATTGATTCACTTAATAATAGGGTCAATTAGTCCTTAGTTCCTTCCATAGTGGTGACAATTGGATTGTATTTTCTACTAAGTGACATCACCATTTTTTCTACGGCCATTTGATTCATAATTTAATCTCCATATTCTCTCATTTGATTAACTAGTTCTTTTAATTTTCCACAATATCCTTGGATAGTCTCATAACTTTTCATTTTAAAATTCTCAAATTCTCCTCATAGTTTGAAGTTGAAGATTGCATACCTTTTTCGATCCTTGGGATTCTTCTTGTAAAATCTCCCAAGCCTCTTTTGCAATGTTCGCTTCAATTATTCTTGGAAATACCGTTTTTGAGAATGCTTGATAAATAACACATAGTGCTCTTGCATCCTTTTGAAGTGGTTCTTTGGGAACACTTGCACCTTCTTACGGAGCCACGTAAACCTTTTCTACATTGTCCCATAAATCTTGGGCCATTAAGAAACTAGTCATTTGAATGTTCCAATAGTCGTAATTATTCCTATTAAAAAAATAGGAATAGGAAATGAGCATGATGTAAAGTTGGCTATAGTTTAGTAGTTAGAATTTGGATGGGTAATTTTAGGAACGGGTGAATAGGACAAATGCCGAATACCAACCAAACGAGACTCTAATATCACTGTTAGTTGTTTTTTTTTTCCTTTTTGTTAAAAAAAGTGGACATCTGTCTTGTGCCTCACTTCATAACCTTCTCTATTATTTGAATCCACGTGGCAATAAGTGCTTTCGGCCTTGTTTCCTCTAATTTGATTGGAACTTTGTGGGCAAATACTCACCATTCCATCTCGCAGCAACTGACATCTTTTCTCGAATTCTTCTCATCCCATGGATTTCTTATGTCCTCAAGCATGGATATAGTTGTAATGTTGTTGCTTTAGAGCACCTTCAAAAGCACTTTTGTTGAGCGTTGCCTTTGTGATTCTTCCTCCAATTCACATCGATATGTCTAGCGTACATTCTCTGTCCTGCCATGGGTAAAAGCTCTTGGATAGCTGGAACTATTCCCTGCAAAACACATATCAAATATAAAATGTACTAAATATGTAAATAACATTTAGAAGAACAAGATATATGAACCAATACCTAACAAAGAGAAAAGAAAAAGATATCCATTGTTGATCAGACATTAAGGTCGTCCCTTGTCTTTGCTTTCAATTTTCATGCCGATATCATCCATTAGATTACGCACAAATGAGCAATACTCCTTTACCTACACTTTACATCAAGGATCATACTGATTCCATTTTCTTTCATTGCTAAAAGTGTCTGACACAAAGGTAATGTCTTGCACAAACAATTCATTCATGTTTGATTACTAAAGAACAAACATTCCATTATTCAAAATCTACTCTTATTATTTTCATTAAATTGCATTTTTTTTAAAAGCTTATCTTCTAAATAAAAGAGTGTACTAGATAATCTAATTTCAAAAGCTTTTGGTAGATTATAATCAATTGAATGTGCAAGAAACCTTTGAAGTGCTTTTTCTTTTATTTCAAAATTGGACAATAATAGTTTTTGGGCAAAAGAACAGCTCAAATACTGAAACTTAGTATGGAGTGATACTTAAGTACCAAAAGTTAGAAAAATAATATTTAAATGCTACTTTTTTGGAAAAATAGGACAATTAAGTGCGACATCCTGGGAACCCCACTGGAAATCTCATATGGTAATTTTTTTATTAATTTTGCTCGCCTACGTAACTCGCCGGAGAGCTAATTCAATTAAGAAATGCAAAAATGACGTAGTTTTAGCGCAAATTTGAATCTCTCAGTCACCTCCAACTATTCAACTTCTTCCTTCCTCTCTTTTTTTATTTATTCATAATTTCGGTTTAAATTTAATTTAATTAATTTTTATATTAATTATTTATCCACCTCAGTAGCAAAACAACATCAATTTTGCACTTGTTTAGCCACGTTAGTGTGACCATTTTGGCTGGATTTTCTTGCCGTTGGTATTTAACTAATTCATTTTACTCTAATTTTGGTATTTAAGTGTTATTTTCCTAATTTTTGATATTTAAATGTGCCTTCATGCCAAGTTTTAATACTCCAGATGTTTGGCACTCATATTTTTTGTGATGAAGAAATTTTGTTACTAGGATGTGTATTTCCTTAGGTATTATGGTAGCAACACAAATTAAGAAAATGTAATAAGATATTTTGTTTTTGGGTACTCTATACTTAATATTTCAATTTTGAAATTTTCCTAAATTAGATTTTGCCACTAACCCATGGTTTACCTTACTTTGCGGTTTGATTGTGCATAAATATATTCACTGCCTGTGTGTAGAAGATATATTCTTGTCGAAAAGAGCAGTTAATTATTTACATTAATTCTATCTAGTTTGATGACTTATGAAAAATCTAATATGTATTTTTTTTATATTTTGCGAAATATAACCACGCATTAGAAAAAGATCCCAAATATTTTAAGGAGAATTGATGCTGATGTGATGCTAGCGTCGTGCTGCATTAGAAACAAACTCGGTACTAATAAGAAAATAAATGTCTTGAAGTACGGGAAAAGAGAGGCTAAAACAGGAAGGAGCAATAATGAAAAAATTCTTGCCAACTAAATGCATCCGCATGTATTTTAACATGAGGACTTCTTTGGACTGGAATCTCGCCGGCTGACAGCGTTGTCGGATCTTCTTCTGAGATTTCATTTCAATCGTCTGGCGTGATCGTTGGCAGAGATGGGTGCGTTCCACTTGTGATGATGAGCACAAGCTACATGATCTCGTTGTGGGTCCTTGACAAATCCTCCCGTCTGTTTCTTCCAGCGTCTCTCGTGTATATGCTTGAAAAAGCAGGACCATTATTCCATGGTCGAGATTTTGACACGTAGGTCTTATTTTCCGCGCAAAATGCGGTTGAAGTTTTGTCTTTATTTGTCTATTTTCGCCACTTTTCTGACGTTCGCCAAAACAGCACTTTGTCTTTTTTGTTTAGTGTTATTTCTTTTCATTGCTTCTGCATCGCAATTTTCTCAGATATTTTCTGATTCCAGGGCAGGTATCACCTTTGCTCACTGTTCCCTGTCAATTATGGATCAAACCAATAAAGAAAGAATTGGCATAAAGAGACAGTGACCTCTTCTAATCAACAGATATTTTTCTACTTTTGGCCCCTAAGAAGAAGACCCACTATTTAAAGGGAGTAAATTGGTGATGAGACTGCCCTTGTACGAAAACACTCATTGTTGCTACTCATTTTACAAATTTTAGTAAGATGGAAGCCTAACTCAATCTCATAATATTAAATAAAAGTAAGTTAATAATTATTGATCTCAAAATATAAACAGATTCAAAATCTGAAATCAAAATACTTTCTAGAATCATAATGATCAGAAGATTTCACAGATAGGGAAATAGCTAGTGCAAATTTTGTGAAAATTAAAATTCTTAAACTTCTATGGTTCGAAAAAGTTCTACTTGTCCTGAAGTTTATTAATTTACATCAACATAAAGCCAAAAACTTGAATTTGGAAATATTCATTTTAATATTATCGAGGATAAGTGATGATGGAAGGGGCCCCCAGTGGAAAAAGGCCCAATTTTTGTTTTGGGAGGACAAATGTCCCCGACGTGATGTGGCGATACATTAAGAAAATATCCCCACTAAAAGAAGAAGAAAACAATAGTCTTAGAGGCAGTAAAGAACGAGATAGAGTCGAGAAAACAAAAATTGAGAACGGGAAGAAATTAGTGGGGAAAGGAGAAGATAGTCAACAGGGCTTCAATATCTTCAAGTTCTTGAAAATCGCGGATAATGAAATCTGGGAGCAAAGAAGGGCCAGATTGAAAGCACTGGAGTGGTTAAACAAACCACACCGCCCGGCAGAGTTCAAATGGCAGGTGAGTCCGGGGAAGGCGACGTTGACAACTTCATTGAAGCCCCGGGAAAGTATTCCGCCGAAGAGAGGGGTCCCCTTGTCCGAGATTATAAACGTACAGGACCCTTCTGGGAAATTGTTCCTCCACATCGCAGCAGGCATCAAGAATGGCTCATCCGCGACATGCGGCGCACCACCAAGGCGAACTTCCAAGGGGACACCGCCCTCCACGTCGCGGCGAGAGCCGGAAAGATCCACACAGCCAAACTTCTCCTCGACAGCGACGGGATCGTGGGCATGGCGAATAACGCGGGCAACACGGCGTTGCATGAAGCTGTGAAGAACAGTCACTACGAGTTGACTCGGATGCTCCTGAATCGAGGGTCGAATTTGGTGTATGAGGAGAACAGAGAGCGTAAGTGCCCGTTGTACTTGGCGGTCGAGATGGGAGACTTGAGGAGTCTTGTGCTTTTGATGGAAGCGGTGGATGGGGAGAAAGTCTCTCTACTGGAAGGCATGTCACCGGTCCACGGAGCTGTGATGCACGAAAGGATAGGTCAGTGATTACACTTTTAACTCTCCCTCCAGTAAATACATCAGTCGGACCATATGCCTTTACATGCAGGTCTACTTTGGTTCCACAAGAGCTGTTGAATCATGAAGCCTCCCATTCACGAAGCATCAGCTCTACTTGGGTATCAATTTTGGCCACAAATTTTTATTTTTTTTATCTCAATAAAAGAGATACCAATTTTGGATCAGGTCTCAATTTTCAAAAAAAGAAGAAGAAAAAAACCCACTTTTAGTGGGTACTAAAATCTAGCCCTCTCAAGTTTTTGTTCAGTAATGCTGTAAAAAATTTAGCGTCTCAATCTGCAACGGAAACTTGACGAACCCAGATCTGGGTGCTGACCAAAAGTGAGTACTTTTTTATGATACAAAAACAAGTTTGGGCCCCCAATTAGGACAAGAGCTAGAGTTATGTGGAAAAAAAAGTCCGAGCAAAAATTGGGACTCAAGCAAAAATTGATGCTTTTATATGAGATAAAAAGAAATTTTGGGTCATAATTGGGAATCAAGATAAAGTTTGAACTTTTTAAAACCTGCACCAATTACTAAACATTTCCTATAAATTTTGGTCCAGAAGGAGGCGAATTATGATATGTTTGGACTTAGGTCCTAGCAAGACTTACCCCTAAAAAATATTATAGATTTAGTACTTCGATAGCAGGTACTCATAGTATAAGCCATTATAGATACTAAACCATTTTTATTTTTGTCCAAGGACCTTTTTTGTAAAATAGGAAAAGGCTCTTGTCGTGGCTGCCCTTGATTACTCAAATGTGGTAAACTACTACCTGGAAATGAATGTTTATATGCTTCGAAGCATTATCCAATGTCTATACTGAAATTATCCCCTTAAAGTTTGCATGTCAATTATGGACTCCATGTTAAATCGCATTTTTCTATTCATTTTAAGAAAATATAATAGTTAGAGGACTAGACCCTTGGTTATGAGTATGATACAAATTCATTCATTTGTTGTTTTGTAATGATGTAGAAATGCTGAAAGAGATGTCAAAGCAAAAGAAAGAGCTATTTTACTTGAGTGATGTTGGGGGTGGTACTCCCCTCCATCTTGCAGCATACGCGAATTACATCGATGGAGTTAAATTCTTGGTCAATGAGTTCACTTCGAGCGCTGTTGAATATGACAAAGAGGGCTATCTTCCGATCCACATTGCGTGCAAGATGGGTCATCTCGAAACAATCAAGGAATTGATTCAACATTGGCCATTTCCGGAAGAGTTGCTAAATTTTAAGGAAGGGCAAAATATACTTCATGTTGCGGCAAAGTACGGAAGGGCCTCTATAGTGAAGTACATACTTGGTAATCTCGAGCTTGAGAAGCTCATAAATGTGAAAGACAAGGAAGGAAATACACCTCTACATCTAGCCACATTGCAGTGGCAACCTGAGGTTTTATTGTCTCTCACCAGGGACAACAGAGTGGATCTTAAGCTTGTAAACAATGGCAACTTGACGGCTCTCGACATTGTAGACGAGCAACTAAAAAAAGTCGATGCTCCACTTCAACAGGTACTGATCTCTACAAAATGAATTAATAGGTTATCTACTTTTGTTTTCCACTATTGCTTTAGCCGCTTCCTTTGTGGTAGAGATGAAAATAATTAAAATTTGAACTACCCACGATAGTTACCGAAGTGGAATTTAGTTTCTATAGTAAGTTTAGAAAATATTGCATTTGCAAGTCTATGTATTACTTGAGAATGTTTTATTTTTCCGACTTCTAAATCTATCTTCATGGATAATAAATGGTCTTTTTTATATGCTTGACTAGAGCATAACACGAACAATCTTATTGTCTGCTGGAGCCCCCAGAAGCAAAGACAAAGCAATTTGCCAATCAAAAGACTTAGGCCAAGAAAACGATTTGGAGCCTCTAGATTTGGATAGACTAAAGGACGAGATCAATTCTCATATGGTTGTGGCAACAGTCATTGCTGCTATGACATTTGCCGCTGGCTTTTCTATTTTTGGAGCATATAATGACTCTGAACCAGATGCAGGAATTACTACATTATTGAACAAACCCATGTATGACGTCTTTGTGATCTGCAACACTGTCGCCATGTTCAGCTCGATAATTTCAATTGTGATCATTCTTTGGAGACAGATCAATGATTCGCACGCTGTGCTTCATGCCCTTGAAAAGGCAAGGCAACCGTTGCTCACTGCTCTTGCTACAATGTCCATGGCCTTCATGGCAGGAGTCTACGTGACTGTAAGCAAATGCACTTGGATCGCCATTTTAGCCTTAATTATCGGAAGCACTGCCCTCTTTGTTATCTTGAGTCTTTACATGGCCTTGTTTGTTCCGCTCGGGTACAATTGCCGTCTTGTCCAGTTCTTCGCGGACTACATCATTAGAGCTGGTATATCAATTTCCAGAAGTGTGACCGTAGAAAGGGCCACGTGGCAGCCGCACTATCCTCTTGGAATCCTCAATCCTTCCGCTGGATGTCCTGAAATTGATCCGATACCAGCAACAAATGTCATCGACGGAAACTCAAAATATTGAGGTGTGTTAAATTATGTCTTGAACTTGTTAAATAGTAGAAAAAAAATACAATAGATATCTTGAGGGCATATACATATGTGTGTGTGTGTGTGTGTGTGTTGAACTTTGTTTTGATTGGGCTGGATAAATACATTGAAGTGTGTTAAATTATGTCTTGAACTTGTTAAATAGTAGAAAAGAAATTCAATAAATATCTTGAAGGGTATATATATATGTTGAACTTTGTTTTGATTGGGCTGGATAAATATCTAAGTTTTACTGCACAAATAAATTCAATAAAAGGAGATTCGGCTACGGTTAAAACAGAAAGGAAAATTTCTCTAGCACTACAAGACAAAATTAGGGGCTCTTTTTTTTAACTTTATAAACATATTTTTATTTTATGGGCAGATAGAAGTCTTTGTCAAAGATAGAAATAATAAGCAAGGGTTTTCCTTTCATTCTTCTTGCCCGCCGCGGCCGCACAAAGGAAAAAAGAAAAGCGTACATAGACTCTCCTTGGACAGTCGTACCTAAAGTTTTTGCTTTGGACTAGCACCTGGCTAATTGTACCGTGAGTTTTACATTTGTCAATTTGTATATGCTTTGAGTTTGACTTTAATTTAAGTGTGAAAAATACTCAAGTGTTAGAGTGATTGTAACTCTAATACTCCTATTATAATGAATTATTTACTATTGACTTTTCGTGAAGGAAACCAACACTCAAACTGAACTTTGTAAATCTTCGATATTCTTTTATTTTTTGTTCCTTCTTTATTTCTCTAGTAATTCTAGGTTGATTTAATTTCAAGATCCTATCAATTTCTACTTTATGTGATCACTTTACTTTTAAAGTGATATTTGCCTCAATCATGGAGCTTCAAGATTTAGAAAAGTCATTTCTAGGATATAACAAAATTCAAAATCATGAGAAACAATGCACTCGTAATTTTCTTTTCAATTTCTCTTGAATCCCATGAAAGGTTCTAAATAAGAGAATTATACATTTAAGAGAGATCAAAGAAGATTGTAATTGCAATAATTTGTAAAACACTCTCCCCTATTCTCTATAATTATTACATCTCGTGGGAGATCTTGTCTTAGATAAAAAGAAAATAATAAGTCTTTTAACTCAAAACGGTACATTTTCAAAAGGAATTCCACGGTCTATAACCGTTTGAGTCAAACTTCGAAAGGACATCAGAAAATAAAGAGGCTACTAATCATTCTATTGGTTCTCCGAAGGCTCCAGGTCCTCAAAGCCCTGACTTTTGGAAATATAGTTTTATTTTAGGTTGCTTTTTGCCAAAAACGATTATGTTTCACCTCGATAGGGATGCAATATGACCCAATTGATGATTCTCATGTCACTAAACATTAATGTTAATCTCTATATTGGGAATCACATGCGAGAACATAAAATTAGAGAAAATATGCACTATTTGCGATCGTCACATCACTAGCTAATAATATTAAGCATCAACAAGAGGAGCAAAGTGTGACATCCTAATTTTCAGGTTCTGCTTTCAATTGGATAAGTTGGGCTTTTCATCAACGCACCTATAGTGCTATTCTCTGGGATGGCTACTCATGAGATAACTAATTTATAAGGTGAGGTCGTTAAGGAATATAAATGTAAAAGACTTGAGAATTCGACCAAAAGTCGACTGCCCAACCGTGCTAATTTGCAAGGGTCATTATGGCATTGTCAAAATCGATCAAATATCAAGAATAGGTCGATTTGATTGAGATGTGTGATCAAAGTATAGGTGATTCTACATAATTGCAAAATTTTAGTCGATTGGTATTGGATCAATTTTCTGTCGTTTTGGGCACCATGTACCCATAATTGAAATCTTGAGATTTTCACGACAACCGAAAGTCGCCAATGTGTCGAAAAGATAAGTTGTGGCTCGAAGAAAATCAACCATAGATCAATTACACCAAAAATTCCTAAAAGCTACCCGGTAAGTTAAGTTACGCTAAAATTGCGTCAAGTTGAAATTAACCGCAAATTTGAACTCAATTTCAAAAATTGAAAATTCTATCATGTTACGATTCATTTTAGGTACGTCAACTCGTCTTTCAATGAATTTTCGATGAGTTCAGGATTTTTACTTAAAAATCAATTCAGACGATTCAGAAAAAAACGCAAATTCGGAGGGGCCAAATTGAGGAGATTTTTGGCCTCCAAAGTGAGCTACTTAGTGATGAGAAATTGTGGATTTTGTGTGGGCTTCTTCCTCAACAAAAATTGGTCACTAAATTGGAGAGATTTGTTAAGAAATTGAATTTCGGATGAATCGGAAAAAAGAAAGTAAATTCGGATAGGAGTGAGAGTGGCTATTTTTGCGGTCCTAGACTTGTTATTGTGGAAGTTTGCATGCAAAGAAGTAAGTGGGAACCAAGTATATTCGCATGGAGATTTTCGATGATCAAATTGGATTAAATTGAAGCCCTATTAGAAGAAATTCGTAGGCTTGAGGGGCTGTCGCATTTTGGCCTTCATTTGGACTTCAAAAGGGTCAAGTTGGTGTGGAAATTGGCCTTGAATGACCAATTGATAATGTTGCTTGAAAGTGAGCTGAAGATAAGGATGAATAAACTCTTGTTTAAGATACCTTTGTTGACTTTAAACCCTCCATCCACAGCTCTCAAACGCTAGTTGCATTCCCCTCTCCTATTTGCACACGTCTCTCCCTTTCCCTTTATTTTCGCACGTTTCCCCCACCCCCTCACTAGCCAACAATCTTTGCTCTCTTATCCTTCCCCTACCGATGTCCCTCCCTCTCTCTCCTCCCTCTCTTCTCGAGCATGATTGTTGCCTCCCTCATCTTCTTAGTTGTATACTATATCAGCCTGAAGGCTTCGATATATCAACTTAGGATGAGCAGTATACATTGTTATGAGCTTTTGGCAAGCATTTCTAGCTATCTTCAGTTTAGGGTGAGCAGTCCTTGATGTGATCAGACTTGATAGATAATATTGAATAAGTTGACCAAGAGATGGTCTTGATAGTATAGAATCGACTGAATTGATTGATCGATGACTCAATCTAATTTGATGATTGGATGTGTTGAAGTGATTCATTGAATTTATAAATTATACTAACTAATAGGAAGGATCTGAGGCAAAGGTAAATCATCTGACTTATGCTTATGCTTAAGTAGCCATTGGGGCGTATTTCCTTCCTATTCGGAGTTTAGGAAGTAGACTTGTTGAGACATTGTCTCACCCCGTCATGGGCTAACATTTTCAGGTGCCTAGTGTGAAGAACTAGAAGCTAGAGGTCAAAGGGTCAAGAGTATGGGTGGCTCAGAAGTTCTTTTGAAGATAGACCTCCTATACTTAGATCCTAGAGTTGATCTCTATTTGTAAACTTGAGTGTGGTTTTTAATAATGTGTTTGATTTGAAATTTGTTGTCTTACTTTTCTATTCCATGTCTGTTATTATCAGAAGATTAGTAAATTCGCTTCCGCATGTGCATTAAAAATGAATGAGTTGGCGACGCGTCCTGGACGTCGCAATTTAATCGACCACCGAGGGATGGGCACGCACTCAGAGGATCGGGGCATGATACGAAGATCTACTCTTTCCTTGAAAACCTCAGCTGTCCCATCTATTAAAGGACCCATTACAAGACAAAAGCGCGGCCGCACATTTCATAGAGACGGGCGTAGTACCGGCAGGGTGGGGGCTGGTTTCTCTTTTGCTGGTCGGTCACAACCGGCGGCCATAGACAAAAAAAGAGAGTGGAGAGAGAACGTGAGGGGAGAGGCTGGCTTCCTCTTTGTGATGGTTTTTACATGACATGTTACTGGTGCCGCGTTTGTGTTCCATGATTTCAGTCAAGCTTTGTCTCCACTCGTGCCGGTTCTTTTTGGCTTTTGTCGTGAGGTATCTTGCCCCAGCCCATACCCGAATTTCCATCTAGCAAACCATCAGGCTCGGTGAAGCTTTCCTGCAGCATCTCAGCGCGATTTCCAGCAAATCTCAGCCACATCAACGAAGTTTTCAGGCAAGCACCAGCGTTCCAGAGGTCACGCGGAATTCCCGAAGGCAGTCCTGCAACCTCCAGGTGAACGTCCAGCGAACTGGATCCGGCCTCGCTCCTTACAAGGTCTCGTTATACCCAGTCCGCAAGCCATCAGCCACGGTTCCAGTTGCTTTACCGGCAATCCAGGAGCTTCACAGCTTTTGCCGTGCCAATATTGTTTCGCTTTCTTGCAGGTTTTTCGGCTACGTCCCCCAACCGTCACCACTGAGTCACCTCACCGTGAGCAGCTCTCTCACCAAGTGAAATTGTGCCACTATGAACTGTCGTCCGCGAGCTAACCACTGTGAAGCATTGTTGACCCCGATTCCCGCGATTTATCGGTCATCTGAGTTTGGAAATGCTATCCGAGCATATTGCAAAATTAGGTAAGAATTTTCATTTACATGATTTTTATATATTTTGTTTCCTAATTTGTGAAATCACATTCTTATTTGAACCTTTGAGTGATATTATCATATCTATGGAATTCCTCAGTAGCCTTTAAATTATAAATAATTTCTTAATTTCACATCGTGCCATAATTGTCAATCTAATCTCCCACCGAGATAAGATTTATGATTGCCCGAGATACGATTTATGATCGCATAGAAATCATCAATCCGATCTTAAACCCGAGATATAATTCATCATTATATGAAAAATTGGCCAATTCAATCTCATGCTAGAAATACAACTCATCAATTTATTTCCGAAATTAGACGGATATCTATAATATCTCATGTGATCCGATGTCATGTTTAATGTGGATTTGATTTCTTTCTATTTTCACTAGGTTTGAATTGATTTTGGTTTTGGAAAAAAAAAATCCAAAAAGATTACACAATAAATTGAAGTAGATTCTTTTTAGATAATGTATATTTCGAGTAATTTCTTATTTTGAAAATTTTAAAATAAAAATTCAAAGAATTTTTTTTCTAGATTATTAAGATTCATTTTCTTAATTAAGACTGCATGTTTAAATATAGGTCACTTTTAATTTCGAATTTTAGTTAAAACAAAACGTATACAATATCATTTGCATGTCACTTAGAATTAGTTCACCTATTGTTTAGAAATTGCATGTTTAGGAATCATTTAGATTAAAGCGTGTGACATGTTAGAATAGTCACATTAATTTTTACCCTTCATTAGATTATATCATTTAATTAATGTCACGTGACATATAGTTTGCATGACAAGTTGTATGTTACATGTCATTTTAATTAGTTATTTTTGTATATTATTATGTTGTATTGCATCTAGATTATGTTTCATTTAAGCAAGTAAAAATCCCAAAAAATTGAGTGATTGTGTGTTAATTAGAAATTATATCTAGGATTGCTAATGTGATTTCTAAGCTAAAATTGCAAATGCTTTCGTTGCTTCGAGGGAAGTAATTTCCCCTTTTTTTTTGCAATTTGTCTAATACTTTGGTTATTGAGTGTTAAATAATGGTTGCACACATACTTGATCACGTCCAATTTTTGGGAGTAAATTAAAATCAATGCAACCTACCTATAAAATATGTTTCTAAAATAAAAGATAAAATGTACCGAAATAGTGTTAGAGAAATTTAACGTAGTCAAGTTCCCGTACCCATAATCTCTAGTTCGTAGGAGTGGAGTAATTCTCCCATTACTTTACTTGGGTTTCCAATTGACTCATAAAAAAATAGATTATTGTCGATTCCTAATAGAAAATCATTTGCATGTTAATGATTTAAACCTAAGTCGCGAATTGATATGGGTTTGGGAGAGCCTAAGTTAAATCTAAGCTTAATAATCTATTAGCTAAACCCTTCAGTAGTTCCATCCACTTCAAGGAGGTCGCAACAAGAGATCTCCATCTATATTGCCGGTGGCTTATAACACAATAAATCCTAAACAATATACATATCCATAAACCCCTCAATGGTTTAGAACATAGGGACAAGGAACATCAAACACAAACCCATCCTCTATTTGTGCACAAAACAAATTCATAATCCATATCATAACCCATAAGACATTTCACAAACTAGGTTATAAAGCAGCTTGTATAGCCTTTTGCAATTCATTTCATAAATCATTTCTCAAGCACTCACAAATATTTAGATCAAAATATTTAAAATGATCAAAATCAACTCAAACTATATCAAATACCATAAAGGGTAGCAAGTATCCAATCTAATTTCTATGCAATAAATATACTCTTTAATCCTTACCATTTTAGGAATATGACTGTACAAATTCAAAGAAGAAATAAGCATCAATCACTCGGGAAAGTTTAAACAAAACCGCAAAAGATATCTGAGCTGATATACCCGTAATCCTATTGATTAAGCGAAAAAATAATAATATCAAATTCAAGTAAAACGCTACGTCAATTATGTTGCAAATAATAAAGTTTAATCGCTAACAAAACAACTCTCGCATGCCGACAAAATGCTCATCCAAAGCAATTATTCATTTTATATGCCATGCATAACTTGAGTGTAGAAACTTTAAAAATTCACTTCAACTAAATCACAACTCTGAATTGATTTTCATCAAACTCTACGTCTTCACAACGCCCTTAGCCTATGTTGCATGGACACGTTACACGTGCTTCTGTGTTGTGTCCGACACGTGTCGGAGCGTGTCGGATACGTCGACACATGTCGGAGCATGTCGGACATGTCGACACGCTCGAACATGCATTGATCGCGTGTCGGATTTGTCAACACGTGGTCAACTTTTGTCAACACGTTTCGACACACGTGTTCGAAAGACGATGGAGGGTGGAGACTGAAGGCAAGGGCGAGGGAGCAGAGATGAGGCTGTGAGTGACAGCGAGCCCGTGACAGCAAGTAGAACCAGTCCTCCTCAAGCAAAAGTCCCTCGAGGTGAAAGTATATCCCCACCAATTCTTCCGGCTTCCGCTTCTTCAACTCATCTTCCAGGCGGCGGTGCTTCTCCTTCTTGGTCACTGTGGTGGCGGCAATGGCGGTGGTGGTGGTGGAGGTGTGGCGCTCCTTCTTGCCTCACCCCTAAACCCGTGGCCTAGCCAAATTAGAGAGAGAAAGTAGTGAGAGAAAGCCTCTAAGTGCTTGTGTCGTGTGTGGGTCTCTGTCCGCATCCGTGCGGACGTCAAAACTCCCTTCAATCGGAGGAGGAGAAGAAGAGGAGAGGAAGGAAGGTCGTGTGGCGAGGAGGAGGAGAAGAAAGAGGGTGCACTGGGGTTTTGAGAAGGGAACTAAAAGAATAAAAAAAGGGTCTTGCGTGTTGGAGGGAGGGGGAAGTGACCGGCTGATGGCCTGTCAAGGAAAGAAAAGGGCAAAAAGATTTGGGGGTGGGGGAAAGATACAAGGGAGGAGTTTTTTGGGGGACCCCTTGGGGACTTTTTATTTTCAATTTGGGGGGGCTGGTGGGGAATAAAATTAAAAAGTAATTTCAAAAAATAAAAGTACTGAATGTTGAATGATTAGTGTAAATTCATTTTAGGTTCTTTTTTTTAATTAATTAATTATTTATAAATTTGAATCAAATTAATTAAAAATAAAAATATTTATTTAATATACAACATGTTCTAGCGTGTCGGAATTTTCTATTTTTGAGAAATGACATGTTGACGTATCATGTCGTATCGCGTGTCCGTGCAAACTAGCCCTTAGCTATCGGTTATATATAATTCCATAACTTAACAACTCTTAGATCAAATTTTGCAGTCCAAAATTCACATATATGAATTTATGACTTAACTCTAAAAATTAATCCAATTAGATTTACCAAGGTCTGAATCTTCATCAAACACTACAAAACAAAGCTAATCTAACTTGTCGAGACGTACTAGGCGAGTATACGCGAAAGCTCGTCCTTTTATCTTTATTATCCTTTCTTTCTTTTTCTTTTCTTCTTGTATCCTTCCCTTCTATTCAAATTGTAAATCTACGGGTTCATCCCCCTTTTCAGGTAGTAATTTTTTTTTTTTTTGGATGCCTACTGTTTTTGACCATGTCAAAAGCCAAAAGTTACATTCTACCCTCCTTAAAAAGAGCTTGTGCTGCTTCTATACGAAACCAATAAATCACACTACCAAATTCGAAGCACTACAATACTAGTACACTTCTCAAAAGAGAACACAACTAGTGACAGGAAGCTAGATCACAATACTGAATTCCAAGCACTACTACAACAACCATACACTTCTCAAAAGAGATCACAATTAGTGACAAACACTTTTAGTAAATGAACTTCTCACTCGAATCAATAGTAAAGCTTTCTTTTGTAGTATGATCTGGGATTTCTCTATCATGTGTTGATCTTCTCATACAATCTTTAGTACTAGACTAGCCGTTAGATAATCTTCAAGTGGATCAATTTAGTCGTTCAAGATAAACAACTTAATCACTTGGCAATCTAGTCGTCTGTACAATCAACCTAGCGACAGTGTAGTTTCCACAAATAGTGTTTCCTATATTAGTAAATAATCCTTTTCACCAAAGTGATTGACAATTGATTGGATTCCCCTTTGTTTATCTTTTCTAGAGTTTCAGGTATGTGGCTTGCCTTTAATATTCCTTGAGACTTAGATTGATGGTCAAAGGAATATTTGCGTCTTCAGATGTGTCATCACGTGACATGCACATTCATATGAGGTGATATGCCAACTCCTCGTATTAACGATCTTTGAGTCCATCTAAGCTTCTCGTTGGTAATTGACTTACATAAACCTTTCCATTTGATCTTCCTGAGTACATTAGTGACCAAAAGCTCTATATATTAATCCACCTAATGGTACCTCCAAGACTCCATGAACTTTCCGTTCCTCCAACTTGTTCACCCTTTATTAATGTACTTCTAGTATGCATGAGTCTTTCCACTTGTAATTCGGAACTCGCCAATGGTGACAGAGTGTCTTTTATATCATTGCAACTTGAGATAAAACAAAACTTGCATTTATCTAGTGGTTATAAGAATTAGATGGTTTGTTCAACTTTAAAAGATCACGGGAGGTTTTCTCAAAAGGAAAATCATGACTTGGAGCATGATTTTTAGTCTAAAAGAGCAATATTCAGTGGAGGAAGAGCACAAAGTGGGGATTGAAAAACTGAGAAGAAGTGTGAAAATTTATAGGATAAGGACACTACAAGTGTTGTTACCTTTGTATAACATTCATTTGAGTGCCGTAATTTATGTTTTGACCAATTGGGTATCATGACTTATTTTCTAATTAATGCTTACTTGATAAGGCTATATTTAGCATATCTATGGTAAGATTTCATGCTAACGTTGGAAACCAAATTTTATTACAAGTAGCTTTGCCAAGTGGATTTGGATTGATTGCATACCCTATTTTGGTAAATTGTAGATTTTGATGTCTTGGATGATGTAAAATTCAGTAATTCCATGCTCATGTAATGATTTTTTCATTAGAGGCATTTAAATACATAAGTTATGTGATGATAACTCATATACAAACAATTCATTTGAACCTAAATTTGATTTTGGAACTACTAAATAATTAAGAGAGACTGCTGAACCTGAAAATAATTTCTCCTAATGAATAGTCATCTTGAAAGAGCTAGTATAAACACCTAGAGGGGATGAATAGGTGTGAAAACAAATTTTGCAAAATGCAGCAAAATTACTTTACTTTTAAACTAAGTCTGATGAATGACAGACTTTGAAGAAGAATTTAGATTTTAACAACTATTTTGAAATACAAAAAGATATCACAACAAATAAAGTAAATGAATTCAAGGAAGAGGAAATGAACACAAGATTTATAGTGGTTCGGCTTAGATTAAGCCTACGTCCACTCCCTCACATTAATAGCCTTCTAGCTGGTTTTCACTATGAATCAAAAAAGAGAATTACATCCTTATAATCTTGACTTCTTAATGAAGAGTTTCTACTGCTCTCACAAAGTCACTCTTTAGTGTTTCTCTCTCTCTCTTGAATACAAGTTTGAGCACTATATGATGAAAAACAAGTGATTCAGTAGCTTCAGATTTTGAAATTCTTCTTTCACACACACACTTTTGAATGACTTGAAAAACCTCCTTAAAGACTCATCTATGCCTTTGCGACCATTGGCACTTTTCAGAGGAATTCTTCCAATTAATCCATTTGACAGAATCAATTAAGGAGATCTCGAGCCGTTTGAAGATTGAGATGAAAGCCCGATTATCCTGGTCGCCCATACAATCAGAATCTTGGTTTCCATAAGTAGATTCTTTCCAAATAAATTTGCCTTCCAAAAATGATTTTTCTGTTCCGTGATTGATTCCAATAAAGATAACCAAAAATGTAAGTGAGATTTCTAACCAGAAAGCCATATATATCATGTTTGTACTAAAGTCTTGAAGGAAGAAAAATAATCTTAAGTCTGATTATATCTTCGTTCTTCACTTGCGTTCAGTCTGGGTCTTCGTCAGAGTGGGGCAAACTTCTAATGTAAGATAGACTTTGAAAGAATTTCACAGAAGTCTCATGTTCCTCAGAATGAAAATGAGAATAGAACTTAAAAAAGATTTGTTAGCTTCAAAACCTAATGGGAGTTTTCTCCAACACATCTTTAAGGGATTAGTGAATTGGAAGTTTTAAAATTTGTCAAGAAAGCGCAATTAAATGCTAAAACTTTCAAAAAGTGCAATTAAGTGTTAAAAAATTATCGAATTGGTGTAATTAAATTCTTTCGATAACTTAACGCAACTTGGCTTGTGGAAAATACTGACGTGTCTTTTTTTCCCCCTCTATGCTACATGGCATTAATGTGGTTAAACCGACATAGTTTTTGCCCAAATTAGATTTTTTTACTATAAAATTTATTTTCATTATATTAAAAATAAAATAACTTTTAAATACCCACAAAAAGGGAAAAATCAAGCAAGGGCTTCGCCTAGTTTTCTCTCGTCCTTTTTTTAATTAGCTTATTTTTTAATTTAATAAAATTAAATTTTGGATTTAAAAAATTAGATTAAAACAAATTGATGTCGTTTTACCCTTACCTTGCATGTTTTAGTTATGACATCACTGCATAGGAGAGAGACTATAAAAAAAAAAAAAAATCACGTCAACATTTTCTATTAGCCAAATTGGACAAAATTAATAAAAGAACTTGATTACACCATTTTGATTTATGATTTGATTGCACTTTAAAAATTTCTAAGATTTAATTGTATTTTGGGATAAATTTTGAAATATTTAGTACACTTATTCATATTAATATTTAATCTTCATCCATACGTAATGAGGATTATGACACCAGAATTCGGATTTGTAAAAGTGCCATAGCCAGCCCAATGATGCTCTCTTTTTGTTCGTTCCTTTTCCCTTTTTGTTACCCTTGCCCTCATTCCGTCCCTACATAATTGGAGCATATCATATATAATCGAAGCATGGAGGTAGGAAATTAATACTATGCTTACATCATCATCATTATTCTCTCTCATTGGGCATGTCCTGATATTATGACCAGGTAAACTACATATAACCTACAATGCGCTGGTAAACCTGGTCTGGACATCTTCGTGGAAGTCTTTGGCTCGGCCTGCTGTTTTCTTCTCTCTGTCTTTGGTCTCCCTTGCAGACTCCTAAACGGTGGTGGGATCACTGGGACTATATAGCTCTTCGCCTATTGCACTAGTCCTGCAAATGCACACAAATCTTACCATTCGCAGTCTCTAAGGTGAACAAATGTGTTTCTAGGTAATTCTACTTTCTGTACCAATTAGACAAATACTTTTGAGGTTCCTCTCGCTTGTAAAAATATCGTGCAAATTGCATGAGGACATGGTATACCAGATATGTCCCGTGATCCACAAGAGCAATTTTGCTTTTCCGTGTTATCATCCCCAAAATTGTCTAGTTTGTGCTTCTCTTCATAACCTTTTCTGCCATTCCAATCCGCATGGCAATGACGGCTTTCAGCCTTGCTTTCCCCTAATTTCATCAGACTCGTGGGCAATACTCATCATTTCATATGTCGCAGCAACTGACATCTTTTCTCGAATTCTTCTCATCCCCTGGGTTTCTTATACCTCAAGCATAAATATAGGGGTAATGCTGTTCCTTTAGAACACATCCACAAGCGCTTTCATCAAGCTTTGCCTTTGTGATCTTCCTCCAATATGCATAAATATGTCCAGTGCACATTTTATGTTCTGCCAAGGGTAAAAGCTCTTGGATAGCTGGAATCGATCCCAGCAAAACAAATATAAAATTTAAAAGTGTATCTAAATATGTAAAAAAAACATTTAGAAGAACAAGACACAAAAATAAATACATAACGAACAGAAAAGGACGATACCTTTTGTTGATTGGATATTTGGGACATCCCTTCTCCTTGCTTTCAATTCCCATCCCCATTTTATGCATCACATTGAAAAACCATGACCAAGAATCCTTTGTTTACCTGCAGTTTTTGCAAAACGGATTATGCTGCTTTTTCCCCCTTTCGGAATAAGCATAATAAAAGTCCTAAAATTTATCATAAAAGCTTAATGGGATTCCAAAACTTACAACAAATGCGATTAAGTCCTAAAACTTGTCTTAAAAGTGCAATCGAGTAATAAAACTTTCAAAAAGTAAAATCAAGTCCTAAAACTTATCAAATACACTTTTTGAAAATTTTAGGACTTGATTGCGTTTTTTAGACTAATTTTAGGACTTAATTGTATTTTTTTGAAAGTTTTAGGATCTTCAATGCACTTATCCCTTTATTTTTTATTGTTAAAGTGTTGAACAAAGTTAATGTCTTACATGAATATTTCATTCATGTTTGATTACTAAAAAAATGATGGTCCATTATGTTGAGAAACTCCTATCAGGTTTTGAAGTTGATAAAACTTTCTTATTCTTATCCTTATTCTAAAGAATAGTAGACTTCTGAAGTTATATAGCAGACTCTTGTCACAGTCTATACGTTCCAGAAGTCTTTCCCATTCTGACGCAATTCAGACTGAAACCAAATTTAGAACGAAGATATAATCAGACTTAGATTTATTGATCTTGCGACAAGAATTCAATATGAACATAATAGGGAATTATTCTTTAATATCTAGCTTTCTGACGAAAAATCTCACTTAGCTTTTATAAATACATTGATAGAATCAATTACGAATTGATAAAATCAATGTTGAAGACAAGTTCCTTTTTGGTAAGCATCTACTTATGGATACCTAAATTCTGATTGTATAAGCAACCAGAATCAACGGATTTTCATCTCAATTTTGAAACGTCTACAAGATTTCCTTAATTGATTCTACGAACGTATTGATTGGAAGAAATTCCTTTGGAGAATGCCAATGGCTAGTTAGGCGTGAATGAATATTTAAGGAGGTCATTTAGTCTATTTGAGGTAGGGTGTGAAAATTGAAATTCCAAAGTTTGAAATTTTTCCAATCACTTGTTCTTCAACGACAACTCTTACAAATTATATTAAAGAGAGAAAATTACAAGAAGAGTGACTTAGTGAGGGAAAAAGAAATCTTCCACCGAGTGTTTGCACTCAAAACATTGTACTTCTCTGTTGATACTTTATTGAATTCTAGCCAAAAGGCTGCTAACGTGGGAGAGTAAATGTAGGCTTAATATAAGCCGAACCACTATAAATCTCATGTGCAATCTTCTCTTCCTTTAATTCTTTTCAGTATTATTTGTTGCACCATTTTTTTAAGTATCGCAAAAATTATTTCATCTTTTATCTAATTTTGAATTTTCACAAGAATTCTGGTAGCTCGTTTATCAAACTCTAATCCTTATTCAGACTTTACTCGCAACTTGTTTTATTTATCATTTATTTGTCAAGATTTCTTTTAAACACCTATTCACCCCACTCTAGGTATTCATACTAGCTTCGTCAATTGATATCATAGCCTTGTGCTCTTATATGAATTGTTTGTACTTCTGAGCTAAAGATCTTCTATGGCTAGTTGTATAGCACCAAGACTCGTGGAGGGGCAAAGTAATACAAGACCACCTTATTTTGATGGAAAATAATACAGTGTGTTGAAGAATAAAATGAAGGCATCCTTAAGATCTAGAGATCCTCTGGAATAGGATGTCGTAGAAAGAGAAATTTACACAAAGGTAGTTTAAGCATATGACAAAGGAAAAGAAGTCTTAGATAAGGATGCTGAGGAATCCAACCAAGCAGAAATTACCAAGAGATAGACTCTTGATGCAAAAACCATGTATTTTTTATATTGTACTTTATCTCCTACAGAATATAACAAAATTTATTTATGTGAAACAACTAAAGAAGTTTGGGATAGACTATATGTCACCTATGAAGGAACAGAACGTGTAAAGGAGATAAAAATAAATATCTTACTTGGCCAATATGAATCCTTAAGAATGAAACTTGAAGAGTCTATAGAAAATATGTCCAGTCGATTTACAGAAATTGTAAATGGGTTGGCATATCAAGGTCAACCAATTTATGCTCCAATGAAGGTCAACAAACTTCTGCGAGGACTTTCAAATGACTAGAACCATGTGAAAATATCAATCTGAGAGACACAAATAATCATGCCTCTTTCTATTGATGAGCTAATAGGCACTCTTCAATCATATGAAGTGAAATAAATCAATGACGAAGAGGATTCAAAAGGTAAGAAGTCAATTGTTCTTAAGTCTAATGCTAATTCTGATGATACAAATACAGATGATGATATGGATGATAAGGAGCTGGCTCTCATTATAAATAAATTCAGGAAATTGAATAGGAAAGGAAGAAAATTGAACTAGAAAAAACAAAGCATGCAAAATTTATAAAAAAATATTAATGGAAGATGTTGAATCTAGCAAGGGAAAACTCCATTGCATCTCGAAGGTGTTTGAGAAACTGGTAGGCCGATATAGTAGCTGTTCATGCTAATGAAGGTGTAGGAGTGGGTGAAACACCTTCTGCAAGGTCAACTTGATCTTTGCACAGTCTCTTGACCGATTTGTTGACCTTGTACTCCCGGTTGACTTAGACCATCATTTTATTTGGTTTTTTTTTTTTTTTTGACAAATGGAAGGGACTTTGCCTTTCTTGATGGTTCATAGTGTGGACATCCGCTTAAAAAGCACGTGATTGCAAACTATTAGAGTAAAACCATGCAGTTCAAAAAGATTCCCAATGAATGGGAAACAAGAGAAGATTACAGCATTATTGATGTCCTAATGTCCAACAGTTTAGTGCCCAGTAATTTAGTGCGCTCCACTAAGAAAGCAGACTGATTATCATATTGAAGTCCAATTTTTTCCACGTGACTATGTGCTATTTTGAGTTATTTGTAGAACTGTTGAACATGGTGTGGGTGTTTTATGGAAGATCAAGTACTGGATATTGATAATAGACATAATCTATATATGGAAAGTTTTGTTTCGAATCAAACCTAGAAGATAAACAATTTGATAAAACAAAATATACAGTTAACTAATGCAAAGTCAAGGCCCTTCTTATTCCTAAGAATTAAACGTATGGAGTTAGCCCAATGACAAGTAATTATTGCACCAATTTGAAAAGTTTTATAATGTGATTATATTTTTGTAATAAATTTTAAAATTTCTTGTGCATTCATTTTTTTTTTCTTTTGAAGAGTGGTGAATCGTAGTAAAAAAGAAAATGAGCATGATAATAGTATATGATCTACACAGGACAATTTCTCATAAATATAAAATATGAAAAGAACTTTCTTGCAGTACGGGAAAACGGGGCAAAACCTATGTAGCACTAACACGCGACACAACATGACAAGACACGTGACAAGTCATTTCTAAAAAAAAGAAAAATTCCGACATGTTCCAACACGTTCTATGTTAAATATATATTTTTACATACAAATGCCAAAATAAATAAATAATAATAAAAAGAGCATAGAATTAATTTATACTAAAAACATCAATCCAATAGTTATCAATGTCATTCAATGTTTTAATTTGATGGAGATTAAACAAAAAATTAAAAAATTGCAAACACAAAAGAGTAAACTTGAAGGAATATGTCATGTTTTCTTATATTTGTCGGAGATTAGTGAGATTTGTTATAGTCCTAGACAAAGTTCAGAGTTCCTAATAAAGACTAGCTTGGAGCTCCTATGCAAAACAAGGTTCGAGAAAAATGAAAATCCAGGACAAGAACTCTCAAAGTACGACAAAAAAAAAAGGAAATCACTAAATTTACCATGGAAAATGTGAGAGATAACTCACAAGCCAATGCCATAAATCAAAAGAGATAACTCTCGAGTGATGCCTGCAAGAGGCGGAAAGAAGCAAAAAAATATATATATATCACAACTTTAAGTATGCTTTCACGAATCTATAAATCATACAAATACTGGGTCTCTTTTGCTTCATCCTTATCAATATTTTTTACCATGAGCCAACTACCCACAATTGGGTCACGAAATCACTTATCCCAAACTAGCAAAAAGATGGAATTTCCTAATTGAGTCTCATTTTGAAAGTAACGAAACTACTCGAACTCGTTTGACATTTTTCCCTAGATCCAACCACACAATGACATGGGATCTTTAGAAAGGGCTGCCAAACAACATAGTTAGATAAGTTCGCACATGACAAGCGACCCTCCGAGAAAATTCAAGACCCCAATTAGCCGAATCAAGCTGCAAAAAGGGCATGGAAACACACCTAGTGAAGATGAGGTCGGGATGAGTTGGTCTAGGGTTGAGGCGGCTACGACAGTTGGTGGGGCAGGCCAACAAGTGGGGGGGGAGGGGCGGAGCGATGCTGGCAAGAAGAGGGGCATGATAGTGAGAAACTTGAGAGAATTTTCTTCTTTCCCCTTTATTTTTGTTATTTTCATTATTTTTTCATATTTTGACCCCTCAAGTATTGAAATTTTTTTAAAATAACCTCGTGCATGTTGGAATCGCGTGTTAGAATTTCGAACTCGTGTGTCGGAGTGTGTTAGGAAGAGCTGACCACATATTAGATTTTTCAACACTCGTTGACCGTATGTCGAAGCGTGTCGAAGCATGCTGGACACATGTCGGAGTATCAGACACGACACAAAGACTTCCAGAGAGTGTTGGTACTTCTTAGGGTAAAACAGGGCAAAACAGGAAGGAGCAATAGGCGATTTCAATGCCATAAGGTTCCCTTCGGATAGGATTGGCAGTCTTTCCACCTGGCTTCCATCATACGATGAGTTTGGAAATTGCCTTCAACAAGTTGAGCTTGAGGACTTGCAGTATATTAGTTGTAGATTCTCGTGGGCTACATCCTCAAGGGAAAATCGAAAACGGAGAAAATTTGATAGAGTCCTCATCAATCCTTGTTGGAGTAATGTGTTCTCAATCTCTAAGGCCTTGTTCCTCCTGATTGGAATTTCAAACCATTCCCCTATGGTTGTAAAGATTTTCCCAACTCCAAAGACAAATAAGCCTTTCAAGTTCTTTAACTTTTGGATCCAACATTTAACCTTTAACCAGATAATCCGCAAGCTTGGGACACTCCAATCAGAGGTATGGCCATGTTTATCCTCTATGTTAAATTGAAGCTCGTTAAAGCTAAGCTCAAGAGCCTCAACAAGGAATCTTACTCAGATATTTCTGCAAGAACCGCATTAGCCCGTGAGGCTCTAAATGCTATGAAGGAAGCTTTTCACTTGGATCCTTTCAATTTGGATCTAGCGGCCAAAGAGCGAGAGTGCATCAAGACCTTCTCGAACTTACACCTACCGGAAGAAAGCTTTTATAAGCAGAAATCAAGAATTAAATGGCTTGAAGAAGGAGACCTTAATACCAAATTTCCCACCACTCGATGAACAAGAGGCACCTCATAAACCGAATCCTTTCACTCCAGGATGATGCTGGGAATACGATGCAGGACCCCCCTTATCCAACAATTGGTTGTTTCTCACTTTCGAGATCTCTTGGCCACTGCTGATCACAATACCCTAACTTCTATTCAGGATGTTCGGTCGGTAATCCCTTGTGCACTAGACGACAATCAAATTCTGCTTCTTTCTAAACCTGTGTCGGAAGTGGAGATTCGAGATTCGTTATTCTCCTTAGCAACTAGGAAAGCACCGGGCCCTGATGGCTTTGGAGTGGAATTCTTTCGACATTGCTGGGACATTGTAGGCCCAACGGTTACCTCAACGGTCTCG
Source organism: Eucalyptus grandis (assembly GCF_016545825.1). Classification (NCBI taxonomy): domain Eukaryota; kingdom Viridiplantae; phylum Streptophyta; class Magnoliopsida; order Myrtales; family Myrtaceae; genus Eucalyptus; species Eucalyptus grandis. The sequence continues at coordinate 50,838,102 of NC_052619.1, read as the reverse complement.
GATTTCTTCAATACAAGCAAGCTCCTTAAGGAGTCTAACAACACCATCCTTACCCTTGTGCCGAAGTGCCCTAATGCAACTACGGTCAATGACTTCAAACCTATTGTTTGTTGCAATATGATGTACAAGTGCATTACGAAGATTATTGCAAACCGTTTGGCTGCTATTATGCCTATTGTTATTAGCCCTACTCAAAACACATTTGTTAAGGGGAGACATATTAGCGACAATATTTTGCTAGCCCAAGAGCTCTTTGCTGGGTTCCACCATAAGCTGTATAAGCCCAAATGCGCCATAAAGGTTGATTTCAGGAAGGCCTATGACACCCTTAACTGGGACTTCCTTGAGGTAACTCTACGAGCTTTCCTGTTTCCACTTCATTTCTTTAGACTTATTATGAGTTGTGTTCACTCACCACACTTCTCTATTGCGTTGAATGGAGAACTCCATGGTTTTTTTCCAAGTGGTAGGGGTATTAGACAATGAGATCCCATGTCACCCTACCTATTTACCTTGTTGTTGAGGTATTTATAGGTATTCTTAATATGCAAACTAGCCATCCCTCGTGCCAATATTTCTGGAGGTGCAAGTCGACTAGACTTTCCCACTTATTCTTTGCTGATGATGTCCTACTTTTTGCGGAAGCGACTACACCTTGTCTCACTTTATTAAAGGCGGGCATTGACACGTTCTCTCGGTGGTTGGGCCTTCATCCGAACCTCCACAAGAGTGAGATGTATTTTCCAGGGGTTTCCCCTTATTCCTGAAGCACATTCACATCTCTTTTTGGATTCCAGGAAAGTTCCTTGCCTTTTTGCTACTTGAGGATTCCCGTTTTTTCCTCTAGACTTCAGAAAAATGACTGCATTACTCTAGTCAACATCATTACTTCAAGGGTGCAAACGTGGACACGGCATTTTTTTTCATTTGCGGGACGTCTACAACTTATAAGGTCAGTGCTACATTCTATTCAAGTCTATTGGGCAAATGTTTTCATCCTTCCAAGATCTGTCGTAGACAAAATTGAACAAATATTGCGACATTTTTTGTGGAAAGGCCCGGGCCTTGGTGCGGGTGGTGCAAAGGTTGCCTGGAGGAATGTTTGCCTTCTGAAAGCTGAAGTAGGCTTATGAATTAGGAAACTTCGGGAAAGCAACATTGCAGCAATGCTTAAGCACATATGGCTAATATTTACAGACAATGAATCTCTCTGGTGCAGGTGGATACACTCTGTGTTCCTAAATAATGTCAACTTTTGGTTGGCATCTAAGCCCACTTTTTGTTCTTGGTCTTGGAAGAAAATCCTTGATTTAGAGGTGACTTACGTAGGTCTTTCTACTGGCGTATGGGAGATGGTACCTCAGTCTCCTTCTGGTTCGATAATTGGCATCCAAAAGGGCTGCTTAACTTGTTGTTCTCCAATACTAAAATCTACCGTTCGCAGCTCCCTAAAGGAGCATCCATGGCTGACTTCTTAGCATTCCCTGACCGTACTTCTGGGGTGTTGAATGTTATTGCCGCTTGGGATGACCCCCTCCCGGAGCTCAATTATGAACTTGATCGTTTCCTTTGGTCGGGTAACCGGTCTGGCACCTTTTCTGTTGCTTCTGTGTGGGAGGCTATTCGGCCAAGAGGCTAGAAATCGCAATGGGCTCCTTTCATTTGGAACAATGCACTAATTCCTTACTATCAATTCCTACTTTGGTTGATCACCAGAAACAGGCTTCCGATGCAGGTTTTGGTTCTTACCTATGGCTATATCCCGATTGTGAATTGTGCATTTTGTTGTTGTCGTCCGGACTCGGTTGACCATCTGTTTTTTTTTTTTTTTTTTTTTTTTTTTTGGTGTTCCATCCCTGCCGCTCTAGCCACTTTTTGGGCTTCTAGATTCAATTTTTCTTGGACAAACAAATCTTGGATGGATAACCTGCACTGGGCAATCAAGTATTTATCTAGGAATTCTTTCCATTCCACCATTGGCCGGTTTGCTTTTGCAGCCTTATGCTACATCATTTGGAAGGAGTGGAATAATATTCTCTTCAAGGGTAGGCCACCATCCCTCTCAGCTATGAAGTTGCAATTGTAGAAGGTTGTCAGAGACAAAGCATTGTCTTTTAAACAGGTCCCTCCCAACACCACGAATTGTAGGTTACTGCATTGCTAGTCTATAAACCCTTCCATTTTGGCGGGCTGATCTATCTTTCGACCATTAGACCTTTTGGAGTAGGGGGTTCTCTCACGCCCTCTTCGGTTCAGAGGTTCTATTGGTCCTTGCAACCAAGCCCTGAAGATGCTGTGTCGGATTTAGGGAGCCACTTCGGCATGGTCTTTATACTCACCTACCAATCTTACCATGGGGTTCTTCGCTCTGCACTTGTGTTGTTGTTGGGCTCTTTGTTCTTTTTGCTCCCTGTTTAGGCTGTTTGGTTTGCTTTTGCCGCTGTTTTGGCTTTCCTCTGCTCCTGTGCAGTGGTCTTGTTTTACCTTGGCACCCTTCCACTTACTCTGACTGTTCTTGTCTTCGTGAGTGTAAGTTTTTGGTGCCGAGTTCTTGTTGTATAGCTTCTTGCTTCTCTTTGGCCTAAGTTAATATAATTCTTACCTTTTACCAAAAAAAAAAAAAAAAAAACAGGAAGGAGCAATAATTTCTTGCCACCTAAAATGCATCCTCTTGTATTTTTCCTCGAAGGCTTCCTTCGACTGAAATCTTTTCTAGCGACACAGGCACGCTAAAGTAGTGGCGGGTCCTCTTCTGAGATTTCTTTTCAATCATCTGGCATGATCCAAAGCAGAGATGGGCGAGTTGCCCACGTGAATGATAAACTACGTGTTGTCAAATCTCTCTCTATTCCTTCCAGTGTCATTATCGTTGGGTTCACCCCTTTTCTCTGCTTTTGCATCAAAATTTCCTCAGATATTGTCTTCTTCCTGGGCGGGCGTCGCCTTAGATTATCTTGTGCATTGAAATTCCCCCGACGCCAAGGCAGCGACTGTAACCACGTGGTTACTGTTCCTGGTCAATTAATTAACCAATCTATGTCTTGGCTTGACAAGGTTGAATTATCGGTTAGATTATGGTCGCTAACTGGTTCAATTAGATAAACTAGACCAATAAACAAAGAAGTCCTAAAAGTTATCTATTTATATTAGGGTTAATACTGCGAATAAACCCCAAACTGGTATACTTATAATAAAAATTTTGCAAACTAATTCTTGATTGCCAAAAGCCATAATAAATTTATCCTTAATTAATTTTCATTAAACTTGATTAATACCGCGAAAAACCATAAACTGCAAACGGGGGGTGGTGGTCAAAAATTAGTTTGGATAAATTTGTCACTGAGATACTATTGAAATCTTTCGTGATATTAACCATTTATACTAACATAAAGCCAAAAACTTAAATTTGGTGGCCTCCTTCAAAATATCCTCTACAATTTTAATAGATAATTATCTTTAATGAGCCAGATGGTTTAAACTGTGATTTAACGGGCAAAGATGAAGAACATAAGTCTTCTTTTTTTTCCACAATATGCACCAATATCATTGAGGATGGACGGAAGAAATAGAAGTATATATACATATAAATACCTCACCCTTCACATAAACGTAAACCTCACCATTTACAGGTTCGAAGGTGAACAAACATGTTTGTATCTACTTCTCCTCCTTGTCGCAGTTGGATAAATACTTGCCAGGTTCCTCTCGCTTGAAATCTATGGCGCAAATTGGATGAGGACATCGTATACCAGGTGTATCCCATGATCTACAAGAGCAAGTTTGCTTTGGCATGTTAATCACAAACTTGTTTGGTTTGTGCTTCACTTCATAACCTTCTCTGCAATCCAATCCACGTGGCAATAAGTGCTTTCAGTTTCAGCCTTGTTTTCCTCTTGTTTCATCAGGATTCGTGGGCAATACTCTCCATTCCATCTAGCAGCAACTGACATCTTCACTTGATTTCTTCTCATCCCATGGATTCTTATGTCCTCGAGCATGGATATGATGGCAATGTTGTTGAGACTTGCCTTTGTGATTCTTCCTCCAATTCGCTTGAATATGTCTAGTACAGATTCTATGTTCTGCCAGGGATAAAAGCTCTTGGGTAGCTGGAACTAATCCCTGTAAAGAACATTTCTAAGAACAAGACATCAAAATAAATTCATAACAAATAGGAAAAAAGAAGAAGATGCCCTTTGTTGATAGGATATTAACGTTCATCCCTTATCTTTGCTTTCAATTTCCATCTCCATATCATGCATTAGATTACGTAGATACCATGACGAAGGATCCTTTGTCTACCTACACATTTTACATTGGAGATTTAACTGATTTCTTTTTCCTTTCATTGCCAATGCGTCGGCACAAACGTAGTGTCTTGTAGGGGTGAGCAAAACGAACCCGGACCGAACCGACTTCTCATTTTTTTTAAACTTCCCCTGTTCTCCACACAATATTTTAATCTTGAAGTCTTGTCACAGCTAAAATGCCATTCAAAATCCTCAATGCCGTCGAAAATTCAACAGCACAAATAATAATGGCCGCTTAACAAAAAACGGTCCCTCCTCCATTGCTATTTATAGAGACCCATGGCTTCTTCGTCTCTGCTACGTACTCGTCGGTCCAATTCCCGGTTCTGGGGTGGGAACCGGAATTGGGAATCGGATCGATCGGGAACCGATCACCCCTAGTGTCTTGCATAAACAATCATTCATGTTTGATTACTGAGCATCTAATGTTCAAATATGGAACATCTAATCTAGTTATTGGCGTTACATTCCACTATTTTTCTGTAGACTTTTATGAGTCTTCTAAATAAAAGAGAATATTTGAGAATCTAAGGCTCCGTTCGTTTCGCGGAAAATAACTTCCAGGAAAATATTTTCCGAAATTTCCGGTGTTCGGATGGCGGAAAATGCATGGTCAACGGAAAATATTTTCCGGTCAACGGAAAATCCCTCATGAAATCGTGGAAAATGATTTCCTCTTTTGAAAAAGAGGAAATCATTTTCCAGCTCGCATGCGAGCTCTCGCGCTTCCGCTACTTTCTCCTTCCTTCATTAGTTCTCGTTCTCTCTCTCTATCTCCCGACAACGTGACAACGCGGAGGGATCAGCCTCCGCCCTCCTCGGCCGCTCTTGCCCGCTGCTCCGGCCGGGCGTCACCCCGTGTCTTGCATAAACAATCATTCATGTTTGATTACTGAGCATCTAATGTTCAAATATGGAACATCTAATCTAGTTATTGGCGTTACATTCCACTATTTTTCTGTAGACTTTTTTCTATTTTAAAAAATATAAAGTCTTAAAAATATTAAAATTCAATAAATTTTTCCAAAAAATGAGAATATTTGAGAATCTAAGTTTCAAAAGTACTCTGCGATTTAGAATCTATCTAATGTGCAAAAGCCTGGAAATGTTTTTCTTTTCTTTCGAAATGGGAAGATACCAGTTTTTGGTGACAAAAGAATTCAATTACAAGGGCAAGTGTATGTCCTCAGATATTATAGCAGCAACACAAATTAAATACAATAAGATCTTTCAATTTTGATACTCTAGGCTGGATATTTCAACTTTGAAATTTTCCTAATTTAAATTTTGCCACCACACAAAATGGCTAACTTTATTCTACGTTGATTAGCGAAAAGAAGACTTATTTGTGCCTAACCTTATGCACCGCCTTAGTAAAGAATGACAAACCCTTGTCGAAAAGTGCAATTAATTACCTGCCTTAACTCTATTCAATTTGACTAATGCAAATATCTAACAATTCATTCTTTAATTTTCTTTTTTTTAGAACTAGTAGTGTTGATCGATGTGAGGAAAATTACATGGTCAATTCTAAACTTATTAACCATTGGGATTCGCCCCAGTGGCCACCCTTCCAACATGGAAGGGGGAGGTGAGGGATTCAAATCCCCACCTTCTCAGGGAGGGATGGGGTGGGGACGCGTAAGTTTCAGGAGTGGGTTTCGACTCCCACGCCCGCAAGAGCGAGCAAAAGTCCGAAAGTGAGTGTAGAGTAGGAATAGAGTAGGACCGACAAAAAAAAAAAAAAGTTCTAAACTTATTATATAGATATCAATTCACTTATAAACTTTTTAGTTTTGTTAATTTAATCATAAAATTTTGTATGAAATTCCAATATATTTTTCTTGATTAATTTTTGTTAGAGATTACTGACATAGCAATCTAATCATCGCCAATGTCCTATGCGGCACATTTCCGCATCAATGATTTATATGAAAATTGATCGAAATGACTATATTGAGATTTTATGCAAAGGTTTAGAATTAAATTAATAAAAATATAATATTTAGAACTAAACTGACGTTCGAATAATAGTTTTATGATTAATTGAACAGTTTCCTCATCCACGTGGTACTGAATGCGGCGTTGCATTAAGAAAAAACCCAATTTGAAGATAGGTGGCGCTACTGTGGCGTTGCTTTAAAAAAGACCCGGTACTTCAACAAGAGGAAAAAAAAAACAAATAATAGCTATAGATCTCTCTCCCGTGCACGCCAAAATTAAATGAACAAGAGGATTACAAGTAAACACCTAAGGATCAACGGAAACTTAAAGTAAAACATATACAGAAAGTCTTGAGTAGTAAGGATCGAGATGGTGTCGATGAATAATTATAAACGTGATGAAAATGGGAAGAGGAGAAAATCGTCGCTGAGCTTCAATATCTTAAAATACTTTAAGAAGTGGAAGAAGATGACACCCTCAACTATGCTAGACCTTTCCCGAATTTTTGTTCCACTTTCCCTTTCAATTTGCAATATTTCACTTTTAGCTTTTTTATATTTTATTATTTTCACTTCTCCTCTCCCCGTGCATCCTGTCTATATGATTTCCATATTTTATTGAAGGTGCATTTGTTTCGCAGAAAACTTAATAATAAAGGAAAATGCTTTCTTGAAAAATATTTTTCATGAATACAGTTTGTTTTTCTTTGTTCGGAGATATATAATCGAAACTATTTTCCATTGTTTGGATTCCATTAAAAATGATTTCACACTTTATCTTAGCAAAAGAAAATTTTGAATTTTTGAATTTTAAAAACTTTGAATTTTTTATTTTTTAATTTTTTTTCTTTTTCTTTTTCTCTTTTCCTTCTTCTTGTCCTTTGCTCCTTTGCTTCCTCTTGCCATCCTTTCTACTTCCTCTGGCAATTCATCCCCAACTAGCTCACAAGGGGCAATCCTGCGCCTTCAACGGAGGCCGTAAGCTCGTCGATCTGGCAAGGCTTGAGGTTTGCCGCTAGAGGTTGTGAGCTTGCCTAATTTGGCGAAGCTTACGGCTCACTACTTGAGCCTTGCAGCAAATTTACCGACCTTGGGCAAGTTTATCTACCTCGGGCGAGCTCAAGCCATGCCGCTCAAGGCCGCAAGCTCGCTCGATTTGGCAAGGCTCTAGGCTCATTGGCCTTTGGTGGTGATTTGGCAAAGCTCGAGGCTCGCCGTCGGAGGCCACAAACTCGCCTGATCTGGCGAGGGTTGAGGCTCACCGGCCTTGAGCAAGCTTGAGCCTCATTGTCGAAGGCTGTAAGCTCGCTCAATCTGGCAAGGCCAAAGCTCGCCAGCCATCCCCATGGCTAGTGATGGGTAGAGAAGAAGAATGTGACATCCAGAATTTTCAGTATTGTTTTCTATTAAATTAATCGGGCATTTCATTGACGTGTCTATAGGGTTGTTCTCGGCTGATCACTCTCGAGATAACTAGACTAGCCGGGTATGCCATTAAAGAATATTAAGGCAATAGACTTGAGAATTCGACCAGGAAGCGAACTTCTCGACCGTGTTCATCTTTAGAGGTCATTACTGCACAGTAAAGATCGAATTGAGATCAGAGATAGGTCGGTTCGACTAAGAGGTGTGGCCGATCGTGGGTGACTCCACTAAATTGGAAAATTCTCGTCGACCGACACTAATTTGATTTTCTGTCGTTTTGGTACCGTGTTGGTAGTCGAGCCCTCGAGATTTTCACGACACCGAGAGTCGCCAATGTGTCGAGTGGGTTCATTGTGGTTCGAAGAAAATCGATCATGAGTCAATTGCCCTAAAAAAGTTCTGAAAACTACCCGGTAGTCTAGGTCACACTAAAAGCACGGAGTGAAATTAACCGTCGATTTGAGTCGATTTCAGAAATCGAAAGTTCAGTGATGTCACAAGCTATTTTAGGAATGTCAACTCAGTCTCAGAAGATTTTTCGGAGGTCCCGAGATTTTTACGGAAAGTGGGTTCGGACGTCGTGGAAGTTTGGCCGAAGTTCAGATTGGCTAAATTAAAGGGAAATTTGACTTTTGGGTTGAGCCTGTGTGTGTCGGAGATTTATAGAAAATTTCTTGGGATTTTTCTACATCACAATTGGACCTCAATTTGGAGAGATTGGAATTCAAATTTAGTTCGAACTTAGTTAAAATAAAATCTCAAGATGGGGTGTGCAACATTGGTATCAATTTGAATTTTTGGTGGATTCTTGTGAGGAAAATGCCGAGGTAATTGATGGATGACCAATTGATTTTGTGAGGCCAATTGAAATGAAATTTGGATGGGATGAATGTCCAATTGAAGCTGAGATTTTAAAATTGAAATTTCACCTACCACAACATTTGACCACTTAGTTTCTGAAAGAGGGCGTCATGGTGGATCATTGAAGACCAAGTATATATGCATGGCCTAGAAGGATTTGTGGGAGATATTTTGTAAAATATCAAGCCAAAGGGCCCCCCATTTATCTCTCCTCCTCCCTTCCGATCGTGGGAGCCATCCACTTCGCTTCCTCCTTCCTCGATCAGTCCCTGCCGCCTGCTTCTGTCTTCATTTTCTTCTTTTCGACCCTGCAACTCCGTTTCTCTCTCGCTGCCGTTTACTTCTCCGCCAGTCCCTACCTTTCTCCACCGACAGTCCATTTTCAGCTTCCATCTGTACGCGTCTCATCCCCCCTACCGAATCAAACTCCACCGAAGCCACTAGCTCTTGTCGCCCAAGCAACCGAGCCTCCTCTCGTTCGGTCAACCAATGGAGCTTTCCACCGGTTTGTTGACTCCATCACTCCACCGAAGTCACGAAGCAAGTCCACCGAGATCTCCACCCATCAGTCAACACTGCAACATCTTCAACGTCCACCGGATTTCTCTGCTTCGCGTGAGTCAACAAGCCGAAGCAAAGCCGATTTCTCCAGCTCTTTACCCGTGCGTCGCCCAGCAACTTCCACCATGCGGCCAACACTCAGCTGTTCCTCGAGTCTTCCGTGTGTGCAGTCAACCAGCAGCTCCGTTGTTGACCACCTCCTGCCTTCACGCCCGCGGATTTACTTGAATTCGGTCCAGTAGAGTTTCAGTCCAGCGAGCTCCACCGTTTGTTGACCGAAGCTGCCAGCGGATGCCCCTTCTCCACTGAGGTTGGTCGGCCATCTTCACGGTTCTTCATCAACCTGCGTGTCTTCAGCTGAGCGGCACCAGCTTTCAACGTCGTGGAGTCCAGCCGCTTGAAGACTTCAGTGGCGTCGATCGTTATTTCCAGAGGCCTCAGGCCACCGAAGCAACCCCCAATCCAGCGTTCTCAGCCCATTCTCTTTGCAGCAATTTCATGGCCCAATTTTAGCAAGTGCAGAGGCATTTCTAGCCCAGCATAAATTGGATTAGAAGCCCAGTAATTTCAGTCTTCTGGGCCCAGCAAAGACAGGCCCAATTCAGTTTTATTTCAAGCCCAATTTTCAGCAAAGAAATTTGAAGCCCAAGTGAAGTCAGTCCAGAAATTTCAGCAGGCCCAATTCAACTTGGGTCTGGCCCTAAAGCAAGAACAAATCTCGGTTGGGCTGAGATTTGTTGGGCCAAGGTCAAGGCCCGGTCCCAAGTCCGCCGGTGTCGTCGAAAGTCCGATTTCGGCCGCCGTCGCGTCGCCGTCGCGGTGTTCCGATACCCGCTTTTGATCAAGTGAGTTTTACTCACTAATGCTTTATTAGTTTGCTAATTATGCCTTAGGGTTGGTTAGATTTAATTACATGCACTTAGGTGGTTAGATTAAGTTAGAACAATTAAATTAGTGACTTAATGATGCATGTTAGGTGGTTAGACCTAGCTATTAGCAAGTAGAAATGTTTGGTTATTTATTGAATGCATCTCGGGATTTTTCCCGACCGTTTCGGGCTCCAATAAGGCAATATGGGCCTAAATTGGATTTTTTATGTTTATTTATTTATTTTCGAAATTTATTTATTTAATTAATTATTTTTCCGGAAATTCAACCGGGATGGCCGGTGACCGGAATTTCGTGCCGATTGTCGTGGTGCAGAGACCGTTTATTTATTTGAGCTCTACGTTGTGTGGAATTGAATTTATTGTGGAATTTTAGGAATTGCCCTAAATTGTTTGTTATTGAATATTTGATTGGTTGTTGGCCGAATATGGGTATATAGCGCCAGTACGTTGATGGGCTATATAGTAGGGAGAACGGTGAGAGCCAACTGAGAATGTTATTGGCTGAGACCAATCAGGTACGATATTATTGGACATACGTGGTTCGGTGATTGGAAGTATCACTGGCGAAAACGGCGCCTTAAAGAACGCACGTAAATGACTTATAGACAAACGTGGTTCGGTGATTATGGGAATATCACTGGTGAAAACGGCGCCTTAAAGAACGCACGATGTTGTCTATAGCCGATGTCACCTTGGCGAAAACGGCGCCCTTGAAAGGACACGTGGTTCGGTGATTAAGGTTATCACTGGTGAAAACGGCGCCTTAAAGAACGCACGGTGTCGGTGATCGGTATGTCATTGGCGAAAACGACGCCCGAGAAACACATGTGATTTGGTGAATGAGTACACCACTGGAAAAGCGTGGTATGAGTGGGAATGACCTAGAGAGGGTCTAATTGACATGTAATCGACTTAGTCGATTGGCCAGTGCTTGATCGGATGTCGTGAATTGTTTGAATACTTGTGTTTAACCTTGAATTGCAGGTTGGAACTGAGGCCAAGGTAAGTCCTCTGACTCGTGTTGTGCTTAGGCAACCGGATGGCGTATTAGTTTATTAATCGAGTCTTAGTGGGTAGGACTCGCTGAGACGTGGTCTCATTGGTTATTGAATAACCATTTCAGGACCCTGAGGAGAAGCTAAGGAAGAGGAACCTGAAGGGGAGAAAGACTTTTGAAGAAGAAGAAGATCCAGAGAGGGATCTTGAATATAACCCGGATGTGGATTGAGATCCCATCCCTTTTGTGAACCCTGTCTTAGTATAGCTAGGTGTGAGACAAGTATGTTGTGAATAGTATTGTAAATATACTATGAGTTGTGCTGTTAATGAAAGTGTGGTTGTGAATTTCAATATGAAAAATATGGCCTACTTTCCTATCCCATTGTTTTATTGTCTGGGGATTTATAACTGCTTCCGCATGTGCTGAATAAAAAAGAAAGGGTCGGCGATACATAGTCCTGGGATATCGCATTCTAAAATCGACCAAGTAGAAGGATGTGCGCGCGTCCGAGGATCGGGCGTGACAAAGAAAAGAAAAAGGAAGAAAAAAAATTAAAATTCGAATTTTTTAAAAATATAACTTTATAAGAATAATTGTTTGTAAACCAAGCACCGAATCTAAGTTTTGGTAGATTCGGAAAATGTTTTTCAGTTCTTTTAAAGGGGAAATCATTTTTCTAATTTCAAGTTTTAGTAGGAAAACTTTTTCTGTTGACGAGGAAAACGTTTTCCGTTGACTTATTTTCATAAGCGAACCAAATACCGAAAAATGAGAAGAATGTTTTCTTTAAAAATGTATTCCGCAAAACAAACACACCCTAAATGTCATAATTTGAGGGCCATTAGATTCCCAGTAGGCTGTGATTTCCAAGTTTTAATTTAAACTACAATTTCATTTTCGATTGCAGCAGTTTAATTACAGTTTCGCGCTTTAATTTTCTTTGTTTTCAGCCGGCGGTAGCATGGACAATTTATCCTAGTCAAATCGCGGATATTTTGAATATTAGCCGTCCGTCAATTTGACCCCACCCCAATAAACTATATTTTTGAACAATAAATACAATAAAAAAAGGTCAAACTTGAAAACTAACTAGCCAAATTCAAGTTACTAGGACAAAATTTAATATAATTAAACTTGAAATTGAGTTCTCAAAATTTCATGTTTGTGTGATTGTGATTTTGGCTCTCATTAGCATTGAATTTATGTTACAATACATTCAATTGAGCTAAATTTGAAGGGTACTTTTTAGTTATATCTTATTAAAGAGTAGTTCGAGTTATATATTAAGCAACGACACATAAGAAAGTTGTAGGATTTCAATGCGCTGCTTTTGTATTATGTGTAATGAAGACATTGAAAATTGAAACATTTCTTATCATGTATATTAAACGAGTGTCCCATAGTCAATCATTCACAAATAACAAGACTCGAGCTTTGGGCAACGTTATGTCAATAATGTAATTGTGGTGTGTGATCTAGTTCAATCATGTGCAAGAGCTATGATCCGAATTTTTTTGCAAAATTATGTTTGGTGACTCTTATGTGTATATAATTTGCTGTCATTGTGCGTGCACTACGTTTAAAGGACGTCCTTAAGTTAGTTTGAGACTATTTGTACGGTTAGGTAACTAGTATGTTGTAACTTAGCTCAATCGTAAAATATGTTCAACAAAAATGAAGATTGGGGATCAAATTTATTTTTAAGTTTAGAAATTAAATGTGGATGTTTACAAATTTATAAGGGATCAAAACTTCAGAATTGTGTATAAATTTTCCTGTTCAAAAACAATTTAGCATTTTGCTTATTGACCTCACTTAAAAACAATCTTCGCTCTGTCGCTGCTAGCCAAGTAGTTTAGTTTTCTTTAAATTTTCAAGCAGTACTTTCATTGCTGTTAATTATTATCTCAGAACACTTCTCTCAGGAGATGACATGCCTTTCGCAGATCCATCTTAATTTGAGAAAGACAGACTTGTTGATTTAATAATTTTGTGGTCGAATCAGAATTGCATTTGTTATTCCAAATCGTCTGAATATTAAATTCACGCCTTGTGCAATTTCGCAGCACCAACAGTTTTTCAGGAATTACTTGCGTAGAATAGTCTGCACCGACAATGTTCTTAATATGAATCCAGTACAATTGTGAGGGAAGAACTCCGTAGTGGATGTTTTCGCGCGCCAAAGATATTCTTTTTTGAAGAAATGCTCTTGGCCACAAGATGTTTACTGACAGCTAGAGAAGAAACTATCTCTAAGTTGTGGCTGTGCAATTAATATTGGAGAAGAGACACCACAAAAGAGTTCGACAGACCATCATCTAGCTTTGGAGAATATGATATTCAAGTTTCAGATTTTTAAGATGGACGGTGATCATGTGAGAATAAATATTGGTGATCATGAAATCTGGGAGCAGAGAAGGGCCAGATTGAATGGAACACAACTTCGAGCAAAATTCAAATATCGCGTATCTGCTGCTCTGCGCCGCTGTTAAAGTAGGCGACGTTGACAAGTTCATTGAGGCAATGGAAAAGTATTTTGCCAAAGAGAGGGTCTCTTTGTCCGACATTATTAACATACGGAGTCCTTCTGGGAACTCATTGCTTCGCATCGCAACGGGTATCGAGATTGCTGGCATCTTCCAAGCCCTTCTCGAGGTCATCCATGACAAGTGACTCGCAGCTGAGGCGAACTACCAGGGGACACCGCACTCCATGTCGCAGCAAGAGCTACCAGGATCCGCTCAGCTGAGCTCCTCCTTGGCTGCGGCAGCATTGCGCACGTGGTGAACGACATGGGAAACACCGTGTTGCATGAGGCTGTGAAGAACGGTTACTCCAGGTTGACCTGTATGAGTCGAGGCTCAAGAGTGGTGTATTCGAGAACAAGGAGAGCAAATACCCACTGTACTTGGCAGGGGAGACTGGAAACTCGGAGATTCTCAAGCTTCTGATGGAGGAAAATGAAGTCCCTTGGTCCAGGATGCAAGGCATGTCGCCGGTTCACGGAGCTGTGGTGCACCAAAGGTTAGGTCAGTGATTGTACTTATGGCTCTAACTACGGTACATTCATCATTTCCAACCATACAAATTTATGGGTGTGCCTATTTTAGGTCCATCCCAGCTACTGAACTTGTAGGTCTCATGCACATTTTTTTGTTTTTCTATTAGAATGGTTTAACTTTATCTAGAACTTGGATCAATCATTGAAAGTTTCCCATAAATTTTGGTCCAAACGAAGGCTGGTACAATATTTTTGGACTTGGGTCATGGCAAAACTTAGCTCCCTGAAAAATGTCACCGAGTTAATACTTCAGTAGTGTTGGAGTTGTGTCTCAATGCTGCTGCTGATGTTCTATCGTTTTTTTTATTATTCAGTCAAGTTTATTTGTTAGGCAGTTGGTTTGTTAGCTATTTTCTAGGAAGTGGAACAAGTCTGTTTTGCATAGGTGGTTTTAACAAATTTTGACAAATTTAAAGCGGAAGTAAAGTAGTCAAGATCAAAGTCTAAACAATGACAGTAATATAATGATATTCACCAGTTTGTAAAGGCAAGAGTTTGAATATCAACCAGGGTTTAACATAATTTATTAGTGTGTAAAAGTATATAAAAAATAATCAACAAGAATTTAAGGATAAGAGAATTTGCACAAAAAATTTATAGTGGTTTGGTTTAGATAAATTTTACATCTACTCTTCCATACTAACAACCTACTAGCTATATTTCACTATATAATTAATGAGAGATTACAATTATGAGAGATAATCCTCAATGTATAATAGGTCTCACTATCTCACTCAATCACTCTTTTTAGTCTCTCAAAGATTACACTTTGAAGTTCATAAAAGACAAGTATGCAATATCGAAGTTCTTTCAGACTTTGGAACTTTTTTACTTTGGACCTCTCTATTCTCTTCAACACTTTGGTCTCTTCTTATATTCCTTCACTCTCGTTGGACAGTCTTCAGAGCATCGCTCTCCAATCAACCAGTTGGACAAGATCGCATGATGAAAATTGAGTAGCCGTTGAGAAATAAGATTTGAATCCTCATTAATTCGGTCGCCTATATAAGCAAATCTCCAATTTTCATAAGTGGAATTTTTCGAAATTAACTTGTCTATGAAGTGATTGTCAATCAATCAAAGATGACTAGCTTTAAAGATCTTGTTGTAAAATAATCTTTAAGATTGCAGATCAATACTTTCTATGATGGAAATTCAAGCCAGAGCACTAGATATAACGGTTGAAATTTTGCGTCTGAATATATTTCCATGTGTCTAAAGATATCTAGCTTTAGCGTAGACACTCTGAAGTAATCAGATGCATTCGCGAATAAAATTAGCCGATATCCATATTGTTGCCCTGATGATATCCAAGCAATAATTATCTATATCCACATCATCTGAATAGCAAAAAGTAGGGTCTTGATAATATTAAGATGAACATAGATTTTTCTTCATAGCCATGATATTTAGACAACAGTATTATGAATTTAAATGAACTTCTCTTCATAAATAGTTCCCATAACAAAAACACTACAATATTTATAGATCGATGATGAGGAGATTTTCTGTGTTTGAAGTGCAAATGCAAAGGAATAATTCATAGGGATAAGCCCACAAAAAATATTCAATTTTTTTCTGTAGAACATCAATGTCCCAAACTCTTTTCCGTCTCACAAACGGCCCAAGGCTTATATCAATAACCAATAAATACCTACTGTTAGGCCATAAACATGTCAAAATCTTCTCCTACAGCAAAAACTCACCGCATCTCTTGCATCTGGGAAAAAAGAGCAGTTTTCATCCAAATAATCAAGGTCTTCCCCTACAGATACAAAGAAACAAAACCCTAGCCATATCACATAATAGAAAGGTTGGACTGCAACTAGCCAATAGTGAATCTCCTCTCTATAGCAAGCCAGCATTGTAGTCTCATAAGATTAGTGGAGTAGCTGCTTCGCTCTCATGGCCTTGCATTGTCATCCTATATGCAACCTTAGTTTCTTTGTTACGGGATAGGATCTGAAAATTTAGCAAATTTTGTTGGGGTCACATTACACACTACTTTCACCAACCATTCACATGGCAATCAATTTGTTCCGCTGTATCCGCTGGCTTCCTTGGATTAAGAAGGATGAAGTATATTGCACTGTTTTCTAAACTTAGTTTGATGATGTCAACTGACCACACCAAGCTCTGGGTTCAGATTTTTAAGGCTGAACATCGCAGACTCTCTTCCATGGAAAGATATATGTCAAGGAAGAGAGATCATCTTCAAATTTCGTTGTCCATAGAATGGACAAGGTCGTGAAATTAACATCTGGATTGAACCTTGCATACCTTTTGATGATGCTAGTAAGTGATAATGCTAGTACTAACACCTAGAGGGAGTGAATATGTGTTTAAAAGAAACTTTGATAAATAAAATAAATTTTGAACAAAGTCTAATAAATAAGTCACCAAACTTCTGATTTTCGCAAGATTTAACTAAAGAGAGTTAAGGGAAGAGAAGATTGCACACGAAATTTATAATGGTTCAGCTTAAATCAAGCTTACATCCACTCTTTCACACTGACAACCTTCTGACTGAGTGTCAACATTAAGTGGAAAATCTCTTCTCACTCACTAAGTCACTTTCTTTTTTTCTTTTTCTTTTTTGTGATTTTCTCTCTTGAATATAATTTATAAGGACCGCCGATGAAGAACAAGTAGTTGGAAAAACTTCAGACTTTGGAATTTCAATTTTCACGTATCTACCTTAAATAGACTGAATGACCTCCTTAAATACTCCTTCACGCCTCACTAACCATTGGCATTTTCCAAAGAAATTTCTTCAAATCAATCCATTGGACAAAATTGATTAAGGGGATCTTATAACCATTTGAAGATTGAGATGAAAATCCATTGATTTTAGTTGCCCAAACAATCAAAATCTAAGTTTTTATAAGTAGATGCTTCCAAAAAAGAAACTTGTCTTCAAGATTGATTTCAATAATTTGTAATTGATTCCATCAACGTATTTATGGAAAGCAAGTGAGATTCTTCGCCAAAAAGCTAGATGTTGTAGAATAAATTCATAATGCGTTCATTTTGAATCCTTATTGCAAAGTCAATAAATCTGAGTCTGATTTCATCCTCGTTCTGGACATGTTTCACTCTAGATTGTGTCAGAGTGGGAAATACTTCTGGAATGAATCGACTTTGGCAAGAGTCGGCAATATAACTTCAGAAATATTATGTTCCTCAAAATAAGAATAAGATTAGAAAGTTTTATCAACTTCAAAACTTGGTAGAAGTTTTCTCAACAATCTCCCCACTTTTTATGGTGATAAAACTTTTATGCAAATTTAAGCACAATGTAAATGTTATCCTGCAAAACAATACTTTAGTAGTACAAGATAATTTATAGAGATGATAAATAGTAAGCATTATACGATTAACATTTTCTAAAGTCTGGTCTGCACAACAAAGTCTGTATAAAAACACACCACACTAGTAAAACAAGTCTGCATAAAAATACACCACACCTAGTAAAGCAAGTCTAGATAAAAACACATCACATTAGTATAGCATAGAAAACACAAATTGCAAACACAACTAGTAAGTCAAAGTTTCAAATCTACAAAATTCTCCCCCTTCTTGTCAACAGCAAAAAATGAGAAAAACAGACAAGCATAAAGAAAATAGAAAATAGATTAGGGGTTACTTGGAACACGGACAAGTCGGAAATCCTCCAAAGTCTACACGGTCTCTTTAAGCTTGGTCAGGCACTGATGGAAGATAGTCTCAACCTTAGCCAAATTCCAAGTGACCTGCTGATTCATGTTCTAAGCTTTATTATCAAGAGACTATACTTTTCTAGATAGAGATTCTGAGGTAGTATCGAGAGCAGCATGCAACTCTTGGATTCAACCTCCATCCCATACTGCCATGCCTTAATTTTCAAAAGGAGTTCCATTATCCGAGAATAGTTTGAATTTGGTTCAGTTTGGGCACTAACCTCTGCAAGTTGAATGGGAGGGGTATCCAAAATTGAAGGAATATTGACTTGAACATTTGAGGTATCTTGCTCCCCCTGAACATTATCCTCTTTGTCCTGATCTCCAGGTGATTCTTTAGGGAAATGAGATGCATAAATGTCCTATGCATCAGGAAGAGATCGATTGACACCATCACGTATAGCTGGTTCTGCAATCTAGTCATAAAGAGGCGTTTTCTCACCTACTCACTCTATCTCAGTGGCTTCAATTTGAGAAAGAACTCCTTCTCCTTCCCGCATTCCTTCTCTTCCAACATTGGTTTGTTGACCAGTTTCCTTGTTTTTCTCTCAAGCATCTCCTTCATTGAGTTCCCTTGTATCATCTCCTTCCTTATCATAATGCTCATGCTCCTTATTTAAAGTTGCATCTCCTTCATCTGAGTCATCCTCCTAACTTTTTTTCTCTCTAGTGTCTTATCCTTCACTTTCCTCTTCTGGATCTTTCTTGCTCTCGTCTTCTTCTTCTTCTTCAAAATAAGCTATACTAGCAACAGAATCTCTTATGGCAATATTTGCCACAATATCAAAGATAGTCTCGTTTTCATTATCTTCCTCTTCTTCATTTTGTAGAAGAAGAACAAATCTTTTTCATTTTGGATATGCGAGATGACACTCTTCCTTTTCTGTTTTTTTCAACCGTAGATCCTATCTAAGCTTTACTAGTAGATTCCTTCTTCATAAGTTTCAAAGCTTCAAACAGATCCTTTAATCTCATTTTTTTAGATAATTTTGAGTCTAATTTGCATTAGAATGATGATTCTAGAGCAAAAGCTAGAAGGTGGTTGAATCTGAAAGTGTTGGAAAAGTTTGTTAACCAAAGTTGCATAAGAAAGCTAACATTTCTCCTTCATTACGTTTTTGTACATGTGTAGTAGAACGGTATAAGGAAGTGAGAAAGCAACTTTATTGTAGATAGCCCACATCATTTTTGCTTCAAATTTCGAAACATTGATCTTGAAGGCAGCTTTGGGTCTAATGCAATTGATGACAATCTTGTGAAGCGAAATGTTAGAGGTAGACATCTTGGAATCCCTAGGGATTTTGTCCTTTACAAGAAACTTGATGACCTCTTCATTTGAGACATTTATGGACAAAAATCCACTTCATACCACTCCCATAATATCAGCCAACAAATCAATATCAACATCAAAAACTTTTTCACTCATAGTAAATTGAATATGAGTGGGATCCAGGACTAACATGTGTCACGCCCTGAACCTTGAGCACGTGCACATCTCTCGGTGGTCGATACATTTGCGACATCCCAAGACGCGTCGTCGACCCATTCATTTTATTGCACATGCAAAAGCGAAACAAAACCCTCGACAGCAAACAACATGGGATAGAAAAGTAGGATAACAAGTTCACAACCCAAGACACACTTTTATACATAACTAGGTTTATATACAAGACTAGTCTGTCTACCAAAAATATCGACCCTCAAAAAGGAAACTGTCCTACAACCCCCTAGTCGAACACGTTCACCGATCTTTCGGACTCCACAAGCTCCGAGGGCGCTAGGTCCACGATAGCACCATCAAGATGGTCAACTGTACCTTGGCGTCAACTATCACAACGGGAACCTCAAAACCCTGGAGGGTACCAACTCTGTATCCGTTGAGCCCACGACGAAACCACGCCCTAAATTGATGAGGTACCCTCTCATGTAGGCCCTCATCGACCCAGACAATAGTCACTACAAACTCATAGACCTAGACCCCGTGGCCTCTGGGAACAAGGTAGTCAATCACAAGCTCAGTAACCCTTCGAGGCTGACCATAACGAACTGGCAGGGCCATCATCTAGGGACTTGAAAAGATTGAGACCACAACGAGGTGAGACAATGTCTAGGCAAGTTCACCCACTAAACTCCGACTAGGAAGGAAATACGCCTATAGGCAGTCTATACACGCAAAACAGATGACTTACCTCGCCTCAGTTCCCTCTGGCAATATCAGTACAATTCACATACTCAATCAAACAATTAACCCATCAATTCAATCAATACAATCGATCCGTCAATCAATCAATCTATCAATTCAATCAATACTATCGATCCATCAATATATCAATACACTCGTAGGGGTCCTGATTATAATGTCAAATCATTATGACACGTCTCATACCCTTCCACACAATTTTGTCCCATAATTCGGCGCTTTAATTTCAATCAATCACATGTTCCACGTGACATCCCGATTTTCCAATTCTATTTTCAATAAATTGAGACGGGCATTTCGTTAGCACGCATATAGTTCTTTTCCCTGAACTGATCACTCATAGGATGACTAATCTATCAAGTGAAGCCGTCAAGAAATTCTAATGCATCGGACTCAAGAATTTGACTAGGAAACGACATTTCAACCGAGTTAATCTGCAATGGTCATTACGACACAGTTAAAAATCAATTATAGATCGGAGATAGGTCGACTCGACAGAGGCATGTGATCGAGTGTGGGTGATTCCACCAGATTGCACAATTCTTGTCGATTGGCACTAGACCGGCTTTTCTGTCGTTTTGGTACCATGTGTCCATATTTGAAACCTTGAGATTACCCTGACAACCGAGAATCGTCAATGTGTCAAAGATGTACATTGTGGCTTGAATTGATCAACCACAGGTCAAATGCATGAAAATTTCTAACAAGCTGCCCGGTAGATCAAGACGCGATAGTATCGTGCCAAAGTGAAATTAACCGTGAAATTGAGATCGAATTCAGAAATTGAAAGTCATGGTGTGTCACAAATCATTTTAGGATCATTGACTCATCTTCGAAAGATTTTTCATGCAATAAGAGTTTTTCAGCAAAATAACCAAAGCATGGCTAATTTGGTTCGGAAAATTGGTAGGCCTGCTTTTGGCTGTATTTTTTAGATCAAGATGGTTCTATGGTCAAATGATTATGTGAATTGAAGTGTGATGACACTGGATTAATTTTATGGACTTCAATTGGATTCAATTGGAAGGAAATTGAATGAATTGTGTTATACAAGATTTTGGAGAATTCATGCCCCTACGGAAAATGAAATTGGACCCATTGGAATAAGGTTGTGAGAAATTGGAGATAGTGGAGTGTGACATCATCAAGTGATGTCATGGTGGGGCTTGTGCGGCTAGGATCTTGACAAGTGAAGGGTGGAGATTAGCTCTTGAAAAGGTGGTCTTTCACTTTATCTTCTTCCTTGAATTAAGGGACTTGGTTGGATTTTGAAAAGAGGAGAGAGAGTGGAGAAATCAACCAGTTGAGCCTGCCCGACACCCCCTTCATCCGTCGCTCGGCCACCCGTTCGTCGTCGCCGTCCGCCGCCACCAATGTCATTCCTCCTCCGCCCGCGTGACCAGCTAGCTCACACTGTACTTCGCCCTAGTCAGCCCAATTGAGATGCCGTCTGTCGACCAGCAGCCAGCTCGCCGTCGCCAAGGTCGCCGGGAGACCCGCCAGTTTACCGCCGCTTCCTCACGCCGAGTTGCCGCCGCCCGTCTCCGCTGATCTCACGCCTAACCATTCACCGGCGCGCCTCCTTTGGCCCCAAAACAGTAGCTATAGAAATGGGTATGGCAACTCAGTCTTGGCCCATTTTCGCCGTCTTCCTGAGCCCGGATGCTCAGCCCGCCTTGAGGAAAGTCGATCCTCGCGTCAATCCCGTTGTTTTGGTTCGCTCGGCTCGTTAATCGAGTGAGTTTAAGTCACTAAATCTTGATTAGAGGGTTAATGATGCCCTAAATGTGCTTAGTCTAAGTTAAGTAAGCTTAGGTGATTAGTTTAGTTTATTTAATTGTGATTTAGATTAAGAGGTTTGTTTAATTTAAAGCATGTTTAATTAAGGCTAAGAGAGTTTATTTAATAATAAACCTTGATGGGACATAATAGGGTTTTATTTTTTATTTACTTAAGTGTTTCGAAATTCTGGAATTTTTAATAATATATTATATTACGAAATTATTAAAATATTATTATTTAAAAAAAACTTAAAATTATTTCTGACCTCAATTGCTCAGAATTTCGTGCTGATCACTGTTGTGTATTCGGATTTTGAAATTGATGGTTGGATATTATAAATTGAGTGTGGATTGTGAAAAATATGGATATTATTATTTAATTAATTTTCGGAATAAATTTAATTATTTAATAAATTCCGAAAATTATTTCGGGACCCTAAATTCTCAGAATTTCGCGCTGATCACTGCTATGTATTCAGATTATGAATGTGATGATTAGATATTGCAAATTGAGTGATGATATTTGCAATTGATTATTGAATTGTGAAACTGAGTGGTGATTGTGAAAAGTATATAATTTCTTCAAAAAATCCCGAGTGTCAGGTTTGACACCGAAAATGGATTTTAAGTATTATATCAAACAGTGGGGTTTGAAAAATGAAGGTATTGGTTTTTGGTTCGAAGTGATGTGTGCCCACGCACGACTACTTTCTCGAATGTTTTAATACGAAAGAGAGAGGCCATGACTACTATTTTAATCAAAGCATCGAGTGAAATGCAAAGTGTCCGAGGGCCAATATTGAATTGTCGTGTGTTGGTTGAAGACTTGGTCGCAGTAGTGGCTACGCCAACTGGACCTTTATTTTTTTAGAAATGCCGTCAATAGAGTGACGTGGCTCAAGTCGCAGTAAAGGCTAGGCCAACTGGACCCATGCTCCTTCGGAAATGCCGTCAACGTAATGACGAAGCCGCACTCCATGGGGGGAGGCAATGCCTGGCATTAATGTCAGTAGATAGCCAAACTGCGAGTAGGCTATGCCCTTGTATGGCAATGAATAACAATTGGAATGCATGTTGAGTGTTGTTGATGTGTCGGATTATGGGACGGAATCATGTGGCATGGAATGTGACATGTCATAATGATTTAGTCTTATAATCAGGACCCCCGTGGTTGTCGGTTATATGAAAGCGAATGCGTTCTGGTTGTTTAAGTTCGTATTACTGTATGTGGTTGAGTGATATGAATTGTGCTAACCTGCAGGAAGGAACTGAGGCGAGGTAAGTCCTCTATGTGATATGGCTAGGCCACCTTTAGGTATATTTTCTTTTTAATAGGGGTTTAGGGAGTTGAACTTGCTGAGACAATGTCTCACCCCGTTGTGGGCAAAAAATTTCAGGTTCATAGATGGTGGAACCCCCTGAGGCTAATCAATCAAAAGTGGGATCGAAGAGCAAGTCTGACTAGTGGTCATAGGACTGATCCCTTTTGTAGACTACCCCTTTTTGGTATATGTGTAAATCCTAGTGTGGTTACCTGTTTATGAATGAATTGGTTTCCTACTTTCCTATCCTGTGAGTTTTTGTCAGGGGTTTTATAATACATTCCGCTTGCACAATAATAAATGAATGGAGTCGGCGACACTACCTGAAAATGTCGCATTTACATGACCATGGCAGGATGTTGGCGCGCTTGAGGTTCGGGGCGTGACATTCCAACTCAGTTACTCCCGCACAAGCACAATGAACCGAAGCACATCAGTCTTCTAGCGTAGCCAGGCTTCGTCTCCCTCCTTTGGGCACAGCAACATCTATCGACACACATCGGGAACAACATTTCCAAAGGAGTATCGGTCCAAAATCTAGCTTCCGTTGTCCAAGGGCATCCTATATAAGGGCAACGTCCTACCGACACACAAGGACAGGTTCACTTAGCCATCACATGATTAATCAATATCGGCCAAAAACATCATACTTTGCACTCAAATGCCCCAATTAAAATAATGACTTTGCATATTTTCTTCATATTAAAAACACCCGATAAAAAAAATTGTGTATGGGTACACAGTCAATTTGAACCAGAAAAATCGATATCATTCCCTTTAAAATCCTAGTATTTGATATAATCTTTAAAATCATTTTCGGTGTCAAAACCCGACACCTAAGGATTTTCTAATTAAATACTAAAATTTCATAATTTTAGAATAAATAACCAAAATTATAATCACTACTCAATTTGCACAAATTAACATTAAATTGCATAATCTAAACACATAATTACAATCGATGAAAATTCCAGTCACCAGCTATCTCGGTATAATTTCCAGAAAATATAAAATAATTAAATAAATATAAAAAATAATTAAATAATGCAAATTAAATACCATAAATACCAACTTAGGCTGGAAACACTAATCTAGCCACCTAAACGAGCCTAGAAAAATTCCAAACCTATCTAGATAAATGGCACAACTCATTAGCCCTTAATTAGTCTACTCTAACCACCTAAGATGCATAATTAAGCGATTAAATCACTAATCCAATCTAACTAACCACATAATCCCTAATTAGCCTAAACTAATCATCCCTTAAGCATCATTAACTCTCTAAGCAGAGTTTAGCAAGTAAACTCATCGGTTTTGAGATCCGATGAGTTCACGACGACAGGGACGTGGAGGCAGGCGACAACCAAGCCTGGAGCAACAACAACAAGGTCCAAACGGGCCTAAAAATGGGCCACAAGCTCCCAACTAGGGCTGAGCTTCAACCACAGCTTGCTGGGCCGAGAGGGCTGGTTGAGGCTGCTAGCTAGGCTGGAACAGCATGAGACGACTTATGCTTGACAAATATGTAGAGTGCCTTGCTATGCCCCCTACCTTCAACAAGGAACTCCTCATCCGAAAAAGCAATCAAGTCTTTAAGAAGGTTTGATCCCACAAAAACCTCTAGCTTGTCCGCCTTGATCGTTTATGGCACATAAATTTCACTTGGTACCTTTATCAACAACTTCTAATGCACATGGGATATTAGTAAGAATCCGAGCAAAGAGATCTGAGCGAGCATCTTTCGCAACCGGTCGACCATATTATACTCACTTGCTTTAATTACGGCCATAAATTCCTTAGCCTCTTCGTCAATGACAGGCTTTACAGGTTGGGCGCTAGCTTAAGCATAAGTTCGACTGAACCTTGTAACCAAGTCAACATCTAGGTCATAGGACCAAAGTACCGCCTTATTGTTGACATACTCATAAAGCTAAGACATCTCAATTACTATCTCCTCGTCGGATGCATCTTCTAGTGGGGGCAATGTCCATGAGTGAGAGATCTATTTCTTTATTATCAGCATCGAGCGTAGCCTACTCCTCCTCCTAATTGATAACGATATGGGAAATAGTGGAAACTATGCAATTATGGTCAGCATACACGATGATACCATCATCCACCATTTTTGCAACTCTTTCTTTCATCAATGATAGGGGAATATCCTCATGATCTAGATAATATCCAGCTCTCACCAGTCCATTGTAGGCATCCTTCACATGCACCTTCGAGTTCTTGATTCAACCAGCTTCAAATTCCAGGATAGCATTCAGCCTACCCTCATGCTCCGATAACGGATTTTTCTGGACATTTGGCTAAATAGTTTGAAATGAAAAAGCCTTCGTGTCCAAGAGGCTTTGGATTCGGTGCTTGAGGGTGAAACATTCATCAGTTGAATGTCCCAATTCACGGCTATGGTAGTCACACTTCTTTGTCGAGTCATAACCACGAATGCTTTCACAGTTAGGGCATTTTGGCTCGTTAGCAAGCAAGCATTTCTTTAGGAGGATTGCCAACACTTGGATGGAGATCCAGGGAGAGGGGAGAACTACCTTTTATTTTTTGCTTAAGCAAATAATTGACGGCCAGCAATTTGTTGGTGCCTTGCATTCATCTGGATAGCCGAGGTGCAACTAGAACTTTCTTAGCTATAAGCCACGTTCACATCTACAGCAGCCTCTTTCTCTTTCTTAGTAAAGAACCTTTTACTTGATGGCTCAATAAACCATCATTCCCTTATCCCCATCTCAATTTGTTCTCCAACGGGAATAAGTTGATTGAAGTTCTCGACGTACGTATTGGCCATTCGGTTACGAAACTCAGATGAGAGTCTTAACGAACAATTTCATCAACTCCTTGTCAGTAGGCTCAGGAGTAATTTGAGCTGCCAGATTTTTCCATCTCACCACATACTCCTTGAATGACTCGCTCCTTTTTTTCTCCACCCTTTCAAGATCTTCTCAAGAAGGCACAATGTCCATGTTGAACTTATATTGCTTGAGAAATGCGTCAGCCACCTCATTCTATGTGTCGAGAAGGTTCACATTCTTCATCACATACCAGTTCAGTGCGGGCCTCGTCAAACTCGCATGAAATGATTAGATCATGAGGGGCTCATTCTTGACATATTGTGCCATGCGTACATGGTATATCTGCAAATGAGCTTTTGGGTAGGAAGTACAATCGTATTTCTCGAACTCCAACATCTTAAACTTCTTCGGCATCTTGACCTTATCATAAACTGACAAGTCGAATGGAAGTGAACTCTGCGACTCTTGTAATTGCTTCAGTTTTCTCTTCAAGTTTTGCGATGCGTTCATCTTGCTCCGTCTTAGGGACATTGTCAAGCTTAGCCTTTTCAGCAGTGACCAATAGTGGGTCATCTTCCAGCTCAGGCATGTCGTCATCACCCATTTGGGCGTTGTTTGTCTGCTTCGGGACTACTATATCTGGGAGAACGGGTGCAGGAGTCGGATTTGCTTTGAGGGATTGAATTTGAGCTGTCATAAGTTGCATAGAGGTGAGCAACTATTGGAGTTGGTCTTCCATAGCGGACATACTATCATGCATTTCAGTTTAGTCGGTCATTTTTGCTCTCGATCGTGTAATAATGGGTGAACGTGGAGGATCCGTTATCACCTAATTTGAAGAAATTAACAAAAATAAGTATCTCATATGAAACACGCTGGTCCAAGGCAACGACCTAGAAGCTTTTATTCATTAATAGGCTTTTTGACACAGCCTAACAAAATAGAAACTTGAAATGCCCTAAACAAATAAACTAGAAAGGCAAATGACTCAACTTCTTAAATATTAATCTTCAAATGAAAATAACCAGATTGATTCAAGCCATTTCATCTAGCTTGATCAATATACACTCGGGACACCACTTGGCACAATCGTTTATTCTCCTCTTGAACTTTTTCAGCAACTCTTTTGAGATGTCTATTCTCAGCACAGTTGGCAATCTTCAATGGCACCTCCAGTATCTTCGGAAGTAGCTCATTTGGAACCTTGTGTTGTTGAATGTATTTAATTGAGGCATAGTACTTCATTTCTTTGTCGTTCAACTCCTCCTCAAGCCATTTGAGCTTTTGTGAATGACACATATCCCACATTGATTTGATCATGAGCATGGAATCCTCATGGTTTTGATCTCTATCAACGAAGCTTACTCTAAGCGAATCTACTTGCAACACCGGGGGAAGCTCTTGCATGACTTAATACTGATGGGTCACTCTAATCGGATAGTACTCCATTGCTCCAGTGAATCCCAGTAAATGAATTGGGCCAACACCTCAACATGAAAGTCTTGCCACACGAACTTGGAACCACTTAACATGCTATAGGAAACCCTTGGAAGTCCATTTTTTCATGAAAGCTAGCCATCTAAAATAATGGTAATTCGGTGCATATTTTTTGTTGTTCTAAAATCTCATAATAGGGTGATTAGAATTACTAATTTCATGTATAGTCATTAAACCATCAAACCTTTTTATATGAGAAAGAAACCAAATTTGCAAAAGATCATGAGAGAAATGGAAAGTCTTATCACTGCTTCCTTTAAATCGAGCGAGGGAAAGAAAAGTTTCAGCCAAAATAGTGTTTATGAAATTTTTTTCTTCGTACACTTGTTTAATTAATTGAATAATCAAGGGTTAATAGCATTCTTGCAGTAAGGAAAAACTATAAAACCCAAAGAAAGTTAAAAGAAAAACCCTACACATTTGAAATGAAGTGCAATTTGGACATGTATTGCGGTGAGCCTTTAAAAAATTTCTTATATTGTCCTCCTTAATTATGAAAAAATCAGATAATGCCACAACGGGATCTATTCCGATGGGTAGACTAATTAATTCAGCTTTCAAGGATTTTTCTATGGCAATGCTATACTCTTCCAAGGTGAGAGTGAGCTCATGCTTACCGCCGAAGATAAAAGTAGAAGTCTCAAGGCACCAACAATAGGCAAGTGCTTGGATGAAGCCGCCATGGATGTTGATATGTAGCAATGTAAGTAGTCAACTAATGTGTGACTCTACAAATTGATGGCCAACTTAGTCTAACTTGCCCCACCATGTGCTAAGCTCTTCCTTTGGAGAAAGAATAATTCAAATGTCCGGTATTCCCATTGTATATTGACTAAGACTCAGGACAATCCTAATGCAATAAACCGACAAAATGATATAATAAAGTAAATAGATTGCAAGGGTGCGAATTTAGAAAACTTACTTTACCAATAAACAATGGGCAATCACAGAGACATGCGCATGGTAAGTGGCTCGATTTCTAATTTATAAGGCTTAACAAAGTAGAGCCACAATGATGATCAGACTAGCCATAGGTGTGCGGACTATGTCGGGTCCTCATAACTCCGGCTTGGTCAAAGAGCCGACTTGATTCACGGGCATGCGAATCAAGGTGGGTACTCTTGACACCAAAAAAGAAATTTTGAGATTAAGATGGGCAACTCATATGCGGCTCAAGTCCAATGTGTGTGCCAAAGTGTAGTGTTAATACAAAACATGCACAATAGTTTATATTAAACAACACTTTATATATGAAAATAAACCATACATTCCTACATCTCATTGCAAAACAAAGGTTAACAAATACTTCCCATTATGCCTCCCATCTTACAAAAACATTTAACACCCTAAATGTTAAGGACGTACCTGAGATCTTTACTGTCAAACAAAAATATTTTTTCAAATAGAAGAGAAAATTAACCTAAGTCCATTAAGAGTTTTAACTCAAATCACTATTGGAGTCACCAAGCTATCGCGATCTAAATTTCGGATGCATCACCTACAATTAGGCTAATGGACTACTAAGTCTAAACTTAGTTCGGGCTCTCTTAAACCCACACCAATTCGCAACTTAGGTTCAAATATTTAGCATACAAAAACTAATCAGTTTACGGTAGGTCGATTAGACACCTAAGTAAAATAATCAAATAATTATTTTACTCCTATGAACAAAAAAATTTAGGTATAGAAACTTGGTTACACTAGATTTTTTTTTTTTTTTTGGTAACGGGTGGTTACACTAGATTTTTCTAACTTTCTCTTTTTATTTCGAAAAAATGTTTTGCAAGCAACTTGAATTAATTTTAATTCACTTCCCTAACATGTGAGAAATTAACTTCCCTAACATGTGAGGTGATCACCACCAATTTAACACTCATATAAAGTAGTGAATAAATTGCAAGACTTACCTCATTGCAACGAAAGTATCTACAATCAATCTAGATATAATTTCTAATCAACATGTAATTACTCAATTTTTTTAAAGAATTTTTCTCTTGCTTAATAAAATCTTATTTATATGCAATGCAATCTAAGCAAATGACCTAATTCTAATGACGGACAATTTTTAACTAAATGGACCTAGCAATAATAGTTAAATGACATGCATTTCATAAATCTAAAAAGCCATGCAATCTATCTAAAAGATTTATCTAAACTTAAAATTAAACATGCAATTTTATCTTAATATGTAATAACGTGCAAAGAATACCTCTAGTTTTTTTTTTCTTTCTTTTCTATGAAACTTGAAATTAAAATTGTCACATAATTAAACGTGCAACTTAAAGTTTAAAAAAACTAACATCCTAAATAAATACATTTTCGACTCAAACCACACAATGACAAATCACAGAGCAAGATAAAATTGATATCCAAAAATTGACGAACCATATTTCATGCGTGAGATCAGATTGGTCAATTTTAAATAAATTGCAAATCAAATTTTGAGGGATTAGCAATTTTCCAAGCGATTGAAAATCGGAGTTCGGGCTCGAAAATCGAATTGTCAGTCCTTTATCAATCTTACAAGGAATAACCACCCGCGAGGGTGGTTCCGCTGGTAGGCTCCAGGACTTCCACGATGGAGGCAGGAGTTCCGAAGCCCCTGCGACGCAAGTTGCAGGGAGGCAGGTGTAACACTTGGCGACTTACCCGAGGTGTGTGGGTGGTGGTTTTTTACGTGCCTCCTCAGGAGTTTACTCCCAGCTGTTAGCTGTGCGGGGTTTCTTGATCAAAAAAAAAAAAAACTTACAAGGAATATTTCAAGTAAATAAATAAAATGAAAAATAAAATAAAAAGAAAAAAGAAATCTACCTAATTGGGATTTTTCTAAATCTGGGTCAACCAACGGCGGCTCGACGTGGCCCAAAAAAGGAGGCTGTGATGGTGGTTCACCGAGGGTGATGGGTTGCCGTTTAGAGTGGGGGGTTGGTCGTCGGAGCTCCGGCGAGGGCGGACTGGCGGCGTTGGCCGTTTAGAGTGGGGGTTGGTCGTCGGAGCTCCGGCGAGGGGCACTCGGGCGGAATAGCAGCGACGCTCGGGCAGAGAGCTCGGGTCGCTGGTCGGATGCGCTGCAGGCGTCGGGTCGCTGGTCGGAGCGGCACGGGCGGAGGCCTGCAGACACAGACAAAGCAGGACAGCAACAGCGTCGCCAGGGCGGAAGGGAACAGCGACGCAGAAGCGTCGAGTCGATGCGGATCGGCACGACGGCAGCTTCGACAGGCTGCTGGTGTCACGGCTGGCGCGGGCGGCAGGGATAGGCGCGGCTTCAGCAAGCGTTGGCGAGGGGGCTGGGACCGAGGCGCGATGAAGCAGAATCGGAGACGTAGCGACCGGCTCAAGCTCTGTCGGCATCGGGAGTAGCGACGGCGAGGTGGAGCTTCGGACGGTTGCAAGGCAGTGGTGGCGCGGTGAGGCACGGCGACGCTGTGCAGGGATTCAGTCACGGCGGCAGAAGGGCACGAGAAGGAGAAGAGTAGCTCCTTTATTTATTTATTTTTCCTTTTTTTATCTGGTTTTTCTCTCTCTCCTGTCACTCTCACGTCTCCCTCACTGTTCACTTTCTGCCGCTCACGTCTATTCTCCCACTCTCCTTTTCCTTTTTTGACTTTTGTTGTTTTTTTCCTCGAACGAAGAGGAGCCCCCCATTTCTCATCGTACATGGTTCCGGCAAACAAAATGTGATCTTGTCAAATATTTCATCTCTTTTTCAATATACACAAAGATTACCTATAATCTCTCAATCACAAAAATCTTTTTTTTTTTTTTTTTTGGTGAAGATCACAGAAATCTTTTTACTTTCCTCATCTCCTTAATATTATTCACTGACTTCATTGCCTATTTGCTAAAGATAAGATTACAATGCGATTTTTTAAATTCCAAAAATTCACCGTAATATCATATCAAATCTCCATTTTTAGTCATTAGAAAAAAGGGCTCAAGCAAATTTACTCCTTTTGTGGGCTTAATCCAATTCGTCAAATTAAAGTTCAAAACTACTAATTCAAACTCACCTGTCACTAGCCCAATGCAAATACAATAATAACAAATAAATGTACCTAAAATTATATGATATGCATTCTATTATTATTATTATTATTATTATTATTATTATTATTATTATTATTATTATTATTATTTATTCCATAATTTTTATGCAATAAATAAATAATCGAGTCACCAAAATTTAGGTGTTAACAACCGTGACACTTGCGTTTGTGATTCTTCCTCCTTTGCATAAATATGTCTAGTGAACCTTTTTATGTTTCACCAAGGGTAAAATCTCTTGGAAAATTGGAACTAATCCCTACAAAACTCATATCAGAAATAAAAGTGTACCTAAATATGTAAAATCTCTTGCCTTTTATGTTCCACCAAATGTAGTTTATTTTACGGAAAATGAACTATTTGGAAATTTTTTTTTAAATGATTGCTTGAATTATTTACTACAATGAATGAATGAAAAATATTTTCCTTCTCCATGAAAATGTTTAGATATAAATTGTTATAGATAATGAAAATATTTTTCATTGATTAATTATTTTAAGAGATATGAGTATCATTTTTAAGAAAATATTTTTTAAATCATTCATTTGCTACGAAACAAATGGAGCTTTAGAAGAACAAGACATAAGAGAACCAATACATAGCAATGAGAAAAAAAGATGCCTTTTGTTGATCAGATATTAAGGTCCATCCCTTGTCTTTGCTGTCAATTTCCATCCGCATATCATGCATTAGATTACGCAGAATCAATTACCAAGAGTCAAGGATTATACTGATTTCTTTTTCTTTCATTGTCAAAGTGCCGACGCAAAGTTAATGTGAAAGCAGACTAATGATCAAATTGAAATCCAGTTTTTTTCATGTGGGTATGTGCTATTTTGAGGCATTTGCAAAAGTGTTAAACATAGTGCGGATGTTCAATGGTAGCACAGGGACATTTCCAGGAGGAGACTGAAAGGAAAGAACCCGGAAGATAAACAACTTTATCAAAGTAGACTGCTAAAACTTCTAAAAGATCAAGACTCTTCTCATTTTTAGAATTAAACAGACAGACTTAGCCCAACAACAGGCTTTTTAAAAATAATATTGAAAATAGTTGCTTATGCAGATTAGGTTGTCCATTAGGAAAAAAAGAATACCATGTTGCAAAAATAAAAAATAAAAGATAAAAACCACTGAAATAAGCATTCCGTCGTGGTTACCGTAATAGCGCTTGTCTTTTACTTTGGTTGTTAGTTCTTTTCGTTGATTCTGTTTTGCATTGAAATTTCCTGGAGCTCTTTCTTCCTGGGCAGGTGTCGCCTCATACAATTCAAAGCTACCCTAACGTTCGCAGACCGAGGAAAATAGGATAACGTTTGCATCTTATATAAAAAGCTCCAAATCCTAAATGGACCTTTCTCAATTTTTTATTTTTAATGATAACTACTAATTTTGAGTCAGACTATGAATTCCTCTCACTTTCAAAATTTTCATTTTACTTGCCACTCTAAAGTGAGACGAATTCATAGTCTGAATTTTCAAATAGCAATTTCAAAGGCCGAATCTTCCTCTATAGCATTTCTTTTAGAACCTTGGTCCCATCGCTCACATACATGCCACTCTAATAGCATAATGGAGTTCAGCTTTGAGGTAGAATTGGCCAAAAGAAAAAGGAAGAAAAATTAGGACAAAGGAGTTAATTACCCACTTTTCAAATTTTCTCTTAAAGGAGTCCTTATTTATCTTCTAATATTTAAATTATCAACTGATTGGTACTCTTACATTGAATATGCTGCATCAACATAAAAACAAAAAACTAATTAATTATCAAACACTCAATAATACCATACACTTAAATTAAAATAATCACACTATTGCAATACCCCTATTTACGTATTTTATACAAAAATCTCAAAATTTATAAAAACAAGAATAGGAACGCTAAATTAATTGAACCTATTTATTGTCTAATTATAAGAGAACTAATACAAGTTGTTTGTGGAAGTCAATTGATGCTTAGGCAAAATTTGTTTCTAACTATGCTAGTAATGAAAGTAGATCTTTAGGCATTCCAAGTTAGGGGTGTGTATGGTCCGGGTGGGCGGTTCCCTGCCTAGAACTGAGAATCGTCCGCTAAACACCGGTTCCAAAAAATTGGAATTGGGAACCACCCGTTATTGCATGGATCCACTCGAGAACCGGACCGCCGGTCCGGTCCGATTCCCGGGTGGATCCATGGAACCGGTCTCACCAATAATAATATCATTTTCCAAATCCCGCTGTGAGTATCTTTCATATCGAGTAATATTTTTCTTTAAATCGAACCGGCTTAATTAAGGGTACCATTTTTCTTAATTTTATTGGAAACACTACCAAATAAGAGAAATAGGTTTTTTTTTTTTCCTATTTTTGAATCATTTTAGTTGACATCTAAAATATTCTTTAAGTTCAAGATTTTTGATAATTGTCATATGTAGATCATCTTTTCTTTTATCCTCTAACAATGCTCAATCTCTTACAATATTTGCTTTACTGAATTTTTTTTGTATAAACAATTATACCAGTACTCCACATATTTTTGAACATAGCGTCATATGTGAGTCCCAAAAATATTCTTTGAATGAGCCATTTGTTGAATTGTTGAAAGACAGCTTACACACTTTACTAAATTCTTATTAAAACATGAAAACCATGAGAGGAGATGGAGTCTTAAAATTTAGATTTGCTAATTAGTAATTTCAAATTTTAGTTTAATATTAAAAATTAATATATTATTATAATATAATCGGTATGGTTCAGGTGGGTGGATCCGCCCATGGCACCAAGAACCGGACCAATACCCACCGGTTTTCATAAATTGAAACCGGGAACCGAATCAATTCCCTTAAGAACCACCGATTCCAGGCGGTTCCGGGCAATTTGGGCAAGTCCTGGTTCTTTTGCACACCTCTATTTCAAGTTCAATAAAAGCAATAAAAATCTTAATAAATTATGTTACTCAAATTAGATGGAATCAACGGAGGTGCTATATTGCACACCAATTTGACTAATTTTTTAGGATTGAATGTATTCGAAATAAGTTGCACTTACCTTCTTCTCCTTTTAAGATTGTTGTCAGAATGAAAGTGGATATAATAAAAGAAACGATTGTATGCCAATCTTTAATTTGCTGTGTAAATAATAGTCAATGCTAGATTACAAAGAATTAAATAAGAAATAATCATAAATTATTATAGAATCCATTAATTCAAGAATTTATGATTCACAATTTTTTTTTTTTTTTTGGAGGAATCAGAACTTGCACCGACACATCGCCAGAACCCTCAGGTGACACTTAAGCGGGATGACCCACTACCCCGAGTCACACTTAATATGTCTAGCGCTTCCTTGGGTTTGACCCTTCACTTCCTGGGGAGATCGCGTGGCGCTATCCAAATGCGGGCCGCCGCGGCCAGGTGGTGATTCACAACAAATTTTTATTCTCACAGTATCTCAAAAATTGGTATTCTAGTAAAGTCCCTATAATAATAGCAGTGTAGGATCTACATGATCATTTCTCATAAGTTTAGTTATTGAAGGAAAATTTCCTGAAGCGCGGGAAAAGAGAGGCCAAAACTGGAAGGTGTAATAGTTAATAATTTATTGCAACTAAATGCATCCTCGTGTATTTGTCCTTGAAGGCTTCTTTGGACAGGAATCTTGCCGACAACACGGGAACGCTTAAGCGATAGCTTCTTGTCAGATATCATTTCAATCGTCTGGCGTAATCGAAAGCCAAGATGGGTGCGTTCCAGTCCCGCATGTGATGATAAGCTACGCGATGATCTCCTCATGGGTCCCTGTCAAATCCTTCTGTCTGTTTCTTCCAGTGCCTTGCCTATATGCTTGAAAAAGAAGCGACCATCTTTTCATTGTTAATTTCACGGGTGGGTCTTCTTTGCCACTCTAAATGCGCTGCAGCTGTCTGAAGATTGCAAAACAGCACTGTCTTTTATGTTAGGTTTTATTTATTTTCATTGCTTCTACGTCGTAATTCCCCCAGATATTTTCTGACTCCGCGGCAGGTATCGCCTTAGGTTACTGTTCCCTGTCAATGAATCAAACCAATAAAGAAAGGTTTGGCATACAGAGCCGATGACCTTTCCTTACTAACAATCACCAGATTCTTTTTTTCCTTCGGCCCTAAGAAAAAGGTCCGCTTTCCTTGATTTAAGGGAAATAAAGTGGTGATGAGACTACGCTCGTACGATAACACTCACTATCGCTACTCATTTTATAAAATATAATAAGATGGAAGCCCAACTAAATCTCATAATATTAAATAAAAGTAAGTTCAAAATTATTGATCTCAAAATATTAATAAACTCAATTTATTTGAAATTTAAGTATTTTTAAGAGTCAGGGTAATATGACGATTGCACATATAGGAAAATAGCTTGTGCAAAACATTCTTAAACTTCTATGGTTTGAAAAGTTCTGTTGAAGTCCTAAACTTTATATATTTTCTCTAACAAAAAGCCAAAAACTTGAATTTGGTATACTCCTTAGAAATATTCATTTTAATATTTTCAAGGACAAGTGATGCTGATCGATGTGGTGTTGCATGTAGCATCGCATTAGAATAAGACCCAATTTATTGGGGGGGGGGAGGGGAGGGGAGGGGGAGGGAGGGGGGACGAGTGACGCTAACAAGTTGCTACATTAAAATGATCCATACCAAAAGAAAAAGAAAACCAAAGGTATGGAGACAGTAAAGATCGGGATAGAGTTGAGAAAACAACTACTAAGAACGTGAAGAGAATAGTGGGAAAAGGAGAAGATAGTCAACCGAGCTTCAATCTCTTTAAATACTTGAAACCGAGGATAACGATAACACACTCAGCTATCCACTTATCCTTTCGCTCTGTGTCCTACGAATACGATTTCCATGTTTTCGTAATTGCCCCCAGTCAAATTGCAGATATTTGAATTATTAGGATAAATATTTTAAGCATCGTTTAATTTGACCCCACTATTTTGACCTCAACAAATTAACTTATTTTAACAACAAAATGGCCTCACTAAAACCTTTGAAACCCAAGTTACAATGGAAAAATTCAAACTTAAAATCCACGAGATGTTCAAAATTTCAAATTACTTTTAAAATAAACATATGTAATAAATCTTGGCACTTTTGTACTTAAAAGTTTCACTTTTTCACGATGTGGTTTTGGATAGTATTGAATTTATGTAATGATACATTCAACTGAGGTAGATTTGAGGATATTTTAAAGTTATATTTTGTTAATGAGAGCCTCAAGATAATAATTAAATAGCCACACAGACAAAAAGTTTATGAATTTTATTTCACTTCTTCTCTTGTATTATGTGTAATTAATGTATTGAAAATTGAAATATTTCTTATCATGTATGTTTAATTAGTGTCTCGAAGACAATTCTTCACTAATAACAAAACTCTCTTTTAGTTAGCTTTGAGCGAATTTATGACAATAATGCAATTGTATTGCATGATCTAGCTCAATCACATATGACTAAATTGTTATGCCAAATTTTTCTTAGTGACATTTATGTGCATATAACTTGCTGCCACAATTCTTATATGTGTGCATGGATCTGAATGTAGTTAAAAGGATGTTCTTGAGTTGATTTTAGACTATTTGAACAATTCAGTAACTAGTTATGTTGTGACTCAATTCGATCATGAGAAAGAATTGGTAAGTTTAACAAAAATGAAGATTGTGGATCAAATTAACATTTAAGTTTAAAAACTAAAATATCAATGTTTAAAATTTTAATGATGATAAAAAATTTAGATTCATGTATCAAATTTCTTAATAAAAAACAATTTAGCATTTTACTTATTGACCTCACTGTAAAATAGTCTTATCCCTGCCGTTGCTAGTCGAGCAGTTTAGTTTTCTTTCAATTTTACGTACGTTTTTGCCAACCCATCTTAAATTGAGAAACGTGGACTTGATAAATTGATCAATGTCCGGACGAATCAGAATCGGATTTGTTTTTCCAAGTGGTCAGAAATTTAGAATTATGCCCTGTGCAATTTCGTGGGTCCCAGGTGTTTGGCACTAAATTGGGTGGCTGGTGTTTTCACGCGCGCTAGATATTTTCTTTTTGAAGAATTGCTCTCGTCCACAAGATGTGCATGGACAGCAAGAGAAGAAAAAAATCTCCAAAGTCCTGGCTGCGCTATAAATCTTGGAGAGAAGGGACGATATTCATATTTAAGAGCCTAAAGATGGATCGCCATCGCGTGAGTATAACTATCGAGGATAATGAAATCTGGGAGCAGAGAAGGGCCAGATTGAAAGCGCTGGAGTGGTTAAACAAACCACACCGCCCAGCAGAGCTCAAATGGCGTGTAAGTCCGCGGCTACAAGCCGCCGCGAAAGAAGGCAACGTTGACAACTTCATCGAAGCCCTCGAAAAGTATTCCGCGGAAGAGGGGGTCCCTTTGTCCGAGATCATAGACATACAGGGCCCTTCTGGGAACTCGTTGCTCCACGTCGCAGCAGGCATCGAGAATTGCGACATCCTTCGAGCCATCCTCGAGGTCATCCCCGACAAGCGGCGCACCACTGAGGCGAACTTCCGAGGGGACACCGCGCTCCATGTCGCGGCGAGAGCCGGGAGGATCCACGCAGCCAAACTCCTCCTTGACTGCGATGGGATCGTGGACATAGCGAACGACGCAGGCAACACGGCACTGCACGAGGCTGTGAGGAACGGTCACTACGAATTGACCCGTATGCTCCTGAATCTTGGGTCAAATTTGGTTTATAAGGAGAACAGAGAGCGTAAGTGCCCGCTGTACTTGGCAGTCGAGACAGGAGACTTGAGGAGTCTTGTGCTTTTGATGGAAGCAGTGGATGGAGAGAAAGTCTCTTCATTGGAAGGCATGTCGCCAGTCCACGGAGCCGTGATGCACCAAACGATAGGTCGGTGATCTTTCCTATGGCTCTCCTTCCAATAAATATTTCATTCGGACCATATGCATGTCTACTTTCGTTCCACATGAGCCGTTGAACTAAAAGTGTTTTATTTTTTTATGATACCAAACAAAGTTTGGGCCCCCAATTAAGATAAGAGCTAGAGTAATGAGACAAATAAGAAGATTGAGCCAAAATTAGGACTCTAAGTAAAAGTTGGTACTTTTATATGTTGAATCAAGATAAAGTTTGTACTTTCTAGTGCCTACACCAATTACTAAAAATTTCCTATAAATTTTGGCCTAGGAGGAGGCAGATTACAATATGTTTGGACTTGGGTAATAGCAAGACTTACCCCTAAAAAATATTATAAATTTAGTACTTCAATAGCAGGTACTCATAGTACAATCCATTGTAGATGCTAAACCGCTTTTATTTTTGTCCAAGGACCTTTTGTAAAACAGGAAGAGACTCATGTCATGGCTGCCCTTGATTACTCAAATGCGGCAAACTACTACTTGGAAATGAATGTTTCTATGCTTTGAAGCATTCTCCATTGTCTATACTGAAATTATCCCCCTAAAGTTTAGATTTTAATTATGGATTCCATGAAATATCGCATTTTTTTTTCTATTGTTTGAAGAAAATATAATAGCTAGAGTCACCAGACCCTTGGTTATGAGCATGGCACGTATTCATTTCTTTGCTGTTTTGTAATGAAATAGAAATGCTGAAAGAGATGTCAAAGCGGAAGAAAGAGTTATTTTATTTAAGTGATGCTGGAGGTGGTACTCCCCTCCATCTAGCAGCATATGTGAATTACGTCGTTGGAGTCAAATTCCTGGTTAATGAGTTCACTTCGAGCTTCGTTGAATACGATAAAGAGGGCTATCTTCCGATCCACGTCGCATGCAAGATGGGTCATCTTGAAACAATCAAGAATTTGCTTCAACATTGGCCAGATCCAGAAGAGTTGCTAAATTTTAAGGAAGGGCAAAATATACTCCATGTTGCGGCAAAGTATGGAAGGGCCTCCGTAGTGAAGTACATACTTAGCAATCCCGAGCTTGAGAAGCTCATAAATGTGAAAGACAAGTTAGGAAATACGCCTCTACATCTGGCCACATTGCAGTGGCAACCCGAAGTTCTACTATCTCTCACCCGAGACAATAGGGTTGATCTTAAGCTTGTAAACAACAGCAATTTGACGGCTCTCGACATTGTAGATGAGCAACTAAAAAAAGTCGATGCTCCACTTCACCAGGTATTAATCTCCACATATTGAATTAACAGGTTATCTACTTTTGTTCTCCACTATTGTTTTAGCCGCTTCCATTGTGGGAGAGATGGAAGTAATTAAAGTTTGAACTACCTAAGTAGTTACCGAGTGGAATTTAGTTTTTACCGTAAGCTTAGAAAATATTGCATTTGCAAGTTTGTGTATCGCTTGAGAAGGTTTCATTTTTCCAAACTCCAAATCTATCTTCATGGATAATTAATAGTCTTGTTTATATGCTTGACTAGAGCTTAACACGAACGATATTATTATCTGCTGGAGCACCTAGAAGCAAAGACAAAGCAATTTGCCAACCAAAAGGCTTAGGCCCGGGGAGTGATTTGGAGCCTCCAGATTTGGATAGACTTAAGGACGAGGCCAATTCCCGTATGGTCGTGGCAACGCTAGTTGCTGCTATGACCTTTGCTGCTGGATTTTCTGTTCCTGGAGGATATAAAGATACCGAACCAGATGCGGGAATTGCTACACTATTGAACAAACCCATGTATGACGTCTTTGTGATTTGCAACACTGTCGCCATGTTCAGCTCAATA
Organism: Eucalyptus grandis; assembly: GCF_016545825.1. NCBI lineage: Eukaryota > Viridiplantae > Streptophyta > Magnoliopsida > Myrtales > Myrtaceae > Eucalyptus > Eucalyptus grandis. The sequence continues at coordinate 50,797,967 of NC_052619.1, read as the reverse complement.
ATTTCAGTTGTGATCCTTCTGTGGAGACAGATCAATGATTCACACGCCGTGCTTCACGCCCTTGGAAAGGCAAGGCAACCACTGCTTGTAGCTCTTGCCACAATGTCCATGGCCTTCATGGCAGGGGTCTACGTGACCGTAAGTAAACGCACTTGGATCGCAGTTGTCACCTTGATCATCGGAATTAGTGCCCTCTTTGTTATCTTGAGTCTTTACATGGCCTTGTTTGTTCCACTTGGGTACAAATGCCGTCTTGTCCAGCTCTTGGGTGACTACATCCTTAGAGCTGGTATATCAATTTCAAGAAGTGTGAGCGTAGAAAGGGCTGCGTGGCAGCCTGAGTATCCTCTTGGGTCCCTCAAACTTCATGCTAGGTCTCTAGAAATTGATCCGGCACCATCAACAAATGCCACCTATGGAGAATCATGACATTGGGCATGTTAAATTATATTTCAAGTTTGAACCATTTACAAAACCTAATCCAATTGGACGAGAGGGATCAATTTATTAAACCGTCGGAAAGAAATTCAGTGAATATCTTGAAGGACATGTAAATATATTGTTGCGATTTGTTTTGATTGGGTTGTATAAATATCCAAGCCTGACCGCAGAAAGAAATTTAAGAAAGGGAGCTTCAGTTGTAGTTAAAAAAAAAAAAAAATTCTCTGGCACTACAAGATAAAATTAGGGGGCTCACATATTCTATTTATTAATATATACTTAATTTTATGGGTGGATCTTTGTGAGAGAGAGAAATAAAAAGCAGGGGTTTTGCTTTGATTCTTCTTGTCTGCCACAGCCGCACGAAGGGAAAAGAAAAGAAGTGTACAGAGATGCTTCATGGATAAGCCATAGTGAAGTTTTTGCTTTGGGCTAGAACACCTGATTTGTGCCGTATCTTTTACATTTGTTTATTTATAAATATTTTATGTTTGAGTTTAAGTTTGTTGTGAAATATTTGAGTGTATGAGCAATTGTAACTATAAATCTATGATTATAATAGATTATTTACGGCCGGCTTTCCATGAGTAGATACTGAACCAAATCAGGTAAATCTTTGACGTCATTGTCTCTCATTTATTTCTTTAGTGATTTCGCATTAATTTAATTATGTTAGTTTTGGTGTTATGTGATCACTTTACTTTCAAAGTGATTTTTGCCTCAATTATGGAGCTTCAAGGTTAAGCAATGTCATTTCTAGGATAAAACATTCCACTCGTACTTTTCTTTTCAGCTTCTCTTGAATTCCATAAAAGGTTCTAAATGAGCGAATTATACATTTAAGAGAGGTCAAAGAATATTGTAATTGCAATAATTTGTAAAACACTCTCCCCTATTCTCTATAATTATTACATCGTGCAAGATCTCTTGGATAAAAAAAAAATGTCTTTTCACTCAAAATGGTACATTTTCAAATGGAATTCCACCGTCTATAACGGCTCGAGTCAGACTTCGAAAGGATATTAGAAGATATAGACGCTACTCATCAGTCTATTGGTTCTCTGAAGGCTCTATAGCCCTAACTTTTGGAAACAAAGTTTCATTTTTAGGTAGCTATTTGCCAAAAACGGTTATGTTTTGCCTTGATAGGGATGTAATGAACCAATTGATGATTCTCGTGCCAGTAATAATGTTAATCTCTCTCTGATGTACATGCGTGTGTATAATACTCTAGATATCAAATGTTAAACCATAAAAACAGGGAAAATATTCAATGATTTGCAAGTGTCACGTCGCTAGCTAATGTGGCGAGAATTTTTTTTATCACATCCACTCAGTTCGCAGTGCTGCCCATCATGGCGGCTTGTCCATGGTATCTTGACCTCGCCGCAAGACATGCGACCATTGACGAGCCGCTGTCATATCTGAACGCATGGCCAGATTTATGAGTTTGGCTCTGTTTGTTATTTACAATGTAGATTTTGTAGTCGGCTTCATCAAGGTTCTTCGCCAAATCTAGCAGTTTTTGGCTCTGTCTTCTATTGCAGTCTCTATGGCTGGCTCCATCAAGGGCCATGGTCGTCGCGGCGACCTTGGTCAAGCAGAGCCATTCCCTTTATTTTTTCCGTCAAGCTTGCGGTCTCCATCGGGATTGTCGCGGCTAGATTTGGAGGCATAAGGGAGGTGAGGCAACAAAGGTATAGGGAGAAAAATCGTGCTGGGTGCAGTGGCCACGGCAGGACGTCAAGGATGGAGGTTGCGATAGCTTGGGCAGTGCAGATGACCAAAACAAATTCTCATTTGGCTGGGCAAATAGTGGTTGTGTTGGGAGTACGCATTAGCATTCCGATACTTTCATTGTGGAGATCGCCAAGGGGGAGCACAGATCTAAGGCAGTCAATATTTAAATGGATTCACTTTCACTCAAAAACTTAAGTAAATAAGTTAATAGATCAATTATGATTTATTAATTGCTTCACACCACACCAATTTTTTGATGTAAGACTTCTGTAATATAACTCATATATGCATCCTAACAAGGTGGATGGACGAACAGATAGTGGCTGGATGGAGGGGGAAGACAAATAAAAACAAGATTACTATTTTTTATTTTATTTTAGTTTATTTGAGACGTATGTTAATTTGTAAGTGGCTCTATTCACAAAAATGATCAGCAAATCAACTAACCATGTGGTACTCGTACTCATGATATGATATACATACCAAATCAAGCATAAGTTATTTCATTTCAATAAAGTTTTACACATATTAAAAATACTTAGTTGATCAAGAACATCAAATCAAACACCAACAATCCATCCCATTGATCAATCTTAATGAAATCACCCATCAATGGTCTATTCCGTTGACTAATCTAATTCCCAAAATCCAATTGCGGTCACCCCTAATTCCCCATGACAAAGTTGACCAAGATTCCCCTTGGCTATTCTCCACTTATATCGTTGGTGGCTTGGCACACAAAGATCTTAAACAATTCGTATACCCATAAACCCCTTAGTGGGTTTAGAAAACATCAACAATGAAAATCAAACCCAAACCCACCATTCAATAATCCACAAATCAAATAAAATTTTTATATCATTACCCTAAAGGCATTTCACAAACCAGATTCATAAATCAGTTCATATAACCCTTCGCAATTCATTTCATAAACCATTTCTCAAACTAATCACAAATATTTTTATCAAACTACATACTTTCTTTTTTCTTTGCTTCTTCTTTCCTTTTGCTTCTATTCCCGTTATAAATATGCAAGTTCATCCCCTTATTGATTGGTCATTTTTTTTTTATTGCGAGTGCCTACCCTTTTGACCAAGTCAAAAGCCAATTATTCATTTTTTTTTGTCAAAAGTAATAATATATTGAGTTTTGAGCCAAACATTTACACAAGATTCGGTGCCATAAAACTTGCACTCATGAAGACAATAAGTCTAAACGAGTGGATGGGAGCCGGATGCAAAAGAACTCCGCATGAGCGGCCAAAGTGAATAACAGCCTAAACAACAGGCAAACGAGGAAAGATGAGGCCACGCATGGCCAAAAGAAACCCAACCTCGACAAAACAACCAAAACAAAGGACAGACAATAAAGAAATAAAACAATCACAAAATACCAAGGAGGGGTCACTGCCTTAGACGAACAACAGCCAAACCAGTCAAGGTGAACACGGCCCCAGCTGAAGGAAGAAGGCGGAAGGCCTTCATACAGCAAGTGCCTGAGAAGGCAACGAATGTGATCCAACCACAAGCTGTCTCTGAACCACTCCAAAGAACACTAAGGATCCGCCGGATGAGGAGAGAAGATGCAAGGATCTATCCCCCAGTTACGCTGGAGTCTTCTGCTTCTTGGATTATCCTCAACGTTTCTGAAAGTTAAGGCCTTGTCCTTCATCACTTTGATGAGATGATTTTTAATCGCCGCAACTGCGACCGTGTGATCTTTGAAGAGTATGTTGTTCCTGAACCTCCAAATAAGGTGGCAAAGAGCACCAAAATTTCAAGCTAGTGGATTACACTACCAAATTTCAAGCACTACCACAACACTTGTATATTTCTCAAAAGAGAATACAATTAGTTACACAGAGCTAGTAGATCACACTATTTGTATACTTCTCAATAGAGATTACAATTAGTGACAAACACTCTTATTAAATGAACTTTCTCACGCCTCAAGAGTATGAGTGAATCAAAAGTAAAGCTTTCTTTGGTAGTAGTTGTTCTCATGACTTGTGATTTCTCTATCATGCATTGATCTTATAGAGTATTTCTTTACAATGAACCTAGCAGTGTTGTAGCTTCCACAAATAGAGTTCCCCATATTAGGAAATAGTCCTTTTCACCAAAGTGATTGAGGATTGATTGGGTTCTCCCTTGTTTATGTGTTTTGGAGTTCCAGGCCTATAGCTTGCCATTAACAATCCTTGAGACTTGGATCGAATGTCAAAGGAACATTTAGGTCTTCAAATGTGTCATCACGTGACACAAATTCATAGGAGGTAATATAGCCAGTTACTCATTGTAGTGATTTGTGAGTTTATCTAAGCTTCTCGTTGGTGGTCAAGTTACATAAACCTTTCCATTTGATCTTCCGGTGGAAATTAGTGACCAAAAGCTCTATAGATCTATTCCCCTTATGATTTTTTCAAGACTCCATGAACTTACCATTCCTCCAACTTGTTCACCCTTTATTAAGGTACTTCTACACAAGCCTTTCCACTTGCAATTTAGAACTCATTGATGGTGATAGAGGGTCCTTTATATCATTGCAACTTGAAATAAAACAACATATGCATTTACCAAGTAATAACAAGAATTAGATGGTTTGGTCAACTTTAAAAGATCATAGAAGGCTTTCTCAAAAAGAAAGTCGTGACTTGGAGCATGACTTTGAGGCTAAAAGAGCAATATTCACTAGAGGAAGAGTAGAATGCGGGGATTGAAAAATTGAGAAGATGTGTGAAAATTTATGGGATAAAAACATCAAAGTGCCATAGTTCTTGTATGATATTTACTTGAGTGCTATAATTTATTTTTTGATCACTTGAGTGTTATGACTTTTAATCAAGGTTCACTTGATAAGGCCATATTTGGCATATCTATGGTGAGATTTCATGCTAACTTTGGAAATCAAGTTTTATTTTAAGTAGCTTTGCCAAAAGTGGACATAGGTTTTGCCTGAATAGGGATCTAATCAGACCCTAATGATTATTCTCTTGTTACTATTTTATTGGATGTCCTTTTGTTAGTAAATATTAATGTTAATTTCTCTAGATATTTTTTTTGAAAATAAACTTTGGATATCACATGCTAGACAGTAAAAACATGAGTCATGTGAATAGTTTTGGGTATAACAACAAATTGTAATTCAATTTCAATTTAACTTCTCCTTTTGTATCAAATAAATTATTCTAAGAAGATGAACATTCAATAAAAACATGACACTTTCCTTTATGTTCCTTTCGATTTAATTAATTAGGTGCCTCCTGTTTTCATAGGCGTGAAATCTGACTCTATAATTTCTTCTGTTATTTTGTGTCAAGTATATATCTTAGAGCAACATAATTTACCAACGATGACATCTTTAAAAATGAGTAATACTATGCTATCAATAAAATCAATATAAAGTCGGTTTTATCCCTCCAAGAGTTACCCCCAAATTTTTTTTAATACATAGATGCCAATTAAAGGTGACATCCTAACTTCAACCGAAAAAAAAAAACAAGGTGACATCCTAACGAACTTGTTGTGTTTGTTGGATAAATTGCAGCATAAGATTGTTAAAAAATTACTGATATTTATGGTAAATATCATAAATTTGTCGGCCATGACAAAAATTATAGTCTGATTAAAGGAGACATTAAGATGATTAGAATCTCCAAATATATCACCAAAACACAAAATCTTCAAAAAGTAGTTGATTCAATTGCAAAGGAAGAAATAGGCAATTCAGATTTGAGAACTAAATAATACCTCCCAAAAGTAAAAGAAAAAAAAAAAGAAAAGAAAAGGAGATCAAGTAATTTGCACATGATAGGGTGGACGTACATACGCCAAAGGGCACTGGCTCTTATATCAACTTAGAAAGTTCAACTCAAATACTTAAATTATTAGGTGGAGAAATGCTACATGTATATAAGGCATATAAGACTATTGTTAAATGATAAAGGATAATATTTCAGCATCACAAATAACACTTCCTAGTTCTTGGATTTGGATTGATTGTGCACCCTATTTTGGTAAATAGTAGGTTTTGATGTCTTGAATAATGTAAAATTCGGCAATGCCATACTCATGCAATGATTTTTTTCATTAGAGGCATTTAAATACATAAGTTTTGTGATGATAATTTATATACTATTTATTCATTTGAAACATTTTGCAGTCGTTCTAATCACCAATTTATTATAAATTTGGTTTTGGAACTACAAAATAATTAAGAGAGACTAATGAACCCAAAAATAATTTTCTCACAATAAGTAGTATTTTTTTTAAGGGATAAGTGCATTGGAAATCCTAAAACTTATTATGAAAGTGCAATTGAATCATAAATCTTTCAAAAAGTGCAATTAAGTGCTAAAACTTATCAAATTGGTGCAATTAATTAATACAAAATATTGATGTGGCTTATTTATTTATTTATTATTCATTTTTCTATGTGCCATTGATGTGGTTGAAACGATGTTTTCATTCAAATCTAATTTTTAATACATATTTTACTTAAATTATATTTAAAAATAAGCTAACTCAATAAACCAAAAGAAGAAAAAAAAAAGGGAAAATCCAAATTGGATATTTAATTTATTAGATTTTTTAATTTTAGCTCATTTTAAAATAAAATTTGGATCTAAAACGATGTCATTTTAGCCTTATGATTTGCATCTACATTTAGCATTGCCTTCAACTTTCAATAAATTGGTTGCAGTAGCAATTCCCTCTTAAGAATTTTTTTTTTGGAAAAAACCACCAAAAACCCCAAACTTTCCCTCGAGTGACAGATTTACAATGAACTTTGTTTTGTAACGTGAAAAATCCCGAAGTTTGCTGACTGTGACACATTTACCCCATTAGGGTATTTTTGTCTTATTCTTTCTGTTTTTCTTTTATTTTTTATTTTTTCTTCTTCTCTCTTCCCTCCGCCGGCCGGCCATGGCGGAGGGAAGCCGGCGTCCGGCGAGGGACTGCCCTTGCCGGCGTCGGGCGAGGGAGGCCCTCGACCCAGGTCGGCCAAGGGCCTCCTCGCTGACGCCGGCAGGGGTGCCCTCGCCGGATCTGGCGAGGGTGCTCTTGCCGGCGTCGGGCGAGGGTGCCCTCGCCGGATCCGCGAGGGAGGCCCTCGCTTGACGCCGATGAGGGCCGCCCTCGCCGGCGTCAGGCGAGGGTGCGGCGTCGGGCGAGGGGTGCCCTCGCCGGCGTTGGGTGAGGGTGCCCTCGCCAGATCTGGCGAGGGAGGCCCTCATCCGACGTCGATGAGGGCCACCCTCGCCTACGTCGGGCGAGGGTGCCCTCGCCGGATCTGGCGAGGGAGGCCCTCGCCCGACACCGACGAGGACCGCCCTCGCTGCGTCGGGCGAGGGTGCCCTCACGGATCGGCGAGGGAGGCCCTCGCCGGACGCCGGCTTCCCTCCGCCGGCCATGGCGATGCTGGCGGAGGGAAGGAAGAAGAAGAAGAAAAAAAAGAAAAAAAAAGAAAAAAGTTTTTAAAAGTAAAAATACCAAAATGCCCTTATGATTTAGGGTAAATATGTCACACAAATGAAAATTCGGGATTTTTTGTGTCACAAATAAAAGTTTGGGGTAAATGTGTCACAGTTAGCAAACTTCGGGGTTTTTCACGTCACAAAATAAAGTTCGAGGTAAATCTGTCACTCGAGGCAAAATTGGGGGTTTTTGGTGGCTTTTTCCCTTTCTTTTTTAGCAAGCCTTCTTAAGAAGTTCGATCAATAGTCTTATGCCTCGTATCCTTCAAGTGTTCTCCGGCAGAAAAGGAAAAGGCTTTTAATACACCTTTCAAGGGTCAGTTTTAGTATGGATTTGACATCTTGTCTTGCGTGCGCCGTCTTGTTAATAGCAAATGAAGGGATGAGGATCCGCCCACACACATTCGTAGTAGGAGAGGCAGTCACTTAGGGTCTATCCATTCCATACCCAAACGCAACTCAGAATGGCTATGATTAGTATAGTTAACCGTCATTGCTACTTCCTTAGTGAAGTATCCTATTCCGACTTTTGTAAGGTATGTTTACCTATCATAGTTTAAGCATGGCAGGTCACTAGGACAGTTTTCTTTCTTCCCTTAGGATAGGTGTCATCATAGTAGTAGTAAGAGATATCCGAGTTTGAAAAGCTTAAGTCAACAAGTGCTAGGAAAAGTACACAAGGTATTTGAGTAAAAACCAAAAGGAAAAAAATACACCATATCAAGAGAGAGGAGAGAGATGAGCTCTGAAGAGAGTCTGATGGAAGGCATAAAGATAAGCTAGTAAAGCCAAGAACAAAGACAAAACAATCATGATAAGGAGTGCAGAAAAAGAAATGGATTTACTAGAGAGTGGTGGGGAGCTCCTAAAAGAAGCCGGATAAAAAGAAAGAATTAATATGGTTTAACAAGGCTACTTTGTTTAATTTTGATAAGATCGAACTCCTGCACCCAAATAATGAGCATTTATACTGAATCAAGGGGATCATAAATGGAAGGAATTTCTCGAGATAGGAGAGACACGATAATCATAATAATAATAATAATAATAATAAAAAACCATGGCAGCATTTACTATTAGCCAAGTTGGGTAAAGTTAATAGAAAGACTTGATTTGATCAATTTGACAAGTTTTAGAATTTGAATACACATTTTGAAAGTTTTAAGACTTAATTATACTTTTATAACAAGTTTTAGAATTTTTAGTGCACTTAGCCCACTTATATAATGAGGATTAGTAGAGTGAGCAATTCCAGGGTCAATTCAAGTTCCACCTAGAACTTGGAATCAATTCCTAAATTTTTGGAACATACCCTATATACTCTGCAACTTGAAACCTACCCCATCATAGGTTTCAAAATCTACTAAGTTTCCACCTATATTCTTAATTTAACGTTTACAGGTGAATCATCATCTCTAATAACCACAATTTGTTTCTACAATCTATTAGCCATGACTCATATCTAGACACATAAAGAATATGAAACATTAACAAAGTAAAAAATACCGGTCATGGATATCACTAGAAATGGAAACTCAGACTAGTGGTTTCAGATGCCATAAAACACCACAAGATTCCGCAAAGACATAGATAAGAAAAACACAAAGACTTGAATCCTGTAACCTACTTGTCCGAACCGGTTCTCCAATTTTTGGAACCTAGAAGTTATCTTGCATACCCTGTAGCATGCTCATTCCTAGGATTATGATATCAGAGTTTGGATCTGTATAAGTGCTATTGCCAGCCCAATGATGTTCTCTCTTTTTGTTCTTTCCTTTTCCTTTTTCGCCAGCCTTGCCCTCATTCCGTCCCTGCAAAATTGGAGCATATCATATATAATCGAAGTATGCAGATAGGAAATTTATAACATGCTTTCATTATCATTATAATTATTCTTTCTCATTGAGCATGTCCTGATTTTATAACCAGGTTGATTGCATAACCTACAAGCCCCTGGAAAACCTAATCTGGACATCTTCTCGGAATTCTTTGGCTCGTCCTGCTGTTTTCTTCTCTGTCTTTGGTCTCCCAGGCATACTCCTAAACTTTGGTGGGATCACCGGGGATAGATAGCTCTTCGCCCATTGCACTAGTCCTGCAAACGCACATAAACCTTACCACTTGCAGTCTCTAAGGTAAACAAATATGTTTCTGGTTAACTCTCCTTCTTGTACCAGTTAGACAAATACTTTTGAGGTTCCTCTTGCTTGTAAAAATATTGTAAATTGCATGAGGACATGGTATACCATAAATATCCCGTGATCTGCAAGAGCAAGTTTGCTTTTTCCATGTTAAGTTGTCAACCACAAACTTGTCTGGTTTGGGCTTCTCTTCATACCCTTTTTTGCCATTCCAATCCACATGGCAACAACGTTTTTCAGCCTTGCTTTCCTCTAATTTCAATCAGTAACTCGTGGGCAATACTCTTCATTGAATCTTGCAGCAACTGACATCTTTTCTCGAATTCTTCTCATCCCCTGGATTCTTATGTCCTCAAGCATGGATATAGGGACAATGTGCTTCCTTCAGAACATATCCATAAGCGCTTTTGTCAGGCCTTGCCTTTGTGATTCTTCCTCCAACTCGCATAAATATGTCTAATGCATATTCTGCGTTCCACTAAGGGTAAAAGCTCTTGGATAGCTGGAACAAGGTTCCCTGCAAAACATATCGAATTTAAAAGTGTATCTAGATATATAAAAAAGACATTTAGAAGAACAAGACACAAGAATAATTGCATAATAAAGAGAAAAAAACAGATAGCTTTTGTTGATTGGCTATTAAGGTCATCCCTTGTCTTAGCTTTCAATTCCCATCCCCATATTATGTATTATATTAGAAATCATGACCAAGAATCCTTTGTTTACCTGCAGTTTTGAGAAAAGGGATTATGCTGCTTGTTTTTTTTTTTTTTTTTTTTTTTGCTTTTCTTTTCATTGTCAAAGTTCTGAACAAAGGTAATGTCTTACATGAACGATTTATTCATGTTTGATTATCTAAACAACTAATGTTCCATTACTCAAAATGTAAATTGATTATTGTCATTAGATCTGATTACTTTTCTTTGGACTTTTGTGGAAGTTTATCTTCCACATAAAAGAAAACACTTGAGAATCTAAGTTTTATAAAAGTTCTTTCGATTTAAAATCGATATAAGGTGTACAACACTTTTATTTTTATTTTTATTTTTGAAATTGGTATATACCAGTTTTTTATGATAAAAGAATTGAATGAAAAATTACTAAAAAAAATCATAAACCTATGGCACTTGTGTTAATTCGGTTTTATACTTTTCAATTTGGCCAATTTGATCATAAACCTTTTGTCAATTAACTAATATAGTCTATTTGGTCAATTTTAACCGATGATCACTGATGTAAACGTTGTCAATCCTACATGGCACAACCAGCACTAAGGTGAACAATTTTTCAATTTTTTAAAAAAATTATTTTTTTTCTTTTTCTGTTATTTTCTTGGTGATGGCCAAGATGCTTTCTTGTCAGCCCTCACTAACCATTGAGCAAGGGGCCATAAGTCGGCAAGGGTTGCTAGCCCTCACCTGTGGTCCTCGATGGTCGCCGACCTCATTTAAAAAAAAAAGAAAATTAAAAAATATTTTTAAAAATTGTAAAAATTATTCACATCAGTGCGACTGTGTCAAGTCAGATAGTTGGTGTTCACATTAGTGTTTTATGTCCAAAATTGGCCAGATGAACTATATTAGCAAATTGTTAAAAGGTTTAGGATTAAATTGACCAAATTAAAAGATTTATGATTGAATTGAAACAATTGCAATAGGTTTGGGACATTTTTTGTAATTTTCCCATGAATTTAATGTGCTTTGATACTATAGCAGCAATGAAGAAAATGCAGTACGTTTATCAATTTTGATACTTAATCATTGATATTTCAACTTCAAATTTTGGCTAATTTCGGTTTTGCCACCATAGAAATAACTATGGTTAAGTCCACCCTACAATTATTACCCAAAAATAGTGCTTGTGCATAAATCCATACATTGCCTATGTACAGAAGATAATCACGGAAGAGTGCAATAAATTACATGCGTCAACTCCATCCATTTTGACCTTTGCAAAAATCTTACAAGTCATTTTTAAATAGAGTTGATACCACAAAAAATAGCAAACCAAAATACTATGCCAAATTTTTCCCAAACCAATCCTCGTGCCACAAAAAAAATAAAAAATCCCAGACTAGTATACCTATAAAAAAAATCTACCATTCATTTGCTTATGTCCAATATCTCATTAAGTTGTTGACATGGAAACATTTACATATCAAACAATTTGAATGATTGGTGAGTAACATGATTCTGACATGGAAATTCATCATGAATAGGTCACCTCACGGAGTCGTTTTGAGAAAGCTAGATATGAAGAAAATGAATTGACATTGAGAAATCTGCTAAAATCTACTAATTTAGCCCCAAAAGCTCCCTAATTTTTTGAAAATATTCTAAAATTCCTAACTTCTGCCTAAAGATTTTGGTAAATTTGTCACGGTTGGATGAGATTTTGTTTTACACTAAATTAATTTGGGGGGTAAACAAGGTATTAATACATCAATTTGAAATTTTTCGTGGTATTGATCATTTTTTATTACACTAGTGGTGTTGATGCAGTGCCACATTAGAAAAAGTCCCAATGTTTTTCGAGAACAAATGGTATTGAATATCAGAGTCACATAGCTCTAATAATACTCTCACAAGAGAAGCTCTTAAGGAAGGAGATGAATACACTACTTTACTCGCTGAAATTTCTTTTTACTCTCCATTATTTGAAACGATTACAAGACTCGCTTATATGTAGATTTAAAACACGACTCTTGACATACCTTAGATACACGAAAAGACATGTCTAGATACATAGTAATAAAGACACTTTATTATGTGCCCTGAAATGACTTCCATCGGGAACTAAATAGTCTTTCGACCAAAAACACAAATAGTCACGAGAGATAGGCGGTGATATCTTTAGTACTCCCCCTCACCGACTACTCTCTCTAAGGATAGTCCTCCCAACCATACCGAGTTGAGCTCGGAACTCTTCAAACTTTGCAGCTCCAAGACCCTTGGTGAAGATAACAACAACTTGATCACCTGTCTTAATGTACTTCATCTTAATCTCGCCCTCCAACACTTTCTCTCACAAAAAGTGATAATGGACTTCCACATGCTTAGTCCTAGCATTAAAAACTGGATTCTCTGCCAAGCTTGTAGCAGATAGATTATCACAATACAATATTGTTAAATAATCTATTGATTGATGAAGATCATCCAATAACTGCACTAACCACGTGCTCTCCTAAGTTGCCATTGCTATTGCTGTGTATTCTTCTGTTCTAGACAAAGACACAGTTGGCTGTCTTTTATTACACCAGGATACTATTGCTAATCCAAGATTAAATGAGTATCCAGTAGTTGACCGCCATGTGTGTTGATCTCCAGCATAGTCGACATCACAATGACCGACCAACTCACTCGATGATTCCTTTTTATACAAAAGCTCAAAATCAAAAGTCTTCTTTACATACCTCAGGACACGCTTGGCCGCATCTAAGTGAGGCTTCCTTGGCTTCTCCATGAATCGACTCACTACTCCCACTGCAAAAACGATGTCAGGCCGAGTTATGGTAAGGTAAATTAGACTACCTACCAATTGCCTATACATAGTCGAATCTTCTAGCTCTTGACCTTCTTCAGCACATAGCTTTGCTTTCCCATCCAATGGAGTAGATATAGGTTTGCAATCAAGTATTCCAAATTTTTTCAAGAGATCTCGTGCATACTTTTATTGACATAGGAATTATCATTCCTTAGTCCTATCAATCTCGAGCCCCAGAAAGTGTTTCAGTTCTCCAAGCTTCTTCATCTGGAACTGCATAGAGAGGTTAGCTCTAATTCAACATATCTCATCTTCATCATCTTCAGTAATGATGAGATCATCCACATAAAGTAGCATAGTTGCAACCTTTCCATCTTCTGCCTTCACGAATAGGCTCGAGTATGCTTGAGCTACATTATAATTGTTCTTCAACAAGAATTCTGCAATCTTTCCATATCACACTCTTGGGGCTTGCTTCAAGCCATACAACGCTTTATTTAGCTTGCAAACATATTCTGGATGAATTTTGCTCTTGAAACCATCCGATTGCTCCATGTATATCTCTGGCTCGTGTTCTCCATGCAGGAAAGCATTCTTCATATTCATCTATCACACATCCCATGACTTGCTTGCTGCAAGTGCTAATAGAACTCAAAATGTGGTAACCTTTGCCACCGGGCTAAAGGTCTCTTCACAAGCAACCCCATATTTTTGCGAAAATCCTCGAGCCATTAGACATGCTTTGTACCTCTCAATCAACCCGTCTGGTCAAGTTTTAAGTTTATAAACTTATTTGTAGGAAATAGGACATATCTCTTTAGGTTTCGGTATCAAGTCCCATGTCTCATTCTTCTTTAGTGCAAGGATTTCTTCTTCCATGACCTTCCTCCATTATGTACTCTTCAAGGCTTCTTCATATGTCGAAGGTTCGACCATGCCAACATCTTCAATCAATGCCGTATTGGCATACTTGGGGTTAGGCCTCCTTTGCCTCGTCGATCTCCGAAGTTGAGGCTCCTCCTCTTCAAGTTCTTCAACTTGACTTGGTTGAAGTTCTTCTGTCGACCTTAGACTCTCACTAGATGAACTTGTTGATCCTGGTGATTGTGCTTTGACATCTTTTTTGACATCTTTTTCTACAGGTTGATTCTCATAGAATTCTTTTAGCCTTTCTTTGACCTCTTCATCAAAATGCTGTGAATTTGGCAATTCAACAACTTGAGGTGACCACCAAGAAAACATTTTGTCGAACACCACATTCCTTGAAGTATAACATCTCCAAGGTTGCAGCACTTCCACCTCTTTTGTTGATCATCATATCCCACGAATATGCAGCGGACCACCTTCTTGTCGAATTTGTTGCGAAGATGATTAGGCACAAATGCATAACATACACATCCAAAAACTCTAAAATGATACCACAAGCTTGCGATTCCATGGCTTCTCATATGGTGACATAAAACCAAGCCTTGCTTGTGACGGCTTGTTAGTCATGTGAGCCGTTGTCTTCATACATTTGGCCCAAACCTTGGTGGAACATTCTTCGCGTGCAACATGCTCTTGCATGTCTTAGCTAGATGCCGATTCTTTCTTTCGGCAACACCGTTTGCTGTAACGTATACGGATAGGTATATTGTCGATGTATCTTGTACTCTTGCAAATACTTCGTAAACTCGTAGGAAGTGTACTCTCCCCCGTTATCGGTGCGTAGGCAATGAATTTTTCTACCTACGTCACTTTCAACCTTCTCCTTAAACACCTTAAATTTGATAAACGCCTCGGATTTTTTCTTCATGAAATCAACCCAAATTTACCTAGCGAAGTCATCGATGAAAGTGATCATATACTTGAATCCGCTAATAGATAGCTGCTTCACTGGACCAAATACATCCAAGTGAATGAGCTCAAGAGGCATCCAAGCTTTGAATGACGATTCCTCATACATAAGTTGATTAGCCTTCTTGTACCAGCACTCGGCACAAACCACATTTTATTGCACTTCCAACTGGGGAAGACCCCTCAGTATGTTCTTTTGCATCATCACCTTCAACTTGTGATAAATTACATGCCCAAGCCGCGCATGCCATAAATTAGGTGTATCATTCCTTTGGGTTTTGTTTATGTATGCCATTTGAGTAGACATCACGTAAACGGACTCCAGCCGACGTCCCTCCATGATAGGTCGACCAATGGGCTTCAAACTTGGGTACACCTTAACATCTCGTGGACCGAACACCACATAATTACTCGAGTCTGTGAGTTGGGACATAAACAATAAATTCTTCTTCATTCCTGGCACGTGATACACACTTTTCAATTCAAATTGCTGTGAATTAAACCAAGGAGTTATCATTGTCTCGCCAATATGAGTAATCGGCAACCTCAAGCCGTCTGTAGTAATAACAACATGCCCTCTGGTATAATTACGCATCTTCGACAGCTTGTCTTGATTTCCAGTCATATGACTCGAACACCTTGAATCAAAAATCTAGTCGAAATCATAATCAATTGACTTTTCACTTATAGAGATTAATGTCATCGCATCGTTTAACTTGATCATGGAAGAGGCATCGAACTCGTCTATCACCACCATTGCAACATACGTTTGGAAATCTCATTCCTTATCTTCATCGAAATCATTCCTCTTCGATGATACTGCAACATTTCCTTCAACTTTCTTTGCTCAATAATCTCTAGCAAAGTGGCCCTCCTTGCCGCAGACGTAACATCGTCCACTACGTCTTTTGCCATCGCACCGCTAGGCTCCCCTCGGTCGAAGGCTCGACTCTCCTGGACGCTTTTGTCATCCTTCACGAGCCAGTTGCTTTTGCCATTCGACATGGCTTTTCCCGGACTTGCCATCTTTATTGTCAGCATCGGTTCGCCTCTGGCCCTTAAACCCTCTTTTATCACTGAAGAAGGCACTTTCTTCTTCCTTAATTGAAACTTTAGACGTTTGACTATCTAAAGTCTCTTGGTTAGCCAAAATATTCTCTAGATCGATCAACATCGGTTGAGTTGCCCATCCATGAGTAGCAATAATAATACCGTTATACTCCGGCTTTAACTTGTGAATAATAATTATTATCATTCTTGTTTTTGAGATGGAATTAACAGGATCCAACTTTGAAATTTCGTCACAAATAAACTTAACTTTGGAGAAATACTGACTCACTGTCATATTTTATTGTGACATCGATAGCAACTTGTTCTCCAGCCTTTGTAGTTGGGCATCATCCTACCTTGTGAATAACGCTACCAAGTTATCCCATGCCTCCTTGGGAGTCTGCGCACTCTTAATGTGCGGCAATAAATCATCTTCGACAGTTACAGCAAGAGCGAAAAGAGCCTTACCCGCTTTGATCTTCCATCTCCTCTGTTCATCATCGTCTTTGGATGCCGTGGTGTTGCTGCCACCAACAATATCCCACAAATCATGACCCAGCAAATAAAACAGTATCCTGACACTCCAATTATTGTAGTTGGAATTGTTGAGCTTCTCAATGCCATTCATCGAATTTGAAACATCCACCATCTAACTTGAAATAATGCTCGGCACTACTTCAAGAAACCTTGATCCCTGACTAATCAATCACAGTCCCTAACTGTACATTAGCAGAACTTCGACATATTCCAATCCTCGACCGCTTGCACACGAACAATGGTCCTTGACCACCGTCTTCACAAACTACGCTCCATAAGACTTGACTCACGGTCCTTGACAACAATGCTCTCGATTCTAGATAACCTTGCTCTGATACCAATTATTAAATATCAGAGTCGCACGGCTCTAATAATACTCTCACAAGAGAAGCTCTTAAGGAAGGAGATGAATACACTACTTTACTCGCTAAAATTTCTTTTCACTCTCCATTATTTGAAATGATTACAAGACTCGCTTATATGTAGGCTTAATACACGACTCTTGACATACCTTCGATACATGAAAAGACATGTCTAGATACATAGTAATAAAGACACTTTATTATGTGTGCCGAAACGACTTCTATTGAGAACTAAATAGTCTTTCAACCAAAAACACAAAGAGTCACGAGAGATAGGCGATGATATCTTCAAATGGCACTGATATAGTGTTGAATAATATATACACCCAATATTAATAAAAGAAGAAGAAGACAAAAGTTGCACATCTCTCTCTCTCTCTCTCTCTCTCTCTCTCTCTGTGTGCCTTGCACGGGCACTCACACCAATATTGAATGATTAGGAGGACTACAAGTAAACACCTAAAGATCACGGGAAGTTACAATAAGGCATGTAGTAAGTCATGAGTAGTAAAGATCAAGATGAAGTCGAGAAAACAACTATTGAGAACGTGAAGAAATTAGTGGGAAAAGGAGAAATTAGTTGCAGAGCTTCGATATCTTTAATATATTTGAAATAGAGGAAAAAGATTGACACACTCAACTATCCAACTTTCCTTTCACTATGCGTCCTGTGAAATTGTGAATATGAATTCTATGTTTTCATGAGTATTGTGTGTAAGTCGCGAAAGTGCACCCTAAGATCTCTATAGCTAAAATCAATAAAACACATATAATTTTTTTTTGCTCGATAACACATATAATTAAGTAAAGAGATTTGTGCACCTAATTTGGAATCCATCATTCTTGATGCGGAATAGTAAGGATCCAAAATCAAGAGCTTCTCCTCTATTACCCTCTGTATCATTGGCTCAACGGGACTGGCCCTCACCCTTAGCACTTGGTAAATGTTCCTTATGTGAGTATATTTGTGCATTAGAGTTTAAAGAGAGACTTGAGCACCATTTATAAAGTTTTCAGCTAGGCCCTCTTATCAGGGACCGGGCTCAACTCAACATACACTAGCTAGCCTTATATTAGACTAATTAATAAATCTTATATCTCACTTTATTAGACCAATTTCGCAAAATGGTAAATTACAATATCAATTAATGTAGCCTACATAAAAGTTAAAAAAAAAAAATATTACATTCTCCCGCTTGATATATTAAGTGAAATTGTACTATATTTGCATACCTTTGGTCTAAAGATAATTTTTTTACAGTCAATTAGATTCCATAAAATCTCAAACATCGAATCATTGTGGCAACTACATGTATACACACAGAGCATTTTATGGTTATGAGAGTCTTTAACTCTACTGAGATGGATTCAAAATGGTAGCGTGGTAAATGGATAATACCTCATAAAGAGTAATACCATATGTGTCATCTTCTTTGTCAGTTACAATTCTTTTACCTTAAGTGTCACAAAAGGCTGATGTGTTATTATAGAATATCTTTATGGTTCCAATGAACCTACATTTATCTTATCCTTATGGTTAACTTTTCTTTAAGTGTAATAAGATGTATCCTTAATGCTAATAATTGGATGCCCCTAGTCTTTACTCAAAGTTTACACAATACTTTGATATTTTCATCAAATATATGTATTTAACTCGATAACAATGCATTCACAATCACTTTATTGAATGCAAAAGAGTTGACATATACAAAAATGTTACTAAATGTAACAAATACAAATATAAACTTTATTAGAGCAAAATCGAAACAGTTCCCAATAAACAATAGTTCCCTATGATGCTTCTAAGCCCATGCAAATGGCACGCCGTTTCAATATATATAGAGGCAAAGGCCTTTAGTTAGTGTATTTGCAACCATATTATCCGTGAAAATATGCTCTATTATAACGTCATAATTCTAAACTATTTACTTTATGGTCAAAAACTTTGACCACAATATGCTTAGACCCATTGAAACATCTGTTGTTGTTAATAAACAACGTTGTAGAGTTATTGTCATAATACAACCATATGAACCTATCCATAAAGTCTGACAAAGTCAACTCCTTAATTAGGTTCCAAAGCCAAATAGCCTAAATAGTAGTTGAAAAGCAAGATTAAACTCCTCTTATAGGGTAGAGGATGACATAGATTTTTGAATTTCACTTTTCAATGATATTGCACCTCTTGCTAACATAAAGATGTTTCATGTTGTTGACTTCATGCTCATCCTGATAGCCAGCAAAGTTTGCATCCAAATACTCTACTAGCTGCGTGACCTAAATGTCTGTAAATCAACATATAGTCTTTTATCCTCTTTAAGTACCTCAAGACCTTCTTGGCAACAACTCGATGATCACGTCTTGGATTTTATTGATATTTACCTAGAAGTCCTATCTCAAAAGCGATTTTTGGATTAGTGCAAATTTAAGTATATATGATATTTTCAAGCGTATTACCATAAGGTACATCATTCAATTAGGTTTTCTCAATGTCTAAATGAGAACTCTATGATGGATTTAGTTCATCACTTTTAATGGTAGGAGTAATACCTAGCTTGCAATGCTATATACTGAATCTTTCCAAAATACAATTAACATATGTCCTCTACGATAAACCCAATATATAACGAAGAATGATCTATATGGATCACAATGTCAAGGACAAAAGATGCCTCATCAAGTTCCATCATATAAAATTTGTTTTTGACAATATTTGTCTTGTCTCATGCAGTAATTCAAGATCGCTGCTCACAAGCAAGATTACATAAGTGTTGAAAAAAAAATCCTCTCATTGACCTTATAGTATATACACTCAACAAAATTCAATGAAGTGACAACATTATAAAACTTCAAGTGCCATTGGTTTATTTGAGGCCATAAATAGACCTTTCAGTCTACACACAAGCTTATATGAATCATTTGCTATAAAATCTTTGAGCTAAAGCATATAGATCTCGTCATCAATGTCTCCATTTTGAAATGAATTTTTAACATCCATTTAATATAACTCCATATTGAAATGAGCTACTAATGCCATTATTACTCTAAAAGAATATGTAGAAGAGACTAGAAAAAAAATGTATCTTTGCAATCTACTCCTTTTTAAGTGAAACCATTAACTACCAGTTTGGCTTTAAATGTTTCAATCTTTCTTTAGGGTCCATTTAGTCTTATAACTCATTTGCAGTTGATGAGCTTATAACCCTTAGGCAACTAAACAAGCTTCCAAATACCATTATTTGTCATAGACTGCATCTCGTCTTTCATCGCATCTAATCACAAATTTGATTGAGTACAAGAAAAAACATCTGTATAAGTCACTAGATAACTATGCAGCATATATCGTAGTTATACTGTCATAAATAGACTATATAGTTTAGTGGTATAGTTGATCACCTCTCCCTAAGAGATCTTCTAAGTAGAGCTACTACAACCTTATCTTGCACCCGAGAGAGGCTTAGGGAACTTCATCATAAACTATCTCAATGATAGTATCATGTACCTCAATAGGCTCAGTCTGTGGTATAGGCAAAGACAACGATATAGTGGTTTCCATTGTACTAAGATCCTTAATAGTCCAAGAGTAACCATCCTCTACGACAATGTCCAAATCTAGAAATTTTACTATTTATGATTCCACAATTATTATACCTCCATTGGGGTTATAAAATCGATTACCCTTTCGAATGATCTGGGTAAGATACGAAATAATACATAATACTAAGTGGTTCTGGATTCTAACTTACTTAATGTTAGATTATATAATCTCACTTTTGTAGGACACTCCCAAATCTTAAGATTATTCAAGTTATATTTACGCCTAGTCCATCACTCAAAGAGACTTAATGGAACAATTTTGGTAGAAACATAATTTTGTGGAGATAAGCGCTATGAAGCCTTGTTTTCCTCTAATTTCAATCAATGACTCGTGTGCATCTCACGGCAACTTACTTCTTTTCTCGAATTCTTCTCAGCCCCCAGACTCTTATGTCCTTAAGCAAGGATGTAGTGTTGCTTTAGATCACCACCGAAAGCATAGAGTGGCAATTTAAGTCAGTATAGAGTGGAATAAAATCTACTCTTTCCTATTCATTTTTGAGTTTGATAAATGCATTGCTTATGAAGTAAGGGTGATCCTTTGTGACCTATTGATTCATCATGTCATGGGCTTCTCCATGCTTAATAAAGGGCATGTCTTAGAACACAAATTAATGAAATTGTAAAGTTATGGGCTAGCCCGTCCACGTGAAACTTTGGCTAGAAAGCGTTGGATCCACGTTGTACCAAGAAAAAAAAAAGAAAGGAAAATAAAAGGTGAATTTAAAAAACTTGCCTAGAATTCTAAGACGAGTGGTGTGAACATCCGTCCACTATCTCTTGAAAAGGAAAATTCAACCCTTAATTTTTGTGCTTTCTTTGGTTAAGGTCTTTTCAACTTTCAATTTATCTAATCAAATCTAGCCCCTAGAGAATTGATTCTAATAAATTTGAATTGACATGTTTGTGGGACCGTTTTAGAGTACGAAGTGAGAAAGAC
Organism: Eucalyptus grandis; assembly: GCF_016545825.1. Lineage (NCBI taxonomy): Eukaryota > Viridiplantae > Streptophyta > Magnoliopsida > Myrtales > Myrtaceae > Eucalyptus > Eucalyptus grandis. Next base: position 50,776,364 of record NC_052619.1, on the reverse strand, counting down.
AAACTTGTTTTTGTGGACTAGTGCCAAAAAGCATTTCCTCATATGAATATTTAGGTTGAGTATAATAATTCAGTCCACACCAAGCTTCTATGAAGTGCCAAAATGCGCGTCCTTATTTTCAACCTTCTAAAGGCACAAATTTTGATAAGTTCAAACATAGTTTTTTTTTTTTTTTTTTTTTTCAGTCAAGTCAATGTTCTTAGAATTTATCTAATCAAGTCTTTAAATTTGTATAATTTTTCTAATCAACCATGCCAAAGTTCGAGCACACAAGTCAATGCCAAAATATGAGTCCTTAAAGAATATTAAGTTTGAGTGTAATATTTAATCCACACGCGAAACTACATCAAATACCAAAACACGTTTCCTCCGCCTTGTTCAAAAGACACTTTAAAAAATCAAAAGAAAGTTTGTCTAGGAAGCTTTTTCTTCTCCCGTCGTACAAGGGGTAAAAAGAGATGGATAAAAAATAAAAAAACTTTTGACTAGAAAACTTGCTTGGACTTCCAGAATGAGCAGCGCAGGGTTGTTTTGGTCCACCATGTGCCAGCGGTAAAGTTTTACTTTTCCTCCCTTAATTTACACTTTTTTTTTTCAATGGAGTTCTTGAACTTTTAATTCAATTAATCAATTCCTTAAACTTGCATACATTTTTTAATTGAGTTTGATCTTTGGCACCAATTCTGATAAGCTCGATCTAATTCGGCAATCAAATCATTTTTGAGTATGACTTGGAAAAAAATTAACCTCCACAAACAAACCACCATGGAAAATAATGTAAATGTTTTCCTTTATGGAAATGCCATGGTTAAAATTTTTGCCTCCACATACAAGGTGTCGAGATAAAGAAAAGCTTATTATTTTAAGTCATCCTCCGGCCTTATCTGAGGGTTGTGTCAACGTGAACTGATGGCAACTGGTGTAATTTCCTGAAAAAATTATTCTCTTTGGGACACGAGGTAGCATACTAGTCTCTTGTGTTTTCCTTTTTGGTTTATTCCGGAAATACATTGGGGTAATCTCCTGGAACTATTATCTTTGGAGAAACCTTGGTTTCATGAATAAGTTTTTAGTTAGTAGATGTCATTTCTCAGGCTCATTTCCTAATACATCACAGGGTAATTTTTTCAGCTTTGCTTATTTGGAGACACAATGAATAAGTGAAGGTTCAATGGCGATGGCACAAAATTCTTCTTGACTTGGGTAAATGCCAGAAGGCTAAAATCCTCCTTTAAGACCTCCTTGGGTAAACGACGGGATGTAAAATTGATTTCATTGACTGAAGGTTCAAAGAACCTAAAAAAGAACCTGCGTCTTTGGGCAACTCAACACTTGATGGGGAAGCGTCATCCCAACCCTAGTGGTTAGGTTGGTACGACTAGTTTGTCATAAGGAAGAAAATTCTTTCTTGAGGTTTGTCAAGTTTGTTTTTTTCTTTTCTTTTCTATGTGAAAAAGAAATGGGAAGGGGACCGTACCAATAATACTGGCAATGAAAGGCAAGCACGGCACAACAAAATTTTCAGTTTCCACGTGAATTTTCAATTATAGCTTTTTTGACAAATGATGCCCCATCTATGCTTGGACTCTAGAGTCTCCCCGTCATTTCCAAGAAACTATCATCTGGCCTTTGCATCAGTAGATCAAAGTCATCCCCATCGTGGATCACATAAGCCCTACAGTAAAATTCACTTAATTAATGATGAAGATAATATTTATCGATATTTTTCGGTCAAGTTATTGTTAAGAACCAATAGTGCTATTATGCAAAATTATAAAAATTCTAAATGGATCTACATTTATTACCTAGCATTTACACAAATTGTGTTAGACACGTGTAAGCACACATGATATAATTAAGAGAGAAACGTCACTACTTAAAAATTAAAAATGAAACCATGACTGAAAAAATAAATGTTAAACTTGATGAATCCCAAAACAAAATCGTTTTTTTTTTTTTTTTTTGGTAAGTGTAGGGAGGGGACGGATGTACAAGTGAGTTTATCGATGAACGTCCATCCAAGCAAAGATAAAAGTTAGAGAGACATGAGTCCACAAATGGGCTTATAGATGGAAGTACGAACAGGCTATGGATGAACAAACAACTATGAACAACTTCTGTACTTGAAATTTACCCTTGAAGTTATGAGTCAAATCAAAGGACATGAAGATTTACATGGAAGCTTGTCGCCAATTTCCAATACGTCGCTGAAAGAAAAGAAAAGATACTTTTAATAAAGTATGAAATATAGATAAAAAAGAGAATGCCAAGCCCCTGCTGCTCTCGGACCCTATATAATGAAAGAAATGTTCATGCGCCTAACATCCTGCAGTCATCAAACCCATACATAAGGCATACCTAAAATCAGTTTAAAGTATTGGGGTCAAGCACTATGAATGGCCAAGTAGCAAGATAATTCCATTGCCAGAACCAATTAGAACATGAATTGTGGATAGAAGTTACCTCAAAATAAGAGAAATTATTTCACCCTCGGAAATTACGTGGACGCTTGCTTTTGAGTATTGTCCGGTCAAAGAAGAACTTAATGTACTGTTTTTACTGTGATTTCTTTCGCTGTTTAGTGTTGCAGTCTTGAATGAGGTGTACGACTTAAGATTTTTCCATGAAATCAATGTCTTCATGTTGCCCCCTTTAGAGCCGTATATGCTCTTTTTATAAATTTGAATCAAATAGAAAGATTTACGAAATGAAAATATGAACAAAGATAACACTAATGCAGCATAAAAATAAAACTAAGCCAACCTTTTTGCAGAAAAGTTAATTCAAAAACAGTATGGATTATAGATAGCAAAAATACATTAGGTTGTTAAGAAATTTAATCATGGCTCATATATATTTTGTTCACATGCATGCACACGCACATAACTCTCTCTGTTTCTGTTCATTCGTGCACATGCGCACATACGACTTTTTTTATTCTTCTATGCCCTGCTTTTATCTAATAAAGGTGCAGTACCCACTTATTTCAAAGTCTTTATTTGATTATTCTGAGTGCACATCCATCTATGTCAATAATATAATTTGATCTTTCATCTTTTTATGTTCTGATTGTGTTGATATTTTTTTCGATACTTTTATGTTAAATTGGGTGTTTCTCATTTCACACTTAAAACAGATGTATAGGTGAGTTTAAATTAGACAGACATGAGCCCACCTATAAATGGCTTATTGATGGGAGTCTGTACAAGCAACCCACGTGGTTGAACAATCAACTATGAACAACATCTGCACTTGAAATTTAGCCATGAAGCTATGAGTCAAGTCAAACGACATGAACAATTTACATGGGAGCTTGTTGCCAATTTCCAATATGTCACCAAAAGGAATGGATGGATTCTATATTAAAAGTATGACAGAGAAATATGGATAAAAGGAGAATGCCAAGCCATTGCACTTGTGCCCTATATAATAAAGGAGATTTTTATACATCTAAAAATCATTTAAAGTTCTGAGGTCAAGCACTATGAATGGCCAAGTAACAAGATAATTCCATTGCCAGAACCAATTGTTGCTGCCTATAAAAACCTTCTACGTCGCACTCTTCCTCGAAAACTCACTTTAGTAACCAAAAGAACATAAACAAAAGCAGAAAATATGGCAGCCTTATCATTATATCTGCTGCTTACTTGGATATTCTTGCTTTCTCTCTTTCGTACTAGGTTTGTTGAGCTACTTTGTCATGCGGACGAGAGCTCTGCCTTGATGGAATTCAAGAGAAGTTTCAGAACTGACACGACAGATTTGCGATGCGTTTATCCAAAAGTCCATTCCTGGTCACTAGATGGAAGTGGAGATTGTTGTTCATGGGACGGCGTCGAATGTGATGAAGTCACTGGCCGAGTGATCGCCCTCAACCTCAGTAGCAGTTGTCTCTCAGGCACCATGAGTCCTAACACCACTCTCTTTCGACTCGTTCACATGGAGTCGCTCAATCTCGCTTTCAACAGCTTCAACTTCTCCTCAATTCCATATGGCTTCGGCAATCTTTCGAAGTTACAATACCTTAATCTCTCCTCCTCTGACTTTTCCAATGAAATCCCTTGTGATATCTTGCAACTCTCAAAGTTAGTTTCTCTCGATTTGTCAGATCATTGGGCTGAGACACTTTATATGCCCAACATGAGCGACTTCGTTCATAACTTGACTGGGCTAAAAGAACTTGCTCTTTCTTCAGTAAGCTTGTTATCACCTTTCCCACCTATGCTAGCGAATTTCTCTTCCTTGACATTGCTCAGGCTAGATTCTTGTGGAGTGAGTGGAAACTTTCCAGTCAGCATTTTTTAGCTGCCAAACTTGAAAGTCTTTTCCGTTGCTGGCAATTCCAACCTTTCTGGGTTTTTTCCCAAACCGCATTGGGGTTCTCCATTAAAATCCTTATACCTTTACCAGACCAACTTCTCAGGAGAAATACCCACTTCAATTGGAAATCTTAGTCTCTTGAATGAGTTAACAGCCTGGGGTTGCTATTTTTCAGGATTGTTTCCCTCTTCAATGGGTAATCTTTCTCGTCTCACTGAACTATACCTTGATGAAAATAACTTGCAAGGTCAAATCCCTGTTTCCTTTGCTAATCTTACCCAGCTATCTGTGCTATGGCTCTCTTACAATTACTTGAGTGGTGATTCCTTGGAGTGGATGGTCAACTTGACAAAACTCACCGACTTGCGCATTTCAGGTAATAGTTTCTTTTTGGTTATATTAAGCGCAATTGTGACGTCACGTCATCTATGCACTAGCCCACTCAATGGACGACAAGTGGCATTATGGGGGCCACCATCATAAATCTCTCTTTACCGGTTCGAACAAAGATCTTTCCTCCTCCATCTACTACTCCATGGAACTCGAACTCTCAAGCTCCATCGTTGCTTGCTCCCACCCCAACCACGAGCAAAACTACCATTGCCGCCTCTAGAGCTTTGATTCCGGGCCTGAGCCAGAAGGCCTTCTAGCTCGGCAAGTTCAACTAGGCCCTGAACCACGAACAGCTTCTTCATTAACTTCTTCTCCCTTAACTTCCTCAATTTTTTGACCCAAAAAAAAAAAACTTACTCAATTAATCCCCTGGGACGTCGTGATCTTGATGGTCGAATCGACATGCATTTCTTCCTCCCACAACCTCCTCAAATCCCTCATTTTCATATTGACGCTCCCATTGTACTTGAAGAACTCAACCCATGCACTGATTGAACACATGAGTGGTGGCCATCAATGAAGCCCGATTTCACCAATCAGACAACTACTCGATGGCATAGTATGTCCCCTCCCCATCATAGGTGAAAAGGGAGAGGATTAGGTCCTGCCCAAAGTCGAGGGGTGAGGCCCAGAGAGCGTTCGCGTCCTCAACAACTAGCCTAGCCGAAAGGCCTTTTGGCTCAGGCCGATGCTGGACTCGAAGCTCCTGAGGCGGTGATTGAGGGGTAGGGTTTTGGGAAGGAGGGAGGGGGATAGGATGATCTTTGTGGCATACCTGGAGATCTTGAGAGTATTGTCGAGGTAGGCCTCGAGGCGGAGGAGGAAGTCCCCGTCTCTGGTTTTTCCCTTGGCCATTGCGACGGGGGTTTTGGCAGTGGTCCGGGACGGAGCGAGCAGCGGTGGAGCTCGCAAGCAACAGTGCAAAGTGGAGGAGAGGGAGAGAGACTTTCCAATTTTTGACAGTGGGCCCCTCCAGTGCCTATTTGTCTTAGTGGGCTAGTGCATAATGACTTGGACCTAATATTTTCAGGGGAGGAGATTATTTAGCCAAAGAGAAAAAGGAAATTAAAATTGATGGTGTGACTAACGCTCCTTTGTCTTGTATCTTTTTTTCTTTCTATTTGGTAGATAATCGGCTAAGCGGTGGATTTCCATCTTCATTTGAGAACATGAAGCAGTTGACTTATCTTAACCTTTCTTACAACAACTTGCACGGTGATATTTTGGGCGCAGTGCGAAATCTGAAGGATCTCAGTCACCTTTACCTGGAGTCGCTTAATCTCAATAGCGTTCTCGATGTAAATTATCTGTTCACACTCAAGAACTTGGAAGTCTTAGTTTTGTCCTACAACAATATATCTTTCACCAAGTCATTCATCAATTCCACTACATCGAAGCTTGCCTACCTAATGCTGGATTCATGCAGCTTGATAGAGTTCCCACAGTTTATAGGCTACTTAAGCAAATTGAAGTGGTTAGACCTACCACACAACAGAATTCAAGGGATCATTCCTAGATGGATATGGAATAATAGCAAAGAATCTCTCAGGTATATATGTCTTTCTCACAATCTTTTAACTGGCTTCGAAAACAACTGGAATGATCTTCCTTTGCCAAACTTGGTGTATTTTGACGTAGTTCTAACTTGCTAGAAACAACCCTACTTGTCCCACCTCCCTTGGTCACGGTATACAACATCTCTAACAATTTCCTATTTGGGGAAGTTCCAACATCCATTTGTGGAGTGAGCTCTCTTACCATGCTGGATTTGTCCAACAATACTTTGAATGGCACACTTCCTCCTTGTTTGGGAAGTATTGGTCCTATGATTTTATTGAACCTTGCAAGAAATGAATTCGATGGCATGATTCCTCACGTTTACCCAGATGTTTGTGCATTGAGGATGATAGACCTCAGAGAAAACCGACTAAATGGGATTGTTCCAAGATCTTTAGGAAATTGTGAAATGTTGGAGTATTTGAACCTTGGGGACAACCAAATTAATGATACGTTCCCCTTTTGGCTATCGGGATTGGCCTACCTAAAAGTAATTGGCTTATGGTCAAATAGTTTCCATGGTCCCATAGAATCTAATCTAAGCCAACTCAACTTCACTAGTTTACACATCCTGGACATTTCCAACAACAACTTCAATGGCGAATTTCCTTCCAACTTGTTGAAGAGTTGCCATGCCATGAATGTCATGGTTGGTCAAGATGAGTTGGCATATTTGGATATTATCAAATCGCTTCATTGGACTAATGCTTCACTTGGCATAAGTATGATTTATGCGATGAAATTGATGAATAAGGGCACGAAAAGGGAATATGCGAAGATTCCAGATGTCCTCATGGCAATTGACCTCTCCAACAACAAGTTTGAAGGGTTCATTCCTGAACTCACTGGAGATCTGAAATCACTTCGCATGCTTAACCTTTCAAACAACCTCCTCAATGGTAGCATCCCTCCTTCCTTGGCCAACCTGACAGTGCTCGAAACACTGGATCTTTACCAGAAAAATCTTGTGGGAGAGATTCCTCACCAACTAGCCCACCTCACATTTCTTTCGGTTTTCGATGTCTCTCACAATTGTCTATCAGGACTAATACCACATGGAACACAATTTGATACGTTCGGGAGCAGTTCATTTGTGATGAATAATGGTTTGTGTGGAAGTCCCTTGCCAAATAAATGCACAAATGGTGAGAACGCTCCATCACCACCATCATATTTCAAAGTGGATAATGAAGAAGAGTGTCTCTTCAACTTGGATTGGAGAATCGTGCTAGTCGGCGCTGGAGTTGGGTTTTTGGTCGGTATTGTGATAGAGAACTTGATCATTGATGAGAAGAAGATGTGGTTCTTGTGCTGCTCCAAGAAAATGGCGAAAGGATGGGAAAAGGTGAGGAAAGGTCTGGCAGACAAGAAAATATGCAGCTAGATGTATAATGCTTTGTCTTTAAGTAGCTTGTCGAGAATAGTTATACATGCATATGTGAAGATTCTAATCTATGTTTATTTGCTATTGTTATATGGAGATGTTTTTTGCTCGTAAAAGTTATAATTCTTCTAAAGATTCTAACTTGTGTTTGGCCATATATGTATCAGCAATGAATGAATGTTCTGTTATAATATAGAGACGTAATCGAGATGAGTAGATACTAGTGAAAAGCCAATTAATATACATGGTGGACAACGTTGTAAAAAATTTCTTTGTCCATGGAAACCAAGGAGATTGGAGTAAAGGTTCTCTTGGTTCATAGGTAGAAAGGGCCTTGCTTTTATTCATTTGAATGTATATTCGATCGAACTTTCGTAACAGAGCATTTGCAATCCGTGTCGTGTCCAGATATTCATGTCAGTTATTTATATCATTTTGTGTTGATAGATTAATGTTACAATGTGATTGATTACAAATTGTTTCTTTTTTAAAATGAACGAAAACATGTCAATTTTGAGTGTAGTCGTATCAAGTTCGTGCTTTTCTTGGAAAATTTGTATCCGTGTTTGAGTCACCAAGGAATTGCCACTTCCCATGCTCTTCTAGACATTAGCTTGCAATATAAGTGAGTTGTTTTTTTTTTTAATTGCCAAAGTGCAGACACAAAGGTAATGTCTTGCATGAACAATTCATTCATGTTTGATTACTAAACAACTAACGTTCCATGATTGAACATCTAACCTAATTATTGTCATAAAATCCCCATTATTTTTCTCTAGACTTTTGCGATTTATCTTCCAAATAAAAGAGAATACTTGCAAATCTAAATTTCAGAAGCACTTTGTGAATTAAAATCGAACTATTGTATTTGACCCTTTTTCTTAATTTCGAAATTGGAATGCACCACCGTTTTGTGATAAAAGAATTCAATAACAAGAGTATGTGCATGTCGTCACATATTACAGCAAGCAACATAAATGAAGAAAATGCAATAAAATCTTTCAATTTTATACTCAATACATAATATTTCAATTTTGAAATCTTCCTAATTGTGTGGTGGATGTATTTTTTTGAAGAATTACTCGCGGTGTGCACTGACAGTTAGAGAAGAAAAAATCTCCAAGTTGTGGTTGTGCAATTAATATTGGAGAGTAGACCTCGCAAAAGTCTTACTTATGGAGGAGACCATATTCAAATTTCAAAATCTACAGATGAATGGCGATACCGCAAGCATAGATGTAACGACCCAGACCCGGGGCAGTACGGAGGAATGGACTGAGATCGCCTTAGCAGTACGTGGGTGAGGCCAAGGACATGTCTCCCATCCCACATCGCTTAGGAGGAGTCCTGGGCTAATTTATAAAGGCTTGGGTCCCTTTAATCTGTATAACACGTTTTAAAGCCGTGAGGACTCAGTGTCCAAAGCGGACAATATTATACAGTGGGACCCGGGTTGTTACGATAGATATGGGCAATCCTGAATGGGAGCAGAATATAAACAAATTGAGAGCACTAGAGTCGGTAGAAAGACGACAACGCCAAGTAGAATTCATAAGTCTTGCACCTGTATACACCGCTGCAAAAGGAGGCGACTTGGACGAGTGTGACGAGCAGCTCGTCGCCCAGGCAAACAACAGAGGGGACACAGCCCTCCACGTCGCAGCAAGAGCCCGCAGGAACCACATGGCCAAGCGCCTCCTCATGTTCGACAGAGTTGTGGACCAATGGAACAATGCGGGGAACAGGCCTTTGCATGAGGGTGTGAAAAACGGTGACTATGAGTTAACCAATCGGCTCCTGCATCAAGGCTCAGAATCGGTGAATAAGAAGAACAACGAGGGAAAGTACCCCCTGTACTTGGCGATTGAGACACACAACTTGGAGATTCTCTCGCTTTTACTGCAAGCGGTGGATGGGAATGAAGTCCTTTCCTCCTGGATTGAAGGCATGTCGCCGGTTCACGGAGCTGTGGCGCATCGAAGGTTAGGTCAGTGATTGAACTTACGGTTCACACTTCGGTGAATTTATTAGCCAGTCCATTTATGTGTGTCTAGTTTGGATCCATCGTTGAACCTATAAATCTTTTTCATAAAACCGCTAACCTCACATTTTTTACTCTTCTTCTAGAATGGTTTGACCTTTTCCTAGACCCGGCATCAATTATAGAAGAGTTCCCATAAATTTTGGACTTGGACCCGGCAAGACTTACCTTGAAGATTGTCATCACTTTACTTCAGTAGTCGATAGTCATAGTGTAAGCCATTATAGATACTACACTACTCATAGTATTGTCCAAGGACCTTTTGTAAAACAGGAAGAGGCTCATGTCATGGTTGTTCTTGATTACTCCCATAAGGTAAATCACTACTTGGAGATGAATGTCTCCATGCTTTGAAGCAATCTCTAATGTTTATACTGAAATTATCCCCCAAAAGTTTAGAATTCAGTTATGTATTCCACGTAATATTAAGAAAAATATAATGGATAGAGGGCAAAATTACCAAAACCTTTGTCATGAGCATGACTTCATTTCCTACTTTCTAATGACGTAGATATGCTGAAAGAGATGTCAAAGAAGAAGAAAGAGCCATTTGATTTAAAAGATGCTAGAGAGGATACGCCCCTCCATCTAGCAGCACGCTAGAATTACGTTGATGGAGTCAAATTCTTGGTCAATGAGTTCACTTCAAGCGCCTTCAAGCACAATATAAAGGGCTATTTTCCGATTCACGTTGCGTGTAAGAAGGGTCATCTCGAAACAATTAAGGTGCTGCATCAACATTGGCAAGATTGGTTAGAACCAGAAGAGTTGCTTACTTTAAACAAAGAACAAAATATACTTCATATTGCAGCAAAAAAACCGAATGGCCTCCGTAGTGAAGTACATACTTGGTGATCCCAAGCTTGAGAAGCTTATAAATGCAAAAGACAAGTACGGAAATACACCTCTCCATGTAGCCACAATACAATGGCAACTCGAGGTTTGGCTCTCTCTCACCCGGGACAAAAGAGTCAATCTTGAGCTTGTAAACCACAACAACTTCACGGCTCTCAACATTGTAGATGAGGAACTGAGAGAAATCGATGCTCCACTTCACCTGGTAATGACATCGACAAATAAATTAACAAGTTATCTACTTTTGCCTTTCACTATTGTTTTGGTTACTTCCTTTTCGGAGAGATGAAAACTAAAGTTTATTTTGACCCGTTGAACTCCCCCTAAAGTTACCAAGTGGAATTAAGTTTCTAGCGAAAGCTTAGAAAGATTACAATTGCAAGTCTGTGTATCGTTTGATAAGGTTTTGTGTTTTTGAATACTAAACCTTTGATTGTGAGTACATCTTTATGGAAAATGACAGTCTTTTTTTTTATATCTTTTTTTCTGTTACTCCTAACCAGAGGTTAACACGGACAATCTTAATATCTGCCAAAGCACCCAGAAGCAAAGACAAAGCAATTTCACAGACAATAAGCTTAGGCCAGCAGAGAGAGCCTCCAGACATAGATACACTAAAGAGGCGTGCCGAAGTCCGTATCGTTATGGCAACGCTCATTGCTAGTGTGACATTCACCGCTGGCTTTTCTGTTCCCGGAGGATATAATAGCTCTGAACCAAATGCAGGAATCGCTACATTGTTGAACAAACCGATCTATGACGTCTTTGTGATCTGCAACTCCATCGCCTTGTACAACTCGATAATTGCAGCTGTGATCCTTCTTTGGATGCAGATGGATGATTCACATGCGACACCTCATACCCTTAGATATGCGAGGCTACCGCTGCTCATAGCTCTTGTCACAATGTCCGTGACCTACATGGTGGGGGTCTATATGACCATAAGCAAACGCACTTGGATCGCGGTTGTTGCCTTAATCGTTGGAATCACTGCCCTCTTCATTGTGTTGATTCTTTACATTGCCTTCTTCATAACACTTGGATCCAATTCTCGTATTTTACAGCTCTTCACCGACTACATCATTAGAGCTGCTATATTAATTTCAAGGAGCGGGACCAAAGGAGCTTCCCAGAAGTACTACTTTGCAGGAACCAAAACATTAAAAACTCATAGTGACACCAGACTACTGAAAGATGAAGGACGTGAACACGCTCCTCCCCGTTCTCCTGCTCCATTCTCTGCTCCCTATCCACCCTCTCCACCCCGTTCACCTGCTCCACCCCCTGCACTTTGTCCACCCTCTCCACCTAAACGACCCCGTAGACACCCTCCACCCCGTCAACCCTTTCCAGCCGGTCCACCACCGCTCCTTTCTACCGCTTCACCCTTAGACATACGTCTCCCGTAGAAGCCTATGATTTGAGGTGTGTGATCACTTTTCTTAAAGTGATATTTTCCTCCACTACATTGCTCGCAGGATAAGCAAAGTGGCTTTTAGCATACAATTAAACCACCAAATCACGAAGATCGTCATTCGTCATTCGCTAACTGGCTGATGACTCTTCCAACTTCTAGAATTTGGACTGATTGCACATCCTATTTTTAGCAAATACTAGATTTGGACGTCATGGATGATGAAAAAGTCGGTGATGTGATGCTAATTGTAATGATTTTATAATTAGAGTCATTTGACTATATTAAGTTCTGTGATGATAATAATATTTTAGTTATTTATATGAAACTTTTGGTGCCCATTCCAATCCCCGATTGATGAGAAAGTGAATTTAAGAATATTAAATAATTTAGAGAGATTGATTAACACGAAATTAATGTTCTCAAAATGAATAATCATTGTTTTTTTATAATCACCATATAGGAATTTCATGATTTACTAGTCCCAATACCTACTCATTTAATGAATCGAATAGTTGATATCAATTTACTACATAACTCTAAAGTTATCTTAAGATTCTCATTCCTATTTCAAACATATACCTAAGATATACGAAATACCTTAATTATTATTAACGTGATTAATATTGGAAAGTCCAAAATATGACAAATGCGGGGATGATATTTTTGCATCACCACCCATCTCATGCGCAAACAAAATACTAAAGAAACAGAGCCACGAGCTAAATAGACTTTCAAGGCATGAAAAAATTGCGCTAAGCTCTTAGACCAGATAAAAAATTTCAATTCGAACTCTTGGAGCAAACTATCGAACAGGCGGCGATCTTAATGAGCGAGGCGATTGACAAACAAAAACATCTAGTGATTGGTCAAAAACAAGGTCAGAGGAGCTAAGATAAGCCTTAACAAAGACGAATCAATGAATCCGAGGCCGGCCGAGAGACAATCGTGCACTGAAACATGCTCGATTCAAATCAAAACAAAGCATAGTAGACAAATACCTTGATGAGGAGTTGTTCTGGTCACGATCGGTTGTTAGGTTGGTAATAGAAGGTCTTGGAAAGCACAGCGTCGAAAATCGGAGTCGGAGATGGTAGAACAAACGAGTCCAAGGTACTTGGGGCACATCGACTCAAAAACAGGGCGAGCGAACAGAGGAGCTCCGGCACGGCTATGAGCGTAATGAACAGCCAGGGGGATGATTGTTATGAATGGACTGGAGGTGGAAGAGAGGAATGAAAGTAAAAATTCCCTGAACGGAGATCATATTGCTCAACTCTCTGTATCTCTTAGTATGCTCTGTTTTCTATGCGTATATATGTTGCGCCGCTGGGTCGGGGTCGGCGATGGAGAATGGACAGCAGCTGGCGGTGGTGATGAATGTCTGGGGCAATAAGATGTGCTGATGAATGCTCAATGAGCTTCTCTTTTTCTTTCTCATGTCCTGTGTGGGGATAAGAATTACAGACCACATTTTGATTTCATCAATATAAAGTTATGCAGTATCGGGATTTTCACCCGACTTCACTGCCTCATCTTTGTGCTCGCTCGAGGAGCACCTCGTGATTGACCTATCAAGATCTCCAACTGCTGCTATGACTTTGCCTTCTAGTGGTGCTCGCCTAGGTTCCACGTCCCCAATTTCATCTAAATTCAGGGTAACAAGGTTAAGCGAGTACAAATCTGACACCTGTGAAAGTGAAACCTTCACGAAATTTATTTGATATCTTTCGAAATTGGACTTGTACACCAATGAAATTTAAGGGAAGCAAAATCTCGAAATAATACATTAAAAAAAAAGCCACATTTAAACTAGATCGGGTTAGAAACCTTGCTGAAACAAGACAGGAGTTTCTAAATCCAGACTAGGTCAAAAAAGAAAAAGCTCTAGAAAACGGGAGAATATCACAAAAAAGAAAGCAGAGAACCAAATCAACCAATAAAAAAGAGAAAGGGAGGGGAGGGAGAGATCTAACTCAAATCCTCTTTTCCATTGAGATTGAAGAAGAGGGTTGTGGAAGATGAGAGAGAGAGAGGAGACAACCCTAGGGAAAAATAGAAAAGGTGGAAGGATTTAAATGAAAAGTCACGAGTTGTCATCAAGTCACCGTGACGGGTAGCAATATGGAGAAGGTCAACCATTCTAAACAATAATTGGAGCGTTCGCGCTCTAGCCATACTTTTTTGGCTGGGATTTTGAACGTCGTCAGAGTAGGCGACACCACACCTCTAAACAACGACGCCAAACTCGAACTGGAAATCACGTTTGTGGTTACAGCAATAGTTGATGATGAGTTCGTGCAACACATAAAGGATGCAAAGAGTCTCTCTTCGCAAAGGCGAATGACGCAAAGTTCGAAAAGCTGGAGGACGACCTTTTATCTATTGCTCAACAAGATCTGTATGTGAGCCAATTTTTAACAAAGGTAAGTAATCTTCGCAGCCAAATTATGAAACTAGGTCCTCAGAATCCTATCATGGAGGAGGATCATTATTCATGGCCTAAGACTAGAATACACTGATCTTTGTTTCTGCAGTGTGTGGTTTAACGGACATTAAAAGATAGTAAATTGTTACAAGTGTACCGATTTTGAGTTTTTGATAGTCAAAAAATTAGTTTTCAGTGAATTTATCAAAGATATATTAGTTTAAGATTTTTAGTGGTTAAAAAATTAGTTTTTGGTAAATTTGTTATATGTGTACCAATTTAAGATTTTTCATAGTGTTAACCCTTATTTTAGTTTTTTTTGTATGTTTATCTTTATAAAAAAAACTAGTATGCACAAATATAGATCTAACACATTCACAGAAGTGACATCACGCAGGACCGTGGTAACTGTCGAGGGGGACATGCAATTTACTGCAAAATGAAGATGAGAAGCTCTTGAACAAGTTTTTTAGGTTCCTAAACTCTTCAGGTCACAAGATTTGGAAATTCTCATTCAATTTTTCCCGGTTCATTCGTGTGGTGCTCCTTTTGCTCGTAGCTTATTTGTGACATTGGTTTAGACATGATGATGGCAAGTTCGCGTTTGAGAGGTTTTTCTGTTTGTTTGAATTGCAAATGTAAATGAATAACTGAGGATAATCCCACAAAAAGTCTTCGACTTTTTTTCGTAGAACATTAATATCATAAACTATTTTTCATCTCACAGACACCCGAAACTTTTATCAATGACCAAAAGATACCTACAATTACGCCATAAACATGTCCAGATCTTCTAATACAGCACTCACCCCATCGTTTCTTGCATGTGACAAAAAGGGGAGTTTTTGTCCATATACTAGAGGGCTTCCCCTACAAGTGGGTAGAAACAAAACCCAAGTCTTATCACATGATGGAGAGGCGGAACTGCAACAAGCCAATAGGAAATTTCCTGTCTCTATAGCAAGCTAGCATTGCAGTCTCATAAGATCGGTACAGTAGTTGCTTCACTCTCATACTTTTGCATTGTCACCCTATGTGCGGCCTCAATTTGTCTGTCACAGGATCGGATTCGAAAACTGCGACACGAATCCTTTCGCACCACTAAATCATGTGGTAATGAATTTGTTCCGCTTATCCACTCGGGGGCCTTGGATTCATAAGGATGAAGGATGTTGTGCTGTTTCCTAAACTTAGTCTGATGATGTTAACTGACCACACCAAGCTCTGCCTTTGGATTTTTAAGGCTAAACATAGCAAACTCTCTTGCAGAAAGATATATGTCAAGGTTGAGGAACCATCTTAAAGATTTTGTCCAAATGTTGGACAAAATCATAAACAAATTGTAATTATGTCAATTTAGTCCTAAACTTTTTTTGACCAATTTAGTCATAAACATTTTATAATTATGTCAATTCAATCCATCTGACCAAAATTAGTTGGTTGGCACTGACATGGATGTCGGCCATCTGGCGAATACTGATGTGGCAATTTTTTAATAATTTTTTTCCGAATTTTTAAATATTTTTTGAACTTTTTTAATTCTTTTTTTATTTTATTTTTCCCCACCTTCTCCTTCCCCTGGCCAGCCAATGCAGGCCAGAGGCAAGGGTCGATGAGGTCAAAACTTGCTCCCGCCAACCATTGGCGAGGTCGATCCTCGCCATTGCTTGGCGGGGCCTAGCCTCACTAGATCCGACAAGGTCTCGCCCAACCAAGGTGAGGGTCGACCTTGCCAATGGCTAATGAGGCTCCTCACCCAGGGACGGCAAGGCTCAACCTCGCCATGGCTAGGCGAGGCCAAGCCTCGCTAGATCTAGAGACAGAGCCTCGCTGACCACTGGCGAGGCTCGATCTCGCTAGATGTGGCGCGACAGCCTCACTGTCACTAGGCGAGACTCGCCTTCGCCAGTGGCTAGTGGGGGCGAGCCTCGCCAACCTTGCCTCTGGCCGGCACCAACCAGCTAGAGGAATGAGAAGGCAGGGAAAAAATGAAGAAAAAAAGAGTTCAAAAATTCAAAAAAAAAATATTGAAATATTAAAAAAAATTGTCACATCAGCGTTCGCTAGCCGGCTGTCCCCGGCCGGTGTCTACGTTAGCACCGGCAGGTCAATTTTGGTCGGATGAACTGAATTAGCATAATTGTAAAATGTTTATGACTAAATTGGTCAAAAAAAATTTATGACTGAATTTGCACAATTATAATAGGTTTAAGACTTTTTTGGTAATTCTCCCAACTATATAAAATCTAATGAAACACCGACTTGGCTATTTCTTCATATCACTCTATCAGTGTATAATATACTTGGAAAATGAAAATGCACCACGATCTGACTTAAGATCTCAATAAATGCTTGCTGAAGATCAATGATAGCTAAGGATGACAACTTCCTTGATGTTATGCTTGGGACAAATCCTCTGCTCTTGCTCTCCATGGCCCGTCACAATTAGCAACTCGAGCAATTTGAACAAAACAGAACGGATTAACGTTATATCCTGTCCTGTCCTCGTAATCACTATGATTTGGACTCCCATGATTTATCTTCCTTTCCCAAGACCGCTGCTATTATTTTGCAACAACCTGTGAATATTTGCAAATAATTATTCAAAATTCATATTCAAAACCGAATAGGTCCTATCTCGATTCGATCTCTACTCATTTTGAATAAATCATTTATTTTTTGAAAGAGTAGGCTAAAGAGGTCAGCAGAGACTTAAACAAGATCATGAAAAAGAATGGGCATATACAGAAGGCAAATGACATCACACCCTGCTCGATGGACCATAGTCAAAGCAAATTGTGCCGGATCAAATTTGCTCCTAGGGTTATGGAGGATGGCTGATAGCTGTGAGACTACAATACGGTTTCTGGATGTTCAATTCAGCCATTGAATAAGCATTCTCTTTGTTCAAATCCTTGAAATGTTTGGAGTTTCTCATCTGTTCTTTGTTTTTTTTTTTTTATTCATCACCTATAAAGGATCACATTTTATTTCAGTAGTATTCAAAAAATAAAGAGAAGGAATCTGTAAAATTCTAAATCTGGCAAATAAACCTTATATGTTGCCATTTTTCAATGACGTGACTCTAAGTACAGAACACAGAAAAAGCGTTTCATCTGGAAGTGTATGAAACGAATTTTATATTCCAATATATGAGAAATATGCCCATGAAATTTTTGAATTATTGATTGAACTGGGTATATTACATTTTGGAACATACCTTATTTCCATAGATTAAATGCCTTCATTGCAACCTTGAGAGAGAAAGTTCTTCTTTCTTTGTAAGGGAGAGATGTAGTGTGTTTCTACTTCTTCTTCTTTTTTTTATGTAACAGAACGTTTCATATTGAAAAAGAAGGTGCCAAAGGCATTTACATTTGTAGGTTATGGGCTGGGTTAGCCCAACATGGGCGGCCCACCCATAAAACCCATCAAGTATGCCCGAACGATAGGCATGCCAACGAGAATATCAAACCTACAAGTTGCTCTGGCTATGGAGAAAACGTTTCATTAGGAATTATACTTGATCGATGGGCACGCGAACCTAAATTCTCTGGCCTGTAATAAAAAAGATCTTACCTTACACAGTAATATTCGGCTTATGCGGCCCAAATAGCAGTCTAAGCCCATCCATTTGCAGTTTGAACCTACTAGGCTATGGGAACAGATGTCCATGACAGTCATCATAAGCTAAGTGACTCATGCAGCGGGCCACTGTCTAAACTTGTCTAATATGTAATGCTCACGCTGGCCACTTTGAGTTTCTCAGATATCAGTCTAAGATTAAGTCTATCATCGTTTCACTATTAGTTGTCGTGGCATATTGTGCCATAAAAATTTAGGTTCACCCAAAATCTTAAACTAGTAAGTTATAAACCTATTAGACATATTAATTGGTTCACATTATTTATCCGATATGAGACTACGTTTCTTTAACACCCTCAAAGTTAATGTATAACACTGTGTCGCAACTAATTGCAAATTCATTCTTAAACACATAATGATTTCTATTTTGACAAAAGAACACCTCAAGAGCCAAAATTTGACACAGGGGGATACTTAAGTACCACAATAAGATACTCAAATGTCTCATTTTTTAAAAAATGGGACACTTGAGTGCCACATCCGACAAACCCCATCAGAAATCCTACTTGACATTTTTTTTTTATTAATTTTGCTCTTTTACATGGCTTGCCGGAAGGCTAACTCGGTAAAGAAATGCAAAAACGACATCATTTTGGCACAATCCGAATTTTAATATAAAAATTAATTTAATTAAATTTAAAACAAAAAATAGAGAGAGAGAGAGAGGGGGAGATGAATAGAGAGAGAGAGAGAGGAAGATGAATAGTAACCGGTAGCCGAGGGCTCAACCCTCACCGTTGCCGCCACTCGCCATCACTAGAAAGGTGGGGGGAGGGTCTGTCGGGGTCACCCCAGATCTAAGCGAGGGCTCACAAGCCCTAGCCGCTAGTCGGCTAAGGTTGCCGGCCCTTGGCCAGGGCTCAGTGACCCCGATTGACCATCCCCTACCTTCCCAACAATGGTGAGGGGCAGCGGCGGAGGTGAGGGCTGAGCTTTCAGCCGCCGGCTACCGTTCATCTTCCTCTTTAAAAAAAATGATTTTAAATTGATTTAATTAATTTTTATATTAATTATTTATCCACATCAACAGCAAAATGACGTTGTTTTAGCACTTTTCTAGCCACATAAACATATAAAACGATATAATTTTACACTTGGCTCGTTAGAATATCGCTATGTCAATATTTTGGCTGAATTTTCTCGCCATTAGTACTTAACTAATTCATTTTGCTCCAATTTTGACACTTAAGTGTCCCCTCATACTAAGATTTGACATTCCAAGTGTCCCAAACTCTTTCTATTCTTATTGGAAACTTGTGGTGAAGCTTTTACATTCGATACTTCCACCATTCGAGAGTGGAGACCAAACATAGAAATACAACAATAGTTTAGAGATTGAGTATCAGCCACGGTGTTCCATATTCAGGAATCAAAACTCCCCATCTTTCATGCTTCGAAGGAGGAAGGGCAGAATCAGATGAAAGAGGAAATGCGTCATATTGTGTGGGGGCCTTCTTTAGTGGTATCTTTTGTCGGGCCGATACTTCTTCATGCTTTTCTCATATGTTCTTTACGATGCATTCTCCAGTGATAATTAATGAATAAACCGTTATCTTGATTAGGCTGAAAACCTTTTTTTACCATGCAATTCACAGTAACTTTAGCCAATATGAAGAACATGTCCTCACATATGGGATGGGTTTATACCGAGCACGAGTCTCCTGATTGCATCGAAGTTTCCTTAAGATTTTGAAAAACTTCAATGTACAAAGAAGGCAACGACCGCAAGCACATGTCCCGAGTGCTCTCGGTCCATTGGTGAACTAAATAAACACCTGCATTATTAGACTATTTAATAATGGATGAAAATTCTTATGTCATTTGTCCTACGCCTTCGGAAATGCATGCACTTTTGATTAAATTCTACGTGTGAAACAAAGAAAGTTCAATACTGAGTTTGTCGCAGGTGTGGACATCTCATTAAATAGTGTTGAAAGAAGATATGTTTTGAAGATATGAAATCGGATTGATAATTGATTGGGATTGTAATTATTTTAGGATTAGGAATATTTTCTGGTTGGGAATATTTTCTTTACTTTTTTTATTGAATCTTCTTGTATAATATATACATCCCTATAACAGTGTACAATTCAATGAAGAAAATACAATTCCTACACTTTTACTTGAGTTTTTTACATGGTATCAGAGCATGTCTTGATCTTGACATAGATTCCGCAATAGAATCAACCTTTGTTGCTGCAACCCTTCGCAGAATAGATTAGTCTTCTCTGTTTTTTGTTGCTGCAACTCTCGCAGAACAGAACAGCATCCGGCAGGAAGTTCTTCATCTAGCTTTCAATTCTTTGTTCAAAAATTAATCTACAAGACATAATTGTTGCAGAGTTCTTAGGAAATTGTCATCATGGCAAATCCATAAGCACTTACCTAAGGATCCGGTGATCAGTCCGCAGGAGAAACAATGCCACCACCTCCTCAGATCCATGAATCCTCGGTGATGATCACAGTGTCTCAGGAACAAATTCAGCCACAGAATATGGGGCAGCCCTATTCGGGGCCGCCTTACCAATGGGTACCATATCCTTGGTATTATGGGCCAAGTCCAAATACATCATTACCGGGTTATCGAGATGGTGTGCGAACTGATGGAGGCCCACCAACCGGCAACGGGGCAAGCGCAACCATCAATCCACAGCAGATAGGCGGGTCAACCGAACCGGGTATGGGAACGAATTCCTACCCGGGTCCTTTTTTTCCAATGCGGATTCTGCAACCGGATCTAGCGGATCGGGTTTTGGAGCAAATCCCTTCCCGAATCCGCCGCTAGGGTTTCTTCCATACCAGATCTTCGCTGCCAGCGGCCGGCCAGAGCCCGGCGACCCTCTTTTCACAACTAATGCCGACGGACTAGAACTGAAGCTTATCGCTCAACAGTTAACCGGATCGAATAATTACTAAAATTGGTCGCGCGAGTTCCGACGTGCACTGGTAACAAAATATAAAGAGGGGTTTATTGATGGAACGGTTCCGGTTCCATCCGACGAGTGAATGGCACAACTCTAGAAGAAATGCAATCAATTGGTCCGAATGTGGATTGGAAATTGCATCACTTCCGAGGTCGCGGCCAGTCTTCCCCCGACGGAGGACTCGAAACAGATGTGGGAAAATATCAAAGAGATGTTTGGAAAATTAGATCAAATGAAAATTTTCTCCTTGACGCAACAAATCTCTGATTTAAAGTAAGGAAATATGACTGTTGCTGCGATTTTTAACAAAATTTCAAGTCTGTGGAACGAATTGGAGGCAGCCGAGGAGAAATTCGATTGGCCAGTGTTGACGCCTTTAATTTTATTTAGGCTTATTTTATTAATTAATTTTTTATTTTATTTTATTTTTTTTCGGATAAATAAGATAATAAAAAAACAAAACAAAAACAAAAAAAGCAAACTAAAAGCCCAGCCCATTTTTCTTTTTCCCTTTCTCTTCCCCCTCCGCGTGGCCCCTACGGCCCATTTTCCTTCACCCCCGGCCCGGCCCCTTTCTCTCTTCTTCTTCTTCCTTCCCTCTCCTTCGCCGCTGCAACTCACGCACGCGAGGGAAGCTAACGTGCGAAGGACAGCCTACGGCCGAGGAGATTAGGCCGACGTCGGCCGGAGGGGATAAGATCTCAGGCGCCATTAATGCTGAGTGAGCTTCGCTGGAAAGCTCGATGGGACACCGATTCAGCTGAGCGGAATCGGTGGGCAAGCCGGAGGCTGGCGACCGAGCCCCTCTGTCGACTGGATTTCCTTCGCCTATAAATAGGTGGCCGCAAGCATCGTCAGAGGGTGTGGCGAGCTCGGAGATCCTTCACTGAGAGACATCGGGAAGGATCGAAGGGCGAGCGTAGGAGAGAACTCGAGTCGCGAGCTTAGCCCACCCTCCACCGAGAGACTTCGGGGAAGGCTGGCTATGGCATCCCAAAATTCAAAGCCAAGCCATAAGGTGTGTTAAAGTTCCTAATTAGGTGATAAAAATTTCCATGGCTTATGCTTTAGCCATTAGTCTTTTAATTAGATGATTTGTGCATATGATTGTGGAAATTTAAATTTGATAGATTAATAATTTATGCTTGGGCATGTACTTTATAAATTAAATTTCAATAACCAAGATGCCCCAAGACTTTGGCCAAGATGAAAATTGGAATTTGGGAATAATTATAGAAAGAATTTAAAAAAAAAAAGAAGAGGAAAAGGTTAATTTTTAGGATGGGCCTTAAGCCTATTTAGCCTAAGCTTTTAATGGGCCAAGTTGACCGGCCCAATAGTGGCCCAAGAGGAGTAGTCGACCGGCCCATTAGAGGCCCAAAAGAATGGTGGCCGGCCCATGCATGGATCTTGCCAAGTGGCAAGAAGAGTCCCCATGCATTGGTCCATTTAAGTGGCATGTAATGATTGACAATCATGAGAAGTTGGGGTATAAGAAGGGAAGAGAGAGAAGGTGGCCGGATTTCTTTTGGCCGAGAGAGAGGGTGAGAGAGAGAGAGAGAATTCGAGAAAGAGAGGGAGAGGCCGAGAGAGGAAGGAGGCGGAGCCGAGGGGTTGTCGCCGTCCGTCCGCCGTGTGCCGCCGTGTTCGCCGCCGTACGCCGTCAACTGACCGGTCTAGAGGCAAGTGGGAGTCCTCTAGCTTCTCTTGCATGCTTGTATGTTGTTTGTATGTTGAGTTTTTGGATGTTAGATGAGAAAAACCGAAGCATGGATGAGTTGTGTGTGAATGGTGTGACTGTTCTTGCTCGGATCGTGTGAGTCAGTAACTTTTTTGAGCTTTCATGTGTGTTTAGAGTCAGATTTTGGCTTCGATTTATTCATGAGAGTTGTAGCTAACATATTGAAATACAACATACTGAAATTTCGTGGAAAATGATGGATATTTGAGGGGTTAAAGTCTCATCATACGGAAACCTCAGATCTGGAAAGTTTTTACTGACCTCTTGCTGGATTCGTGGTTGCATGATGGTTTTTGTTGAGAATCTCACTTTGATTTCTTCATGAAAATTGTAGGATACATCTTAAACTACAACATACTCAAATTTGAAGTGAAATGAACAAGTATAGCCTATTAAATAAACTAGATCTTGAAGAGGGCGATTCTGGTGATGTATTCCGAGATACCCGAGACTTCAAGGACTTAAATGATGACTATATTCTGGTTATTTGACCTAGATCTCTTCATAAAACTTGTATAGGAAACCTTGATGTATAACATATCTAAATTTCAGAGGAAACTAAAGAGAAAAGGTAGGTGAAATCTCAATATTTCGGAGATGTGTACACTGGACGATGCGGTAATGGATCCAGAAGCTTCGTGAGGTTGTATAAAATAATATAAAAAGAATCTGGCTTGGAGTTCTTCATTAAAGTTGTACGAAAATGTCTTGGCTATCACTCTGTAAAATTTAGTAATTTTTGGAGGCCGTATGGATATTTTAATCGAATTTCTTCGGAAATTGTGCATTCTGGTTTTATCCGAATATTATGTGCTGTTTTGTGGAAATTGTGAAATTGTGTGAAATTCAATTTTGGCCATGAATTTTGCATGAAATTGTCATCCTATTGGTTTTTTTAATGATTGCCTGAATTTTTATAATTTTGGGAATTTATAGGTATTGAATTTAATATTTATTTATTAATAAAATAAAATAATAAATAATAAATAATAATAAAATAAAATGGATTATTTTATTGGCCATAAATTCCGTTGAATTTATTAATAAATAATTATACATTGTTGCATGTATGATGAGATATTGGTGTATGTATGATATTGAATTGTGATGCATGTGTGAATTCTATGCCAAGTATGACTTGTTTGATGTCACGCCATATGCCATGTTAAATTGAGATCAAAATAATGGTAAATGTGGATAATGATAAGTGAGGAAGTGGTGGTGGTGGAGGATGAGGCCGGAATGTATAGAGATGCATTGCCGGATTCCCCGGGAGATTCAGGGATGCCCGAATGTGGGGGCCGGAAGCCCCGGGGAGGTCTTTGCCCGAAGGGAATGCCTCGTGATGCCAGGATTGGGGTGCGGGATGCCCGGCTAGGGAGTGTAAATGCCGGAAGCCCTGTCGGAGGTCTTTGCCCGAAGGGAATGCCTCGTGATGCTAGTTGAGATGCGAGATGCTCGGAATGTGGGGGGCCGGATGCTCGGTGGCCTGGGAGGCTGAATGCCGGAAGCCTCGGAGGTCTTTGCCCGAGGGGATGATGAAATTGATGAATTGAGAAATGGGTGATGTGGTGATCAAATTGAAAGTTAAAAGTGAAAATTAACTCATTATATGATATGCATGATATGATATGCATGATGATATGCATGATGATGGTGATGATGATATGTGATGTGAAATAATGATGATCACCCATGATATGATATGCATGATGATATGTGATGTGAAATAATGATGATCACCCATGATATGATATGCATGATATGATATGATGATTGATGATGATGATGATGATATATGATATGGCATGATGATATCCATGATGATTGATGATGATGATGATGATATATGATATGGCAATATGACATGTGTAATGTGATGATGTCACGATGATGATGACATGTATGATGTAATGATGCCATGATGATGATGACATGTATGATACGATGATGATACACATGTATGTGTTATAAATTGATATGATGATGCATGATAGTATGCGCATGGCTTCAAGGTAGTGCTTGCAATGCATGTATGATTGCATGATGCATTGAGTTGTTATTGGATTTCCCTATCTGCTGAGTGATTGTACTCACCCCTTTGGGGACCCACATTTCAGATTAGCAGTATGCCGCTTCCTGCCATCACGCGGGGAGTATTTTACGATCTACCATCCGATGTAGAGGTCGAGTGTGCTGAGATAGACTGTTCCTCTGTTCCTGGACTGACTTTTATTCGAGTACGCTGTCTAGTGATGTACGACGTGGGCCTGGCTGGGGACCTTGTCATTCAGGAGTTCATATACGTACATGTTCGTCGGGATGGAGCGATGCGAGGGATGTTGCCGCCGCCACCGCCTGATGCACCGGGTTGGGTGTGAGACCCGTGCGCGACGAGTAGGAGCTGGATCCTTTTTGGGGATAGTTAGCCGACACTTATGATGGGGGTTGTGCACGTGTGATGTTGAGAGTCGAGGGTTCTTTTTTGAGGTTTTAGGCTGGACGTGGCTGAGTCCCAGCTTTTCCTTTTGTTGTACCGACCCAAAAGAAGTCCCATCTTGAAAATATATGTAAATAAAGTGTCGTGGCTTATTTATAAAATTATGGTGATTAGTGGTGTGTATTTGTATCATGGTTGGAAGGGGGAGAGACGGTGATATTTTAATTTGCTTCCGCAAATGAGTCGCGCTGGGACCGTTTAAAAAAAAATGTGTCTGCGAATTAGGACACTTCTTCAAAGCAAAAAGGTAATAAGGTGTAGCATTGGCGCTGGTGACGACCTGCAAAGGGTTCGGGGTGTCACACTGGCGGTGAGCGACTTCGAGAAGGTCAGATCCGACCAATGGAGGCTCGAATTTGGCTAGAGTGAGAGAAGATCGAGGCCAAGTGAGGTCCGGCCGAGATCTGCGCCTCAGATCTGGTCTTTTTTGCTGCTGTTGTTGCCTCCGGACGCTGTGCCACCGCCGTTCGCCCCGACCAAATCCCGACGCCGTTGCCTCGAAGGCTTGTTGTCGTGCCCCCCCCCCCCCCCATGAAGCCGTTGCCGTGATCGATCCGCCGACGCCGCGCCGGATCGAGAACCCGAGTTGCCGCCGTTGTTGCCCTACCACCGCCACCATTCGCCACCCTGTCACAGACAGGTAACGTAGCCGTCGCTGCCGCTGGTCGCGTTGACGCCGTCGCATTCCCCCTCTCGGACCGTGTCGCCACCGACCACACCAATGCAGCCGCGTTGTCGCTCGTCCTCGCCATCCTCGTAAGCGGTTCGTCACCGTCATTGCCGCCATAATGCCTTGTTTCCCCCTCGGCGCGTGGATTCGCAAACCCTAGGGTTCGCGATTTTCCGGGTTGTTGAATCGGATCCGGGTCTCGAACCGGGTAGGGTTTCGCGAGATCCGGGGCGGCGGGAGTCGGGTCGCTAGCCGAAGTCGGGTTGGGTAGGGTTTATCTTTGGGAGCCGGGTCATGGAGCGGGTCGTTGGGCCGGGCCGAGTGTCCCCGAACGTCCAGCCACGATGCTTTGTTTCAATTAAAAAAAGACAAAAAATCCAAGTCGGGCCCATCCTCGTTCGGGTCGCCGGCTCGGGTCGACACAACCCGTGGATCCGACTTGGGTTGTTTTTTTTTTAAAATAATATTTAAAATAAAAAATTCATAAATAAATAATTTATTTTCCAAAAAACAAAAAATATATTTTCTTTTCGAAATATATTAAAAAATATTTTAATTTCCAAAAAAAACAAAAATATCCAAAAAATATTTTATTTTCCAAAAATATTAAAAATGTTTTAATTTCCAAAAAATCGAAAAATAATTAAAAAATGATAAAAATATTTTATTTTCCGAAAAATAAAAAATAAAAATATTTCATATTTTCCAAAAAATGCCAAAAATCCAAAAAAAAAAAGCCAAAAATTCATGAAAAAGCCAAAAATTCAGAAAAAAGACAAAAAGACTTGTAGTTTTCCAAAAATACCAAAAAAAAAAAAATCCCAAAAAATCCCTTTTGTGTCCAAAAATTAGAAATAGACTAAAAATGTTTTTCCTCCCAAAATGCATGGAAAATCCCTCGAACATCCAAAAAACCTCGGGGTTTAAACAAGATTAGGTACCGAAAGGGCATTAGTGATTAACGAGTGTAATCAAGTCCTTGATCCTAATTTCTCTGGTTGCGCAGGAGCTAGTATTTCTCCCGATACTTCGCTTGGGTTTCTAATCGACCCACCCCAAACCGATTAGTGGCGACTTCGTTTTAAAATTAATTTACAGGTTAAAAATTTATACTATTAAAGTCATGAATTGGTGGACTTGGGAGAGTCCGGGCATAACTAAAGTCAGCCGAGCCATTAGCCTCCGCAAGGCGCCCGTACCCAATGGCGGGCGCCGAAAAAAAAGAGGTCGTGACAGCTTGGCGACTCCACTGGGGAATGTTGAGGACTTAGGCCTTTTTTGTCTTGTTTAATATCTTTACTGACTTAGGTTTTTTTTTTTATGCAGGTCAGTGGCTTAGATTTTTTTTAAATCTTGCTTAAAATAAATTATCTTGTGATTATAAACTATTGTGCATGCTTTACTGTTTTAAACACTACACATGGCACACACAACCCGGCCGCCAGACCTAGGCCGCCATAGGATTTCTAGGATGGTGTTAAAAAAGATACGACCTCGAACGCGAGACTGCGATGTAGAGGTTGCCTTTCTTTTCCCCAAATTTCTTAGCCAAGGTTAAGGGGGTACGCTGCTAACGCGAGATTGCGACGAGCGGATACCCTTTTAATTTCAACAAGCCTTCTCGGTTAGAAATCGAGCCACACGTCCCATTTGTATGTCTCTATGCTTGCCATTTTCTTTAAAAGTAAAGTAATTTATTTACTTTTACTTAGTCTTTCTGACTCATGGAAAAATAGGGTCAGGTTGTGTATTCCCCGTTCTTATATGCAATGGGAAGCATTAATATCCAGTTCATTCCTACCCCCAAGGGAGAGCTTCTCAGATGGTGGAAGTAGTTAGATTAGCTTGGCCAAGAGCGCGTCAAAGCAAGAATCGGTCATCTCCTCCCATTGCTCCAAATCAATATCCACTCCGGAGTCATGCAGGCACTACCACATTTTTGGTGTCCTGAAACATCTACCTTTGTGTTTGGAAAATTTGAACTGACTCCAACATTGGAAGAGTATAGTCTCGCCATAGGAATGCCCTTGGGAAGGGAGCTCGCTAAACCACCATTTGGCATCGACCCTGTGGTCAGTCTATCACGCTTTGTAAAAAATCATTCGGTAACAGAAATTGTTGGAGCCAACAACAATGTTTTTCCACTATCATCCTTAACTAAATGTTTTGAAAAACAATCAATGACCCAAAAAACCAAGATTTTCCTATTGGCCTTCTTTGGACTTATCATCTTCCCATATAGAAAGAATGCCATAAATCCTTCAATTGCATGGGTAATAATAAATCAAGTTACTTTTGGAGCAGCATATGTAAACATGGTTTTGGCTTAAACCTTTTTATCCCTTAATCGTTTCAAGGACCAAAAAGAAAAAGTCATGAGGGCCGCTCCAGAAATTTTACAAATGTGGTTCTTTTCCCATATCAAAAGATTTGGGCACCTCATGCAAATATTTGAAATCAACGAGTTTAAACACCCATTACAAAAGTTTCAAACCTTGGAAAAATATTCTCCCAATGAAGAGTATTCTCGATGGATTAACTTGCTAAAAAACCCGGTCCCTGAGACATTCCTATGGCGAGCTAAATGGTTCATTGCAGGAGAGGCACGCTTTGCGCTTAATTATTACAACCCCATCCCGTTGCTGGGCCTCTCCAAAGCTACCTCATATTATCCATATAGGGTGGCTCGTCAGTACAGGGTCTTCCAAGAAATCCCGCCACCGCTCAAATCAGGATTGTTCCGAATCTTTTTCACCCGTACAGACTACAACTACTTGGAGGAGATCCGCATAATTTAGAACGCATGGAGTAGATGTCACACTGAAAAGATTGTTGTGCCCAGAAGGTTAAAGGGACAAGAAAAAGTTCATCATGCATCAACATTCTACATCCTCAACCATATAATTCCCAAGGAGCTGCAACCAGTAATCCCCGATGTAGTTGATAAACTTACCTTGCAAGGGCGAATCGAATCTCTTGAAAAGAGCTTGGAGACAAGCATGAGACACATATCGAAGCTAGTACAAAGAAGCAAGCAGCTTCACAAGACTGGAACTTCCCATTGCATATAAAAATGGGCAGCGGGACCTTTGATGTGAATATTTCTAATGTGAATATCTAGGGTCGTTTGACTTGTGTAAAAATTCCTTTTGGCATTGTATAAATCTTCTATTAATAAATAAAAATGACGTGACCCTTGCCATGGGCCAGTGTTCCATACGTTTCCTGGCTTATGTTCTCTCCATTTTTTGATGCAGGTAATCACATCATAGTCGTATTCGCCAAATCCAAAAGCTAGAATGGCCGAAGAAAATGTACCAAGCCGTGTCGAGATTATGGAAAATGAAATGAAGCAAGTCTTCAATGTGCTTCAACAACTCTCAAAGCAGATAGATTCCATCCAAGGCAAATTGGCTCCCGCCCCAGCCTCAATCGAAGTATTGTTACCGCAATCGTCTACCCGAGGTGATCAAGGAACATATACCGATGATAACATGCCCGAATTGGAGGATGATACGCACAAAATCGTAGTCGAGAAAACAAAGCCCAACAGTTTGTCTAAGACTGAACATGACAAACGCCTTGAGAAACTTGAAGAGAGGCTAAAACAATTGCAGGGCCTTCAAGATCCTACTCCAACAGACCTCTCCATCTACTCTAAGGTCAAAATGCCGGGAAAATTCAAAATGCCTGAGTTCGAGAAATATGATGGCACGACCTGCCCAAGAGCTCACTTGCAGATGTATTTGGTTCGAATGACCCAGTACGTTAATAATGAACCTTTAATGATCCAGTTGTTCCAGTCAAGCCTGGTAGGTCCCGCCTTGAGGTGGTACATAAAAAAGAACATAAACCTCATCGAGACATGGAGTGAAGCAAGTGAAGCATTCCTCAAGCAGTACAAATTCATAATGGACATTACCCCTTCTCGTGAGGATCTCGATCGCACGAAAAGAAAAAGCAGGAATCTTTCAAAGAATATAATATTAGATGGAGGAATCTCACCGCCCAGATCAGTCCTGAGCCAACTGACTTTGAATTGAGAAAAATGTTCATTAAAACCCTCCCTTACGAATACCGCAATCGGATGGTGACTACAATCGCTGAATCATTCAATCAACTCATTCCAGTGGGAGAGCAGATTGAGATAGGTTTAAGGGACAGCTGGTTCACCGAGCCTACACCCAGTCGGCGAAGGCTCAACATGAAAAAAGATAAAGAATCCTTGATTGATGTCAATGCCACCTACACTGCAAACACCGGTCATCTCCCGACTGTTCAGACAAGCACATGCCAACAACAAACTAATAGCCATCCACCCCAGCGCTACAACAACCGAAGACAATTCACTCCGCTTCCTGGATCTCCCTCCCAAGTTTTGGCAATCCTCCGAAACAAGAGCCTCCTTTCAACTAAGCCAAGACGACCCAACGCTGAAAACTTCTCCAGCTATGACCCGTCCAAAAAATGTGACTATCACATGGGAGAAGTAGGCCATTCAACTGATGAGTGTTTCGTCCTTAAACATCGGATCTAGAACTTGCTGGATACTAAGGCCTTCTCATTCCAAACTGCAAAGCCAAATGTCCAAAGCAATCCGCTCCCTGATCATGCTGACAAAGTAAACATGATATTCAATTTTGAAGCCGGTCAAATCAGAAATGTCAATGCACATATGGTTGACATTTATTGAGGGCTAGTAGAAACCGGCTATTATCCGGATGATGAAATACCACCCTTTGCAATAATGGAGGAAATGGTATTAAGAATGATAGAGGCCGGAATAATCGTGTACGCCGGCCACACCAGCATAGTTTCTACCATATCGCAAGTCCTCATCAACTAGGAGGAAGAATTTGCCGCGCTAAATGCAGAAAAGGAGAAGAAGGACTCTACCTCACCTAAGAGCGTCTTTGAAAGGAAGGGAGCCATTGTTCAAGCATCAACAGCAGAGACAGCTATAGTCATCGAGATTCCCTAGCCCTATAAATACAAGTACAACAATGCAGTACCATGGTCTTATGACCTTGATGTTGGTTTAGTCACGAGATCTAGGCAAACCTATGCTCAAGCAAATACTCAGTCTACTAAGCCCGTCACTGACGAAGAAGCCAAGGAGTTTTTGGTTGTAGTTAAGGCCAGCGAATATAATGTGGTGGAACAGTTACGAAAATCACCGGCACAGATCTCTCTGCTGGAATTGCTTCAGACATCTGTCAAGCACCAGAAATCCCTCATGAAAGTATTAAGTGAAGTACATGTCCCTGAAACTATTGAGCATGACAAACTCGAGGAATTTGTCAGTACCATCCTTCTAAAGGATCAAATGGCATTTTCTGATGAAGAGATTCCTGAGGAGGGTAAAGGACACACCAATGGCCTCTACATATCAGTCAAGTGCAACGCATCTCACGTCGCTCGAGTGCTGATTGACAACGGATATGCTCTTAACATATGTCCACTAGAGACACTCTGTCGCCTTAAAATAGAGAGATCATGGATCCAGGTACCCAAGACTTCTGTTCGAGCATTCGATGGAACAAAGAAGAAAACAGTGGGAGAGATCGAGCTCAACATTCAAATTGGCCCAATCATATTCAAAATTTTATTCTAGGTGATGGATATCCCCACTGCATTCAATTTCCTCTTAGGGCGCCCATGGATCCATGTCGCGGGAGCAGTACCCTCTAGCCTCCACCAAAGTGTGAAGTTCGTGGTTGGAGGAAAACTGATCACGGTCCGAGGAGAAGAAGATCACCGCATCTACCACGAGACGGCCATCCCTTATGTTGAACCTAGTGACAAAAGCAAAGCTAGCTATCAATCGTTCGAGCTCGTGTCTACTATACACGAAACTCGAGGGCTTTGCCCCTCGTCCTCGAGATATCAAGTGCTGCAATCATGGTAGGAAAAATCATGGTAGGACATGGTTTCCTTCCAGGACAAGGGCTTGGTAGGAGAGGCCAGGGCATTCGTTAGCCTATTGAAGCTCGGAGAAGACCCTATACTATCGGTTTAGGATATTCCCCGGATAGAAAAGCAAAGAAAAAAGTCGGCCTTGTATATCCCTGTCTTGAGGAAACTTTCCCAGGCCCAGCTAGGATGATGCATGAGGAAGAGGAAGTGGATACTCCAAAATGGTTCAACCCCGAAAGCGTGAAATTGTCCATAATCCAGAAAGACACAACTTGGCCCTCACTTATAAAGAAAGAGGGGCCAAATGACATGACCACCATGTTCGAGGACATTTTCATAGGTGCCATTGAGGAAGAGCAATTAGAAGAGATAAGCGATAACTTCTCGTTCATCCAACTTCAACACCAAGTCGAAGAATTACGCGAGACTGTACACCATTTGACAGAAAACTTCACTCAAGCTACCCGTGCATTCCGCTCTCGTCATAATGAGGAGCTGGTAGTAAATGAAGAGGACCCTACTGACACGACCTGGCGAGGGGCACGGCTACCCTTATCCCCAAGAAGCACTCGGTCATATTCGCCCCTTCCTAAATCAATGGCCATTATTTTTCCCATCCTCCTAGAGCAAGGGATAATCGGCAAGGAACTGAGCCATCCTACTCCCGAGTACTTCATTGATTATGATCCATCCAAGCAATGTGATTATCATTCGGGAGAATTAGGCCACTCGCTAAATGATTGCACCATCTTGAGAGACAAGGTTCAAGATCTTTTGGATGCTGGGGTATTCACGTTCCACTCTCCGTGGCTGTGTTTTGGTAAGGATCACCTCCTTATGGTACCCAGCACCCGTACCATGTTCCATGAGCATGCTAAGAAAGCGCGTACGAGAAAGGCAATCATGGACACTTTGGGCCAACCAAGTGGTAAATTTGACTACTATGTCAATTATTTAATCCCCCAAAGTTTCTATGATCATCATCACAACATCGTCCCTGATGGATGGGAAGGCATGGATGATCTAAAATCTGCAAAGCCGAGAGCACAGGGAGACGTGGCTAGCGACTGGTATGAAGACTTCTTCGCGGGCGCTGTTAACAAAGGGCCGTCAAGGGAAATGGGTGCAAACCCGCTCGAGTAGAATCCTTTTTAATTCCTCTGCATACTCCCCTACGTGGGAGCCTGTACATATTTTTTAATGTCTGGCTTGTTTTGTTTTCAACATCAGTTCCACTCAAGGAACTATTTTTTGAAATCACCTTGTAAATCCGCCTACTAATAAATAAAGTTGAAAACATTTTGACGGCATGAGGAGACACACTAAACCAGCCTGTTGATGATAGCCAACCGTCAAATGAAAGAAGAAATTTGAGGCCCAGGTCTCATGTTTCCTTGTCCTAAATCTTCAAGCACAATTTATCACCTTTTCAAAAGAAAGAAGCATGCATGCTACTAACCTTATTTGTTCCCTTAGCCTATCTACTCTATGACATAGAATAATCTAACGCGGCAAAGGCGAGGGTATGGGAACGGTCCGACCAACACCGTAAGTAGCCATGATAGCAATTCGATGACTCGATGATGATTTTGATGATTTCCGACGAAATTCAATGGAATTGGAAGTGCCACGAAGAAACAAGGCCCCTACTACAAGACACCATCATTATCAATTTAGGCAGCACAGAAGATTCAAGAGAGATAAAGATTGGCGTGAACCTTCCTGAAGAAGAAGCTGCAAGCTTAATTGCCCTCCTAAAGAGGTATCAAGATGTATTTGCATGGTCATATGTCGATATGTCAGGCCTTGATCCAATGATCGTGGAGCATAGCTTACCAACCAACCCTGATGTAGCCCCCAAGAAACAACGGCTAAGAAGAGCTAAGTTTGAGTTGTCAAAAAAGATTGAAGAAGAAGTAATGAAACTCCTAGAAGTAGGCTTCCTCGAAGTCTCGCAATATCCTAGTTGGGTAGCAAACATTGTACCAGTGAAGAAGAAAGATGGTCGAATCTGGATTTGTGTCGACTACCGCGATTTGAATAAAGCAAGCCTAAAGGATGATTTTCCGCTACCTCACATAGACGTTCTTGTGGATAGTATTGCTGGATTCAAACTTTTCTCTTTCATGGATGGGTTCTCAAGATGCAACCAAATAAAAATGAAGGAGGAAGACAAAGAAAAGACGGCATTCATTACTCCATGGGGGACTTTTCACTATAAGGTCATGCATTTTGGCTTGAAAAACGCTGGAGCAACTTACCAACGTGCCATGGTCACCCTTTTCCATGACATGATGCATAAAGAAATTGAAGTATATGTCGATGACATGATCGCCAAAACCAGACATGGAGAAACCATGTGAAGACCTTGGAAAAATTATTCGATCGACTTCGCCGCCAAGTTGCGCTTGAACCCAAAAATGTGTGTCCGGGGGCGACTTCGGCAAATTACTTGGATTCATTGTGAGTTGTAAAGGGATAGAAGTGGACCCGTCAAAAACTAAAGCGATATTTGAGATGCCTCCTCCCTCGACTGTGAAAGAAGTCCGGAGCCTCCTAGGAAGATTAAATTACATTGCGCGATTCATTTCCCAGCTTTCTGAAACTGCAAAACCTTTCTTTAAACTTCTCAAGAAAGATGCACAAATCGAATGGGATGATGATTGTCGACTGGCATTTGAAAATTTAAAGCGGTACCTGATGAAACCCCAGTTTTAGTACCCCCGACTCCAGGACACCCTTTGACCCTCTACCTTACCATCAACAGTGAATCCCTAGGTGTAATGTTGGCACAGAAAGGACCACATGATGGGAAGGAACGAGCCATTTACTATTTGAGTAAAAAGTTCACCACGTCAGAACAAAACTACTCCAAATCAGAAAAGACCTGCGTTGCATTGGTATGGGTGTTGCATAGACTCCAGCAGTATACCTTGCATTACCAGACATTTCTTGTAACTGAGAGTGACCCAATCAAGTATTTGCTTGGTTGCCTGGCCTTGGTGGGAAAATTGGCCAAATGGCAAATCCTAATCTTAGAATTCGACATCCAGGTGATGTCGCAAAAATCAATTAAAGGTCGGGTGATTGCTGATATGTTAGCAGATTGCCCTAAAGAAGTACGGGAGGATCATTCCCCAGATGATCGAATTTCAACAGTAGAAGAGGACACATGGACTATGTTCTTTAACGGAGCTGTAAATTTGTCAGGTCCAGGCACTGGGGCGGTCTTGATATCCCCAAATGGGCAACATTATCATGTGGCTGCAAAATTGATGTTTCCATGCACCAACAATATAGCCAAATATGAAGCATGCATCCTCGGCCTACAAGCAGCTATTGGAATGGAAGTGTCAAAACTAAAAGTGTTCGGTGACTTCGCCTTAATCATCCTCCAGACTGTGGGCG
This sequence comes from Eucalyptus grandis, assembly GCF_016545825.1. Lineage (NCBI taxonomy): Eukaryota > Viridiplantae > Streptophyta > Magnoliopsida > Myrtales > Myrtaceae > Eucalyptus > Eucalyptus grandis. The sequence goes on along the minus strand of NC_052619.1, from coordinate 50,741,168 downwards.
AGTGGAAGACAAGAGACGTCAAACTAGTGCCTTATCACGACTACTTGGAAGAATTGGTAGGAGAATTCTAGGACATCTCGTTTGAATACCTACCTAGAATTCATAACCAGTTTGCTGATGCACTAGCAACACTATCATCTATGTTACAAGTAACAAAGGGGTTAGAAGTAGAGCCTTTGAAGATTGAAGTCCTGACAAGACAAACCCACTACATGACTATAACTGAAGAACCCGACGGGAAACCCTGGTATTACGACATCATGAAATACATCCAGAAGTAGGAATTCCTTAAAGAAAGCACTCTTTTTAATCGAAAATACCTTATGAAAATGGCTTCGAGGTTCTTCGTCAACGGTGAAAATTTGTACAAAAGATCATATAACTCAGTCCTGCTAAGGTGTGTGGATGCAAACGAAGCCACACAAATAATACAAGAAATACATTGGGGAGTATGTGGCCCTCACATGAATGGACATATGTTGGCCAAGAAAATAATGAGATTGGGTTATTACTGGTTCCCCTTAGAGAGCGATTGTGCTCAGCATGTGCGAAGCTGTCATCGTTGTCAGATTCATGGGGACAAGATAAATGTCCCTCCAACCGAATAGCATCAGTTATCTGAGTCGTGGCCATTTTTAATGTGGGGCATTGATGTAATTGGCCTAATCAATCCAAAGGCATCAAATGGGCACCGGTTCATTTTGGTCGCAATCAACTACTTCTCAAAATGGATCGAGGCCGCATCCTATGCAAGCGTAACTGCACGAAACATTATGAAATTCATCAAACGTGACATAATCGCCCATTATGGCGTACTGGAAGCTATCATCACCGACAATGGGTCAAACCTGAACAACAAGTTGATTGATCAATTATTTTTTGAGTTCAAAATCCAACATATGAACTCGTCCCCTTATCGTCCACAAATGAATGAAGCTGTGGAAGCCGCCAACAAGAACATCAAGAAAATCCTATCCAAGACAGCTGAAAACTATCGCGACTGGCATGAGAGGTTACCCTTCGCATTAACAGCATATCGAACTTCGATTCGAACCTCCATTGGGGCAACGCCTTTTTCCCTGGTTTACAGCATGGAGGCGGTTTTACCTGTGGAAGTAGAAATCCCTTCCCTGCAAATTTTATCCCACGCAGGATTGTCCAAGGAAGAATGAACACAACAAAGGCTTGAACAACTGAATATGGTCAACGAAAAATGATTGAAAGCCCTCTGTCATGGTCAGTGTTATCAGCAGAGGGTAGCTCGATCGTTCAATCAAAAGGTACGACCCAAGCACTTCGAGGTAAATGAGCTAGTCTTGAGAAAGACGCTGCCAATCTTTCCAAAGCCCGGAGGCAAGTTCGTCCCAAATTACAAGGGTCCTTATGTAATAAAGAAGATAGTCCCTGGAGGAGCCTTGATTTTGACTGAAATGGATGGGCGGGAATTCTCCAAACCAGTTAATTCCGATGCTGTAAAAAAGTACTACCCTTGAAAGATGTTCATTGTCTAGCATTGCCAAGCACTTCTCTATCAGAATGAAGATGCTTATGCACCTTTATATATGAGTGATGTATTTACACCATCATAAAAAATGTGTGTTTGACTCAATAAAGAAAAATGAATGGTAATGACCAGCCTTTAAGAAAGTGTCAAAAATCAAGAAGCAAACTCGATGGCATAACTTGAGCAAATCGACATTACCCAGGCAAACGCATAAGAGTAATCTATGTCAATTTTGCCCAGCTCGGTGTAAAGGACGCGTCATCCAGGAGCTAGTCTGGAACCTTCTGTCCCAGTCAACAATCTTAGAGTCTGGAAGCCTCACTTCTTGTTCCGGACACATGCTCTTGCAAGAAGTAATTACATCAGAGAATTTGAAGTTTTTATTGTCCATCTCAAATTCCATAGAAGCTTGAAGTACATGACTTTGCCTGATCAAAGGCAGAAGGAAAAATTCCACAGAAGGGAAGCATTGAAAATCAATCAACAACCAGCAATCATGCATACGTGGCCACAAGTAGGAAAGGCTAGTCGAAGGAAGCATTGAAATGTAAAAGAGGCCGTCAGCAACTTCCTTAAGAACCAGCACAAATAAACTCTGGGGGAAAGGTAACTTGGCATCATTTCTAACACTCACTCTCTGAACTCATATCAACATGAAGCATTAGAATTCAAAAGCCAGATCAAATGGTTAAATAAGGCAAACCAAGTGATCCAAGCAAGGGAAAAAAACAAAGATGCCCGATAAGATTCCTAACCCCGGCTGATCATTCATGTGTCATATTCCTAATCAATAGGGACAATCATCGACACCCCTTTGTGAATAGCCCTTTTGATATCCAAGATTTAACATATTTGGAACACATATTCTGTTGACCCTTAAAGCTACCAAGAAGGTCTTTTTGAGCCAAAACCATTCATTTGTTCTAAGAGTACAAACTCCATCACATTTAAAATGCTGCATGCCTTTTTCTAGGTGAATTTTGCATGACTATTTTGTCAGTCTAAATCTTTGATTCTATTAAGGATTATTAGAATAGACAGCTAAGTGAAGAATACAAGATTAATTGAGCATGCTGAATGAGGTGCGTCAGAATGATGAAAGGCAAGCCATATCCTACACACAATCCCCCCTATCTATACACTTGTGAGATGAGTGCAGAAGATTCCATGGCTGCAGGGTAAAGAGTTCTATCGCGAATGGTACGATAACCAAAATAGTGAGAGGCATTCCATCGCTCACCCCATTGAGCCCCATACACTGGTGAAGCTTCTCTCATACCCCCGTCAAGAACCACCCCACATTGGGGCAGAGCGGAGGCAAAACAGCATCACAAGATGAGAAGAGAGATAGAAATTTTATTGCTCGTACTTGCATCAATCTTCGGGTGTCTTTATTGCATATGAACACTCGCGTTAATTTAAGTGCCCTAGAATGATGAAGAGCAATTCTTTCTCTACGCACTTGTATTCATTGTACAACTCAAGTGAGTCTGTAATTTTACCCTCACATTGAGACAAAATAGAAGTTACTACCATTTAAACAGCATAGCTCGGAGCGCTAGATGAAGACAAAGACTCAAGAGTCTAACAACGGTGTCGTGATTGAACTTGCCTAGGCTAGTTCCTCTAACGACAAGAATAAAAATAGAGGCATAAAAAAGCAGTGTGCCCGGTAAAAGCAAGGCCAATGCCCCCCAGTAAAAAATACAGCCAAGAAAAGTTGTTGTTATGGTCCATAGAACCTCCATCTGACAAGAAAGACTAGTGACAAATGCCAAGACAGTCACCAACTCTCACCCTCTTACATGTGAGCCAAGTCTATGTTACATCTCATTGTAAAAGTCTATTTAGACTAGGGGCATTTCAATTAACGTAGGATTTCATATGTCTATAAGCATCGCTTGAAGAAGTACGAGCAAGATTATTCTATCTCTTTTCGCAGGATTCTTGACTTGCAAACCTGAGGATGATCGTGCGGCACTTCGTTCAGAAGCCTTGACCTCGACGGTCCCATTTGATGAGCCGTTGACCAAGTCTTCATCACAATTTCAACAAAGACCTCTCACATTGGTAAAGTCGTACCGTTTGCGAGAATACTCAGACCCCTGCTGACATGATGACAGTGAGATAGTGTGGTCCTTATAAATCCTACATCAATGGTCAGGATAGCCTTTTCCATGAGAGTGAACGAAAAGTCATTTCATACTGAAAGTCCCTCATCTAGCATGCTCAAGACATCTATATTCCGAATAAAAAGTTGTCTTTCAAAATCTTCCCCAGTGGAATTTAGATGATGCAAAACTGACAGAATTATTATGCATAAATCACATTTAAATTCATGAATTTACAGCATATACAATCATGTGTGCATATTGTGCAAATAGCAAACATACTCTCAGAGATCAGAGATATTGCCAGGTAAGCATATCCTTATCCCCATTTGTTTTAAAGTACCTACCACTGTCCAGGTACTCTCTTGTTGACACTCAACCTATTTGAGTCGTCCTTTGAGTTTGGGTGCCTACTGCCTAGGTATCCCCACTATCTTTGAGTACCGGCCACCGTTCGGATACTCCCTTTTCTTGACACTCGACCTATTTAAGTTGTCCCCAGAGTATTGATACTTGTAACTGACCAAGTATCCCTTTTATCATTGCATACCTATTGCTGTCTAGGTATCCCTATTGTTTTTGAGTACCGGCCATAGTTCGGATACTCCATTTTCCTGACACTCGACATGTTCGAGTTGTCCCCAGAGTATTGATACTTGTGACTGATCAAGTATCCTTTTATCTTTGAATACCTATTGTTGTCTAGATATCCCCATATCGTCAAGCACCCACCTTGTCCAAGTACTTCCTTTTCACCACACTCAACTTGCCCGAGTTGTCCCCAAAATTGCATCATTGAATACTAGTAGCCATTCAAGCACTCCATTGCCTTGTGCACCTACGGTTACCCAGGTATGATGTCTAACACTTGGACCAGCCTGAGTGGTCCTAGATCATATCATTAAATACTTGTGTTCATCCAAGTATTCCAGTACTTTGTACACCTGCGGCTACCCAGGTATTCCACCCCTTTTAAGTGCCTGCGGCAATCCAGGTAAGCCTCATACCACATTCAAGTTTATAATATTAGGAGGCGAGAGACCTTCATAAATATCCCAGGTACGCCCTCGATATTCCCAATTACCAGGAGGTGAGAGACCTTCACGAATATGCGAGGTACGTCCTCAATATTCCCCAATTACCAGGAGGTGAGAGACCTTCATGAATATCTCAGGTGCGTCCTCGATATTCCCAATTACCAGGAGGTGAGAGACCTTCACGAATATGCGAGGTACGTCCTCAATATTCCCCAATTACCAGGAGGTGAGAGACCTTCATGAATATCTCAGGTACGTCCTCGATATTCCCACTACCAGGAGGTGAGAGACCTTCACGAATATCTCAGGTATGCCCTCGATATTCCTAATTACCAGGAGGTGAGAGACCTTCACGAATATCTCAGGTACGCCCTTGATATTCCCATTTACCAGGGGGTGAGAGACCTTCATGAATATGCGAGGCACGTCCTCAATATTCCCAATTACCAAGAGGTGAGAGACCTTCATGAATATCCAAGGTACGTCCTCGATATTCCAACTACCAGGAGGTGAGAGACCTTCACGAATATCTCAGGTACACCCTCGATATTCCCATTTACCAGGAGGTAAGAGACCTTCATGAATATGCGAGGCACGTCCTCAATATTCGCAATTACCAGGAGGTGAGAGACCTTCACGAATATCTCAGGTACGCCCTCGATATTCCCACTACCAGGAGGTGAGAGGCCTTCATAAATATCCCAGGTACGCCCTCGATATTTCCCAATTGCTAGGAGGTGGGACACCTTCACAAATATCCAAGGTATATTCTCAATATTTCCAATAATCAAGTACCTCTTTGATACTTGTGAACATCCAAGTATCCTTCAAGAATTCGTACTTGTGATCATCCAAGTACCCCTTCGACGCCTACAAAGGCCCAAATATCCTCCAGGTTAGTACTTATGAATATCCAGGTACTCTTTCAATGCCTGTGAATGTCCAGGTATCCCCCACAAATCGATGCCCTAAGAAAGGTCAACGCATCCTCTCGAGAAAGGTTGGATTCCAACTAGTGTCTTTGACAGAAGTCAGGCACCCCACAAATCGATGCCATGAGAAAGGTCTGTGCATCCTCCCGAGAAAGGTCGGGTTCCAACTAGTGTCTTCGATAGAAGTCAGACACCCCACAAATCGATGCCCTGAGAAAGGTCGGCGCATCCTCCCGAGAAAGGTCGGATTCCAACTGGTGTCTTCGACAGAAGTCAGGCACCCCGCAAATCGATGCCCTGAGAAAAGTCGGCGTATCCTCCCGAGAAAAGGTCGGGTTCCTACCAATGTCTTTGACAGAAGTCAGACACCCTAACAAATATGATGCCCTGAGAAAGGTCGGCGCATCTCCTGTCGCAGCGATCGAAGAAAGGTTCGGGCCCGAGACAAACCACTTACTGCTCTGACAGGCGACCGAAGAATGGTTCGGGCCCTGGAAAAGCATTTTACCGTCACGGCGACCGAAGAAAGGTTCGGGTCCGAGACAAATCACTTATTGCTCTAGCAGGCGACCGAAGAATGGTTCGGGTCCTGGAAAAGCAATTTCCCGTCAAGGCAACCGAAGAAAGGTTCGGATCCTAGACAAATTATTGATTGTTTTGACAGGTGACCGAAGAATAGTTCAAGTCCTGAAAAAAGCAACCTCCTCACATCACCAGGTAAGATGACGCATTGATACTTACCAAAACTCAGGGTTCACACCCTATTTCACTCACTCTCGGTAAGTAACTACAAGTATCTTCTTATCTGTCTTAATATTGCTTTTTTTCTGCATAGAATAATAGATCCCAAATAAAATACAATCTGCTACGCATGCATGGATAAAATTTAGGCATCAGTTTGTCTTTGAATGCAACCTCTATGAGCTCACCTTCAAAAAGGGGTAGCTGTTGACGCCTTAATTTTATCTAGGCTTATTTTATTAATTAAGTTTTTATTTTATTTTATTTTTTTGGATAAATAAGATAATAAAAAAACAAAACAAAAACAAAAAAGCAAACCAAAAGCCCAGCCCATTTTTCTTTTTCCTTTCTCTTCCCCCTCCGCGTGGCCCTTACGGCCCATTTTCTTTCACCCTTGGCCCGACCCCTTTCTCTTTTCTTCTTCTTCCTTCCCTCTCCTTCGCCGCTGCAACTCACGCGCGCGAGGGAAGCCGACGCGCGAAGGACGGCCTGCGGCCGAGGAGAGTAGGCCGACGTCGGCCGGAGGGGATAAGATCTCAGGCGCCATTAATGTTGAGCGAGCTTCGCTGGAAAGCTCAATGGGACACCGGTTCAGCCGAGCGAACCTGGTGGGCAAGCCGAAGGCCCGCGACCGAGCCCCTCCGTCGACCGGATTTCCTTCGCCTATAAATAGGTGGCCGCAAGCATCGTCGGAGGGCGTGGCGAGCTCGGAGATCCTTCACTGAGAGACATCTGGAAGGATCGAAGGGCGAGCGTAGGAGAGAACTCGAGTCGTGAGCTCAGCCCACCCTCCACCGAGAGACTTCGAGGAAGGCCGACGGCGAGCGACTTCAAGAAGGTCAGATTCGGCCGGTGGAGGCTCGGATCTGGCCTGAGTGAGAGAAGATCGAGGCCGAGGGAGGTCCGGCCAAGATCTGCGCCTCAGATCTGGTCTTTTTCGTTGCTGTTGTTGCCGCCGGACGCTGTGCCACCGCCATTCGCCCCGACCAAATCCCAAGTATCTTCTTATCTGTCTTAATATTGCTTTTTTTCTGCATAGAATAATAGATCCCAAATAAAATACAATCTGCTACGCATGCATGGATAAAATTTAGGCATCAATTTGTCTTTGAATGCAACCTCTATGAGCTCACCTTCAAAGAGGGGTAGCTGTTGACGCCTTAATTTTATTTAGGCTTATTTTATTAATTATGTTTTTATTTTATTTTATTTTTTGGATAAATAAGATAATAAAAAAACAAAACAAAAACAAAAAAAAAGCAAACCAAAAGCTTAGCCCATTTTTCTTTTTCCCTTTCTCTTCCCCCTCCGCGTGGCCCTTACGGCCCATTTTCTTTCACCCTTGGCCCGACCCCTTTCTCTTTTCTTCTTCTTCCTTCCTCTCCTTCGCCGCTGCAACTCACGCGCGAGGGAAGCCGACGCGCGAAGGACGGCCTGCGTCGAGGAGAGTAGGCCGACGTCGGCCGGAGGGGATAAGATCTCGGCGCCATTAATGTTGAGCGAGCTTCGCTGAAAGCTCAATGGGACACCGGTTCAGCCCGAGCGAACCTGGTGGGCAAGCCGAAGGCCCGCGACCGAGCCCCTCCGTCGACCGGATTTCCTTCACCTATAAATAGGTGGCCGCAAGCATCGTCGGAGGGCGTGGCGAGCTCGGAGATCCTTCACCGAGAGACATCCGGAAGGATCGAAGGGCGGCGTAGGAGAGAACTCGAGTCGTGAGCTCGGCCCACCCTCCACCGAGACTTCGAGGAAGGCCGACGGCGAGCGACTTCAAGAAGGTCAGATTCGGCCGGTGGAGGCTCGGATCTGGCCTGAGTGAGAGAAGATCGAGGCCGAGGGAGGTCCGGCCAAGATCTGCGCCTCAGATCTGGTCTTTTTCGTTGCTGTTGTTGCCACCGGACGCTGTGCCACCGCCATTCGCCCCGACCAAATCCCAACGCCGTTGCCTTGAAGGCTTGTTGTCGTGCCCCCCCCCGGCGAAGCCGTTGCCGTGATCGATCCGCCGACACCGCGCCAGATCGAGAAGCTGAGTTGCCGCCGTTGTTGCCCTGCCACCGCCACCGTTCACCACCCCATCACGGCATGCACGTAACGTAGCCGTTGCCGTCGCTGGTCGCGTTGTCGCCGTCGCATTCCCCCTCTCGGACCGTGTCGCCACCGACCACACTAATGCAGCCGCGTTGTCACTCATCCTCGCCGTCCTCGTAAGCGCTTCATCACCGTCGTCGTCGCCGTCGCCGTCGTCGCCGCCGTAATGCCTCGGTTTCCCCCGTTCGACGCCGCGGATTCGCAAACCCTAGGGTTCGCGATTTTCCAGGTCGTTGAATCGATCCGAGTCTTGGAACCGGGTAGGGTTTCGCGAGATCCTGGGAGCCGGGTCATGCGAGTCGTCGGGCCGAGCGGGTGTCCCCGAACGTCCGGCCACGACGCCGTTTCAATTAATAAAAAAAAAAAAAAAAAAACAAAAAACAAAAAATGGCCCGGTCGACACAACCCGTGGATCCGACCGGGTCGGTATTTTAATTTTAAATAATATCTTAAATAAACAAATAATAAATAAATAATTTATTTTCCAAAAAACAAAAATATATTTTCTTTTCGAAATATATTAAAAAATATTTTAATTTCCAAAAAAAACAAAAATATCCAAAAAATATTTTATTTTCCAAAAATATTAAAAAAATGTTTTAGTTTCCAGAAAATCGAAAAATAATTAAAAAATGATAAAAATATTATATTTTCCGAAAAATAAAAAAATCAAAAATATTTCATATTTTCCAAAAAAAAAATGCCAAAAATCCAAAAAAAAAAAAAAAATTCATGAAAAAGCCAAAAAAAAAAAATCGTAAAAAAGCCAAAAAGACTTGTATTTTTCCAAAAAAAAAAAATCCCAAAAAATCCCTTTTGTGTCCAAAAAATTAGAAATAGACTAAAAAATGTTTTTCCTTCCAAAAATGCTCGGAAAATCCCTCAAACATTAAAAAAAAAAAAAAAAAACTTAGGGTTTAAACAAGATTAGATACCGAAAGGGCATTAGTGATTAATTAGTGTAATCAAATCCCCGATCCTAATTTCTTTGATTGCGCAGAGCGAGTATTTCTCCCGATACTTCGCTTGGGTTTCTAATTGACCCACCCCAAACCGATTAGTGGCGACTCCATTTTAAAATTAATTTACAAGTTAAAAATTTATACTATTAAAGTCATGAATTGGTGGACTTGGGAGAGTCCGGGCATAACTAAAGTCAGCCGAGCCATTAGCCTCCGCAAGGCGCCCGTACCCAATGGCGGGCGCCGAAAAAAAAGAGGTCGCAACAGCCAGAACCCATCTTACAACAATACAAAAGGATGCGGGACAAAGAGAAAGCAATACGTTTTCTCCTCATATTAAACGAAGCCTACCTTTCGTTTCGGTCACAGATCTTGACCATGGAGCCGATGCCGATCTTTGGCCGCATCTACCAGCTTGCTGTTCAAGAAGAAAGCCAACAGAGAGCAACCGATTATGGGAAGAATAGCGAGAGCATGGCTCTAGCGGCGAAGAGGTTTTCTCGCCCGCTACAGAGAGCCACGGGAGGAAGAGAAGCTCTGGAAACCGATTTAGGGTTTCACGAAGAAAACCCTAGGGGTATCGTTCCATGACGAGCGGCCATGATGCGTTTGATCGATCGGACGGCTCTCGATCATTCTTTGGAGACGTTGGATCTAACTGCTCTGGAAGCAAGGGGCAGATGGAATTGAACGGCTCACGCGGCTCAAATGCATATGGGTTAGATGGCCCACGCGGGCGTTATCCAATGTATTCTGATGGGCCGCGAGGTAACTTCCTCGCAATTCCTAATGGGTCGTATGGGGCGACGATGGCCCATGCCATGAATAGACCCACTTCATTCACAAAAAATAATCAAAAGGGAAAGGGTAAGCTGTACTGTGATTATTGTAAACGCCCACATCACACGGTTAAAAATTGCTGGATGCTCTATGGTAAACCTGGCCAAAAAGAGAAAGGAAATTTTCAACTGTTTTACAGGTATTGGGTAAATCAACAGACAAATCAATTTCTCATGGGGAATATCAAGAGCTGATGGAAGCTTTAAAGAAGTTGGATGCTTCTGACAAGGCAGGGAGCTTCACAGGTATTTCTCATTGTCTGATGAACTCAATTACAAAGGATGCATGGATTATTGATACTGGAACTAGTGATCACATTGTCTACAATCAGAATTTTTTTTTTCTAATATTAAGAAATTATCCTTTCCTATATTAGTAGAACTCCCGAATGGAAACACAACACATGTTGATATGACCGAGACTGTGAATCTTAGCCCACTCATCAATCTTAAAAATGTCCTTTATGTCCCTAGTTTCCAATTTAATCTCATATCAATTTCTCGAGCCTATGAAGAAAGTTCCTATCATGCCTTGTTTGACTCTGATAAATGTCTATTTTAGGCCCTTTCGATTGGCAATCTGATGGGCTTGGGTAGAATCTATCAAGGAATGTATTTTTGGATCAATCTTCCAAGCAATTTTAAATCCTCTTCTATTGCTTTCAATAAATCAATGTGTAATGTTGCTAGCAATAAAAATTTCCTTCATCATCAAAGATTGGGCCACACTGCCTCATTCCCTTATCCTCAGTGCCCTATTTGTCCTTTGGCGAAACAAACTCGTTCCCCTTTTCACACTAGTAACACTCGCGTTGACAGCATTTTTTCTTTAATTCATGCTGATGTCTGGGGACCATATCACACCTTGAATCATGACGGTTCACGGTTCTTTCTCACAATTGTGAATTATTTCTCACGTGCCACCTGGGTCTTTCTCATACAATCCAAAAATCAAGTTCTATCTCTCACCTTAGAATTTTGATCTCTTTATCCAAAACTCAGTTTGGAAAGTCAATTCGTCGCATCCGTACTGATAATGGAAAGGAATTCTTCAGTGGTGAATGTGCTTCTTTCTTTTGCTCAAATGGGATTTTGCATGAAAGTACTTGCACCTATACACCACAGCAGAAAGGAGTTGTTGAGAGAAAACACCGTCATCTTTTGGAAGTGGCACAGGCCCTTTTTACCAGGCATCTATACCAGAGAATTTATGTGGAGATTGTGTGGTCACTGCAGCATATTTGATAAATCGTATGCCATCTAGGATTTTGAAGGGAAGAACTCCATTTGAACTATTATATGGAAAGAAACCAGATTTGAGTTATCTTCGAGTGTTTGGTTGTCTCTGTTATGTGACTACAGTAGGGCCTCGAGATAAAATGGGCCCTCGTGCTCGGCAGTGCATATTCATGGGATATACCAATCTCAAAAAGGGTTATCAAGTTTATGAACAACCTACTGGGGAATTTTTTATCAGCAGAGATGTGGTTTTTCATGAAGATACTTTCCTTTTTCGGGATTCTACTTCCACGTCTAGAAACGATGTAGACACTAATCGTAGATTTCTATCAGAAGAAGATTTATCTTCTGGAGGATCCTATGTTATTACTTCTCCTCCAAGACAGCAGATAGTGGATGCAGCATCACTTTCACCACCTGATGAGCACTCTACTAGAGATTCAATTGAGGAGGATTTCATAGAAGAGTAACCTCAAGTGATCAATTCCATCGAATCGGCAAATATTGAAGAACCATCGTTGGATGTGTTGAATGAGCCACCTTGACGATCTGGTCGAGTCACTCGTCCACCAACTTGGACAAAAGATTATGTCTGTTCTTCATCAAACTCGTTACTCTATATCCTCTTATGTGTCTTTTGATCAGCTGTCATCAGAACATTTATGTTGCATTAGTCGCATTTCTGAGGAACAAGAACTATCTAGTTATCATGAGACTGTACATGATCCACGCTCGCAAAAGGCCATGGAAGCAGAACTTAAAGCCCTAATTGACAATCACACCAGGGATATCGTATCATTAGCTCCTCATCGTAAGCCCATTGGTTGTAAATGGGTATATAAGATTAAATATAAAGCAGATGGTTCTGTGGAAAGGTACAAGGCCCAGTTGGTGTCCAAGGTGTTCACATAGTGAGAAAGATTTGACTACCATAAGACTTTTTCTCCAGTAGCGAAAGATGTCATGGTTCGCTCTTTCTTGTCGGTTGCTGCTTTTCGCAACTGGTCATTGCATCAAATGGACATCCACAATGCCTTTCTTCATGGTGATCTAGAAGAGGAGATTTATATGGATCTTCCACAAGGATTATGGAGACAGGGGGAGTCTAAGGTATGTTGTCTCCGCAAATCTCTTTATGGTTTAAAATAGGCCTCTCGGTAGTGGTATGCCAAGTTTACTAATGCACTCACGGGTGCCGGATTCAAGCAGTCCAAGCATGATTATGCTCTCTTCACTTGGACAAAAGGTACGTCATCTATCTACTTGATGATTTATGTTAACGACATACTTATTATGGGAAATGATGATTCCGCTGTGAGGAAGCTTAAGGAGTATCTACATTCCTCTTTTCATATCAAAGATTTAAGGCCACCTAAATACTTTCTTGGAATAGAGATAGCTCATTCTGATTAGGGGATTTCTCTTAGCCAAAGAAAATTTGTGATGGAGATTATATCAGAAGCGGGATTATCAGGATGTAAACCGGCAGTCATTCCCATTGAATATAATGCAAAGTTAACCAGTGTTGATTAGGGGTGAACATGGTTCTTGGGTAGAACCGGGAACCGGAGAACCGAACCGGAGGTTCCGGTTCGGTTCCCGTTCTAAGGGGACCACTTCGGTTCCCGGTTCCGATTTCGATTCCCATAGGAACCGGAACCTGAGGAACCGGAACCGCCAAGTTAAAAAAAAAAAAAAAAAAAAACCTAACCCCTTCCACGCGATTTCCCCTCCCCCTTCTGTTCAATTTTCCCCTTTCCTTTCTTTTTTCTCTCTCTCTCTCTCTCTTCTCCCCTTTTTTTCTCCTCACGTCACTTCTCCCCCACTTTTTCTTTTCCTCTCTCTCTCTCTCTCTCTCTTTCCCCCTCTCTCGGCCGAACCCCCATCTTCTTCTTCTTCTTCTTTCTTCCTCTTGCCGGCCGCTTCTTCACCCACCACCACACAGCCGCCCCACGCCCTACTCACCACCACCTCTTGGCCACTGAACCCCCACCACCCACTGCTTGTCCGACAAGCCATCTCCCCGTTGAGCCCGACGAGCTGTCTCACTATCCGCGCCGCTGTGAGGCACCGTCGCCATCCCCAAGCCACCGTCACCACCTCTTGCTGCTGCTTGCTCGGCCGTCCGGGCCATCGTTGCTCCAAACCGTCACCACCTCCACTCGAACTGAGCTCTTCCCCCTTGGCCGTGGGTTGAGCCGCGACCGTCGCCATCTTCGGTGCACCGTTCATGCCGTCGTTGGTGCCATGAGACTCGTGCCACCGTCGCCACGTGCTCACCGTCGCCAGATCAAGAAGAAGCTGGCGAAGAAGATGAGGCAGAACAGGCCCATCCCTCACTGGATTCGCATGCGGATCGACAACACCATCAAGTTCATATCCAATTCCTTCACATTTTGTCCCAAAAAAGCTGTCTTTTTTATTTTATTTTATTTTTTTGTGGCCTAATTTTTGTCACAAAATCGTTCGGTGCACAACGCGAAGCGCAGCACCGGCGCCGCACCAAGCTAGGGTTACGAGGTGTTTTCATGGGAGGAGGTGCTTTTGCTTTGGGTTAGAGCTTTTTAGTTGTTGCGAAAGAGACCTCTCGATGCTTTTCTGATTATTGCTTTTAAGCAAATTGAAGACTTTTAAGGAAGCAAATAGCTGCTTAGATATAGTGCTACTTTGTTACTCTCGAGCACGAGCATTTTTTATATCTGATGATCTGCGAATTGTGGTAGTTTTTGTTGCTTCATGTGGTTTTGATAGTATCAGGGATGGGATTTCAGTGAATTTTAATGTTGCTTCAACTTTATGTCTTGTTAAGCTTGTCGCTATTACAACATATTGTGTTCAACGTTCAGTGCCTTTGATCGGTTCTGCTAATGATTGGCCTTATCTTCTTATTTAGATGAGACTTATAGGCTTGTGTTGGACCTGCTTTTCCTGTTCAGTGCTTATTGAGGTCATGGTGCTTGTTCTCATAATGTGGTAGTGATTATTTGTGGTCGTACTTCCAAACATTGAGGAGCTTTTAATTGTATCAATTCTGAGGAATTTTAACTTATGTGGTATGTAAGCAGTAGTGATGTAAGTGTCCAATTTCGCCTACCAGTTGGTTTGCTATCTACAATGTCTAAATGAGAGTAATCATCAGTTTATTGGGCATCTTCAGTAGCTTCAAGTCGGTTTAGCATGTGAAGTGTGTTCTAGCATCAGGTTGCAGGATTCATGGCTATGTCGTTATTATTGCTGCATTCATTTCTATTTTTTTTAACTAAAAATGAAAAAAATAAAAATAAAGAACCTGTTGGAACCTGTTGGAACTTGGAACCGACCCCGAAACCTATGATAGGGTAGGTTCCAAGTTCTTGGTTCTGACGGGTAGGTTCTAGGTTCCAAAAAATGAGGAACCTGTACCCAAGGGTAGGTTCCAGGTTCCAAGCGGAACCTGTAAAGAACCAGGAACCGCTCACCCCTAGTGTTGATTATGACGCTGGGATGTCTTTCTCTAATGATCCATTATTGAAGGATCTGACAAGTTATTAGAGATTTGTTGGAAAACTTATCTATCTCGCCATGACTAGGCCAGACTTCTGCTATGCTGTACAGACTCTTAGCTAGTTCATGCACAGTCCAAAGCAATCTCACATGAATGCAGCCTTGAAGGTGGTAAAATATCCAAAGAGATATCCAGGGCTAGGGATACTTCTTTCTCGAAAGTGCAATATGGAGATGACAGCCTATTGTGATTCGGATTATGCTACATGTCCCATGAGCAGGAGATCTATTACTGGTTTTTGTATTAAGTTTGGGGAGTCACTGCTTTCATGGAAGACAAAAAAGCAATCCATTATATCATTATCATCAGCAAAAGCTGAGTATCGATCTATGGCAAAGACTGTCTGTGAGGTGGTATGGTTACGAGGTCTACTTCAGGATCTTGGGATACAAGTTAGAGGTCGGACACTACTCTTTTGTGATAATGATTCAGCAATCAAACTTGTAGCAAATCCCATATTACATGAGAGGACAAAACATATAGAAGTTGATTGCCATTTTACACGAGAGAAGATCAAAGAAGGTATAATCGAAACAAGAGGGATTAGAACCACAGAGCAACCTGCGGATATATTTACTAAACCTCTTTGCCAAAGACAGCATACATATCTTCTAAACAAGCTTGGTGTTTTGGATATATACAAACCACCGGCTTGAGGGGGAGTGTTGAAAGAAGATATTTTTGAAGATATGAAATCGGATTGAAGATTGTAATTGATTGGGATTGTAATTATTTTAGGACTAGGAATATTTTCTGGTTGGGAATATTTTTTTTACTTTTTTATTGAATCTTCTTGTATAATATATACATCGCTATAACAGTGTACAATTCAATGAAGAAAATACAATTCCTACACTTTTACTTGAGTTTGTTACAAATAGAAAGGCGTATAATTTTGATTTAATTACATGTGAAACAAAGAAAGTCTTGGCATTGGGTTTGTCACAGGTATGGACATGTCATTTGACTTATGGGGACACTCGAAGCATTGTGCGAAGAAGCGGTAGATGTTTCCTTCTCAAATTTGTCATTGCATACGTCTACCTAGTCGATAAGAAGTAGTTACCTACCTGCAGATGAAGAATTAAAAAAAAAAAAAAAAAAAAAGGCCAGAAATCTATTGTTTTGTTCCAAAAGTACTGACATTTCATGGGATAAATTTCTATAATGGATGATAATAGAACCAATAATTTTCGACACGGCACGGCACGCAATTAAGCATACTCAATTTGAGCTTAAATGGGTTGGAATCATAATTGGATCAAAAACATGAATAATAAATGTGTTGCCGTGAGTTGAACCTTGTAATCCTTTTAATCATTTATGAAATGCCGAGATACATTTTAATATTGATTTATATGTTGAGTATCTAATAATTGCAGGCTCGAGTTTGAAATACGACATTCAACAAGTATTTGACTTTTTATCTTAAAATTGGGCTTTCATCGATTTCAACCCCGTTCAAATCAAACTAATTCACTTTTGTTAGACCTGTTAAATGGATGGGTCGGGTTATAAATGGTCTAACCCAAATCGACCCATTTAATCCGTTTATGACCCAATTCTCGCGGTACAAATTTTTTTACCCATACCCGACTCGACCTATATTTAACACATACCCAACCCATTTAATTAAACCTAAAAAAACTTATTTCTTATATATATATTTATAATTTAAATGGTATTACTAAAATAGTTTTATACATCACAAATTTAATGGATAATTTTTATAATTTTTCAAATAATTATTTTAAAAAATTGAATTTTAATTATTTTATTTTTATTTAAAAAAAAATAATTAAATTATTAATTTTTTTATTTTTTTATTTTTTAAGAATATAATTTTTTATTTTTATTTTTATTTTTTCTTTTTGTTCCTCTTCTTCTTTGGCTGGCCATGATGACAGCCGACGATCGGCCACAAGTGAGCTCAAGCTCGCCCGACATCGGTGAGCTTGAGGCTCGCCAAATCAACGAGGCTCGAGCCTTGCCAAACGTTGGCGAGGGCTCCGCCTTGCTAGATTTGGCGAGCTCGAGCTCACCCGACACCAACGCGAGCTTGAGGCTCGCCCATCAACAAGGCTCGAGCCTCACCGGAGGTCGGTGAGGCCTCCTCCTCGCCAACGCCGGATCCGGCGAGCTCGAGCTCGCCCTCGCCGAATTTGGCGAGGCTCAAGCCTCACCCGATGCCGGTGAGTTCGAGTCTCGCCGGATCGGCGAGGCTCGAGCCTTGCAAGATCCGACAAGCTCGAGCCTCATCGAGGCTGGTTGCGGATAATCGTCGTGCCGGTGACCGGAAGGAGGAAGAAAAAAAAAAAAAGGAAAAAAATTAAAAAATAATTATAATTTCAATTTTTATTAAAAAAAAAATATTCTTGTAAAGTTAAAGAGAGAAAAGAGAAATTGTGATTTTTTGGTTGAAAATGAGTTCTAAATGCAACTCATTTAAGACACACTTAAGACCCATTTAAGACCCACCTATCTTAAGTGTTTAAGTGCTAAACTCATTTAACTAGTTTTTCAAAAAAAAATAAGTGACCCATATATAACCAATTTATGATTTAAATGGATCATATATGGGTATAAGACCCATTTTGCCATCTCTAACTTTTTGTCCTACCCAAATAATGATGATTAGGCCTAAGAATATAACTCACTGTAATTGCAGTGCTTGTGCTGCAACCCTCGAGATTTTCTAGTCAAATTCTTGCTTCATCCAGAATGTGCTCTAAAATTGAATGAAGATTTTCAAGAACATTGCTAACTATTCGAAAAATTTAAGTTATTAAATGAAAGTATAATTTAATATTTAAATATTCCAGCTCTAATATCCAGCACAAGATAGCATCTCCTCACTTCAACATCAAGCAAAAATTATAGTGATTTGAAGGTCTGTCATGCATGCAAGAGGGAAAGAGTCCAATGACTTGATTTATTATTATTTGACCTGCATGATTAAGTTCATTTTATCTTTGTGAACACCTGAGTCCCTTCCCCATTCCAAAAACATTAATTTATGGAACGCAAGTTGTTAATTTTCGAGATTCCGTTCAGTCACTTGGCAATGTGAACACAACATGAGGTATGTAGATGACTTTTAAGATCCATGGAAACTCCTGACCCCCATGGCCTATCCAATTGTTAAGGAATAATAGCAATCTCATGTGAAGTGTATAATGGATTCTCCAAAGCTTGAAGCAACCAATATTCACGAGTTGCGGCTCACAAATAAGCACATGATAGATGTCAGAGAAAAGCTCACGTCTCCTAGCTTGAGGTTTGATTTGCCACTTACTGTCAACGTGCACTTATGAGATGTGTAAAAATTTCTTACATCGGGTATATTGTAAAGTAGTTAATACATTTTACATAACAAATTAATTTAAACTTTTAAGTGAAGGTGAATTGAACTAGGTATGTTGACGAGCTCAACTTTAGGCTTTTTCTTAACAATCTCCTTAAGTGAAAGTATCAGACAACAGAGATCGACACTGTCGCAACCTAAATTTCGGGTGTTCCACTTACGATTAGGCTAATAGACTATCAAGTCTAAACTTAGCTTAAGCTCTCCTAAGCCCATACCATTCATGACTTAGGTTTAAATATTTAACATACAAAATATTATTAGCTAGAACTCGTCACTAATCAGTTTACGGTAGGTCAATTAGACACCTAAGTAAAATAATAGGATAAATATTTTACTCCTATAAACTAGAGACTTTGGGTACGGGGACTTAATTACACTAGACTATTCTAATGTCCTTTCGGTATCTTTCTCTTTTTATTTCGAAAAAAATGTTTTGCAAGCAACTTGAATTAATTTTAATTTACTTCCCTAACATGTGAGGTGATCATGCGGGTGCGCAAACCACCAATTTAACACCAAGATAAAGCAGTTAATAAATTGCAATATTTACTTCATGGCGACAAAAGTATCTGCAATGTTATATCAAAATTCACATCAATAACCCTAGATCTGATTTCTAATTAACACGCAATTACTCAATCTTTTTTTAAAAATTTTCTCTTGTTTAATGAAATCTAAGTCTATACAAATGACCTAATTCTAATGACAGGCAATTTTTAACTAAATGGACCTAGCAATAATCACTAAATGACATGCATTTTATGAACCTAATTCTAGATGACATGCACATAATATTTTTTGTGTTTTCTTAATAAGTATGCAATCTATCCTAGAGAATGGAATTAATTTATTCTAAGATGATTTTTTTTTTTTTTTGGTATTTTTCAAGAAATTCGAAATTAGAAAATTGTAAAAAAAAAAAAAAAAGGTCTATCGATTTCATCCAATTTATATTAGGAATTAGGTTAGGCCAAACCCTAATTTAAACTAGAATGTTATCATAATTTCAATCTACCTAAAAAATATCTAAAATTATAATAAATTAGAAAATATTATCTAGAATTAAATTACATGCAATTTTATTTTAACATGCAATGACGTGCAAAGAATGCTCTAATTCTAGGTTTTTTTTTTTTTTTTTTTTTTATAAAATTCGAAATTAAAATTGTCAAACAATTAAACATGTAAATTAAATTAATGAAACCAAAATCTAACATCCTAAATTTATGTTTTGGTATTTTCTATTTCAAAAATTCAGAATAAATAAAATGCTTAGTCTAAATATGCGAATTACCCTAAAGCATTCGATATTCTAATATGAACCTAATCTAACTCAAACATATTCCATGATAAATAAAGCAATCAAGACGAGACAAACACAAAGCCATTCAAAATTAGCAAAAATACCATATATCATTCAAATCAAGGAATAATATCTAAATCAAACTTGATTTTCTCGCTAATAAAATCGATAAATTGATCTTAAGCTTTAAATATCAATTTTATTCCCGTTTGATTAATTATTTTATCTAAAACCTTATAGATGGAGTAAAAAATCCATGTGCGGTTGCAAATTAGGTGGTACATCCGAATTTTCAATCATGCATAGAGAAATATTTCAAATAAAGAAAACAAGATATAAAAAATAAAATAAGATAAAATAAATCTGCCTAATAAAATAAAGTAAATCTTTTCTTTTTCGTTTTTTTAAACAAGGTTGGCAGTAGGTTCAGAGCTCCAGCGAGGGCACAGCAGGCGCGCGGCAAGGAGGCTCGGAACGGAGGTGGCCGGCAGCAGGGACATCGCTCCTACGTGGAGTGTGGTGCTCAAGCTGCTACAAGTGACGGGGCTGCGCTGGCTGCAGGAGTGGCGGAGTCCAACGGAGGGCGATCGGCAAAGGTAGGTCAGCAGAGGCGCAGGTGATCGTGGAGACGCGACGCTGGGCTGGGCAAATTGCAGACAGAGCAGAGGCGGCATCGTGGAGGACAAGCGGTGGCAAGCGGTGACAGTGGACGCAACGACGAACGAGCGGGTAGAGGTGTTGGGTCGTCACGGCTACAGCAGGGGCAACGAGCAATGGTGCTAGTGCAGTGGCCAGTGCGAGCTCGTGGGTGAGGCGGAGCTGAGGACGTCGATCGCTGGGTCACAGGCGTCAGGTAGGGAGGCACAACGACTAGCTATTGATGTGGCGGCATTAGCGCTTGGGTGGAAGCGGCAGGATGCTACAGGCATTAGCGAGGGCTGAGGCACCGACGGAGCGGCGAGGGAGCAACAACAAGTGTGAACGGCGGTGCTACGCATCGCGGGCGAGTCCGGCGAGGCAGCGGTGGCGAAGGCGATGCTGGCACGGTGGCCAAGGCGAGTGCGAGGCCGGCGCAAACTAAAGACGCAAGCGTCGAGTGCCGGGGGAAGAAGACACACGGTGATCCTCTTTTTTTCTCTTTTTTTTTCTCTTCTCTCTCTCTCACCTCACCTGTCTATTGGCACGTCTCTCACTCTACACACTTTTCTCTTCTTCAGCACCTTTTTGACTTTTTTCCTTTTCCATAAAACCAACATTTCTTTATTTGAACCACCCGTGGTGGCAGCGTAGTGGTTGAGCTTCAGTTCCTTTCGAGAGAGGTCTGGAGTTCGAATCCCTGCGTCATTTGCCTTATTGGAAAGGAACCCACAACTTGCCCGGGGCAGAAAGGGTGGTGGTGACTCTCCTACTCCTCCAAGGTTTACTCCGCCACAAAGTGGCGCACGGAGGTTCCCTGAGTAAAAAAAAAAAAATTCTCTTTTTGAATTTCGAACTCCAATAAACAAAACCCAAGGAAGTGCCCCATTTAGGACTTGAGCAGGTCCTTAAACTGCTCATGAAGGCAAAGGCGAGAGAATCGCCCTAGAGTGGGTGAACCCGTACTTGCCTCCTCATCCTCTCGATCGGTTGGTAAAACATAGACCGAGAATTTGGGGGCTCGTTGGCAGAGAAGGTAGACTTTGCATCTGTGGAAACACAGGCTACAACTTTTCATGGGGTAACCAATCCCGGGTAACCAATCCTTGTCCCTCACCTAGCGTGAAACAAGGTGGGTGAAAATCCCACAATCTCACTCTACACACTTTTCTCTTCTTTAGCACCTTTTCGACTTTTTTCCTTTTCCACAAAACCAAAATTTCTCTTTTTGAATTTCGAACTCCAACAAACAAAACCCATGGAAGAGCCCCTTTTGCCGTACACGCACAACCCTTTTTATAGTGGAGGAATTTGATCTTTGCGCTATATTTTGTTTCCAATTTTATTTGTGCATAATCCCCTGAATATATCATTGAAATATATGCACCTCATGTAATATTTCCTTTTGTATTTTTCAAATATTCCATCCGAAACCTTCTTTTCTACCCAAAAATGTCTTCGGTGTATATTACTTGAATATGTGAAAAATCTTATGTCGTATCAATGTTCACCATCGGTCCAATACAAAAATGGAATAAAATAAAATGAAATAAAATCAATGTTTCTAAACTATATTTATGCAATTTTATTTTATTTTATTTTATTTTATTAGTAAAAATTAACCCATTTTTATGCAAAAATTTAAGTGTCAACAGACACCTTGTGTGCTTTGTTTTTGTATGCCATTTTTTTTTTCAATTATCTCTATTCTTATGTCCGGCCAACATGTAGTATATCTAGGGTTTCAAATGGGAGCTACACTGCTAAAATTCTTGGTAAAATGGATAAATTTTGCAGCGGAATGGTTCAGAGATAATAGTGATAGATTGTGAATCTTTTAACTGGAAGAAATACTTGGTTCGGAAAGTTCAAGTCATTTCTTTTCCCCTTTTTTTTTTTTTAGTGTGTGATTTTCTGCTCATGTGTTTGAGATAATATGCGGGCTGTATTCATGAACTCCTTGCTATGCTATCGTCGGTATCACACAAAGTTTAGTTGATGGTTTTTAATCTTTTGAAATGTTTGCTATTTCTAGAATTAGATAATGCGGCTGGGTTTAGGGCGATAAGTTGGTGCATGTGAACCTTTTTTTGGTCACCTCGTGCCAAACCGCGTTTTCTTGTTTCATAGACAGAGTTAGCAAGGTAAACTAATATTTTAAGAGGAAGGAATTTGGAATTTTCGCTTTCGTCCTTGCACAAAAGCGGACAAGGACGGAGTTCAAATGTCTGGGTTTAGGGTCACCGCCCCTAATTTTGAACTGTTTTGGCATGTTATGCAGTAAAAATTCACGTCCATTCAAATTTTGAACTAGTAAGTTATAAAACTACTAGAGACATTCATTGGCTCACATTGGTTATTCGATATGGGATATCGTTGCTTTAACATCTTCAAAGTTAATAGTATAACATTGTGTTCTAACTAATTGCAAATTCATTCCTAAGTTCCATGATGTTTTAAAAATGTAAAATATTATTCATGTCAGTGCTTGTCATACAATGTAGAACAATCGGCATTGACTAGATCATTGTATCAGCGTTTTCGACTAAAATTAACCGGTATGACTAAATTGGTAAATCATTAAAAGATTTGGAATTAAATTGAAAAATTATTAAAATGTTTAGAACTAAATTGAAATAACTAAAAAATTTGGACTGAATTGACTGTTGTATAATAAGTTTATGACTTTTTGAATAATTTTTTTAGTGATATGACCATAGTATAAGTTAACATTTAGAAAGTGACTAAATAAATTCACCGAAATGCCTTGTCATGTTTTTTTCGTGGATGGTTACTTTTGACTAAAACATTACTGACAGCACGATGGCACACGGTGGTCTCCATGGACCCGTCTTCTTTCAATTATCACTTTTGCTCGTTCATTGAATTTTCGGCACGAGGACGACCCGTCGTCTTTTCCACCTTCCTGTGCAGGCATCGCCTTAGATGTCGTGTCCACCGAACTCTCACCACAAGTAGGCAACGACTATAAGTAAGTGGTTACTGTTCCCGGTCAATGAACTCCCAATTTTCCCGGTTTGCCAACCGGCTCGTTTACACAAATCACAACAATGAAGGAAGAATTGCCAAATTCAATCAGTGAGCTCTTCTAATAAAAACTTTGTCAGATTTTCTTTTGCGTACCCTAAGAAAAAAGACGAATCTTTACTTAATACTGGGGGAAAAGCTATTTTCCCACGGCAAGAAAGTGCTCCTAGCACTGCTTTTTCGTTGAAGAGAGGAGACTGCCCTCGCACGAAAACCTTGCTACTCATCCTATAAACTCTGGTAAGATGGAATCCTCACTCGATCTCATTATATCAGAAATAAGTGCATTAAAAATTAAATTTTAAAGATAAACCCATTATATTTGAAATAAAAGCACTTCTCAGTATCATAGCAATCTAAGGCTGCGTTTGGTAGTCGGGATAAAATTCGGGATATGATATAATTTATCATATCCTATGTTTGGTGCTCACTCGGGATAGAATAAAGTCGGATATAAGGGGGATATAGACAGGATAAAATTATCCCATGGAGGAGGTGGGATAAAGGTGGATATGATTTCTAATGTCCATAATAGGAAAGTTATTTTTCTTGAATAAAAAACTTATTAAATTAACAAAATTGAAATTATATTTCAATATAAATAATATTTGAATTCTAATTTAAGAAAATAAAAATTTATTTTTAATTAATCTTATTTTAATTTCTATATTCAATTTTAATTCTATTTTATAATAAACATTCAATCTATAAATTAAATATTTATATTTATTATATATTTTAGGTATTTTTGTATTTTAAATATGTTAGTACAGTTTACTATTTGATAATTTTTTTATTAAAAAATGATGAAAGGGAAAAAAAGAAATAATAATGAAAATAATATAAAAAAGAGGAAAAATATAATAAATAATAAATAATAAATAATAAATAAATTAAGGAATAGTGTTATGAGATATTTTCACCTTCTTCATTTATGAAGATTTAGGTTCATTTATAATGATATGTCATTTATATATATAAAAAAAATATACATGATGTGAACATATCCGACTTTAATACTGCGATTCATCAAACACTGGACGGGATATAAAAAAATCCCAGGATTTTATATCCTATCTTATCTAATCATATCCTGATTATAAATCCGAACGCCCAAACGTAGTACTGGACGGGATATAAAAAAATCCCAGGATTTTATATCCTATCTTATCTAATCATATCCTGATTATAAATCCGAACGCCCAAACGTAGTGTAAAGGATTAATTACGTGATTTTGGTACTATATAAGTAAGGAAATAGCTTTTCCAAATTTTGTGGAATTAGAATGCTTAAATCCTTTTGGCTGAAAAAAGTTCTATTGAATTCCTAAACATTATATGTTTTTTTTTCTTATAACTGAGGATCTGCGAAGCCCCCTTATGGGACCCTAGTAGCATCTAGTGGCACATTTGGGCCGGCGTCAATACATCTGGGGAGACTAGCACATGACCCCATCACCATGGCTCCTCACTTACAACGCTAGCAACCGCGGATTTCAAACTCTTAACCTCGGCGATAAAAGAGGAACTCTCAACCAACACAACTGCCCACCGGTGGGTACTAAACACTATCTGTTTATACGGACATAAAGCAAAAAATCTGAATCTAGTGCCATTCCTCAAAATATTAGGAAAATATTTAAAACGTCCTAAACTTTTTGCATTTATGCCAATTTAGTCATAAATCTCTTCTTCTTCTTTTTTTGTCAATTTAGTTCTAAACATTTTTACTTGGTGCCAATTCAGTTCTTTCTAGCTAATTTTGACTATATTTTGCTGACTAGGCACCAACCAACTAACGTGGCACAATCAACGCTAATGTGTACTTTTAATAATATTTTAATATTTTTTATTTTTATTTTCTTTTTGTTTTCTTTTTTTTTTCTCTTTTCTTTTTCCTTCTACTTCTCCTTTCTCTAGCCGGTCGCCGAACCTTGGTGACTAGCCAGAGGCGATAGCCAGCAAGGTCGAGGTCAACCTCACTGACCTCTGAGAAGCCTCGCGAGTCACCGCAAGGGCGGCTTCGCACAAGGCAGCAAGGCTTGCCCTCGCCGGCCATGAGAGAGGCTCAACCTCGCCAGATCCGACGAGGTTCAACCTCGCCCAACCTTTGGTGAGGCCTTGGACATGAGGGCGGCCTCGCGCCAAGCTAGCGAGGCATTGGCCGTGAGGGTCAAGCCTCGCCGAACCTCTGGTGAGGCCTTGGCCGGGAGGGTGGCCTCTCACCGTGTTGGCGAGGCGTTGACCGCAAGGGTCGAGCCTCGCCCAACCTCTAGCAAGGTCGAATGTTGCCCATAGTCGACAAGGGCGAGCGTCACCACCCTACAAGAGGCCACCCTTACGGCCACTAGCAAGGCTTCCCAAACGTCGACCCCGACCTCATCGGTTGTCACCTCGGCCAGTCACTAGACCTCAGCGATCGGCTTGATGAAGAAGGAGGAGAAAGAAAAAAGAAAAAGAAAATCAAAATCAAAAATAAAAAATATTAAAATATTATTAAAAGTTGTACATGTCAGTGCCAATCGTGCCACCTTAGTTGGCCAGCACCCAATCAGCAAAATCTGGCCAAAATTGGTCAGAAAAAATCGAATTTGCACCAAATGAAAAGGTTTAGGATTAAATTAGCATCAAAAAAAGGTTTATGACTAAATTAGCACAAATGAAAAAGATTTAGGACTTTTTTAACACTTTTCCCCAAAATATTGATTCTTGGCTTCATATAAATTTTCTTTAATGGGTAAAATGGGGTAATAATGTTATCTAAAAGGGGAAATTATCAAAAAAAAATCCTAATTTTATTGATTTGATATCAATTTAGTCATAAACATTTTACATTTGTGCCAATTGAGGTTATCCAATCAATTTTGGCCGAAAATCATTAATATGGAAGCCGACCGTCCGACATGGCACAATTAGTGCTAACGTAAATAAATTTTATGATTTTTTTATTTTCTGAATTTTTTATTTTTTTCTTACCTCGCCTAAGCCATCACCAACTACAAGCAAGGGCAGAACCTCACCTAATTGTGAGGGTTGAGCCATCGCCACTTGCTAGAGGTCACGAGGGCCACCCGAGGGCTTGCCAGCCCTCACCTACCACTATGAAAAAAAAAAAGGAAAAAAAAAGAATAAAGAAAAGAATTTTTTTATAAATTTATAAATTTTGTTGATGTCAACACTAGTGTGAAGCAGGATGATCGTCGTTCATGTTAGGGATTTCCGATCAAAATTGATCGAATTGACTCAATATGCACAAATACAAAATGTTTAGAACTAAATTAGATCCAATTAAAATATTTAATATTAAATTGATATCAATTTAATAGATTTAAATTATTTTATTTTATTATTTTATTATTATTATTATTATTATTATTAATCATTGACAAATGATTACCTTCAAGATCACATGACAAAATACTACAGCAGCGCCATTGAATATTGTAGCAAAAGGTGGCCGACAAATTATTATAGAATCACTGTAGCAAAATCAGTATTCATTTTATACTGCTCATTATTGTAGCATTTTTTATTGTTCATCACCCTATAAATAACCATCTCTTCTTCATAGAAAGAACAGTTTCTTTCTACTCATGTTTTCACTTTGAAGACCTCTCCCTCTCTTCCATCCTTCTACATATATATATAGGCTCTATGGTGAACAAATATGTTTGTCTATGATCTCCTTCTTGTGCCGATTACATGAATAGTTTGTCAGGCTCCTCATACCAGGTATGTCCCATGATCCACAAGATCAAGTTTGCTTTTCCATGCTGACCACGAACTTTGTTTTTTTGTGCTTCACTTCACATGGCGATAAGCGCTATGAAGCCTTGTTTTCCTCTAATTTCAATCAGTGACTCGTGGGCATCTCACGGCAACTTACTTCTTTTCTCGAATTCTTCTCAGCCCCCGGACTCTTATGTCCTTAAGCAAGGATGTAGTGTTGCTTTAGATCACCACCAAAAGCGCTTTTGTCAAGCCTTGCCTTTGTGGTACTTCCTCCAATTCGCGTAAATATGTCTAGCGCACATTCAAAGTTCTGCCAAGGGCGAGAGTTCTAAAATAACTGGAACTAATCCCTGCAAAACATATATCTAATTTAAAAGTGTGTCTAAACATATCAAAAAGCATTTACAAGAACAAGATATAAGAATAAATACATAACAGAGGCAAAAAAAGAACAAATAAAAAAGATACCTTCTGTTGATCGGATATTAAGGTCCATGCTTTGTCTTTGCTTTCAAGTTACATCCCCATATCATGCCCTAGATTAGCAGAGATTGTGAGGAGAATCCTTTGTCTATCTGCACTTTTGTACATCCATGCTAATTTTTTTATTTTTTTATTGCCAAAGTGCAGACACAAAGGTAATGTCTTGCATGAACAATTCATTCATGTTTGATCACTAAACAACTAACGTTCCATGATTGAACATCTAACCTAATTATTGTCATTAAATCCCCATTATTTTTCTTAAGACTTTTGGATTTATCTTCCAAATAAAAGAGAATACTTGCGAATCTAAATTTCAAAAGCACTTTGTGAATTAAAATCGATCTATTGTATTTGACCCTTTTTCTTAATTTCGAAATTGGAATGCACCACCGTTTTGTGATAAAAGAATTCAATAACAAGAGTATGTGCATGTCGTCACATATATGAAGAAAATGCAATAAAATCTTTCAATTTTATACTCAATACATAATATTTTAATTTTGAAATCTTCCTAATTGTGTGGTGGATGTATTTTTTGAAGAATTACTCGCGGTGTGCACCGACAGTTAGAGAAGAAAAAATCTCCAAGTGGTGGTTGTGCAATTAATATTGGAGAAGACCCCGCAAAAGTCTTAATTCTGGAGGAGACCATATTCAAATTTCAAAGTCTACAGATGAATGGCGATACCGCAAGCATAGATATGGGCGATCCTGAATGGGAGCAGAAAATAAACAAATTGAGAGCACTAGAGTCGGTAGAAAGACGACAACGCCAAGTAGAATTCGTAAGTCTTGCACCTGTATACACCGCCGCAAAAGGAGGCGACTTGGACGAGTTCATCAAAGCCCTCGAAAAGTATTCCGCTGAAGAGACGGCCTCTTTATACGACATCATTAGCACAAAGAGCCCATGTGGGAACTCGTTGTTCCACGTCACAGCGAATATCGAGAATGCCGACGTCTTCCAAGCACTCCTCGAGGTCGTTGATGACGAGCAGCTCGTCGCCCAGGCAAACAACAGAGGGGACACAGCCCTCCACGTCGCAGCAAGAGCCCGCAGGAACCACATGGCCAAGCGCCTCCTCAAATTCGACAGAATTGTGGACCAATGGAATAATGCGGGGAACAGGCCTTTGCATGAAGCTGTGAAAAACGGTGACTGGGAGTTGACCAATCGGCTTCTGCATCAAGGCTCAGAATCGGTGAATAAGAAGAACAACGAGGGAAAGTGCCCCCTGTACTTGGCGATTGAGACACACAACTTGGAGATTCTCTCGCTTTTACTGCAAGCGGTGGATGGGAATGAAGTCCTTTCCTCCTGGATTGAAGGCATGTCTCCGGTTCACGGAGCTGTGGTGCATCGAAGGATAGGTCAGTGATTGTACTTACGGTTCACACTTCGGTGAATTTATTAGCCAGTCCATTCATGTGTCTAGTTTGGATCCATTGTTGAACCTATAAATCTTTTTCATAAAACAGCTAACCTCACATTTTTTACTCTTCTTCTAGAACGGTTTGACCTTTTCCTAGACCCTGCATCAATTATAGAAGAGTTCTCATAAATTTTGGGCTTGGACCCGGCAAGACTTACCTTGAAGATTGTCATCACTTTACTTCATCAGTGATAGTCATAGTGTAAGCCATTGTAGATACTACACTACTTATAGTATTGTCCAAGGACCTTTTGTAAAACAGGAAGAGGCCCATGTCACGGTTGCCCTTGATTACTCGCATAAGGTAATTTTTTTAGTGGGAGATGAATGTCTCCATGCTTTGAAGCAATCTCTAATGTCTATACTGAAATTATCCCCCAAAAGTTTAGAATTCAGTTATGTATTCCACGTAATATTAAGAAAAATATAATGGATAGAGGGCAAAATTACCAAAACCTTTGTCATGAGCATGACTTCATTTCCTACTTTCTAACGACGTAGATATGCTGAAAGAGATGTCAAAGAAGAAGAAAGAGCTATTTGATTTAAAAGATGCTAGAGAGGATACGCCCCTCCATCTAGCAGCACAGGAGAATTATGTTGATGGAGTCAAATTCTTGGTCAATGAGTTCACTTCGAGCGCCTTCAAACACAATATAAAGGGCTATTTTCCAATTCACGTTGCATGTAAGAAGGGTCATCTCGAAACAATTAAGGTGCTGCATCAACATTGGCAAGATTGGTTAGACCCAGAAGAGTTGCTTACTTTAAACAAAGAGCAAAATATACTTCATATTGCAGCAAAAAAGGGAATGGCCTCCGTAGTGAAGTACATACTTGGTGATCCCAAGCTTGAGAAGCTTATAAATGCAAAAGACAAGTACGGAAATACACCTCTCCATGTAGCCACAATACGATGGCAACTCGAGGTTTTGCTCTCTCTCACCCGGGACAAAAGAGTCAATCTTGGGCTTGTAAACCACAACAACTTCACGGCTCTCGACATTGTAGATGAGGAAATGAGAGAAATCGATGCTCCACTTCACCTGGTAATGATATCGACAAATAAATTAACAAGTTATCTACTTTTGCCTTTCACTATTGTTTTGGTTACTTCCTTTTCGAAGAGATGAAAAATAAAGTTTATTTTGACCCGTTGAACTCCCCCTAAAGTTACCATGTGGAATTAAGTTTCTAGCGTAAGCTTAGAAAGATTGCAATTGCAAGTCTGTGTATCGTTTAATAAGATTTTGTGTTTTTGAATACTAAACCTTTGATTGTGAGTACATCTTTATGGAAAATGACAGTCTTTTTTTTTTTTTTTTTGTTACTCCTAACCAGAGGTTAACACGGACAATCTTAATATCTGCCAAAGCACCTAGAAGCAAAGACAAAGCAATTTCACAGACAATAAACTTAGGCCAGCAGAGAGAGCCTCCAGACATAGATACACTAAAGAGGCGTGCCGAAGTCCGTATCGTTGCGGCAACGCTCATTGTTAGTGTGACATTCACCGCTGGCTTTTCTGTTCCCGGAGGATATAATAGCTCTGAACCAAATGCAGGAATCGCTACATTGTTGAACAAACCGATCTATGACGTCTTTGTGATTTGCAACTCCATCGCCTTGTACAACTCGATAATTGCAGCTGTGATCCTTCTTTGGATGCAAATCGATGATTCACATGCGACGCCTCATACCCTTAGATATGCAAGGCTACCGCTGCTCATAGCTCTTGTCACAATGTCCGTGACCTACATGGTGGGGGTCTATATGACCATAAGCAAACGCACTTGGATCGCGGTTGTTGCCTTAATCGTTGGAATCACTGCCCTCTTCATTGTATTGATTCTTTACATTGCCTTCTTCATAACACTTGGATACAGTTCTCGTCTTTTACAGCTCTTCACCGACTACATCATTAGAGCTGCTATATTAATTTCAAGGAGCGGGACCAAAGGAGCTTCCCAGAAGTACTACTTTGCAGGAACCAAAATATTAAAAACTCATAGTGACACCAGACTACTGAAAGATGAAGGACGTGAACACGCTCCTCCCCGTTCTCTTGCTCCATTCTCTGCTCCCTATCCACCCTCTCCACCCCTTTCACCTGCTCCACCTCCTGCACCCTATCCACCCTCTCCACCTGAACGACCCCGTAGACACCCTCCACCCCGTAAACCCTTTCCAGCCGGTCCACCACCGCTCCTTTCTACCGCTTCACCCTTAGGCATACGTCTCCCGTAGAAGCCTATGATTTGAGGTGTGTGATCACTTTTCTTAAAGTGATATTTTCCCCCACTATATTGCTCGCAGGATAAGCAAAGTGGCTTCTAGCATACAATTAAACCACCAAATCACGAAGATCGTCATTCGGTAACTGGCTGATGACTATTCCAACTTCTTGAATTTGGACTGATTGCACATCCTATTTTTAGCAAATACTAGATTTGGACGTCATGGATGATGAAAAAGTCGGTGATGCGATGCTAATGTTTTATAATTAGAGTCATTTGAATATATTAAGTTATGTGATGACAACTAATATTTTAGTTATTTATATGAGACTTTTGGTGCCCATTCTAATCCCCGATTGATGAGAAAGTGATTTTAAGACTATTAAATAATTTAGAGAGATTGATTAACATGAAATTAATGTTCTCAAAATGAATAATCATTGTTTTTTTATAATCACTATATAGGAATTTCATGATTTACTAGTCTCAGTCCCTACTCATTTAAGGAATCAAATAGTTGATATCAATTTATTACATAGCTCTAAAGTTATCTTAAGATTCTCATGCCTATTTCAAACATATATCTAAGATATACAAAATACCTTAATTATTATTAACGTGATTAATATTGGAAAGTCCAAAATATGACAAATGCGGGGATGATATTTTAGCATCAACGCCCATCTCATGCGCAAACAAAATACTAAAGAAACAGAGCCACGAGCTAAATAAACTTTCAAGGCATGAAAAAATTGCGCTAAGCTCTTAGACCAGATAAAAATTTTCAATTCAAACTCTTGGAGCAAACTATCGAACAGGCGGCGATCTTAATGAGCGAGGCGATTGACAAACAAAAACATCTAGTGATTGGTCAAAAACAAGGTCAGAGAAGCTAAGATAAGCCTTAACAAAGACGAATCAATGAATCCGAGGCCGACCGAGAGACAATCGTGCACTGAAACATGCTCGATTCAAATCAAAACAAAGCATGGTAGACAAATCCCTTGATGAGGAGTTGTTCTGGTCACGATCGGTTGTTAGGTTGGTAATAGAAGGTCTTGGAAACCACAGCGTCGAAAATCGGAGTAGAAAATGGTAGAACAAACGAGTCCAAGGTACTTGGGGGCACATCGACTCAAAAACAGGGGCGAGAGAACAGAGGAGCTCCGGCACGGCTATGAGCGTAATGAACAGCCACGGGGATGACTGTTATGAATGGACTGGAGGTGGAAGAGAGGAATGAAAGTAATAAGTCCCTGAACGGAGATCATCTTGCTCAACTCTCTGTATCTCTTAGTACGCTCTGTTTTCTATGCGTATATATGTTGCGCCGCTGGGTCAGGGTCGGCGATGGAGAATGGACAGCAGCTAGCGGTGGTTGGAGGTGGCGCGATTGAGTAGGAATAAAGGTGGAGAAGCTTTCTGGTTGTGGTGTGCTCCTGAGCGCCCATACTCTGCTTCCCTATATGCGCACGTGCGACGTTCGTCTATGGTATTTGTCTTTGAATATCCGGGGAGAGAGGAGAGAGAGAGGCTTTCTCTGATGGGCTCAATTTACCCGGCTAAGTGGACCGGGCTGATGGGCTGAGTCCTACTTTATGGGCTTGGTTGGGGCAATCTAATGGTCTGGGTTGTGCTTGGTGATATGGTGAGCTTGACGGGCCGAGCCCAATGAAGCAGAAGTGGTCAGGTTTTATGGATGGGCTGGAGAGTGTTGGGTCGGTCTGATGGGATTGGTGTTTTAACAAAGGGTAAAAGCCACAAAAAATCTCAAACTTTACCCATTGTGCCATATTTACTCTCAACATTTTTTTATGATACCAACAATCTCAAACTTGTACCTATGTGACACATTTATTCCAAATTTGTACAGTATGACACATTTACTATAAAAAAATTTGTGACACCAAAAAACCCCAAACTTATATCCATGTCACAGAAAAATGTTTAGACCAAATGTGATACATAAGTATAAGTTCGGAATTTTTATACTAGCATGAATCAATGGTGAAAGGGAGTGAACAGGTTGAGAATTTTTATTTTTATTTTCCTTTCTAATTCATTCTTGATATTTTGCTTTTAATTGCTAATTCGTTTTCTTATTGACAAAAATTTATTTTAGAAATTTATTTTAAGGAAAAAATGCACTAGAAATCCTTTGATTTTTATAAATTGTTTGACCAGGTCGATGTATTAATGAGTTAGTTCTTATCAACATTTTCTATTTCTATTTTGATGGACGAACCAACTTGAACAATCTCTATAATTTAGGGATCTAATTCCACAAAACAAAAGATTGGAGAGCTAATTAAATAATTTGAAAAAGTTCAAGACTTCTGATGCCTTTTTTCCAAGTCTTTAACATAGAAGAGGTTGTAATATACGGAATGAATCATTTTGATAGTTGGTCGGAAATAGAGATATGATACATTGATTCAGAACTTGAGTATAAATCATACATCAGATCAGATAGCATACATTGCATTAGCCTTAAGGTGGGTTTTAAATTGAAGTGGGACCCAAACTTCCAATTACATCCCTAATTGATGCCCAGTGGGAAGCACCATCGGATAGACATAACGAAAATCAAGGGTTGATTACATGTGGAAGTAAATTCCCTAGTCATCCCGAGGGATCGAAATCTAGGGGTGAGCATGGGGGTCTAGGGTTGACCCTAGACCAGCCACCTGACCGGCCCAACCACGCTCGGTCTGCAGTCCGGTTCCCAGGGGCCGGTCGGTCCTTGGTCCCGAAATTCCAAGACCAACACCGTGCGGGTTGGTCCTCGGTCCCTAAGAGTTTTGGATCGGTCCAACCCCGGACCAACCGTATATTATATTATATTATATTATTTATAATTCTTTTATATATTCAAACCTAAGTAAAATGTTTGTTATATTATATTATATTGAGATGTTCTATCAATAGCACTAATAGTAATTTCAATTTAAAACTTTTGTTGAGTATTAATTATGTGTCGTTTGTTTTGTTTTTTAGGTTTTTAGAAGTTCAAGTGAATTAACAAAATGTGAAGTTATATATTCATGGTTTATATTAAGTATTTTGAACTTTTTATGGTTTAATTGTATTTTACTAATGAATTTCAGCTGCACTTTGCTTTTCAATTTGTGTCAAATGGTATAAGTTTTTGAAGAATAGAGTAGTACTGCAGTTGCTACGGTGATTTGCTAGTCAAGTGGTGTGAAGCTCATTTTTTGGTTGAGTGAACTTTACATGATCAAATGCAGTAAAACACTATTGCATATGGTGTTATGAATATTTAAGATAGATGCTTACAAGAACTTTCCATCTTGTCCCATTTCTCGATAAGTGGTTAGCGTACGAAATTTCTATTATTGTGTAATCTTAAATTTGCTAAATATGTATTTTTATTTATAGTTTAGTTGCACAATGCCGCATTGTCGATGGATGTGTAATTTGAATTTGTAGGTTTGCTTTTTTATGAAGTATAAAAAATAAGACGAAAAAATTATCGATTGGTCTGGTTGACCAACCCGGACCGAACCCATTGGGTCGGTCCGGTCCTCGGTCTTAGGCTCAATAGGGTCGGTCCTCGGTCCTAAAAATTGAGGACCGACACTGTACGGGTTGGTCCTAGGGTTAGGGGGTGGCCCGGACCAACCCGGACCATGCTCACCCCTACTGAAATCTACTTCAACAGTTGCATCGGTAGCTTGTGCAAACATCACTAAAGGCTTCTCTCAAATTATAACAATCCTCGTCAAAGGCCGAAGGAGCCAGAGGTTTCCTTGAAGTGCCATCTGATGCACGACCAGAGAAATTTGCAGCCCTCTCACTCCCGCCTTTAGCACCACGAGCCCTTTAAAGTGAAGGTCCCAGATATTTATGCTCGGCAAAACACACTTGTTTGTGGGGCAGCTCGAATCAGGAGCAGGATTATATTCATTCCTACGGACGATAGGCAACGCACCAATATGTAGCAGCAAAGGATCCTAAAGATAGTACCGCCTCTTTTTCCAGATAACTCAGCCCGTAAGAGCCCTAAAATTGTCGCCGACGACTGATGTTCCAAGTCCCAATTCCAAAAGCAAGACGCTGATGAGGGCTGTCGAGCCTCGATAACAAGCCCGTCTTTTTCACTTGTTCAGATGTTGGTATGTCGACCTGGTTTCTTGATGTGCATATCATAGTAGAAATCAAGGTTTACTTACCTAGGCTACTATCACCAAATAATATGGTAGGGAGCTATATGGGAGATATCCAATGAATGCTTTATCATTACAAAATGAAGATGGGGAGCTATTGGTCAAATTCTTAAAGTGACACGTGAAGCTATCCTAAAGTCAAGAGTTTTGTCTTTCAAAGTTTGTAAGCTTCAAACTTTGGAAAGCCTGAGAATGCAAGTCACAAAGCCAAAGTATGAGCTTCTCTTAAGGCTAGCGAGCTTCAGCATAGAGAGAGAAGAGAGAGTTTGCTCGTATATGAGGGAAATAAATAAAAGAGTTAGAAAGTGTGTCCTTCTATAAGCTAGTTTACTCTGAGTGTTTGTGCGTGGTGTGAGAAAATTAAAAATAAAAATAAAATAAAATAGTGACTTATGGTTTTTAGCTATTTATATATAGTCTGTAATAGCTGTGCAAAATAATATTTCTTATTTGAGTTTTACATTTGTACTGCATTTTAGTATTAGTTTGTCTCGAGTTGCCAATTACAATTTTCTCGTATTATCACAATCACGATTTTACACTCAACAAATGGAAGTGGTATTAGAATAAGATTATTAGGGACCAGTTCATTAAGGCCAAGTCAAACGGGATGGACATTGGAAAAGTGCATGATGGCACAATCCAACTTTTTGAAGTTGATTGGTTTGGGACCAGACTTTCTCTTCTTCTTTTTTGTTGGTCAAGAATAAAACTTAAAGAAGTGTTCGAGCAAACAAGATCCCAAAGGGCTTGATGAGGTCTAGAGGCCCCTAGTTACGAGGTAGGGCATTACATTTTTGGGCCTGTACTAACCAATCAACAACTTTGTATCTTGTATCCTCGTTACGAGACAAAAATATTTGTTAAAAAAGAGAAAATCAACTTTAGTCCACTAAGATTTTTCGTGTCCCCAGTGAGTCACTAAGCTGTTGTGATCCTCTCGAAAGTAAACCACCAAAGGAGTTGGCTAATGGTTTTCTAAGCTTGCACCTAGCTCGAGCTGAAGCCCATACCAATTCATATCTAGGTTCAAAATATTTAACATGCTAGATCTTTTTCGTTTGAGATTCGTCACTAATATATTTACTAGTGGGTCAATTAGGAACCAAGTAAAATATTGGGAGATTTACTCTACTCCTACGAACCAAAGATTAAATGGATTTGAGGACTTGATTATACAAGATTACTCTAAGGCTCTTTCGATACCTTAGACTAATGTCAAATTGTCAAAAGATTTTGAACTCAATTGGCCAAATTAAAAGTCTAAGACTAAATTGGCAAAAATTTATTGGGTTTATAACCTTTTTGATAATTTTCTAAGATATTCATTGTTATATTTCCAGCCAGAGAGGACATATTGCTCATAACAAATAATACAAATGAATCATATGAAAACTATTCATAATTTGAATTATAGATTCTTTCATGATTTGATTTAACTTCATTTGATATTAGCTTAATAAAGTATTAAATTGAAATTAGTTAAAGAACATTTCAAAAGATATGTCAATAAAAGAAAATGGAAATCAAACAAAATAAAAGGAATACTCTTACTAAACTATTTTCCAACAAAATATATGTCTTTATCATTACATGACTAAATAAACTTGCTTTATTATAATAATATTAATTAAAAAATTAAAATTTTCATCTTATAAAAGTAAAATGTTAATACAAAAAAAAATCTCCCAATAAAATTTGTATGATATGAAGTATACCTACTATTAAGTGTAAATTATACAAAATTCACTTGTAATATAATATAATAATTAAGTGTAACTTATTTATAATTATTTTTTTATTTCTTAAATCCTTGAACCATTTAAAATAAACTTGGAATGAAATTTAAACAATTAAAAAATAGCATATTATTATTATTTTATTGTTTATGCATTTGCTCTTACTTTTGACATCTATTTATTATAAACTAGCAATTCCCCTTAGGGGTGAGCATCGGTCTAGGGTCAACCTTGGACCGACCACCGAACCGGCCCGACCTTGCTAGTCTTGGTCCGGTTCCCAAGTGGACTAAGTCGGTCCTTAGTCCTGAGATCCCTGGACCGGCACTGTGCAAGCTGGTCATTGGTCCTGGGAGTTTAGGGTCGGTCCAACTTGAACCAACCCTGACTTTATATAATATTTATAATATCTAAAATATATTATATATCTAATATATCTAATATATTATTTATAATTTTTTTATGTACAGTGTTTGACTTCAATAGCATTAAACAGCTCCTTAGTGAAGTGAGGAGTCTAAGTAATTTTACATTGTTCTTTAATAGCTTAGACTTTTAATGTCTTTTATGGCATCAACAGTCATATTTACAAATGATAAAATAGAGATATGCTTGATGCAAAAGCTAAAAATGTTTTTTCATTGCATATGGTTTTGATTATTTTGGTTATCAATTTTGGGATGAATAAAATAGAAAAATAATAAGAACTGCTAATGTTACATTCAATGAAAACAAGTTGTATAAGGACAAATCTGCGCCAGAATCTAGTGTGAAAAAACAAACGCTAGAGAATAAAGAGATTAAATTAGAGGAGGTTTCTAAGAGTGTTCTGGTTGAAATTCTTGAAACTATTGTTGTTGACTCTAATAAAAAAACTAGAACAAGAATTACGCACACCTGAACCACCTCTCATAATATCTAGTAGAACAGCTAAACCTGTAAGATATTCTCCATTATTGGATTATTTGCTTTTGACTGACGCTAGCAAACCAAAAAAAATTTCGGAAACAGTGCAGGTTAAAAATTCTGTTAAGTGGGAGTCAGCAATGCAATATAAGTTAGATTCATTCAAAGAAAAAAAAATGGTTATTAACTCAATTGCTAGATGGGAAGAAAGCATCGTAGAACAAGTAGGTGTATTGGGTCAAAGAAGAACTTGATGGCAGCAAAAGATACAAAGCAAGGTTAGTAATAGAAGGGTTCTAGCAAAATGATGAATTGATTACACATAGATTTTTTTCTCCAGTTGTGAAATTAACTACTATTAGGTTAGTATTGAGTGCCACTGAGAATTTACATTTGGAGTAGTTATATGTTAAGACTACATTCCTCCATGGTAATTTGGAGGATGATATTTACATGATATAACCAGAAGGCGATCCTAGAAAAGAAAATTATGTCTGCAAATTGGTAAAAAGTCTGTATGGCTTGAAATAGGCTCCTAGACAGTGGTACAAGAAATTTGACACTTTTATGTGTGGTAACGGGTTCACTAAAAGTGATATGGATCACTGTTGTTACTTCAAAAAATTTGATGACTGTTATATTATTTTACTATTGTATGTGGATGATATACTCATCGCATGATCTAGCATGAAAGAGATCAATTACTGAAGCAGCAATTGTCAAAAAAGTTTGAGATGAAGCACTTGGGCTCAACAAATCAAATTCTTGGGATGAGGATCACATGGGATAGATCTAAAGGAATTCTAAAATTATCTTGAGAAAAATACATTGAAAAGATTATTAGATAGATTCGAAGTTCGGAATGCAAAACCCAGAAGTACACCTTTAGGAAGTCACTTCAAGCTCTGAAAAAGGCAGTCACCGAAGACAAATGAAGAGCAAGAGTATATGGCTAAAGTACCTTATGCATCGACTATTGGCAGTTTAATGTATGCTATGGTATGTATTCAATCAAACATAACTCATGTAGTGGGAGTTGTGAGCAGATACATGGCAAATCCAAGAATAGAACATTGGAAAGCTATAAAGTGGTTATTAAGATACCTAAAAGGCACTTCAGGTATGTCATTATGTTTTATGAAAAACAGTGTAACTTTATAAGGCTTTGTTGAAGCGAATCTTAGTGGTGACTTGGACAATAAGAAGAACACCTCAGATTATGTTTTTACCTTAGGTGCAATCAGTTGGATGTCTAAACTTCAGACATTTGTGTCTCTCTCATCCACTAAGATAGAATATGTTGATATATCTTAAGCTGGTAGTGAGATGATTTGGTTGAGAAATTTTCTAAAGGAGATAGGCAAGGAGCATGATAGCAATGTTATTTTCAATGACAGTCGGAGTGCTATTTGTCTTGCAAAGAATCCGATATTTCATTCAAAGGCAAAACAAATTGAGTTAAAGTATCATCAAATTCGTCAGTTGATAAATAATGGGACTTTGTCATTGAAGAAGAATCTTGGTGCAAAAAATCCAATAGATATATTATCAAAGGTTGTCACAATTGAGAAACTAAGGTAGTGCATTGCCTTAGTTGGCCTCCATGGTAAGTGCTGAAGGAGGCCACTGACCTAGGACAATTTACGCTACAAAGATAAAGACTATGAAAGATTATTCTTTTTCTATTCTCGGATTAGAAAAAAAAAAAATAGGAATGCGTTTGGCCTCCCCTTGCCGATCTCCGATTACTAGCAGCCACCAAGAAGGGAAAAAAAAAGAAAAATCTAAAAAAATTATTAAAAAATTAAAATAAATTTTACGTTACAAAAAAATTTGTAGATCATACCAAATGCATTCCTATTCCTTTTCTAATCTTAGAACCTAATATGTCATAGATTTCATGATTGATTCTAGGTTCTATTCAAGTTTCATTTAGCTTATTAATTGAATGATTGCAGTGAATAATCATTTTTAATGACCACTACTTGCTGTTAAAATCCATTGACCATAATTTGCATTTAGACACATGAATAATATGAAATATTATCAAAGTAAAAACC
Organism: Eucalyptus grandis; assembly: GCF_016545825.1. Taxonomy (NCBI): domain Eukaryota; kingdom Viridiplantae; phylum Streptophyta; class Magnoliopsida; order Myrtales; family Myrtaceae; genus Eucalyptus; species Eucalyptus grandis. The sequence continues at coordinate 50,701,037 of NC_052619.1, read as the reverse complement.
TCAGTCATATAAAAAAAAAAGACTCAGAATAGTAATTCCAAATTATACACTCGTCATTAGACGCCATTAAATATAGTAAAATCACACAAAAAAATAAACCAAAAAAAAAAACTTATTCCAAGTTCCAGATTTCAAATTTGAGATTCCATATTTCAAATTCCACCTATCTGATATTTGAAATCTACCCGTCAAAACGGTTTCCCCAATTTTGGAACTCGGAACCTATCTTATATATCTTGGAACTTAAAACCTAACAGATTTTTCAATTCCAGCTTCAACCTTGGAACCACGCTCACCCCTAGTTTTGATAACTCTTTTGCTCATTCTCCATTGCTTCAAGAGTTTAACGTTACAAATTCAAAATATAACCGTCAAAATACTATGGATATGACATTTTCTCATTTAAATCGATTAATTGTGAAAATAAGAAGGATTCACATTTTTAGGTATCGCCATTACGTTTAAATAATTAACAAGAGATTTCTTATGATTACAACAACATAAATAAAAGAAACTAAATTAGTTAATATGCCAGGTCTTTGTTCCTCAAGGCTTGAGTTTGCGGTTTGCTTGCAGTGATCTGGAAACATGGCCGATGAGAAGTCTGGAATCGCTAAAGACGTCACCGAGGTGCAGGTGCCCAATTGATTATATTGCCTTGGTGCCGTTTGTGTGATTTCGCGCGCACGCGTTGGAACCATATTTTTTGCTTATGATTCTTTGGGGTGACAGATGATAGGTAAAACTCCGTTGGTGTACCTCAACAATGTAGTAGATGGCTGCGTTGCTTGTGTGGCGGCAAAGCTTTAACTGATGGAGCCATGCTTTAGTGTCAAGGACAGGTATAGCTTCTGCTATCGCGAGTTTCGGATCAAAATGTTATCTTTAGTTTAGGATTGCGTTTTTAGAGGTTATTGATTGCTCTGAAATGGAGAGATTCTTTATGAGTTTGTAGAGCAAAGTGATTTTTTATTTGAGTCTGGACTTCTGCATCTTTTTCGCTGCATGATTCGTATAGGATTGGCTATAGTATGATTACAGATGCTGAGGCCAGGGGGCTTATCACACCTGGTGAGGTTAGTGGATTGTTTCCAATCTCTTGTTTTTAAATGGCGGATGACCAGAACTCTGTAACGGTGTTGATTCTTGACATGTGCAATATTTTACGGACTACACTGGTCTGTTTTCTCACAACGAATGGATTCAGTCTTACTGATAAAAAGCAAACACTTGGTTTATTTGTTCGTTTTTATGACTCAGCCTTGTGTAGTGATATTCAGTGTATTGGTATTATGCACAGTTGCAAATGAATTTAGATAGAAATGAAGCTCTTCTGCTGATGGATTTTTCTTTTTGAGTTTTTAATTCCAAATTGCTAAGAGTGTACTGATTGAGCCTACAAGTGGCAATACTGCCATTGCCTTGGCATTCATGGCAGCAACAAAGGGCTACAGGCTAATCATTACAATGCCAGCATCCATGAGTTTGGAAAGAAGGATCATCCTCCCTGCTTTTGGAGCTGAGTTGGTCCTCACCGATCCTGCCAAGGGCGTTAAGGGGGCTACTCAGAAGGCGGAGAAGATAATGGCAAAGACACCTAACTCTTTCATTCTTCAGCAATTTGAGAACCCCGCTAACCCAAAGGTACATGTGTGGTCAAGTGTCATGCCTTGTCGGTTGTATATGCAGGTGATGACATGAACTTGAGCTTGGCTATCATTGTTCTGTTTAGATACATTATGAAACAAACGGACCTGAGATATGGAAAGGCTCGGGAGGCAAAATAGATGCCTTTGTTTCTGGGATCGGAACTGGTGATACTATAACTGGTGCTCAAAAGTTTCTGAAAGAGCAAAACCCTGACATAAAGGTAAATTGTTTTTATGATATTGTTTGTCATGTGTTGAACTAAAACAAAATGTAGTCAATTTTGGGTAATTATCAACTAGGGATACCTTGAATAAAAAACCTTGCGTCTGAACATTGTTTTTGTGTTGAGAGCGCTGCGTCAGCTGCATGTTATTCTTTTTCTCCCCTTCTAGTCTAAGTTCTTTACTGATTCTCTTTTATTTGTCAGCTCTATGGTGTTGAACCGTTGAAAGCCCTGTATTATCTTAAGGCAAGCCTGGTTAGTTCCCTTTAACATGTTATACCTTTTGCAATTATTAAATCTCCTGGCACAATCTAGTTTATCATCCAAGTTTGTTTCATTAAGATTGGTCCATGACTTGTGAAAGATTGATATGATGGGGTCTCATTTTTAGTCCTTATAGTTCAAGGCTCATAGTTTTGCATCAATGTATGAAAAGAGAGAGAAGCAGTCTACGCAGAAAGCTGAAACATGAGATGATAAATTGTCGATATAAATAGGTTGATCAAAAAAGAAAAGAACTGCAATTTTTTCAAATAATGATGGGGCTAGATATAAAGGTTATGACTCCCAAGATTTACCGTATGGCACATTGCCAATATTTCTAACAGAAGTTCTGGATTTGAAGTGGTGTTCTCATTTCCATATTTCAATTTGCGGCACTATTGTGATATGTCGATGGAGCTTCTTAATTCAAGGCCTTATAACTTCTGGGGCATGTGGACTTCAAGGCAGTTTCTATGAACTTCGAAATTTGTAAAGGTCTCATCTACATCCTTGTTTGCCGCATCTATGGCCTTATTAAACGGTTTTGGAATGAGTAAATATTTGCACCTCTCTCTCTTCGATAGTTGTTTGAAAAATAAGCAGTAATCTCTCTTGGATATTGCAGTTGCAGAATTAATCTTTTCTGGTTTAGATGATTTACGTTGTCTCATAGATTGCTGCTGACTGCTTCGGGTAGGTCCTCACCAGATCCCAGGGATAGATGCTGGTTTCATTCCAGGTGTCTTGGAAGTTGGCCTTATTGATGGAGTTATTCAAGTAAGAATTCTTCTCTTCATTTAATAATTTCGATGAAAAGTAAACCTTTTATGGTGACAACAGGCTTTTGAAGTGATGTGACAGGCTCTTTCACGTGTCACCGAGAGCTTTAGTCATTCCGACCTCTGGTGGAACCAGTATGTTTGATTTCTCATCTGCTATTGGTCACTGGTCACATATGAAAATGATTTGACTTAGAAAGTTCCTGAGGTTTAGAAGTACATCCTAAATCAAGCAATTGCAAACAAAGTGCCACCGCTGTGCTGATTTCCACAAAATGTGTTTTTGCTAGCTTGCCGGTTTATATAGATGATGATGTATGGTTGTAATCGTTATTATGCACTGGGTACTTGGGAAATGTGATAGACAATAATCATATTCATATTCAAAACACGGATAACAGGGCTGCAATCTCGTAGTGTAAGCTGTCCAATTTCCCACCTTCACTATTTGAAGGTCATCCATAGTTAGACAATTATGTTGGTTGAACAAAGTAACCTTAACTCTGGTGATGCATGCGGCAAAGTTTCAAAGGCCATGCTTTCTAACCAGTTGAGGTTATTTGCTGTCACCGCCAAGCTTTACTTCGACCTTTTGCATCAGCTTCAATCCCTTTCATCAGTTTTATCGGCAATTCCTGAGAACAAATATATATTCTTTCCTGCAGATATCAAGCGATGAAGCAATTGAAACTGCAAAGCTTCTTGCAGTGAAAGAAGGTTTGCTCGTAATTTCCCATCACCTATCATTCCTGATTGTGACTCTTACTTATGTTTATGGCCCACAGAAAATCCTTTTCAATTACATTTGATAGTTATAGAAGTATTAGCTATCCCTGCAACTATATTTCAGAGTAGCAGGAGTAGCTGGGTCGTCTTTTATTCCGATGTTACGATTCTAAACTGGAGGTGGGAATTTCCGCTGGCGCAGCAGCTTCAGCAGCAATTAAAATCACCAAGAGGGGAGAGAATGCTAGAAAACTAACAGTGGTAATTCCTCCGTTCTTCATTGATCTTTCCTCTGAAACGAATAATGATGTGGAGTTCTTTTTGCGGTGCCTGAGTTGTCATGGACAAGTTGAGATTGTTTTCACTGGCGTTCCTGTTAAAGCGAAATAGCTAAGGGACTGGACAGTGGTAGTCCATGATGAGGGTCCTCTTAGGCCCTTGATCAGATAATTCAGAGAAAACAAACTGTTATAATCAGATCGCACTAACTTAATAAATGCTAGTATTCAATTGCAACACAAAAAGTTTATGAGTTGATTGTACTTTCTTTATAATTTTTAAAATTTTAAAATTTTGAAATTTTGAGTGCAATTATCTCTTTTATTAAGGAGTGAATGATTGTAGACAGCATAAAAGTCAACGTAGTATAATAGTATAAGACTCACAAAGCTGAATTATTTCTTACCAATGAAATGCATCCTCGTCTTTCTTCCTGGGAGGCAATCTTTAACTGAATCTTACCGACAACATGGGCACGCTAAAGGATTGGTGGGTCATCTTTGCCATGCTAAACGTGGTTCACGATGGTGTCGATTTATAAAGATTAAAAAAATTTAAAAAAAAAAGTAATGAAAGATTAACAAAATTAAAAAAAAGTAATGAAAAATAGCATATTTACTATTTATTTAAGAAATTGATTGAAATAATATGCTATTCTAAAATCTGGGTGATAGTATAATAATGAAAACTTGTTAATAGTATTGGATGGTTGATTTGACTATTTTATTGAAAGTTGATGAATTAAATTGAATAAATTGAAGGTTTAGGGATTAGATTACATATTTCAATAGTCTAGGGATTTGTGATGACTTTCTCCCTTATTTGATCAAATAAAAAGGCTACATTAAATAGGTAGTAATAATTTAAGATTATATTGTATGAATTAAAAGTCCCCAAATGACATTATACATGAGATTAAAGTTACAAAATTATTAGTGTTATTTTCCTAATAGACATGGATATATACAACATATATATATCAGGAACTACACACCGTGTTTGTTTAAATCATCAACCCTTCTCATTAAATAAATAAGAATCAATTCTTTTTATGCACTCGCAAGTACAGGTGACGCATAATTTTCAGCTTGACTATACTTGTAAGTGTCCATTACAGGTGCCAGGGTACCATCTAAGACCAGAGCACCACGTGCTTTTTCTTATATGAATCTGATCATTATTTTTGACAAATTTCCTTGGGGTTTTGAATTAATTCCCAGCTATGCATCGCATTGACCGGAGGCTGAGGTCCAGAAGAAGGCAACGACTCGACACATGCTCACTGCTCTCGTTCAGCAAATTATTGGTTCATCGAAAGACATCGGCATAAGAAGAATCATTTAATCAAATATGTACAGCTTGGTCGGAAAGGTGCCGGTAGTTTTCCCCGGCAAGCATGTGCTCTCCATTATTTGGATTTGTTTGTCGAAGCGTCTATAGATGCCGAAAGTGTGACCATCATTAAGCTTCATTTGTTTTGCTGGAAAATATAGCATTCCTCAAAGCATTCATTTTCTGGAAAATAACAGTTTTTTTCAATTTCCGTTATTTGGCTAAAACTTGAAAATCAATTAAAACAAAAGAGCTATATTAAATAGGTAGGAATTATTGAAGGATCATATTGTATAAATTTAGCATCCCTAGATGACATTACATATGGGGTCAAAGTTTCAAAATTATTAATGTTATTTTGCCTTAAAGATATGGATATATATATCGGAAGCTACACAGCGTGTTTGGTTAAATCACCATCCCTTCTCATTAAGTAAATAAGAATCATTTTTATTTTATTTTTGTACTTGCAAGTATATTTAACACAAATTTTTCAGCTTGACTATACTCGTGAGTGCTCATTACAGTTGCCAGGGTACTATCTAAGACCAGAACACCACGTGCTTTCTCTTGTATGAATCTGATCATTATTTGAGACAAATTTCCTTGGAATTTTGAATTAATTCCAGTTATGCACCGCATTGACCGGAGGCTGAGGTCCAGAAGAAGGCAACGACTCGACACATGCTCACTGCTCTCGTTCAACAAATTATTGGTTCATGGAAAGACATCGGCATAAGAAGAATCATTTAATCAAATATGTACAGCTTGATCGGAAAGATGCCCGCAGTTTTCCTCGGCAAGCATGTGCTCTCCATTATTTGGATTTGTTTGTGGAAGCTTCTAGAGATGCCAAAGATGTGATCATCATTAAGTTTCAATTGTTTCGCAGAAAATATAAAGCGAGAATGATAACCATTCTAATAAGAAATTAATTTCTAGAATAGAAATATTTCTATTACGTTCATGGATAAGTTTCTGAATAAAACTACATATTTTATAACGATACAAAATTTATATTATCATAATAAAAAATAATTTGATAATGACACAAAATTTCTTACGCCGACGGCGAGTGGTTGGCGAGGGGCAATCGGGGGCAACCGGTGGCAGGTGGTGGTGGTGGCATCGGATGGCACTAGTGAACGGCAAGCAACGGCAGCAGCAATTGGCCAAACCAAAAGCAAAAAGAAAAGAAAAGAATAAAATAAAAATACTTAAAATTTTCAATTTTTATGAATAAAAAATAATTAAAAACCAATTTTTTATAATAACGAACATTTCATTAACCCTTGAGTCCGAGCACCAAGACCCACACATTGCATTTGTGGACCTCACTCTCAGTGTCGGGGACTAGAGCTCAAGCGTTAAGACTCCAACATCGCCTTTATGGACCTAGGCTTAGGTGCTAGGGCATTGGGCACGGGCACTAGAGGTTTGGTTCCAGCCTCAATGGATCCAGTGTGGATGCCAAGGGCCCGAGCATGGGGGTTCTAGGCCTAGTCTAGATGGACTTGGGCTCGGTCATCGGAAATCTAATCCTAAATGATGAGAAATGAGAACTAATATTGGGGTTTTGTGCCCATGTGTAAAGTTTTGGGTCTAAGCGCTAATATCTAGTCATATTTTGAAAATTATTTTCTAATTTTTCAAAGAGAAAATAATTTAATTTAAGCATAGGTTTTCCATTGACTAAGAACACATTTTCATTGATTCATTTTCCTAAGTGAACCAATCATAAAAAAATATTTAACAAATATTTTTCGTGAAACAAATAGAGCATTAGATCAAAACAAGCAAAATGCGGATGTAATTTCCGAGTTCCAATTTAAATTCCAGTTTCATTTTCAACTACTACATTTTTATTTCAGTTTCACACTTAAATTTTCTATAATTTCAGTCGGCAGTGGCGATGCCACCTTGTAAAAAGCGATGCGCAAAATTATTCCGCACCACTAGAAGAATAAAGAGGTTATTCGTTATATTCGAAAGTACCCAAAGGATATTCACTTTTATGAAAGACAAAACATGTTTATCAAGGCAAAAATTTTCTCGACTTTGGTGGTCGTGCGTAAGACACTTTCTTTTATATATTTTTCTGTCAGCATGCATTCGTATACTAAAGCAAAACGATTACTTTGTGGTGCATTTTGACTTGGGGCGCCAGCACATGCAAGCACGTGAAGTATTCGCCGAAGCAATGAGGAACCAGATCTAAAGACTTTAAGGTCTACCGGAAAAGGACAAATGAGGATCCGTTAGGTTATTCCGAATCGACAAGGTCAACTAGCCAGAGTAAGAGAAAACGTGGATTAGTCGGCACACAAAAAACGTGGATTAGTCGGCACACAAACCCTTCGTTTAGCAGGAAATGAACTTTTAGAAAAACATTTTCTAATTTTTGGTCTACCGGAAAAGGACAAATGAGGATCCGTTAGGTTATTCCGAATCGACAAGGTCAACTAGCCAGAGTAAGAGAAAACGTGGATTAGTCGGCACACAAAAAACGTGGATTAGTCGGCACACAAACCCTTCGTTTAGCAGGAAATGAACTTTTAGAAAAACATTTTTCTAATTTTTTGGTGTTTGGTTCACAAAAATTAAATAAATCAAAGGAAGCATTTTCCTCTTTCTTCTATCCAAACCAAGCACATTCTCATCCGCGCACTCATTTTAATCATTTTTTATTTTTCTTTTCTTTTTTTCCTTTTTTTAATAGAAGTTACTAGAAGGCCGATCTCCTCCCTCTTTCGCTTTCAACCTCACCGCTAGTGATAGCGTTGGACGTCCGCCAACAACAACCAAAGTGTCTGTGCAGCGTAGTCTCGCAAGGCTACGATCCTTGTTGCTGCACCCACCATGAGCGGAAGATGTAAGAATTATTGTGGCCCACATGACATGATTTAATATGGTTTAATTACTGTTGAAATGCTATAAAATAAATAAATATTGGTTATGAGAAGTTACGACTCTAATAAAACGAAGAGGTATGACTTTTATGAAAGTTGAAAATGCGCTTTGATGGAAGGCACCTATCGAAAGAATGTATAAATAGAGTCCGGTTCTTTCTCCGCCTATCATGAACAACAATAACAGAAAAGAATTGATATTCTCTCATCCATCGATAGAATATATTAAAGAATAGTGGGTTAAGGGAGAGAAATCGGATTTCTTCATTTGATTCAAGTTCATCGGTTTTTCACAACGGCTATGGATAAATGTACGTTTTCATCTATTTGTGAAAATCATGAAGATCAAATAATACTGTTTTATGATGAATTTCCGCATTAAAGAATTATATGTATTGTCTAACATTTGGTATCGGGCGTGGTTTATGATCTCATGATTTTCCGTTTATAGAAATATTATGATTTATGTATGATGATTCGTTGAACGATCCTATTTGTACTGTTGTTATTGTTGAAAATGTTTTCGGATGGTTCTATTAAAAAAAAAAAATTCCGAATGGAAAGGACAAAAATGGTGGAATTCAGTTTTTGAGGCCAAGTGAGAAACTCACCGGTGCCGGGCAAAATCCGGCGACCCACCGCTTGATTTCAGATCCACACTTTGTCGCACTATCATAAGGAACATTAGTCATGAGTTTTCCAGTATATTGGTGTTCACCGAAGGCTAATTGAGAGGCGGAAGTCGCGGTGGTTAAGGATTTGCATTTTGGGAAATTTTTGTTTGATTTGAGGCCAATTTCTTGGTCATTTTCACCAAAACTTGGACCCATGTGGCCGTGCTGGCATGCTCTTCAAAACCCATTATTTATTTGTGATTGGGATGGGCTGCCGGAGAAGAAACGGCGGCGAAATCATGGTGGAACGGCGAAAAACGACAAAGAATCGATTCTGGGCGCAAGGAAGAAGGCGTGTGGGCCTCACGTGCGTGCTGCAGTTGCAGGCGTGTGGACCCACGCACCACGCGCTCTCATGTGTGCTCAACCACTGCGCGTGTGGATGCCACGCGCGCAGCAGATGCCAGCCCCTCGGCACGCGCCTGACGTACTGAGGGGCTGTTTTTTATATTTTATTTTTTTATTTTCTGCCCCTATGCTAATTTATTATTTACCATTTGGCCCCTGGATTTTAAATTTATGGTTTTGCGCTTATGAAATTATGATTTTACGATTTTGCTCTTATGCTTTGATTACGTTTTTGTCCTTGTGTGCAATTTGGTAAATATTTGTATTTTACAATATTAAAAATTCATATTATGAATGGTTTGTTAGTCACCAAAGTGGCCAAACCTTAAAGTCTTTTGAATTTTGATATTGTAAATTGTTTTATTTAATTACCCATGATTAATTGATGCTATATATGAAATTGATATGTTTCATATCATTATTGGTGTTATGGGTATATTAAAGTTTATTTATTATAAGAACTTAGGGATTAACCCAAAGGTTAATTATTTTCTTATAATTTATGAACATGATAGTTGGTAATTAATATGACTTGTTAAATTTGTTTGTATATCCAAAGATAGCAAATAAATTTTAATAAGATATATTTACAATTACCAAATAAAAGTTATTAGCATCATTATGGTTTATATATATTTGCATATCATAGGATTGCCCAAAGGAGAACTATGATGTGCATATGTAGTTTAGTTTGAATTTGATTAAGTGATATTCACAATGCATTAATGTATGAGTATTTTCTTGCACATTTGCAGTATTTATACCTGTTTCACTCCATTCGCATGCCTCGTCTGTTCCATTAGTCAATGGGATGAATTTTCCTGATTTGAGTGAACAAGTCTAGTTTCTTTTAGATGTCCTGGATCTTGATTTAGTGCTTCAAGTTGAGAAACCAGCTGCTATTACTGATAAAAGCAGCGATGATGAAAAGTCTTTCCATAAAGCTTGGGAAAGATCGAACAGACTGAGCTTAATGTTCATGCGAATGACAGTTGCAAACAACTTAAAAACTTCTCTTCCCAAGAATGATAATGCTAAGGAATTTATGAAATTTATGGAAGAGCGTTCTCAAACTGCTGATAAGTTACTTGCTGGTACATTGATGAGCACATTGACCACTATGAAATATGATGGTTCACGTACCATGCATGAACATAAACTCAGCAAAGTTAAGGACTTTAGGAATGAATGTGGATGAGTACTTTTTAGTACAGTTTATACTTAATTCCTTGCCTCATGAGCAATATGAGTCATTTCAAATGAATTACAACACTATAAATGATAAGTGGAATGTGAATGAATTGGCCAATATGCTAGTTCAAGAGGAAACAATGATAAAGAATCAAAAGGCTCATTCTGTTCATCTCTTAAGTCATCAAAAAGTTCAAAGGAATTTCAAAAGAAAATGTGGAAGGAGCAAGAAAAAATGATTACACGTCCTGAATAACTCTTCAAAGGCTTCTCAAATCCACAAGAAGGAACACAATCTTATTAAGTGTCATTTTTGCAACAAAATTGGACACTGAAAGAAAGATTGTCTGAAACGTAAGGCTTAGTTCAAAAAGAAAGGTAAGCCTTGTGTTTTAGTATGTTTTGAATCAAATTTTACTGAAATTCCTCATAATATTTGATGGATTGATTCTGATGCCACAACTCATGTGTCAAATACGATGCAGGGATTTCTTACGATCCAAATTATAAAGCAAAATGAAAGTTATGTGATTACGGGAAATAGAAACAAAACTCCAGTTGAAGACATTGGCACTTACCGTTTGATCTTAGATACTAGGCATTATTTGAATTTGTTTCGAACCCTTTATGTGCCTACATTTTTTCACAATTTAGTTTCTTTGCCAAGACTTAATATGGCGGGATTTTATTGTAAGTTTGGTTCTGAATCTTTCAGTTTATTTAAGAGTGATACTCTTATTGGAACTGTAACTTTATGTGACGGTCTCTACAAATTTAGACTTGATAATACTTTTGTTGAGACATTAATGACCTCGTATCATAATGTTGGCACTAAACGAAGTTTAGTAAATGAGAATTCTGCTTACTTATGGTATAAACGTTTGGGTCATATATCCAAGGAAATAATGCAAAGATTAGTGAAGAATGAAATTCTTCCAAATTTGGATTTTATTGACCTTGGAGTGTGTATTGATTGTATTAAAGGAAAATAAACAAAGCACACTAAGAAAGGTGCCACAAGAAGTACAGAGCTTCTTGAAATTATACATACTGGCATATGTGATCCTTTCGATGTTCTATCTTTTGGTAAGGAAAGCTATTTCATCACGTTTATTAATGATTTTTCACGTTATGGTTACATTTATCTATTACATGATAAGTCTCAATCGGTGAATGCACTTGAAGTGTTTATTAAAGTTGAGAGACAATTACATAGAAATGTGAAAATAATAAGATCGGATAGAAGTGGTAAATATTATGGAAAGTATGATGAATCGGGACAATATCCAGGTCTATTTGCTAAGTTTCTTGAAAGATATGGCATTTGTGCTCAATACACAATGTCAAGTACACCACAACAAAATGGTGTAGCAGAAAGGCATAATCGTACTTTAATGGAAATGGTTAGGAGTATGATGAGTCATTTATCTTTATCCTTATTTTTGTGGATGTATGCTTTAAAGACTTTTATGTATTTATTAAACAGGGTTCCTACTAAGGTAGTTCCAAAGACTCCCTTTAAACTGTGAACAGGAAGGAAACCTAATTTACGACACCTGTATATTTGGGGTTGTCAAGTAGAAGTAAGAATTTACAATCTACATGAAAGGAAATTGGATTCAAGAACAACCAATGGTTATTTCATTTGTTATGCAGAGAAATCCAAAGGGTATAAATTTTATTGTTCTAATCATAGTACAAGAATTGTTGAATCTGGAAATGTTAGGTTCATTAAGAATAGTGACATCAGTGAGAGTGAAAGAGTGCATGATGCTTGCATTTAAGAAGTAAGGGTAGAAGTTCCTATACCAAAAGCTTCTAAAGTTGTTGTTCCTAATATTATAGTACAACCTAACAATAATCGAGAACAACAAATTAATGAACAAACACTCCATAATGGAGATGTCAACATTGAACCTCCAATAGCTGAGTCACAATAAATAGCATTAAGAATATCTCAAAGAGAAAGGAGGTAAGTTATTTCTGATGACTACATGGTTTATCTACAATAGTCAAAAATTGACCTAAGAATTGAAAATGATCCAGATTCATTTTCTCAAACCATGAAATGTGAAAATTCTAATAAATGGTTTAATGCCATGGAAGAAGAGTTAAAATCCATGCATCAAAATCAAGTTTAGGATATAGTTGAATTGCCTAAAGGATGTAAAATGTCGGGTGTAAATGGGTCTTTAAGACCAAGCGCGACTCAAAAGGCAATATTGAACGACCTAAAGAGACTTGTTGCAAAGGGTTTTATGCAGAAAGAAGGCATTAACTATAAAAAGACATTTTCACCAATTTCTAAGAATGACTAACTTAGAATTATTATGGCTTTGGTGGCTCATTATGACTTGGAGTTACACCAAATGGATGTCAAAACCGACTTTCTTAATGGGAATTTAGAAGAAGTTTATATGGACAAACACGAAGGCTTTACAGTTAAAGGAAAGAAACACATGGTATGTAAATTAAAGAAGTCAATATATAGATTTAAACAAGCTTCCCGACAATGGTATCTTAAGTTTAATGATACCGTAACTTCATTTGGATTTAAGGAAAACACCGTTGATCGGTGTATATATATGAAGATTAGTGGGAGCAAGTTTATTTTTCTAGTTTTGTATGTTGATGATATTCTGCTTGCTGCTAATGATCTTCGTTTGTTACATGAAACCAAGAAGTTTCTCTCTAAGAATTTTGAAATGAAGGATATGGGAGAGGCAACGTATGTGATAGGAATAGAAATATTATGTGATAGATCATAAGGATTATTAGGATTGTCTCGAAAAAGCCTATGTTGAGAAAATTTTAGAGAGATTTAATATGAGTAAATGTTCAGTAGGAATAGTTCAAATTCAGAAAGGTGACAATTTAGCCTTATGCAATGTTCAAAAAGTGAATTGGAACAAGAACACATGAAAAATATTCCTTATGCATCTGTTGTGGGGAGTTTAATGTATGCACAAACTTACACCAGACCGGACATCAGTTTTGCTGTCGGAATGCTGGGCAGGTATCAAAGTAATCCTAGAATGGATCATTGGAAAGCTGCAAAGAAAGTTCTTAGATATTTGCAAGGAACGACGAATCATATGCTCACTTATAAAAGATCCAATCATCTCGAGGTAATTGGATATTCAGATTCAGACTAAACCGGATGTGCCAATACAAAAAAATCAACGTTTGGTTACTTGTTTCTTCTGGTTAAATGGGAAATTTCATGGAAGAGTGCGAAGTAGTCAGTTATTGCTGCATCCACTATGGAAGCTAAATTTGTGGCATGCTTTGAGGCCACTATTCATGGATTATGGCTGCGGAATTTTATTTCAGAGCTTGTGATTATCGACAGTATTGCCAAGCTGCTGAAAATTTATTATGATAACTTTGCAGTAGTTTTCTTCTCTAAGAACAATAAGTATTTAAAGGGCACTAAGCATATGGAGATCAAATACTTGTCTGTTAAAGAAGAAGTTTAGAAACAAAGAGTGTTAATTGAGCACATTAGCACCAATCTTATGATAGTAGATTCCTTAACAAAAGGATTGCCGCCCAAAACATTAATGAGCATGTTGAAAATATGGACATTATTGGACGTCATTAATGTTTGTATTATGATTGTATTAAGTTTATGTATTTGACACTTTGACTTTATTTACGTGTTTCTGATATTTCCTATTTTCTATTTAGTATACATTATGGAAAATAGATGAATGTTAAACAGGATAGTTTCTAAAGAGACATTATAATTGGACTATTACTTTGTGCTTATCATTTATGGATCATGTTAAGTAAAGTGCTATAATTGTAGTGCATAGAAGGGACTATGTCGATTAATGACATACAACCGCTATGACTCGCATTATTTTTCTTTACTTAATTGTGATTATTATGTGTTTACCAATTTAATGAAAATTTTATAGCATAATGTTGTTGTACACATTACAGTCTTTATTAAACCATGAAAGGAAAATCATATGGGCCAAGTGGGAGAATTTTAGAATTATTGTGGCCCACATGATATGATTTAATATGGTTTAATAATTGTTGAAATGCTATAAAATAAATAAATATTGGTTATGAGAAGTTACGACTCTAATAAAACAAAGAGGTATGACTTTCATGAAAATTGAAAATGCGCTTTGATGGAAGGCACCTATTGAAAGAACATATAAATAGAGTCTGGTCCTCTCTCCGCCTACGATGAACAATAATAATAGAAAAGAATTGATATTCTCTCATCCATCGATAGAATATATTAAAGAATAGTGGGTTAAGGGAGAGAAATCGGATTTCTTCATTTGATTCAAGTTCATCAGTTTTCCACAACGACTATGGATAAAGGTATGTTTTCATCTATTTGTGAAGATCAAAGATCACTGTTTTATGATGAATTTCCGCATTAAATAATTATATGTATTGTCTAACAGAAGATACTTCGGTTGTCGGCTTTAGCCATCGATCGTTGCAAGCCTTCATCGCTGAAGGCATCGGACACATTGCAGCTACCTCTATACCTCATGAACGCTATCTTCTTCATGCTCTTCTCCTCCATCACGTACTACCTCCTCCTCGCGGTGCAATGAGATTTGCAGCTCCATCGCCCTCCACATCGTCACCCTCCCGGAGGTCACTGCCATCATCTCCCTAATTGCCTCCTTCGTCTATCTCCTTGACTTCTTCGGATTCAACTTCATCCAGTCCTTCATCTTTGGTGCTTGTCACGACGTGTGGGACATCCTCCCTAACCTCTGGTGAGGCTCGAGCTTGACCTCACTAGCTTTGACAAGGTAGAGCATTGCCCGAGGGTGCCTCGATTCAACTTGGTTCAGCTCACTAGAATCGAGCAAGCTCAAGCCTTGCCCGGAAGGCAAGGCTTAAGCTTGCCTATGGCTGGTCATCAACTATTGCCTTGGCCAACGACTAGCTAAAGAAGAAAGGAAAGGAAAAAAAAAAAATCAAATCAAATCAAAAAAGAAAAAAAAGAAAATTAAAAATAATGAAAAAATTGATTTACAAAAAAAGAAAATAAAAATAAAAGGAAAAATGAAAAAATTATTAAAATGAAAGCACGAACGAAAATTAAATTTGATTTTCAATACCAAATAACGGAAAATATCTTTCAATTCATTTTAAGGTTTTAGTAATATATCAGAAAATATTTTCATATTTTCCAAGAAAATAACTCCCTAAAAAACATTTTCCAAAATCATCACATTTTCCATGAAATGAATGGAACCTGAGATAAAAATTCGGTTATAACTTTTTGGATGTGTGTATGTGAAAATGAACCATACATAGCATGCCTCACATTCTCACATTTTGTACTAAATGAAAGTTGAGTGAACATTCCAATGTCATCATTCCATGTAATTTGTGCCAGAATGAAATGAATAGTTCTGCTTCCAAAAATGTGCCACTATTTTTCGGGAACAAGTGACGTTGATATGGTGTCAATGTAACGTTGCATTAGAAGAAGAACCAATATATTTCGAGATCAAGCGATGTTGATTTTGTGCTCATGTGATGCTATATAAACAACTATTGAGAACGTGAAGATATTAATGGGAAAAGGAGAAAAGCATCGCAGAGCTTCAATATCTTTGAATGCTCGAAACAGAGGAAAAAAGATGACCCTCTCAACAATGCCAGAACATTCCCAAACTTCCGTCTGACTTTCCCTTCTAATTGACAATATTTTAGTTTTAAATTTAATTTTATGCTTTCCACTTTTCGTTTCGCTAATTGTCCTGTGAATATAATATCCATGTTTCGAGTATTAGATTCTAGCAGGTTGTGATTTCAAGTTCCAATATAAATTCCAGTTTCATTTTCAAATCTCAGTTTCGCACTACTAGCCGAGTAGTTTTGTTGATTTGTTAATCTTCAAGCAGTACATACCTTGCCGTTAATTTTCATCTCAGAACTCCATATAAGGAGTTGACAGGCCTTTCACACACATTTTCGCAAATCCATCTTAATTTGAAAAACGTGGGACTCGATAATTTGATCATTTTGTGGTTGAATCAGAATCAGATTCCTTTTACAAAATCTTCTGAAGTTCAGATTAACGTCTTGTGCGATTTTGCAGCACGAACGGTTTTTAGGAATCAGTTGCTTAAAATAGTCTGTACGGACGATTTTCTTAATAAGAATGAAGGACAATGTTTAAGAATGAATTCTGTCGCCGATGTTTTCGCCTGCAACAGCTTTTTTTTTCCCCAAAAATTGCTGTTGGTCACATGATGTGCAGTGACAGCTAGAGAGGGGTGGCGCGAACACTGTTCGCTGTGCAATATATATTGGGAGGAGACCCTGCATGAGAGTTCAACCAGACTATCGTCTAAATTTGTGGGAGACCTCATTCGAATTCCAGAGCCCAAAGATGCTTCCCATTCACGTAGGCATACGTATCAATGATGATGAAGTCTGGGAGCACAGAAGGGCCAGATTGAGAGAACTAGAGTTGGTTAACGGACCACACCGCCAAGTAGAATTCAGATATCATGTGTATCCGCTGCTGCATGCCGCCATGAAAGACGGCAAAGTAGACGATTTCATCAGTGCCCTTGAAAAATATTCAGCTGAAGAGGGGGTCTCTTTGTCCAACATCGTCATAATACGGGGCCCTTCTAGAAACTCGTTGCTTCACATTGCTGCAGGTATTGAGAACCCCGACATCCTCAGAGCTCTCCTCGAGGTTGGACCTGACAGGTGTCCCACCTTCAACCTGAACCACCTAGGGGACAACCCGCTCCACATCGCGGCAAGAGCTGGCAAGATCCAGACGGCCGAGCTGCTCCTCCGCTGCAACATGTATGCGGACGTGCAGAATGGTGTGGGGAACACGGCGCTGCATGAGGCTGTGAAGAAACGTGACTCGAATATGACCCGTCTGCTCCTGAGGCATGGCTCAAGATCGGTGTTTCGGAAGAACTCCGAAAGCAGGTGCCCTCTGTACTTGGCAGTTGAGACAGGGAAATTGGAGATTCTTGAGCTATTGTTGAACGTGGATGGGAATGAAGACCTTATGTCCGGGATGCTAGGCCTGTCACCAGTTCACAAAGCCGTGAAGCACAAAAGATTAGGTCAGTGATTGTCGTTGTGGTTCTCACTTGTGTCTCCTTTAATTCATACGGGCAATTGAATCTGTGAGTCTCATTCATAAAGCAGCTGAACTCAAATTTTTTGTTCTTTTGCTAAAATAGTTTAACCTTTCCTGAGCCCATATCGATTTTTCAGAATTTCCTATAAATTTTAGCCCAGAGAAGGCAGATACGATATGTTTGGATATGGGGTCCAGGCAAGACTTACCACTTGAAGAATGCCATCAATTTAATACTTCAGTAGTCGATACTCATAGTATTATGCCATTGTCGATAATGCACTAATTATATTTTTGTCCAAGTACATTTCCTGAAACAGGAGGAGACTCATGTCATCGCTCCCCTTGATTACGCCAATGGGGTAGACTACTTCTTGGAAATGAATGTCACTATCATTCTCCATTACCTATCCAGAAATTATCCAGCAAAGTTCAGCTTTTAACTATGTGATCGATGAAAATTTGCATTTTTGTTTATTTCAAGTAAATAAAATTGTTTAAGGGTAAAGTTAGCGGACCCTGATCATGAGCATGACACAAATTCATTCATTTCCTATTCTCAAATGATATAGATATGCTCAGAAGAATGTTGGAGCGGAAGAAACAGCTATTTGATTTAAGAGGTGCAGGAGATGATACTCCCCTCCATCTAGCAGCATACGAGAATTATGTCGAGGGAGTCAACTTCTTGGTCCAAGAGTTCACTTGGAGTACCTATGTGGGTAACAAAAAAGGCCATCTTCCAATCCACATCGCGTGTAAGATGGGTCATCTTGAAACAACCAAGGAGCTGCTTCAAAATTGGCCAGATCCAGAAGAGTTGCTTACTTTAAATAAACGACGAAATATACTTCACCTTGCGGCAAAGTATGGAAGGGTCTCAGTGGTAAAGTACATACTCGGAGATCCTAAGTTTGAGAAGCTTATAAATGCCAAAGACAGGGAAGGAAATACGCCTCTACATATAGCTACATTAAACTGGCAACCCGAGGTTCTGCTTTCTCTCCCGGGACAACAGAGTTGATCTAAAGCTTGTAAACAATGACAACTTAATGGCTCTCGACATTGTAGACGACCAACTGGAAAAAATCGATGCTCCACTTCGTGAGGTGATGGTCTTGACAAATTGGATTAACAAGTTTTCTACTTTTATTTTTTACTGTTATTTTAGCTACTTTATTTTGGGGGAGACGAATGGAATTAGAGTTTGTTTTGACTCTTGGAACTCCCCCAGAAGTTACCAAGTGCAATTAAGTTTCTACAGTATGCTCAGAAAAGATGGCATCGAGAAGTTTGTGCATAAATTGAGAAGATTTCAGGTTTTGAATTCCAAATCTTTGATTGCTAGTCCAATTATAAAGATAATAACAGTCCTTTTCTCTATAATGCTTGACCAGAGCTTAACAGGAATTATCTTAGTCTCAGCTGGAGCACGTAGAAGCAAAGACGAAGGATTTTGCCAAACAAAAAGCCAAGGCTTGGCGAGAGGTCTAGAGTCTTCAGATAGACTAAAAACTGAGGCCAACACCCGTATGGTTGTGGCAACGCTTGTTGCCACTATTACATTTGCCGCTGGCTTTTCTGTTCCTGGAGGATATAATAACTCTGAACCAGATGCAGGAATTGCTACACTGTTGAACAAACCCATATATGACATCTTTGTGATCAGCAATACCATAGCCATGTACAGCTCGATAATTTCAGCTGTAATCCTTCTATGGACACAGATAAGTGATTCGGTTGCGATGCTTTATGCCCTTAAAAGGGCAAGGACACTGCTGCTCATAGCTCTTTTGACAATGGGAGTGGCCTTCATGGCGGGGGTCTATGTGACCATAAGCAAACGCAATTGGATTGCCATTGTCATCTGGGCCATCGGAACCATTGCCCTCTCCGTTATCTTGAGTCTTTACCTTGCCTTGTTCTTTCCACTTGGGTACAATTCTCGCTTTGTCCGGCTCTTCGCGGACTACATCATTAGAGCTGGTATATTAATTTCAAGAAGTGTGGCCGAATGAAGGCCCATACGACCAGCTCAGTTTGAAAAGCCAGACATTAAGCCGCTTGAGTACCATTTCCCAGGCACCGGTCTATTGAAGCCACTGTTCCAGCACCATTAACAGATGTCGGGGATGAAATCTCAAGATTTGAGGCGCGTGATTAATTTTCTTAAAGTGTTATTTGCCCCCATTATGTTGCTCCTATGTTAAATAAAATCACTTCTATGATAAAGAAAATGATATAAAATAGTCTTTAAATTTTGGTCAATGTGCAATGTTATCATTATATTTTTAATTTATTTTATGTGATCCTTGAATTGTTCTTAAATGCTTAAGATGTTCCTCAATTTCCATAAAATGTCAAAAGTTATGATAATTATAGTGTTGCTATCCTTTTATTTCCTAAATAAACAAAACATGGCTTTTTTTGTTGCTTTTTTACCTTATTGGTCTTTATAGATATTATCATAATTATATTTAAGTATATTCAGTAATCTCTTTAAAAGGAAAGTAGAACCTGTACATTAGTTGATATTTTTGCTATTTTAATTTTCTAGTATGCATAGTTAACTAAAATATAATTAAGAATATACGAAACACATAACTTGAAAATTTTAAATATGTAAAAGGTTAGGAACAACATTTAGACTAATATAAACACAAGAATTTGAACTATAGAAGTATTTGTAAAAACTGAAAAGTTAAAAAAGGTAATAGAAAATAGCATTTTTTTTTGGTTGATTTAGGTAAAGGATTAAATTGAAAGGATATTATAAAATACGGGCACAATGTAATTATAAAACTTGTAAATAGGACTGATTTGACTTTGTTATAAAAAGTTGAAAGATTATATTGAATAAATTAAAAATTTAGGGACTAAACTGAGCATTTACTAAATAGTTAAGTGATCACATTGATTGAATTTAAAGTCCAAAAATAACATTACATATTAAATCAAAATTTATGATCTATTTTTCACTTTTCCTCTAGGATACGGTAAAACCACAAATTCACTAAGAACCTCATTTGCTAACTCATAGATGACTCTTCCTAGTTCTTGGATTTGGATTGATTACATCCTAATTTAGTAAATATTATACTTTGATGGGAAGAATTACCAAAATTATCTTAAACCTATTACAATTGAATTAATTTAATCCTAAAAATTTTCTGTTTCGTAAATTGAGTCTTAAATTTTTGCATTTATATCAATTCAGTCCATCAAGTTAATTTTGGCTGGCCAATGCTAACGTAGACAATTTTTAATAATATTTTAATATTTTTTCGAATTATTTATTTTTTCTTTTTCTTTTTTTCTTCTTCCCTTTATCTTCATCTTGGTGACCAACCGGAGGCGAGGATTAGCAAGTTCGAGTCTCACCTAAGTATGCTAAGGCTTGACCTTGCCAGTGACGGCAAGGATGAGCCTTACCATAGCTAGGTAAGACTCACCCTCACCAACAGCCAGTGGGGCCAAACTCATTGGCTAGAGGATTAAGATGAAAGGAAGAGAAAAAAAGAAAGAAAGAAAAAGGGGTAAATAAAAAAAATTGAAAGTATTATTAAATAAATTCAACGTCGGCACCGGAAGAGTCACATAAGATGGTTGGTGTCCATGTTAATATTGGCAAGCCAAAACCATCGGATGGACTTAATTGTCACAAATATAAAAGGTTTAGGACACAGTCAACAAAAATAGCAAAGAATTATAACTGAATTAACACAATTTAATAGATTTATGACTTTTTTTATAATTCCCCTTTTGATGTCATGGATGATGCTATTTAAAATTTGGTAATGTCAAGCTAATGTAATGATTTTATCCTTAGGATTTAAATACAGAAGTTTTGAATTGAGAAATCGGTTTTGGTTATTTATTTAAAACTTTTGGTGCCTGTTGTTGCAACCTAAATAATTTAGAGATTGATGAATGGCAAAATTGATCCTCTTATGGTTGAACAATCATTTTTTTCCGAAATCATCCTGTCGTTCTTAGTCTCTACTTGATTGAGAAACCAAATAGTCGATATCGACTTTGAGTATGCTATACAACTTTAAAGACATCTTAGGAATCCTTTTGGCTATCTCAAACCTACATCTAAAATTTACAAAATACCCAAAATATTGTTAAGGTAATTAACAAAGGAAAATACTATATATCATATATGTAGGATAAAACTTTAGCATAATCACAGTCTTTTGTGCCAACAAATTACCATAGAAAGGGAGCCACAAACTAAATAAAGTTTGAAGGTATGGAAATAACACACTGAACTCGTAGAGCAAGTAAGGGTGTGTTTGTTTATGTTTCTTTTTTTGTTTTTAAACACTTTTTCTGTTTTTTTGTTCCTGGGAACAAAAAAGGAACAGAAACGCGTTTGGGTGCGTTTCTGTTCCTTTTTTTGTTCTTTTTGTTCCCAAGAACAAAAGAAACGAAAATAAGAAACACAAATTTTGTGTTTCTTATTTCTGAAACAAATCTTAGAAACACTTTTGTATTTCTTCTTCTTTTTCTTCTTATTTTCTTCTTCTTATTTTCTTCTTCTTATTTTCTTTCTTTTTTTCTTTCGCCGATCGCCGGCCTCGGCCATGGCGGCCGAGCCGACGAGGGCCCGGCCTCGCCCGGCCACGGCCGAGGCTCGCCGGCCCCCGGGCGAGGGTCGGCCTCGCCCAGCCACGGCGAGGCTTGCCGGCCCCCGGCGAGGCTCGGCCTCGCCTTGGCTGGGCGAGCTCGAGCTCGCCCGTTCGGCGAGGCCGAGCTCGCCCGCCGGCCGGCAAGGCTCGGCCTCGGCGGGCCACCGCCGGCGACGCCAACCTGGCGGTGGCTCGGCGAGGCCGAGCCTCGCCGGCGGCGGGCGAGCTCGGCCTCGCCGGATCTGGCGAGCTCGAGCTCGCCCAGCCAAGGCGAGGCCGACCTCGCGCCGGCCGGGCGAGCTCGATCTCGCCCAAATCCGGGCGAGGCCGAGCTCGCCTAGCGGCGGGCGAGGCTCGGCCTCGCCGGGCCACCGCCCGCGACGCCGACTGGCGGTGGCTCGGCGAGGCCGAGACTCGCCGGCTCTTCTGGCAAGCTCGGCCTCGCCCGGCTACGGCGAGGCTCGACCTCGCCGAGGGCCGGCGAGCCTCGCCGTGGGGGGTGAGGCCGCCGGCCAAAAGAAGAAAAAGAAAAAGAAAAAAAGAGGAAAAAAAGAGAAAAAATAGAATAAATAGAATAAAAATATTAAAAAATAAAAGAAATAAAAAAATTATACAAAATTATCAAACGTGTTTCTGTTTATTTTTTATTCCGGAACAAATTTACCAAACGCATTTTTTGTTCAAAAATTGTTCCCCTAACAAAACACTTTTTTCTATTTCTTTCCCTAGAACAATTTTTAAACGAAACGCAAACAAACGCACCCTAAGTGTTTTCAATTCAAAATCTTAAACCATAAGGTAAAAGGAGACAATTTGCATATGAACTATTCAAACTCGGTATTCATGTAAAGTGGTATAACACTATAAAAAATAGTTTTTCTCTATAATGGCTAAAACTAGAGCTCTAGGTTGTAGGGGTGATCTGTTCTCAGTCCGATCCAATCCCACCCAGGAACAGGAACCAAACCGACTGGTCAAGGAACTAAGAACTAGACTGGCCGATGGTCCTATTCCTAGTTGGTCCGATGGAGGCCCCTCTCCTTTAAAATCAAACATTTGCTCTTTACCCACAAAAAGATCAAAATGCTACAAAAATTGAGTAAACATCACACATTGAACAAATACCATACTTAATCTTCACCAAAAGGCCAAGAAAGGCATGAATTAGCTTTTATTCACAATGCCTCTTACGGTCCTTGCATGATTGTTCGATGTGGGACTCTTAGCATTTTCATGGAAGGTTGGACACAGCAATAGAGATAAGCCAAGGGTCCCAAATTGAAGGTGTTTGCATGGAAGGCTAAACACCACAAGAGAATAGAGAGACAAGCTAGACATTGAGAGTCCCACATTAAATGGGCACACAAAGACTGTAAGAGGAACTGTCACTGTAACATCCTCGATTTTGACATTTAATTTGGTCCCAACTAGGAGGCTAAGTCAGATAGGTTAATCTTCTTGAAGAACAAGAGTCAAATAAATTAAACGAGGATAATGAGTGTAAAAGCTTATGTATCCCAAATAATTAATGAAAGGAGATGACTTATGACCTAAAGGAATGATGACAAGTGATCTTACAAGCCAAGAAGGCGCCACCTCTCCTCCATAGACTTGCCACCTTAAGTTTCATAGGTTTTGACTTTCCAGTTTTTCGAAACTACTAGACCTTTCCTGCTTTCCAATTTTATGGAGCTCTTTTTAGACTTCGAATTTGGAGAAACTTCCTCATGAAAGTTTTTCAAAACATCTTAATCTATAACATACTTAAATTTCATATTTTTCTAAGGTGAAATAGTTGGGAAGAAGGCCCAATCAATTTCCGTATAGAACCTGCTGAATATAGTGAAAACGATAACCAAGTTGCCTTCTCGAATTTTTATAAAATCTTCCCTTTCGAATTTTGACATGCTTCCTTCATAAAAATTTTAAATAACATCTATATCTACAATATATTAAAATTTCAAAGAGCTTTGTGAAAATTCGTATTTTGGAATGAGTCTCTCTCTGTGACCATTGAATTTACTCAACAAACGAATTTTTGGGTTGTGTGACGAATGAATTTTTGGGTTATGTTCAATGATTTGTTGCTCTTCCCATAGAACGAATTTGGCTTGGATTCCTCTATGAAAAATGTTTTCCAAGGTCTTCTTTAAAACATATTAAAATTTTATAATTTTGTGAGCCCGTTTGATAAGCTAATAGTATTCATTTCAAAAGTTGTTCAAAACTGTTTTCACCTTAGAATGAGAGAACTACAAGCCAAACTTGGAAGGGAATGGGGCTACACGCCTAACTTGAGGAGGAAGCCAATCTAGAGTCTTTTTGTCTTGAGATAAGAATGTATTAAATGCTTTTGGAAGCTAGCTAATTAATGAGTTTAATGAGTCACACATTCATGTGATTAACTTGGAAAACAAGTTGTCCAAAGTCCAAGTTTCTTAATGAACAAATCTCAAGTAAATCTTAGGTTATGAAGGCCCTAGATTATAGGATTGGTGAACAAGTCAAGAACTAGCCAATTAGAAGAGGACATGATGCATCGAAAGGCTTCTGTGTCTCCTTTGTCACTATAAAGAATAATGAACCAAAAATGAGCCTTGAAGAACAAGTTACTATGTGAACCAATCACAAGTGAACATCAAGAGACTTAGGCGCCAACTCAAGAGGATAGCTAGGCCAACTTGCTTCTTAGGCGTAATCATGAGCTTGCAATAAAAATCTAAGAAGATGAGGCCTATAAATAGGATGAGCCATCTTCACATTTTAAGGCTTGGTCTTTCTCTCATTTTCTCTCCATTCCTCTCCTCTCTTTCACGCCCTTCTCCTCCAAGCCGCCTTAGATGCCAACCAACCACCAAAGAAGCATCTTGGAGTTAGGTCCAAAAATAGTAAGTAGATTTTCCTGACTCTTCAATAGGGCGATGTGCTACGCTTATCAATTTTAGGATCATGTCATCATTTGCTTGTGTTAGCTTTGTATTGTTATGCTTGTTGTATTTCTATTGATTGTTGTTGCATTAAGTAAGTTCATAATCTCGCATGAGTGTCGAGCACGCTCGGATTCGAGGAGAAGTCTCGATGACTATGAACAATGCTAAAGCCTAAGCAAATGGTTCCAAGTTAAGGTCACAAGCCTAAATCACATCCGGCATGAGTTTGATTTAATAAAACACAAGAGTCGTTCATTAGTTCACCTTACATGGCATGCATTCGGGCATTTCATTCGGCTAAAAGTTTAAACATAAAATGAATCGGTTGATGCTTGAAATGCATGGGCTCATGATAGACTTATATGCTGATGCTGGGGGATGCTGAGTCATTGCTTAGGGTAAAGGCCCGTATGTTGTCCCAATATTGAGATTGTAGAAGATGCCAGCCCAGGTGAGGCCAATGCCGAGGGGGTTGCCCTAGATGTCGTCTTGATAATGAGATCGGGACGATACCGATTGCCAAGAGGGGGATCAATGCCTAGTTGTTACCGGAAGAGTCGATTAATTTTGACAATATGATACTAAAAATAAAAATGAAAGTCCATGTGTGACACTTGCAAAGGTTGGGTTTGTTTTGATATGTATTGTTAAGTTCTTGCATCAATTTGAGCATATGCTTGAATTGGATCACTTAGTGTTTGAACGAGTTTCACGAGATACACGCATCCCTTTTTGTGACCGAAATTATCATAAGTCACGGATTTTTGGAAAGCTTGTTTATATGCACTAACTCATCGTCTTTGATTCTTGAAAGCACTTAGACGGTTGAGAACCTTTAATATACATAAGTAAGGCAAGGCACAAATCCTGCTATAGATTCGACATCGACAAGTGGGTGGTGATCTTATATCCAACGATCAACGTCGAGATGTCCTCCTATAGGAGAATTAAAGATTTCTACTTACTGAGTCATCAACTCACTCTTGTTGTTCTCACAATTTCAAGTGTGTGATGGGTGAACTAATCTCGTTGCTCGTCCGTCCTAACCTCCCTATTGATATTATTACCACCATGACAGACATAGTAGACTTAGAATGGGACATCACTTATCAGAAGAAAACTACTACCTTATGAGTCCAAGAAGGGAATGAACTTAGCATGGGGGTTGCTTTTGGGAGCAGCTTGGTAAAGGAGTTAGGCTACCCCAACCTTTTGATTGACTATTTATGGAAACGAAAATAAGTAGCCAATGACTAGGATAGGCATGTAATCAAAACAACTTTTATTATGTGAATATGTATATGAATATGTTGCTTTTATTTGCTTGGGTTGCATATGTCTTGCCCGTCTTCCATGTTTATTTGTACGAGGATTGTTTATGATTGTTTACGCATGTGCTTAACTAAAGAAAAAAGACTTTCGGGACGTTCGATGTTGCCTGGGGCATCAATGCTAACCCGCCGAGTCATGCTCTCGTGCTAGAGGTGGGGCGAGGGTGTGACAATCACGCCCTGAACCTTTACGACTGCATGACAACCCGCGCCCATCGAACATTTACTTATCCTTTGGTCATTCGATTGCAATGTCGTAGGAGGTGTCGCCAACCCAAATCGTAATGACATTAAAACACACAAGTGAAAACGTGAACAAATCTCCAATCATCAAATAGCAGGGATAGTTAAAACATAGTTATATATAAATAGAAAAGATTCATGAGTCATCATCTCATACATAGTGGCTTTAAAATTAAACAACCAGCTTCACATATCCGACACGCCCAACCACTTCACTACGACCTCCTCCAATAAGGGCCCAAGAGTAAACCTACGCCTCTAATACTATGAGGGTGGTCCAAAAAGTGCTAATACCCTTCATCTACCTAAGCCCCAATGGCCTTCGAGGTCCAGGCCTCCCACACGGCAGCCAGCACAGGGTTGATCTAGGGGTCAAACACCTCCCCATCGAGAACGTCACCATCCTTGGCATCCCAGCTGATGTCGTCTTCAAATCGTCTAGCAACCAACGCACCATCAAAAACGTGGATGGGATCATGGCTCTCGCCGCCTACCCAAAAATACCATGCCCCGAATCAGTATGGCACGAGGTTAGGCAAACCCTCATCAACCCAAATGGTCATGACATATCTCATGTAGTGCACGTCGACTGTTCCTACTACCGAGTACTCTGTCATCTCCTGACAACACTCTACAGGGAGGCCAAAACGAATCTGACGGAATGGTTCAGTCATTCCTATGGCTCGAAAACATTTCAACAAATAGAAATGAGATAAACTTAATGAGTGAACTCCTAGACTTCGCATAGGGAAGTCGTGCATCTCGAAAGCGCCCTAAATGTGCAATTGTCTATCGATGGCATGTTGACACCTAAATTTTTCCATTTTTCATTTAGGATTTAATTGTCTACAGAATTAGGAATTAGTCGTTTAAAAAAAACGAAAACAAAAACAACAAAAAAATAGAAAAAAGGAAGACATGGAAGGGGCCGAGCCGGATCTGACCTTGGCCCAGCCCATGCCGCTTTCTCCCGCCTCCATCTTCGATGAAACCCTAGCAACGGTAAAGAGAGGAGAGGGGACAAAAGAAAAAGGGAAGCATGGAGAAAGAGAAAAAGAGAAAGTGCATAGAGAGAGGAGAGAAGAGACGGAAAAGCAGGAGGAAACCTTGGGGGAGAAGAGCGAACAGGAATGGAAGGGAGAGAGAGAGAAGGGAGGAGAGAGAGAGTTCGAGGTGAAGCGGCGGCATTGCCGCCACCGCCGCTGCCGGTGGTAGTGGCGCTTGACCGACGCCGACCTCGCCGCCGCTCGACTCAGCAGCTCCCTCTCTGAGCGACGCCTCCTCGTGCAGCCCTCCGAATGCGCCCAATGCCCGACGGCCGCACTCGCCTCTCCGTCGCGTCGTCGCACTCGCGCCATCGAGCCCTGCCTCAACGCCAGAAGCCGTCGCTCCTACGCCTGTTGCAGCCGTGACGACCTGCCGCGCTCTGCTCACGAACGAATAGTACTCGCCGCCGCTACTCCCGACGCCGAACCAGCCGGAGACGAACCAGATATGGGAGTATCTCGAACTCCGCTGCACCACCAGGCCGGCCGCCACCGCTGTCTCGCTCTAGTCGCCGTTCAAACCCCCCCGCTGCAGCTGGTGCCGTCGCTCACCCATCACGCCCTCAACCCGACGCCGTCCGAGCTGCCTCGCCTGTCACCGCCGAGCGAGCTCCGCACCGGCCCTCGCCATGCGCTGCTGCTCCTAGCCGCGTCTCCGCCAGTCACCGCCGTGCCGACGCCACCGCCCGTCGTACCGCCGCTGTTGCCATCCGAATCACCTTCGCCGCCGCCGCCAACGCCGCCAAGAAACCCTAGGGTTTCGGCCAAAAGGAACGGGTCGGACACGAGTCGCGAACCGGGTAGGGTTTCTGAGCTATTTGGGTCGGTTTTTAGGCTTTTGGGCTTTTAGGGATTTTTGGATTTGTGGGTTTGGGCTAACTTAGGTAGTGGGCTTCTTCTTTTTTTTTTAAATAGAAAGTATTAGACCAGATTGGGCCCGCTGGTTAGGCCTAATCTGAGCCAAGGCAAGGCCCGACCAAGTCCGGCCTTGCTTCCAAGCGGGCCGCCTTCGGCCCGGCCCCATTTGACCGAACCGGGTCCGGTCGAGACCGGACCCGATCCGCGTTGACCGGGTCGGGTCGAACTGAACCCGACCAGGTTCACCTTTTTAAATCAAAAATTAATTTTGAAAATTAAAAATATTTAAAAATTTAAAAAATATTTTCTTTAAAAATTTAAAATTTAAAATTTTAAAAATTTCGAAAAATCTAAAATGATGGGGTTTGATTAGGACTTGCCGTGTATTGCTATTTTAGTGTGATTAGACATTTATTTGCTCGTATATTAATTATGTTGCATGTTTTATTTACGTATCTAATTATGTTTAATTGCACGTGTTTAATTTTACTGTAATTAAGACCTTGATAGCTATGATTATTACTTTAATGATTGTGCACCTGCATGATCACCTTGCATGTTAGTGGATAAGCATAAAATCAATTCAAGATGCTGGACAAAAATCATTTATTTTAAAATGAACAAGATTATGTACCGAAAGGGCACTAATTAGTCAATTAGTGTAATCAAGTCTCCGATCCTAGATTCTCTGGTTGCGTAGGAAGTGAGGTACACTCTCATGCCTCACTTGGTTTCTAGCCGACCCCAATAGGCTAGTGGTAACTCCTTTTGTACAAAATTCCTAGAAAATATTCCAATGTCACGCGGGGTATGGGCTTGGGAGAGCTCGTGCCTAATCATGGGCCTTAGGCCTGTCCTTTAGGCAATAGCCCTAAACCTGTTCCCTCCCCCGAGGGGTAGGTCGCGACATGGCAAAACATGGCAACACACTTCTTGCTTTACTCTCATCAATCTCATAACAACTTGTCTACCATATAAGGCCATTAAAGTAGATGCATAGGCAATTTCATAACATAGACTTTATGTTCTCAAGCCAAACATAGGAATATGCATTATGATCTAAGTCATGCACTCATGCCATGCACTTTTCTCAAGTAACTCATAGATATATCCATGCCATATATGTGCAAACTATGGCATCATTCACATCATATGAAATCATCATTTATGCACTTTACACACGTGGCGTCTCGAAAATTGCATGACATCCCATACTACCATGCAACCCTCGAGATCATGCTTTCAAATTATTACAGCCACTCAAGACCCAAAGAAACTAAAGGTTCGCAAATCATCCGGCATAACTAAGCATCGTCTCGCCCCATTGAGCACGGCATCCCGTTGACTTGGGGGCATTCCTGTAAGGAGTTTCATTCCAAAATCCATCTATAAATTGCATCCTATTAACTTGGGGGCATCCGAACTTAATTAAGCATTCTCCCACGTGAAACGCCTTAGGACGGGTTCACACCCCGCGTAAAATGCATTAGAACCTTAGGTGATCACACGGGCATACCATCACATACTACATTTCTTATCTTTCTCATTGAACCCATGTGATGCTCATGCGATATGCAACTTCCCTTGCCAAATGCCATCATTTGATAGACTTATCTCACTTATGTCACACACAGATGCACCATTCACTTTCCAAACTCATGACACATAATTCACATATCATGTTTATCCACTAATTCACATGGCACATACACCATTTTTCATTTTTAACCATTAATCTACATGGCACATCATCCAATTGACATGGATAACCACTAAATCACATGCCACATAATCCAAAGAGCATATTTAACCATAGAATCACATGGCACATAACCTTAGCATATTTAACCATGGAACCACATGTCAGATAAACCAACTAACATGTTTAACTATAGTATCACATGAGACATAACCTAACTAGCATATCTAACCATAGATTCACATAGCACATAACCTAAATAGCATGTTTAACCATAAAATCACATAGCACATAACCTAACTAGCATGTTTAACCATAGAATTACATGGCACATAACCTAAATAGCATGTTTAACCATGGAACCACATAGCACATAACCTAAAGAGCATATTTAACCATGGAACCACCAAGCACATCATCCAAATGATATAGATTACCACTAATTCGCCCTAGACTACTCCCTAAATACAACGAAAGCCCTAAATGAAGGCTAGAAAGCCACTTGCGAACAATCTAGGCTTCGAAACATGTCGGGGGAATGAACAACAAGATCGGACAGCAGCTAAAAGGCTGCTGGTCATGCGTCCACTATGCCCGAGGGAGTTAGACGATGGCTAGTTGCGGTTCCAGCGGTGGCTCTGCGGCAATCCAGCGGTGGTTCGGTGGCCGTATGGCCTTCAATGAAGGAAATAAGCAAAGAACGAGCTTAAATGAAGATGAAAATGGCTTGGGGGGTTCAGCTATCCAAAGTGAGGGAGAGAAAGGAGAGCTCAAGATAGAAAATGGAAGTGTGAGAGAGAGAGAGAGAGAGAGGTGGCAGACGTGAGGGGGAGAAAAGGAGGAGAGAGAGTAAGGTCAAGTCCCTCATCAATGCCCCCATCACATCCCTTGTCCTTTGTCCATCAAGCTTATCCAATTTTAGAAGTAAATTAATGAAAGGATTTCACTCAAGTACATAGGTGAATGCTAGGCTAGGCTAGGTAGCCTTTTTCCCCTTCCTCCTTACTGCCCAAATTCCAATGCCGCTCCCCTTCCTTGCCCTTTTCCATTTTTACCCATTTGTCTTTAGTCCAATGGGAGGGCACTTAAGTCATTTCACCAAGATTTCACATTATTCATGCACTATTCATGTTTTTTTGTGCATTTAATGCCAAGATTTTGTTCAAAGTGGGCTTGATGGGCTCGAAGGGCCCATGGGCCTCCCTTGGCCGCCTACGCCTTGAGCGTGTGGGCCTTGGGCCGCCCACTTGGGCTGGGCTCAATGGGTCCTCGTCCATGGCCCGTTTCCACTTTTCCACACTCAAATGCCCTTACCGATGAAAAATCAATTTATAGCCCTTAAATGGCATTTCCCGATGTCCTCGTGGTTATTGATCCTCAAAACACTCTTGTCTAACGATCACTTGCCGGAATAATTCCATTCTGAAAAACCGGGTCGAAATGAGGATATCACAAGAACTGTGGATAAAAGCCACACACCAAAAGTCATAACCAAAGCATGAATTTCTCAACTTTTTGTCTAAATATTTGCATCTCAACAACATTGAAAAAATTCCTAATAATCAAGGGTTAAAATTATTTCATTAATAATTTTCTAGAAATAAAATTAAAGTTTTTAAAAAATAATCGGTCTTATCCGAGCAATTCCATCCTTGGAATCGAAAACTAGACCAATATCACTGGTTCCAATTTTAGAGAACCGGGAATTAGATCGGCGCCCCCAAGGACTAGACCTAATCGGCCGATTCAGTCTAATCCGGGTGGTTCCAGTCAAATCAGTTCCTTTTTAATTGATAGCCTTTTAAAAACTACTGATTTGCCTCCATTCTCCCGTATTAACATATCTATTGAATTTTGTAAATTCACTTTTCTTTTCCAAAAAAAAAAAAAGGCACACAATTCTTAGATTAGCCAACCATAGTGGAATAAAATAAACCATGTCTTAACTTCATAACTGAAGGTGTGAAATTTCTATTCAAGAAATTCGTTCGACATATGTTTCTTAAGTGGTCCATTGGCTGGCAAGGGGCGAGGGTGTCGTGGCCCTCAAAGAACAAATCTAAAAAAAATTTAAAAATTGTCCACGCAAGTGCTAGCCATGTTCTATAAGATAGACCACCGCGTCAATAATTTCTAACGAAAATTGGACGAAATGACTAAATTGGCAAATTAGTATAATATCTAGGATTAAATTGGCTCAATTAAAAGGTTTATGATTGAATAGGTAAATCAAAAGGTTTATGATTAAATTGATCAAATTGAAAGGTTGAGAACTAATTTGATATAAATGCAATAGGTTCAAGACATTTTTGATAATTTTCCTCGAGAGTAGAGTGTTGGAAAAATATAGCTTTGAATCAATTCAACAATCAAATTAGACTTTGAGGCGTGATATCACTTTTTTAAAGATATATTTGCCCCACAAAGTTGCTAATGATCACCGGCAAATATCCTCTAGGATACAACAAAGTCTCAAAATGAAAATATTAGCTAACAATTATAGTATTTCTTTAGAGTCTCTCTAGGAAACAATGAAAAGATAATTGTAGTTTTGGAAAGAAGACTCGAAAAAAAAAAATGACCTCATTTTGTTCATCTAGAAAACTGACATATAATATATATATATATATATATACCTATATAGAACATAGGCAACTTTTGTGAAAGATTGCAAAGCGAATAAATGTATCCTTTTGAAAGAAGTTGCAAAATGAACAAATGCAACCCTTCAGAAAAGGTTGCAAATTGAACAAGCATCATTTTCAAAAGTTATATTGAAAAGACACCTATATAAAAAAATTCGAAAAAATAAAAAAAATAAAGAAATATTATGTTTTAATTAATAAAATTTCGAACTTTCATAATTTCCGAAAATTCTCAATAAACAAAACAACCTTTGAACTAATTGAAGTTAATAAGATAACCGTACGGAATAATAAACAAAAAAAAAGAGGTTAATACTAATTAAACCGTAGGTGCGCAAGCGTGCAACGTGCTAAGTGCGCCTAATAATCACACCAAAATCACACAATTATTCGCGCACTTGTACGCAGATATGGTGGGGCCCACACTCAATCTTTTCTTTAGATACACTAAAGAGGTCTCATAATTATTAGGAATAAGTGCTGCGAAATCCTAAAACTTGTAACGAAAAAGCAATTGAGTTCCAAAACTTGCAAAAAGTGCAATCAAGTCTTAAAACTTGTCAAATTATTTCAATCGAATTCTAAAGTTAACACTATCAGCATTTTCCGTTAAAAATGCTAACGTGGCATTTTAAATAATTTTTCATTTTCTGTGTGGATTTTTAATTATTTTTATTCGATTTTTAAAAAAAAATTAGATTTGAAAACTAAAAAGAAAAGTTAAAATTTATTTTTGAAAATTGTTTAAAAATAAAATAAAATCAGTGGCTCCTCCGCCGCCATCACGCCCATCGCTAAAAGGGCCGGCAATGCTTGCCGGCCTTGGGCGGGGGTGGCGGCCCTCGCCCGGGCGAGCAATGGCCGTCGCCCCTTGCAAGGGTCGGCGAGCCCGGATCTAAGCACCCTCACCAAATTTGGGCAAGCCTCGCCGAGATCTAGCGAGCCTCGCTAGCCCCGAGCGAGGACCGACGAGGCCTCGTCCGGGCCGACAACCATCGCTAGCCCCTCCGGCGATGGGTGGCGATGGCGGCGGGAGGAGCCGCTAATTTTCTTTTCTTTTTAAAAAAATAAATTTTAACTTTTCTTTTTAGTTTTTAAATATATTTTTAAAACAAAATTGAATAAAAATAATAAAAAAACCATCTGAAAAAAAGAAAAATTATTTAAAAGGCCCCGTCGGCATTTTCCGTTAAAAAGGCTAGCGGTTTTAACTTTAGAATTTGATTGAAAAATTTGACAAGTTTTAAGACTTGATTGTACTTTTTACAAGTTTTAGGACTCAATTGTATTTTTATGATAAGTTTTAGGACTTCTATAGCACTTATCCCTAATTATTAACTAACCCACCTCCTCCCACTTTTCCTATGTGGGACAAGGAAACATACACTTAGTTTGTTTTGTAAACAAACTTCCAACAATCCCCCACTTTGTTTGTAAAACAAAGATCAAAATTTAAAAATTTAAAACCAAACAACTAAAATAATTAAATAAATACAATTAAATGCCATAAATAGAAACTTAGGCCGGAAATGCCTAATTAAACACCGAAACGGGCCTAGAAAATTTCCGAACCTATTTAGATAAATAATACAATTTATCTAGTCTCTAATTAAGTCGATCTAACCACCTAACATGCATAAATGAATAATTAAATCTCTAATCAGTTCTAACTAACCACCTAAACCATACTTAGCCTAAACTAATCAATCCCTAAGTATCATAACTCCCAAAGCAGAGTTTAGTGAGTGAACTCACCAGTTTTACGATCCGATGAGTCCACGATGACGACAACGCGGACACGGGCGACAAACCTCCTAGCGACGAAGCCAAGTGGGCTCCAAAAGCGGCCTAAAATGGGCCTAACAGTCACGGCTGTGCTGAGGGCTTCTCGATTATGTTCTTGGGCCAAGAGAGCTAGAATAGAGGCCGATTGACATGAGAACGGCGAGAGACAGGCGGATGAGCTGCAGCGATGAACGGCGGGCGACGGCAAGTACTCCGACAACCTGGACGATAGTCTAAGGAGCTCAACGTGGCCTGAGGAGGCTCATGAGAAGCGGATCGATGACGAAACAAGCGGGACGAGCGGCAGACTAGCGCGGGTTCGCACAAGGCTCATGGGCGGCACATTGAGGCACAACGGCGGCAGGCAAGAGTGCGACTGGCAGGGGCGGTGGCTGGCTCAGTTTTCTGGTTCTTTGGAAGCTCAAACACACTAAAAATGGAGAAAGCAAGCTCTGAAGAAGAAGATGAAGCCAAATGCCCAAATGGAGGGACCCCTTGGCCAAAATATCCTCTATTTGATCATTACATGGCCCCCACCATGTCTGCCCTATCCTCAACCAAATAGCAACCCACAAACTTCCCAAACAAGCTAATGAAATGGTCCAAAAGTGATGGAGGCCATGGCATGCGAATTTTGGGATAAATTCCCCCAAATTAAGTTCAATTTCCCTCCAATTGAGCCTAAATTCGAGTCCATAAAAACCACCAAGGTGCCCACACTTTAATTCACATTTTTCTCGTCAATGTAACCACTTGTATCCCAAAAACACAATAAAAATGGTCCCCTGAATTTTCCGGTCGAAAATGGCCTTATATTAAATTTTCGCCAAAAATCTCGGTTTGCAAAAAAATCTTCGAAGGATGAGTCGACGTTCTTAAAATAAATCGTGACATGACAGAACTTTCAATTTCTGAAATTGGGTTTAAATTCGCGGTTAATTTCAATTAGGCACGATTTTAGTGTGACCTAACCTACCGGATAGCTTTTATGAATTTTTGGTGCAATTGACCCGTGGTCGATTAATTTCGAGCCACAATAGACATCTTCGACACATTGGCGACTCTTGGTTGTCATGAAAATCTCGAAATTTCAAATACGGGCATAATGTACCAAAACGACTGAAAATCGGTCTAGTGCCAATCAACGAAAATTTTGCAATTTGGTGGAATCACCCACACTTAGTCACATTTCTCATTCGAATCTGCCTATCTCTGATCTTTGATTGATTTTTAACTGTGCCGTAATGACCCTTGGAGACTAGCACGGTTGAGCAATTGATTCCTGGTCGAATTCTCAAGTCTATTGCATTAAAATCCCTTCGTGGCTTCACCTGCCAAACTAGTTATCTCGTGAGTGATCAGCTCAGAGAATAGAACTATATGCGCGTCGATGAAAAGCCCGATTCATTCAATGAAAAACAGAACCTGAAATTCAGGATGTCACACAAGGGGTTTATCACACCTAATCAGGTTAGTTGATTGTTTCCAATCTCTTTTTTTTTTTATATGGCGGATGACCAGAACTTTGTAATGGTCTTGATTCTTGACATGTACAATATTTTACGAACTATACTGGTCTGTTTTCTCACAACGAATTGATTCAGTCTTAATGATAAAAAGCAAACCACTTGGTTTATTTGCTCGTTTTTATGACTCTTAGCCTTGTGTAGTGATATTCAATGTATTGGTATTATGCACAGTTGCAAATGAATTTAGATGGAAATGAAGCTCTTCTGCCGATGGATTTTTCATTTTGAGTTTTTAATTCCCAATTGCTGAAGAGTGTACTGATTGAGCCTACAAGTGGCAATACTAGCATTGCCTTGGCATTCATGGCAGCAACAAAGGGCTACAGGCTAATCATTACAATGCCAGCATCTATGAGTTTGGAAAGAAGGATCATCCTCCCTGCTTTTGGAGCTGAGTTGGTCCTCACCGATCCTGTCAAGGGCGTTAAGGGGGCTGTTCAGAAGGCGGAGGAGATAATGGCAACGGCACCTAACTCTTAAATTCTTTAGCAATTCGAGAATCCCGCTTACCCAAAGGTCATGTGTGGTCAACTGTCATGTCTTCTCGGTTGTATATGCAGGTGACGACATGAACTTGAGCTTGGCTATCATTGTTCTGTTTAGATTCATTATGAAACAACCGGACCTGAGAAATGGAAAGGCTCGGGAGGCAAAATAGATGCCTTTGTTTCTGGGATCGGAACTGGTGATACTATAACTGGTGCTCAAAAGTTTCTGAAAGAGCAAAACCCTGACATAAAGGTAAATTGTTTTTATGATATTGTTTGTCATGTCTTGAACTAAGACAAAATATAGTCAATTTTGGGTAATTATCAACTATGGATACCTTGAATGAAAAACCTTGTGTCTGAACATTATTTTTGTGTTGAGAGCGCTGCATCAGCTGCATGTTATTCTTTTTCTCCCCTTCTAGTCTAAGTTCTTTACTGATTCTCTTTTATTTGTCAGCTCTATGGCGTTGAACCCGTTGAAAGCCCTGTATTATCTGAAGGCAAGCCTGGTTAGTTCCCTTCAACATGTTAATACCTTTGGCAATTATTAGATCTCCATGCACAATCTAGTTTATCATCCAATTTTGTTTCATTAAGATCAGTCGATGACTTGTGAAAGATTGATATGCTGGGGTCTCATTTTTAGTCCTTATAGTTCAAGGCTCATAGTTTCGCGTCAATGTATGGAAAGAGAGAAAGCAATCTATGCAGAAAGCTGAAACATGAGCTGATAAATTGTCAATATAAATAGTCTGATCAAAGAAGAAAAGAACTGCAATTCTTTCAAATAATGATGGGGCTAAATATAAAGGTTATGACTCCCAAGATTTACTGTATGGCACATTGCCAATATTTCTAACGGAAGTTCTGGATTTGAAGTGGTGTTCTCATTTCCATATTTCAATTTGCGGCACCATTATGATACGTCGATGGAGCTTCTTAATTCAAGGCCTTATAACTTCTGGGGCATGTGGACTTCAAGGCGGTTTCTATGAACTTTGAAATTTGTAAAGGTCTCATCAACATCCTTGTTTGCCGCATCTATGGCCCTATTAAACAGTTTTGGAATGAGTAAATATTTGCACCTCTCTCTCTTCGATAGTTGTTTGAAAAACAAGCACTAATCTCTCTTGGATATTGCAGTTGCAGATTTAATCTTTTCTGGTTTAGATTATTTAGGTTGTCTAATAGATTGCTGCTGACTGCTTCCGGTAGGTCCTCACCAGATCCCAGGGATAGATGCTGGTTTCATTCCAGGTGTCTTGGAAGTTGGCCTTATTGATGGAGTTATTCAAGTAAGGATTCTTCTCTTCATTTGATAATTTCGATGAAAAGTAAACCTTTTATGGTGACAACAGGCTTTTGAAGTGATGTGACGGGCTCTTTCACGTGTCACCGGGAGCTTTAGTCATTCCGACCTCTGGTGGAACCAGTATGTTTGATTTCTCATCTGCTATTGGTCACTGGTCACATACAGAAACGATTTGACTTAGGAAGTTCCTAAGGTTTAGAAGTACTTCCTAAATCAAGCAATTGCAAACAAAGTGCCACCACTGTGCTGATTTCCACAAAATGTGTTTTTGCTAGCTTGCCATTTTATGTAGATGTTGATGTATTGTTGTAATCGTTATTTTGCACTGGGTACTTGGGAAATGTGATAGACAATAATCATATTCATATTCAAAACACGGATAACAAGGCTGCAATCTCGTAGTGTAAGCTGTCCAATTTCCCACCTTCACTATTTAAAGGTCATCCATAGTCAGACAGTTATGTTGGTTGAACAAAGTAACCTTAACTCTGGTGATAACTGGGCATGCGGCAAAGTTTCAAAGGCCATGCTTTCTAACCAGTTGAGGTTATTTGCTGTCACTGCCAAGCTTTACTTCGACCTTTTGCATCAGCTTCAATCCCTTTCATCAGTTTTATCGGCAATTCCTGAGAACAAATATATATTCTTTCCTGCAGATCAAGCGATGAAGCAATTGAAACTGCAAAGCTTCTTGCAGTGAAAGAAGGTTTGCTCGTAAGTTCCCATCACCTATCATTCCTGATTGTGCCTCTTACTTACGTTTATGGTCCACAGCAAATCCTTTTCAATTACATTTGATAGTTATAGAAGTAGTAGCTATCCCTGCAACTATATTTCAGAGTAGCAGGAGTAGCTGGGTCATCTTTTATTCTGATGTTACGAAACTAAACTGCAGGTGGGAATTTCCTCTGGCGCAGCAGCTGCAGCAGCAATTAAAATCACAAATAGGGGAGAGAATGCTGGAAAACTAATAGTGGTAAGTCCTCCGTTCTTCATTGATCTTTCCTCTGAAACGAATAATGATGTGGGGTTCTTTTTGCGGTGCCTGAGTTGTCATGGACAAGTCGAGATTGTTTTCACTGGTGTTCCTGTTAAAGCGAAATAGCTAAGGGACTGGATAGTCGTAGTCCATGATGAGGGTTCTCTTAGGCCCTTGATCCCACTGCTTAGACAATAGCTCCAGGCTCCGCTTTTGGCCTTAACTTACTTGTTGGAATTAAAACAAGTTGCTTGAACTGGTAATGGGTTTGAATTACTGGTTGATAGAATAAATTAATCGGTGCAAGTTGTGTTTCCGAGCTTCGGAGAGAGATATCTCTCCTCTGTGCTGTTCGAGTCGGAGAGAAAGGAGGCAGAGAACTTGACCTTTGAGCCCTGAGCATTTCCAGGCTGACGTTCTTTTTCCAGACTAGAGCAGCATCTACTCTTTTCTGGGGCATTAAGA
Organism: Eucalyptus grandis; assembly: GCF_016545825.1. Lineage (NCBI taxonomy): Eukaryota > Viridiplantae > Streptophyta > Magnoliopsida > Myrtales > Myrtaceae > Eucalyptus > Eucalyptus grandis. The sequence continues at coordinate 50,661,610 of NC_052619.1, read as the reverse complement.
TGTGCTGATGAATGTCTCAATGAGCTTCTCTTTTTTCTTTCTCATGTCCAGCGTGGGGATTAGAATTACAGACCACATTTTGATTTCATCAATATAAAGTTACGCAGTATCAGGATTTTCACCCGGCTTCACTGCCTCATCTTTGTGCTCGCTCGAGGAGCACCTCGTGATTGACCTATCAAGATCTCCAACTGCTGCAATGACTTTGCCTTCTAGTGGTGCTCGCCTAGGTTCCACGTCCCCAATATCATCTAAATTCAGGGTAACAAGATTAAGCGAGTACAAATCTGACACCTGTGAGAGTGAAACCTTCACGAAATTTATTTTATATCTTTCGAAATTGGACTTGTACACCAATGAAATTTAAGGGAAGCCAAATCTCGAAATAATACATTAAAAAAAAAGGCCACATTTAAACTAGATCGGGTTAGAAACCTTGCTGAAACAAGACAGGAGTTTCTAAATCCAGACTAGGTCAAAAAAGAAAAAGCTCTAGAAAACGGAGAATATCACAAAAAGAAAGCAGAGAACCAAATCAACCAATAAAAAGAGAAAGGGAGGGAGGGAGAGATCTAACTCAAATCCTCTTTTCCATTGAGATTGAAGAAGAGGGTTGTGGAAGATGAGAGGGAGAGGAGACAACCCTAGGGAAAAATAGAAAAGGTGGAAGGATTTAAATGAAAATTCACGAGTTGTCATCAAGTCACCGTGACGGGTAGCAATATGGAGAAGGTCAAGCATTCTAAACAATAATTGGAGCGTTCGCGCTCTAGCCATACTTTTTTGGCTGGGATTTTGAACGTCGTCAGAGTAGGCGACACCACACCTCTAAACAACCATGCCAAACTCGAACTGGAAATCACGTTTGTGGTTACAGCAATAGTTGATGATGAGTTCGTGCAACACACAAAGGATGCAAAGAGTCTCTCTTCGCAAAGGCGAATGATGCAAAGTTCGAAAAGCTGGAGGACGACCTTTTATCTATTGCTCAACAAGATCTGTATGTGAGCCAATTTTTAACAAAGGTAAGAGATCTTCGCAGCCAAATTATGAAACTAGGCCCTCAGAATCCTATCATGGAGTCAAGAATGAGGAGGATCATTATTCATGGCCTAAGACTAGAATACACTGATCTTTGTTTCTGCAGTGTGTGGTTTAACGGACATTAAAAGATAGTAAATTGTTACAAGTGTACCGATTTTGAGTTTTTGATAGTCAAAAAATTGGTTTTTGGTAAATTTATCAAAGATATATTAGTTTAAGATTTTTAGTGGTCAAAAAATTAGTTTTTGGTAAATTTGTTATAAGTGTACCAATTTAAGATTTTTCATAGTATTAACCCTTATTTTTAGTTTTTTTTGTATGTTTATCTTTATAAAAAAATTAGTATGCACAAATATAGATCTAACACATTCACAGAAATCACATCACGCAGGACCGTAGTAACTGTCAAGGGGGACTTGCAATATAGTGCAAAATGAAGATGAGAAGCTCTTGAACAAGTTTTTCAGGTTCCTAAACTCTTCAGGTCACACAAGATTTGGAAATTCTCATGCAATTTTTCCCGGTTCATTCGTGTGGTGCTCCTTTTGCTCGTAGCTTATTTGTGACATTGGTTTAGACATGTTGATGGCAAGTTCGCATTTGAGAGGTTTTTCTGTTTGTTTGAAGTGCAAATGTAAATGAATAACTGAGGATAATCCCACAAAAAGTCTTCGACTTTTTTTCGTAGAACATCAATATCATAAACTATTTTTCATGTCACAGACACCCGAAACTTCTATCAATGACCAAAAGATACCTACAATTACGCCATAAACATGTCCAGGTCTTCTAATACAGCAAAACTCACTCCATCGTTTCTTGCATGTGACAAAAGGGGAGTTTTTGTCCATATACTAGAGGACTTCCCCTACAAATGGGTAGAAACAAAACCCCAGTCTTATCACATGATGGAGAGGCGGAACTGCAACTAGCCAATAGGAAATTTCCTGTTTCTATAGCAAGCTAGCATTGCAGTCTCATAAGATCGGTACAGTAGTTGCTTCACTCTCATACTTTTGCATTGTCACCCTATTTGCGGCCTCAATTTGTCTGTCACAGGATCGGATTCGAAAACTGCGACACGAATCCTTTCGCACCACTAAATCATATGATAATCAATTTGTTCCACTTATCCACTTGGGGCCTTGGATTCATAAGGATGAAGGATGTTGTGCTGTTTCCTAAACTTAGTCTGATGATGTTAACTGACCACACCAAACTCTGCCTTTGGATTTTTAAGGCTAAACATCGCAAACTCTCTCGTAGAAAGATATATGTCAAGGTAGAGGAACCATCTTAAAGCTTTTGTCCAAAGGTTGGATAGGATCGTGAAATTAACATCAAGATTAAACCTCAGATACCTTTCATTTCCAGGCTTCCAACACCAAACATATTATATTTGTGCCAAGTTAATCATAAACTTTTTTTGACCAATTTAGTTTTAAATCTTTTACAATTATGCAAATTCAGTCCATCTAACCAAAATTGGCTAGGTAGCGTTAACGTGGACGCCGGCTGTCGGACGAATGCTGAAATGACAATTTTTAATATTTCTTTTTTTCGAATTTTTAAATATTTTTTGAACTTTTTAATTCTTTTTTTTTTAAATTTTTTCCCCACCTTCTCCTTCCCCCTTTGCGTCGGCGAGGGCCGGCATGAGGCTGACCTCGTTGCCCCCGCCAACCACTTAGGAGGGCAAGGCTTGCCCCCACTGGCGAGGCTCAGCCTCACCCAGCCTTTGTATGGCCGAGCTCGCCGGACCGACAAGGTCGATCCTCGCCATGGCTGGGCGGGGCCTAGCCTCACCGGATCCAACAAGGCCTCGCCCAACCAAGGTGAGGTCAACCTCACCAGTGGTCGGCGAGGCTCAACCTTGCCGAGATCCGGTGACGGCAGCCTCGCCGGCCACCGGCGAGGCTCTCGCCCCGGGGATGGCAAGGCTCGACCTTGCCGATGTGGTGACAACGGCCTCGCCATCACTAGGCGAGGCTTGCCTTTGCCAATGGCTGGCGGAGGCGAGCCTCGCCAGCCCTCACCTCGCCGACATCAACCGGCTAGAGGAAGGAGAAGGCGGGGAAAAATAATGAAAAAAAAGAATTCAAAAAAATTTAAAAATATATATTAAAAAATTGCCACATCGGTGTTCGCCCAACATCCACCATTAGCGGTAGTTGGTCAATTTTGGCCGGATGGACTAAATTGGTACAATTATAAAAGGTTTAGGACTAAATTGGTCAAAAAAAAAGTTTATGACTGATATGATACAATCACAATAGGTTTAGGACATTTTTCGTAATTCTCCCAACTATATAAAATCTAATGAAACACTGACTTGGCTGTTTCTTCGTATCACTCTATCAATGTATAATATACTTGGAAAATGAAAATGCACCACGATCTGACTTAAGATCTCAACAAATGCTTGCTAGAGATCAATGATAGCTAAGGATGACAACTTCCTTGATGTTATGCTTGGGACAAATCCTCTGCTCTTGCTCTCCATGGCCCGTCACAATTAGCAACTAGAGCAATTTGAACAAAACAGAACGGATTAACGTTATATCCTGTCCTGTCCTCGTAATCACTATGATTTGGAATCCCATGATTTATCTTCCTTTCCCAAGACCGCTGCTATTATTTTGCAACAACCTGTGAATATTTGCAAATAATTATTCAAAATTCATATTCAAAACCGAATAGAAGATCATGAAAAAGTTTGGGCATCTATAAAAGGCAAATGACATCACACCCTGTTCGATGGACCATAGTCAAAGCAAATTGTGCCGGATCAAATTTGCTCCTAGGGTTATGGAGGATGGCCGATAGCTGTGAGACTACAATACGGTTTCTGCATGTTCAATTCAGCCATTGAATAAGCATTCTCTTTGTTCAAATCCTTGAAATGTTTGGAGTTTCTCATCTGTTCTTTGTCTTTTTTTTTATTCAATACCTATAAAGGATCACATTTTATTTCAGTAGTATTCAAAAAATAAAGAGAAGGAATCTGTAAAATTCTAAATCTGGCAAATAAACCTTATATGTTGCCATTTTTCAATGACCTGACTCTAATTACAGAACACAGAAAAAGCGTTTCATCTAGAAGCGTATGAAACAAATTTTATATTCCAATATATGAGAAATATGCCCATGAAATTTTTGAATTACTTATTGAACTGGGTATATTACATTTTGGAACATTACCTTATTTCCATAGATTAAATGCCTTCATTGCAACCTTGAGAGAGAAAGTTCTTCTTTCTTTCGTAAGGGAGAGATGTAGTGTGTTTCTACTTCTTTTTTCTTTTTTTATTTTTTTAAAGTAAAAGAACGTTTCATATTGAAAAACAAGGTGCCAAAGGTATTTACATTTGTAGGTTATGGGCTGGGTTAGCCCAACATGGGCGGCCCACCCATAAAACCCATCAAGTATGGCCGAACGATGGGCATGCCAACGAGAGTATCAAACCTACAAGTTGTTCTGGCTATGGAGAAAACGTTTCATTAGGAATTATACTTGATCGATGGGCACGCGAACCTAAATTCTCTGGCCTGTAATAAAAAAGATCTTACCTTACACAATAATATTCGGCTTATGCGGCCCAAATAGCAGTCTAAGCCCATCCATTTGCAGTTTGAACCTACTAGGCTATGGGAACAGATGTCCATGACAGTCATCATAAGCTAAGTGACTCATGCAGCGGGCCACAGTCTAAACTTGTCTAAGATGTAATGCTCACACTGGCCACTTTGAGTTTCTCAGATATCAGTCTAAGATTAAGTCTATCATCCTTTCACTATTGGTTGTCGTGGCATATTGTGCCATAAAAATTTAGGTTCACTCAAAATCTTAAACTAGTAAGTTATAAACCTATTAGACATATTAATTGGTTAACATTATTTATCCGGTATGGGACTACGTTTCTTTAACTCCCTCAAAGTTAATGTATAACACTGTGTTGCAACTAATCGTAAATTCATTCTTAAACACATAATGATTTATATTTTGACTAAGGAACACCTCAAGAGCCAAAACTTGACACATAGGGATACTTAAGTGCCATAATGAGATACTCAAATGTCCCATTTTTAAAAAAAAAAAAAAAAAAATGGGGTACTTGAGTGCCACATCCAACGAACCCCGTCAAAATCCTACTTGACAATTTTTTATTAATTTTGCTCTCTTACATGGCTTGCTGGAAGGCTAACTTAGTAAAATGCAAAAACGGCGTTGTTTTGGCACAATTCGAATTTTAATATAAAATTAATTTAATTAAATTTAAAACAAAAAAAAATAGAGAGAGAGAGAGAGAGAGAGGGGGGGGAAGATGAATAGTAATCGGTAGCTGAGAGCTCAGCCCTCATCGTTGCCGCCACTCGCCATCACCAGAAAGGTGGGGAGGGTCTGTCGAGGTCACCCCCGGATCTAAGCGAGGGCTCACAGCCCAAGCCGTCGGTTAGCTAAGATCATCGGCCTCGGCCGGGGCTCGCTGACCCCGATCGACCATCCCCCTACCTTCTCGGCGATGGTGAGGGGGCGAGGCAAGGCGAGGGCTAAGCCCTCGGCCGTCAAATACTATTCATCTTCCTATTAAAAAAATTATTTAAAATTTAATTTAATTAATTTTTATATTAATTATCTATCCACGTCAGCAGCAAAATGATATTGTTTTAGCACTTGTCTAGCTACGTCGGCATGCAAAATGATATCATTTTACACTTGGCTCCTTAGAATATCGCTACATCAATATTTTGGCCGAATTTTCTCGCCATTGATACTTAACTAATTCATTTTACTCCGATTTTGACACTTAAGGGTGCGCATGACAAAATTTTTGAAACAAAAATTGATTTCTTGCCAGAAATTGAGAAATTAAAAATTTTAGTTTCTGATTTCTTCTTCAAATCTATTTTTGGGAATAGAAATCAGTTCCAGAAATAAAAATCAAATTGCATTATCAAACGGATTTATATTCTAAACCCGTTCCGGAGAACAGAGAAACAGATAAATACAAAAGTAGAAATTTTATCATGCGCGCCCTAAGTGTCCCCTCATGCTAAGATTTGGCATTCCAGATGTCCCAAACTCTTTCTATTCATATTGGAAACTTGTGGTGAAACTTTTACATTCGATACCACATTGGAGAGTCGAGACCAAACATAGAAATACAACAATAGTTTAGAGATTGAGTATCAGCCACGGTGTTCCATTTTCAGGAATCAAAACTCCCCATCTTTCATGCTTCGAAGGAGGAAGGGCAGAATCAGATGAAAGAGGAAATGCATCATATTGTTTGGGGGCCTTCTTTAGTGGTATCTTTTGTCGGGCCGATACTTCTTCGTGCTTTTCTCATATGTTCTTTACGATGCCTTCTCCAGTGATAATTAATGATGAAAGTTCTTATGTCATTTGTCCTACGCCTTCGGAAATGCATGCACTTTTGATTAAATTCTACGTGTGAAACAAAGAAAGTTCAATACTGAGTTTGTCGCAGGTGTGGTCATCTCATTAAATAGAAAGGCGTATACTTTTGATTTAATTACATGTAAAACAAAGAAAGTCTTGGCATTGGATTTGTCACGGGTATGGACATCTCATTTGACTTATGGGGACACTCGAAGCATTGTGCGAAGAAGCGGTAGATGTTTCCTTCGCGAATTTGTCATTGCATACGTCTACCTAGTCGATAAGAAGTGGTTACCTACCTGCAGATGAAGAATTAAAAAAATAAAAGGCCAAAAATCTATTGTTTTGTGCCAAAAGTATTGACATTTCATGGGATAAATTTCTATAATGGATGATAATAGAACCAATAATTTTTGACACGGCACGGCACACAGCTAAGCATACTCAATTTGAGCTTAAATGGGTTGGAATCATAATTGGATCAATCCATTCAAACATGAAAAATAAATGTGTTGCCGTGAGTTGAACCTTTAATCCTTTTAATCATTTATGACATGCCGAGATACATTTTAATTTATTGATTTATATGTTGAATATCTAATAATTGCAGGCTCAAGTTTGAAATACGACATTCAACAAGTATTTGACTTTTTATCTTAAGATTGAGCTTTCACCGATTTCGACCCCATTCAAATCAAACTAATTCACTTTTGTTAGACCCGTTAAACGGGTGGGTCGGGTCATAAATGGTCCAACCTAAATCGACCCATTTAATCCGTTTATAACCCAGCTTCTCACGGTGCAAAATTTTGTACCCATACCAGATCTGACCTATATTCGACACATACCGGACCTATTTAACTAAACCTAAAAAGGCTTATTTCACACACACACGCACACACGCACGCACGCACACGCACGCACCCACACGCACACGCGCGCGCGCGCGCACACACACAATATATATATATTTAAAAATGGTATTGCTAAAATAGTTTTATACAACACAAATTTAATAGATAATTTTTATAATTTTTCAAATAATTATTTTAAAATTTGAATTTTAATAATTTTATTATAAAAATTAAAATTTTAATTATTTTTTATTTTTATTTTTTAAGAATATAATTTTTAATTTTCTTTTTCTTTTTTTTTTTTTTTGTTCCTCTTCTTCTTTGGCCGGCCATGATGACAGCCAATAATCAGCCACAAGTGAGCTCAAGCTCGCCCCGACACCGGCGAGCTCGAGGCTCGCCAGATCAATAAGGCTCAAGCCTTGCCGGGCGTCGGCGAGGCCTCCGCCTCGCCCGATCTCGCGAGCTCGAGCTCACCTAACGCCGGCGAGCTCGAGGCTCGCCAAATCGACAAGGCTCGAGCCTCACCGGAGGTCGGTGAGGCCTCCTCCTCGCTAACACTAGATTCGGCAAGCTCGAGCTCGCCCCTCGCTGAATCTTGCGAGGCTTGAGCCTCACCCGACGCCGGCGAGTTCGAGTCTCGCTAGATCGGCGAGGCTTGAGCCTCGCCAAATCCAACGAGCTCGAGCCTCACCAAGCCGACCGCAAACAATCGCCGTGCCCGTGACCGGAAGGAGGAAGAAAAAGAAAAAAAGAAAGAAAAAAAAAATTAATTATAATTTCAATTTTTATAAAAAAAAAAATGTTTTTGTAAAGTTAAAGAGAGAAGAGAGAAATTGTGATTTTTTGGTTGAAAATGGGTTCTAAATGCAACTCATTTAAGACACACTTAATACCCATTTAAGACCCACCTATTTTACGTCTTTAAGTGCTAAGTGACCCATATATAACCAATTTATGATTTAAATGGGTCATATATGGGTATAAGACCCATTTTGCCATCTCTAACTTTTGTCCTACCCAAATAATGATGATCAGGCCTAAGAATATAACTCACTGTAGTTGCAGTGCTTGTGCTGCAACCCTCGAGATTTTCTAGTCAAATCCTTGCTTCATCCAGAATGTGCTCTAAAATTGAATGAAGATTTTCAAGGACATTGCTAACTATTCTAAAATTTAAGTTATTAAATGAAAGTATAATTTAATATTTAAATATTCCAGCACTAATATCCAGCACGAGATAGCATCTCCTGACTTCAACATCAAGCAAAAATTATAGTGATTTGAAGGTCTGTCATGCATGCAAGAGGGAAAGAGTCCAATGACTTGATTTATTATTATTTGATCCGCATGATTAAGTTCATTTTATCTTTGTGAACACCTGAGTCCCTTCCCCATTCCAAAAACATTTATGTGTATGGATCACAAGTTGTTAATTTTTGAGATTCCGTTCAGTCACTTGGCAATGTGAACACATAACATGAGGTATGTAGATGACTTTTAAGATCCATGGAAGCTCCTGACCCCCATGGCCTATCCAATTGTTAAGGAATAATAGCAATCTCATGTGAAGTGTATAATGGATTCTCCAAAGCTTGAAGCAACCAATATTCACAAGTTGCGGCTCACAAATAGGCACATGATAGATGTCAGAGAAAAGCTCACGTCTCCTAGCTTGAGGTTTGATTTGCCACATACTGTCAACGTACACTTATGAATTGTGTAAAAAAAGTCCTACATCAGAGAATTGGTATAGTGTAAAATAATTAATACATTTTACATAACAAATTAATTTAAACTTTTAAGTGAAGGTGAATTGAACTAGGTATGTTGACGAGCTCAAATTTAGGCTTTTTCTTAACAATCTCCTTAGGTGAAAGTATCAGACAATAGAGATCGACACTGTTGCGACCTAAATTTTGGGTGTTCCACCTACGATTAGGCTAATGGACTATCAAGTCTAAACTTAGCTCGGACTCTCCCAAGCCCATACCAATTCACGACTTAGATTCAAATATTTAACATGCAAAATATTATTAGCTATGAGTCTTCACTAATCAGTTTATGGTAGGTCAATTAGACACCTAAGTAAAATAATAGGATAATTATTTTACTCCTACGAACTAGAGACTTTGGGTATGGGGATTTGATTATACTAGACTTTTCTAATGTTCTTTCGATACCTTTCTCTTTTTATTTAAAAAAAAAATGTTTTGCAAGCAACTTGAATTAATTTTAATTTACTTCTCTAACATGTGAAGTGATCATGCATGTGTGCAAACCACCAATTTAACACCAAGATAAAGCAGTGAATAAATTGCAATATTTACTTCATGGCAACAAAAGTATCTGCAATGTTAGATCAAAATTCACATCAATAACCCTAGATTTGATTTCTAATTAACACGCAATCACTCAATCTTTTTTTTTTTTTTAAATTTCTTTGTTTAATGAAATCTAAAACTATACCAAATGACCTAATTCTAATGACATGCAATTTTTAACTAAATGGACCTAGCAACAATCACTAAATGACATGCATTTTATGAACCTAATTCTAGATGATGTGCACATAATATTTTTTTGTGTTTTCTTAATAAGTATGCAATCTATCATAGAGAATGGAATTAATTTATTCTAAGATGATTTTTTTGTATTTTTCATGAAATTCAAAATTAGAAAATTGCAAAAAAGAAAAAAAAAAGTCTGTCGATTTCATCCAATTTATATCAGAATTAGGTTAGGCCAAACCCTAATTTAAACTAGAATGTTATCATAATTTCAATCTACCTAAAAAAATATATAAACTTATAATAAATTAGAAAATATTATCTATAATTAAATTACGTGCAATTTTATTTTAACATGCAATGATGTGCAAAAAGAATGCCCTAATTTTAGGTTTTCTTTATTTTTTAATAAAATTCGAAATTAAAATTGTCAAACAATTAAACATGCAAATTAAATTAATGAAACCAAAATCTAACATCCTAAATTTATGTTTTTGGTATTTTCTATTTCAAAAATTCAGAATAAATCAAATGCTTAGTCTAAATATGCGAATTACCCTAAAGCATGCGATATTCTAATATGAACCTAATCTAACTCAAACATATTCTAGGATAAATAAAGCAATCAAGATGAGACAAACACAAAGCCATTCAAAATTATCAAAGATACCATATATCATTCAAATCAAGGAATAATATGTAAATCAAACTTGATTTTCTCACTAATAAATCAATAAATTGATCTTAAGCTTTAAAGATCAAAATATCAATTTTATTCCCGCTTGATTAATTATTTCATCTAAAACCTTATAGATGGAGTAAAAAATCCATGTGCAGTTGCAAATTAGGTGGCACATCGGAATTTTCAATTATGCATAGAGAAATATTTCAAATAAAGAAAACAAGATATAAAAAATAAAATAAGATAAAATAAATATGCCTACTAAAATAAAGTAAATCTACCTAATTTGATTTTTCTTTTTTTTTTTTTAAACAAGGTTGGCAGTAGGTTCGGAGCTCCGGCGAGGGCACAACAGCGCACGGCAAGGAGGCTCGAAACGGAGGTGGGCGGGCGGGGCTGTTATAGATGAAGCCAAATATTTATTTTTAGGGGCTTTTTTGTCTTTTCTATCAGATTTCATTTTAGGTTAAAAATGATATCTTTATATTAGCGATGGCAAGACGCTGATCATTAAGACGCTAAAAAAGGAAATAGAGAGGCAAGAAAAAGAGAAAAGAAAAAAGTGAGTTTTTTTTCTTGATGGGGATTCTCAATCTCTTTGTGCCCTGATCTTGAAAGAAGATCGTCGTTGTATTCTAACCTTTTTCAAAGTATAGTGGATTCGCAGAGTGCCTCTGCGCGGAGACGTAGCTCAAGTTTGGGTGAACTTTGATAACAAATTTTCTAGCGTGTTCATCTGATTCTATTCTTTTATTACTATATTCTATCTAGTGAATTGTTTGCAAGCATTATTTTTTATGGAATCGACGTGCGATTTCGTAATAATTGGTATCAAAGCCTAGGTTGGCTAATCGAAAACTTTGAGGGTTTTCAGTGACGTTCAATTGAAAGCAAACAGGATGGCAAAAGATAAAATCATAATCGATAAGTTCAATGGAGAGGATTTCAGATGGTAAAAACTACAAATAGAGGATTATCTTTATAAAAAAGATCTCTATGCATCACTTGATGGTTGGAAACCCAAGATGGCGGAAGTGGATTCGACAACAAAAGCCGAATGGAAAATTCTTGATCGAAAGACATTATGTGCGATTTGTTTAGGGTTGATGAAAAGATAGGGTACCACATCGCGAAGGCAAAAACTGCAAAGAAGCCATGGATATTCTAACGAATATTTATGAGAAGCCGTCCACATCAAATCAAGTACTTTTGCTGAAGAAACTGATTAATATGAAGTGATCTGATAGAGGTTCTGGCAGGGCATATTAATAGTTTCACGCAAATCACGGGTCAATTGGAATCCGCAGGTATAAATTTAGATATGAAGCTTCAAGCTTTATTATTTTTATGTTCTCTTCCAGAAAGCTACAATACCACAGTGCAGGGAATTTCGAGCACCATGAAGGATGATTTAACTCTTGATGATACTGTGAGTAGTATCATGGATGAAGAGATACGAAGGAAAGTTTCGGGTGGAGATAATTTTTTTACATCTACATCTTCAACGGCACTCACAGTGGATAACCGTGGAAGAAGTAAAAGTAGAGGAAATTTTAGCGGGCGTGGCAAATCACAATCAAGGGGTAAGAGACAGGTTGCAAAAGATGAGTATTGGTTTTGTCACAAAATCGGACACCGGAGGTTTCAATGTGAAGCCTACAAAAAGAAGTAGTAAGATGAGAATCAAGGAGCTAATGTGATTAGTGATGAATTTTTGCTAAATAACTTGTGTTTGTCTGCAGGGTTTGACTTGACAATAGATAAATAATTTATTAATTCCGGTGCTTCTTTTCATTACACATCGCAAAAAGACATATTTGATGATTATGTCAATGAAGATTTCGGACAAGTGGTTGTGGGAAACGGCCACATGTGTCCCATTGTTGGGAAAGGAACCGTGACTATGAACATCTCAGGTGGAGGGCGTAGTTTTGCGTGAAACTAGGCATATTTTGGAATTAAAGAAAAATCAGATTTCAACTAGTAAACTTGACAAAGAAGGTTTTGTGATAACCTTTGGCTGTGGAGAGTGGAAGATAACCTCATGGGTAAGAGTAGTAGCAAAGGGAAAGCGTACGGGTACGCTTTACCTTTTCCAATGAGACAATATCGGTGATATGGTTGCAACTACAATGGCTACAGGTAATTTATCTACTCTTTGGCATTATCATTTGGGACATCTTGGTGAAAAATGTGTAAAGCAGTTACACTCGAGAAAATTACTCACAGGTTTGCAAAAAGTTGAGTTAGATTTTTGTGAGAGTTGCATTTATGAAAAACATAAGGCTGTTAGGTTTTAATTGAATGAGTGACAAAATAAAGGCCAGAAGCTAGAGTTAGTTCATATTGATGTATGGGGACTTGCTCATGAACTCTCTTATGGTGGTAAGAGATATTTTGTCATCTTCATTGATGATGCAACAAGGAAGACTTGGGTCTATGCTCTTAAAGAAAAATCAGAAGTATTCGGGATATTTAGAATGTGGAAGACCATGTTAGAAAAAGAAACAGGTTATCATATTAAATCTCTAAAGTCGATAATGGTGGTGAATACACAAGTAAAGAATTTGCAGATTATTTGAGTCGAGAAGGCATGCATGGGTTAAAGACTGTTCCTAAAAATCCTCAAGAGAACGGTGTAGCTGAAAGGATGAATATGACTATTCTAGAACATGCAAGATGCATGAGACTATACACAGGTCTCCCGGTACACTTATGGGCTGCCACAATTGATGCAGCTGTTTATCTTATTAACAAAAGTCCATTTAGTGCGTTGGATGGAGAAATACCACAAGAACGGTGGTCAAGTAAAAAGATTAATTATTCTCATCTAAAGGTGTTTAGTTGTATTGCATATACTTTGATTGACAGGGATGATAGAAAAAAGCTTGATGCTAAGTCCCAGAAGTGCGTCTTTATCAAATACAGTGATGACGAGTATGGCTATAGGCTTTGGGATTATGAGAATAACAAAGCTATCCGTAGTCGCAATGTGGTAGTCCATGAAGAAAAGATGTACAAAGATCGTCAAACAGAGCATGAGAATGTAGTAGAACCAGAGTATGCTGAATTAGACACAATGCCCGTGAAGATATTTCAAGTAGATCAAAGTGCACTTGAAAGAGAGGTTCAAGATGAGCATATTATCAGTGAAGAGGTAGTTCAAGAGGAACGCAGTGATTCGAAGCAAACTAACAACCCTGAAGTACCTGTCTTGAGAAGGTCTACACGTGTGAGAAAGCCAAAGGTAATTTTTGATCCATCAACTAATACTGTTCTGAGCCATGTCTTATATACAAATTCAGGGGAACCATAGACTTACGATGAGGTAAAGGCAGACACATCTCATTTGCAGTGGGAGTGTGCTATGAAAAACGAGATCAGCTCGTTACTTCTGAACAAAACTTGGGAGTTGACCAAGTTACCCACAAGTAAAAAAGCTTTATTAAACAAATGAGTATACATGATTAATAATGAAGCGGATGGTAGTATTAGATACACGCCAAGACTTGTAGTCAAGGGCTTTTCTCAAAAAGAAGGGATCGACTACTCCGAGATATTTTCACATGTAGTGAAAATGACATCAATTAGAGTTCTTCTGAGTATAGTTGTAGTGGAGGATCTTCATCTTGAGTGCTTAGACATAAAAACAACGTTTTTACACGGTGACTTAGATGAAGAACTATATATGGCACAACCTAAATATTTTGAAGTCAAAGGTAAGGAGCACATGGTATGTCGCTTGAAAAAAAGCTTGTATGGCTTGAAACAAGCTCCGTGGCAATGGTACCTAAAATTTGATGGTTTCATGCAAGAAAAAAGATTTGCACACTGTGAGTCTGATCACTGTGTTTATTTTCGCAAGTATGATGATGGTGACATTGTGTATCTCTCTTTATATGTTAATGACATGCTAGTAGCTAGTTCCAATACAAAGAGAATCGTAGAAGTGAAGAAGATGTTATCATCACAGTTTGTTATGAAAGACTTGAGAGAGGTCAAGAATATTTTAGGCATGAAAATCATCAAGGATAGGAAAAATAAGAAATTATGGTTGTCGCAGGAAGACTATGTGAACAAGGTGTTAAAGAGATTTAACATGGACAAAGCAAAACCAGTTGCAACTCCTCTAGCGAGTCACTTCAAACTTTCCAAAGATATGTGTCCAAGCGCTCAGGCTTTGAAAGATGAGATGGCGGTAATTTTATATGTATCAGCAGTGGGGAGTTTGATGTATGCCATGGTGAGCACGAGACCAAACAATGCACAAGTAGTGGGAGTTGTGAGTCGATATATGTAGAACCCAAGCAGAGAGCATTGGAATGCAATGAAATGGATATTGAGATATCTAGTAGGTACTTCTAATTACTCACTTTGTTATAGTGGTATATCTCTAGAATTACAGGGTTATGTAGACGCAGATAATTCAGGTGATCGAGATAGTGATAAGAGTACCACTGGATATATCTTTACAGTTGCAGGTACATCAGTAAGTTGGGTATCTTAACTACAAAAAGTAGTGGCTTTATCGACAATAGAGGCAAAATACGTTGCGATCACGAAAGCCTCCAAGGAAATCATGTGGTTACAAGATTATATGGAGGAGTTACATCAAAAACAGCCAGTCAATATAATTTGAGGTGATAGTCAAAGTGTAGTGCACTTAGCAAATAATGTAGCTTATCACCCAAGGACTAGACATATCAAGAAGCGTTATCACTTTATCAGGTCGGCATTGAAAGATAATGAGTTAAAGCTACAGAAGATTGATGACTCAAAGAATCCAACCGACATGATGACAAAGGTAGTGGACAAAGAGAAGCATATTTTCTGTACTACTACCATTGGTATTACTCCATGTTGATTAATGAGGAGTATCGCGGAGGCATAAGTTTTTTAATTACTTTTTTGAAGAAGATGGATACAAAGTTGCTTGGTGCTTGGTTATATTTGTCTTCAAGTGGGAGATTGTTATAGATAAAGCCAAATATTTATTTTTAGGGGTTTTTTTGTCTTTTCCATCGGATTTCATTTTAGGTTAAAAGTGATATCTTTATATTAGTGATGGCAAGACGCTGGCCGTCAAGACACCGAAAAGGAAATAGAGAGGCAAGAAAAAGAGAGAAGAAAAAGTAAGTTTTTTTTTTTTCCTTGATGGGGGTTCTTAATCTCTTTGTGTCTTGATCTTGAGAGAAGATCGTCGTTGTATTCTAACTTTTTTCGAAGTCTAGTAGATTCGCAGAGTGCCTCTGCACGAAGACGTAGCTCAGGTTTGGGTGAATTTCGATAACAAATTGTCTGGCGTGTTCATCTGATTCTGTTCTTTTATTACTATATTCTATCTGGTAAATTATTTGCAATCGTTATTTTTGTGGAATCAACATGCGATTTTGTAATCAGGGCATCGCTCCTGCATGGAGTGCGGTGCTCGGGCTGCTACGAGTGATAGGGCTGTGTTGGTTGCAAGAGCGGCAGAGACTGGCAGAGGGTGATCGGTAGAGGTAGGTCGGCAGAGGCACAGGTGATTGTGGAGACGCGGCGCTAGGCTGGGCAAATCACGAACAAAGCAGGGGTGGCGTCGTGGAGGACAAGCAGTGGCAGGCGCTGACGGCGGACGCAGCGATGAACGAGCGAGCAGAGGTGTTGGGTTGTTGTGGCTACAATAGGGGCAACGAGCGATGGTGCTGGTGCAGTGGCCAGCGTGAGCTCACGGGTGAGGCAGAGCTGAGGACGTCAGTCGCTAGGTCGCAGGCATCAAGTAGAGGGAGGCACAACGACTAGCTGCTGGTGCGGCGGCATTAGTGCTTAGGTGGAAGGCGATAGGATGTTGCAGGCATCGGCGAAGGCTAAGGCACCGGCAAAGCGAGGGAGCAGCAATGAGCGTCGGCGCGGTGCTGCGCGCATCGCGGCGAGTCCGACGAGGCAGTGGTGGCAAAGGCAGTGCTAGCACGGTGGATGATGCGGGCGCAAGGCTAGCGCAAACTGAAGACACAAGCGTCGGGTGCCGGGGGAAGAAGACACATAGTGATCCTCTTTTTTTTCTTTTTTTCTCTTTTTTTTTTCTCTTCTCTCTCTCTCTCTCTCTCTCTCTCTCTCTCTCTCTCTCTCTCTCTCTCTCTCTCTCACCTCACCTGTCTATTGGCACGTCTCTCACTCTACACACTTTTCTCTTCTTAAGCACCTTTTTGGCTTTTTTCCTTTTCCACGAAACCAAAATTTCTCTTTTTGAATTTCAAACTCCAATAAACAAAACCCAAGGAAGAGCCCCCCTTTAGGACCTAAGCATGTTCTTAAACTACTCATAAAGATAAAGGCGGGAGAACCGCCCTAGAGTGGGTGACCTTGTACTTGCCTCTCCATTCTCTTGGTTGGTTGGTAAAACATAGACCGGGAAATTGGGGGCTTGTTGGCAAAGAAGGTAGACTCTGCGTTCGTGGAAACGCTACGGCTTTTCATGGGGTAACCAATCCTTGTCCCTCACCTGGCGTGAAACGAGGTGGGTAAAAATCCCACAATCTCACTCTACACACTTCTCTCTTCTTTAGCACCTTTTCGACTTTTTCCTTTTCCATGAAACCAAAATTTCTCTTTTTGAATTTCGAACTCCAATAAACAAAACCCAAGCAAGAGCCCTTTTGACATACACGCACAACCCTTTTTATAGGGGAGGAATTTGATCTTTGCGGTATATTTTGTTTCCAATTTTATTTGTGCATAATCCCCTGAATATATCATTGAAATATACGCACCTCATGTAATATTTCTTTTTGTATTTTTCAAATATTCCATCCGAAACCTTCTTTTTGCCCAAAAATGTCTTCGATGTATATTACTTGAATATATGAAAAATCTCATGTCGTATCAACGTTTACCATCGGTCCAATGCAAAATGGAATAAAATAAAACGAAATAAAATCAATGTTTCTAAACTATATGTTATGCAATTTTAATTTTATTTTATTTTATTGGTAAAAATTAACCCATTTTTTATGCAAAAATTTAAGTGTCAACAGCACCTTGTGCGTGCTTTGTTTTTGTATGCCATTTTTTTTCAATTATCTCTATTCTTATGTCCGGCCAATATGTAGTGTATCTAGGGTTTCAAATGGGAGCTACACTGCTAAAATTCTTGGTAAAATGAATAACTTTTTCAGCGGAATGGTTCAGAGATAATAGTGATAGATTGTGAATCTTTTAACTGGAAGAAATACTTGGTTCGGAAAGTTCAAGTCATTTCTTTTCCTTTTTTTTTTTCTTTTTAGTGTGTGATTTGCTGCTTATGTGTTTGAGATAATATGCGGGCTGTATTCATGAACTCCTTGCTATGCTATCGTCGGTATCACCCAAAGTTTAGTTGATGGTTTTTAATCTTTTGAAATGTTTGCTCTTTCTAGAATTAGATAATGCGGCTGGGTTTAGGGCGATAAGTTGGTGCATGTGAACCTTTTTTGGTCACCTCGTGCCAAACCGCGTTTTCTTGTTTCATAGACAGAGTTAGCAAGGTAAACTAATATTTTAAGAGGAAGGAATTCGGAATTTTCGCTTTCGTCCTTGCACAAAAGCAGACAAGGACGGAGTTCATATGTCTGGGTTTAGGGTCACCGCCCCTTATTTTGAACTGTTTTCGCATGTTATGCAGTAAAAATTCACGTCCATTCAAATTTTGAACTAGTAAGTTATAAAGCTACTAGAGACATTCATTGGCTCACATTGGTTATTCGATATGGGATATCGTTGCTTTAACATCGTTCTAACTAATTGCAAATTCATTCCTAAGTTCCATGATGTTTTAAAAATGTAAAATATGATTCATGTCAGTGTTTGTCATACCACGTGAACAATCGGCGTTGACTAGATCGTTGTATCAGCGTTTTCGACTAAAATTAACCGATATGACTAAATTGACAAATCATTAAAAGATTTAGAATTAAATTGAAAAATTATCAAAATGTTTAGAACTAAATTGAAATAACTAACAAAATTGGACAAAATTGACCGTTGTATAATAAGTTTATGACATTTGAATAATTTTTTTAGTGATATGACCATAGTATAAGTTAACATTTAGAAAGTGACTAAATAAATTCACCGAAATGCCTTGTCACGTTTTTTTCGTGGAGGGCTACTTTTGACTAAAACATTACTGACAGCACGATGGCACACGGCTCCATGGACCCGTCTTCTTTCAATTATCACTTTTGCTCGTTCATTGAATTTTCGGCACGAGGACGACCCGTCGTCTTTTCCGCCTTCCTGTGCAGGCATCGCCTTAGATGTCGCGTCCACCCAACTTTCACCGCGAGTAGGCAACGACTATAAGTAAGTGGTTACTGTTCCCGGTCAATGAACTCCCAATTTTCCCGGTTTGCCGACCGGCTCGTTTACACAAATCACAACAATGAAGGAAGAATTGCCAAATTCAGCCAGTAAGCTCTTCTAATCAAAACTTTGTCAGATTTTCTTTGGCGTACCCTAAGAAAAAGACGAATCTTTACTTAATACTAGGGGAAAAGCTATTTTCCCACGGCAAGAAAGTGCTCCTAGCACTGCCTTTTCGTTGACGAGAGGAGACTGCCCTCGCACGAAAACCTTGCTGCTCATCCTATAAACTCTGGTAAGATGGAATCCTTACTCGATCTCATTATATCAGACAGAAGTGCATTAAAAATTAAATTTTAAAGATAAACCCATTATATTTGAAATAAAAGCACTTCTCAATATCATAGCAATCTAAAGGATTAATTACGCCATTTTTGGTACTATATAAGTAAGGAAATAGCTTTTCCAAATTTTGTGGAATTAGAATGCTTAAATCCTTTTGGCTGAAAAAAGTTCTATTGAATTCCTAAACATCATCTGTTTATACGGACATAAAGCCAAAAATCTGAACTGTGTGCCATTCCTCGAAATATTGATTATTGGCTTCATATTCTATTTTCTTTAATGAGTAAGATGGGGTAATACTATTATCTAAAGGGAAAAATACCAAAAAAACAAATCATAATTTTATTGATTTGATACTAATTTAGTCATGGACATTTTATATTTGTGCCAATTAAGTTCATCCAACCAATTTTGACTAAAAATCATTAACATGGAAGCCGGTTGTCTTACATGACATAATTAGCACTAACATGAACAAATTTTATGATTTTTTTCTGAATTTTTTTTTTTTTTTTTTTTTTTTCATTACCTCACCTGCCATCGCCAACCGCAAGCAGGGTAGCCCTCACTTGATTACGAGGGTTGAGCCCTCGCCACTCGCCAGAGATCTCGAGGGCCGCCCAAGACCTACCACAATGAAAAAAAAAGGAAAAGAATAAGAATAAGAATAAAATAAAAATGTTATAAAAATTTATAAATTTGGTCAATGTCAACGACAGTCTTGCCACGAAGGACGACCGTCGTCTATTTTAATGATTTCCAACCAAGATTGACCAAATTGACTCAATTTGCACAAAATACAAAAATTAAATTAATTCAATTGAAATATTTAAAACTGAATTAATATTAAAGCAATAGGTTTACAAATTTGTTTATACTTTCCTCGTTATTATATATACAATCACCGACAATTGATTACCTGCAAGATCATATAACAAAATACTACAGCAGCGACGCCGCATATTGTAGCAAAAGGCGACCGACAAATTATTGTAGGATCACTATAGCAAAATCACCGTTCATTTTATACTATTCATCACTGTAATGCTTTTTACTGTTCATCACCCTATAAATAACCGTCTCTTCTTCATAGGAAGAACAGTTTGTTTCTTCTCATCTTCTCTTCTTCATAGGAAGAACAGTTTGTTTCTTCTCATCTTTTCACTTTGAAGATCTCTCCCTCTCTTCCAACCTTCTATATACATGGGCCCTATGGTGAATAAATATGTTTCTCTACGATTCTCCTTCTTGTGCCAGTTACATGAATAGTTTGTCAGGCTCCTTTCGCTTGTAATACATGACGCAAATCGCATGAGGACATCGTATACCAGGTATGTCCCATGATCCACAAGATCAAGTTTGCTTTTCTATGCTCACCACAAACTTTTTTTTTTTACTATGCTTCACCTCACATGGCAATGAGCGCTATGAAACCTTGTTTCCTCTAAATCAGTGACTCGTGGGCAAAACTCACCATTCCATCTCGCGGCCACTTACTTCTTTTCTCGAATTCTTCTCAGCCCCTGGACTCTTATGTCCCCAGGCATGGATGTAGTGTTGCTTTAGATCGCCTCCAAAAGCACTTTTGTCAAGTCTCACCTTTGTGGTTCTTCCTCCAATTCGCATAAATATGTCTAGCGCACATTCAATGTTCTGCCAAGGGCGAGAGTCCTAAAATAACTGGAACTAATCCCTGCAAAACATATATCTAATTTGAAAGTGTATCTAAATATGTCAAAAAGCATTTACAAGAACGAGACATAAGAATAAATACATAACAAAGGCAAAAAAAAAAAAAAAGAAGGTACCTTCTGTAAATCAGATATTAAGGTCCATGCTTTGTCTTTACTTTCAAGTTACATCCCGTATCATGCCCTAAATTAGCAGAGACCATGACCGAGAATCCTTTGTCTACCTGCACTTTTGTACATCGAAGGTTATGCTATTTTTTTTTTTTTTTTTTTTTTTTTTATTGCCAAAGTGTAGACACAAAGGTAGTGTCTTGCATGAGCAATTCATTCATGTTTGTACACTAAACAACTAATGTTCCTTGATTGAAAATCTAATCTAATTATTGTCATTAAATCTCCATTATTTTTCTTTAGACTTTTGCGGTTTATCTTCCAAATAAAAGAGAATGCTTGTGAATCTAAATTTCAAAAGAACTTGGTGAATTAAAATCGATCTAATGTATTTGACCCTTTTTCTTAATTTCGAGATTGGAATAAACCACCATTTTGTGATAAAAGAATTCAATAACAAGAGTTTTGTGCATGTTGTCACATATTGCGACACACAACATAAATGAAGAAAATGCAATAACATCTCTCAATGTGATAATCTGTCGTAATATTTCAATTTTGAAATCTTCCTAATTGTGTGGTGGATGTATTCAAAGAATTCCTCGCGGTGTCCAATAACAGGTAGATAAGAAAGAATCTCCAAGTTGCAGTTGTGCAATTACTATTGGAGAAGAGACCTCACAGAGCTCTTAACTTCGGAGGAGACCATATTCCAATTTCGGAATTTACAGATGAGTGGCGAGAGCATAAATATTCCTGATCCTGAATGGGACCAGAAAATAAACAAATTGAGAGCACTAGAGTCGGTAGAAGGACGACAACGCCAAGTAGAATTCATATGTATTGCACCTGTGTACACCGTCGCAAAGGAGGGGACTTGGACAAGTTTATCGAAGCCCTCGAAAATTATTCCGTTAAAGAGATGGCCTCCTTGTACGACATTATCTGCACAAGGGGCCTATGGGAAAACTCGCTGTTCCATGTCGCAGCAGGTATCGAGAATGCCAACATCCTCCGCGCCCTCCTTGAGGTCATTGATGACGAGCAACTCATCGCCCAGCCGAACCAAAGTGGGGACACAGCCCTCCACGTCGCGGCAAGAGCTCGCAGGAGGCACACGGCCGAGTGCCTCCTCAAGTTCGACAGAATTGTGGACCAATCGAACTGGGAGGGGAACACGGCTTTGCATGAGGCTGTGAAGAACGGTGACTATGAATTGACCGATCTACCCTGCGCCAAGGCTCATTATCGGTAAATAAGATGAACAAGGAGGAAAAGTGCCCACTGTACTTGGCGGTTGAGACGGGGAACTTGGAGATTCTCTCGCGTTTACTAGAAGCGGTGGATGAAAATGAAGACCTTTCGTCCCAGATTGAAGGCATATCGCCGGCTCACGGAGCCGTGGTGCATCGAAGGATAGGTCAGTGATTGTACTTACGGTTCGCACTTGGGTAAATTTATTAGCCAGACCATTTATGCGTGTCTAGTTTGGATCCACATGAGATAGTTGAACCTATAAATCTTATTCATAAAGCAGCCAATCTCACATTTTTTATTCTTCTCCTAAAATGGTTCAACATTTTTCCTAGAGCCCGCATCACTTATAGAAGATTTCCCATAAATTTTGGACTTGGAACCTGGCAAGACTTACCCCCTGAAGATTGTCATCACTTCAATACTTCAGTAGTCAATAGTCATAGTGTAAGCCATTGTAGATACTACACTGCTTATATTATTGTCCAAGGACCTTTTGTAAAACGGGAACTCATGTCACTGTTGCCCTTTATTACTCCCATATGCTAAATTACTACGTGGAGATGAATGTCTCTATGCTTTGAAGCAATCTCTAATGTCTATACTAAAATTATCTCCCAAAAGTATAGAATTCAGTTATGTCTTCCACGTAATATTTAGAAAAATACAATGGATAGGGGGTAAAATTACAAACCCTTTGTCATGAGCATGACTTCATTTCCTGCTCTCTAATGATGTAGATATGCTGATAGAGATGTCAGAGCGGAGAAAAGGGTTATTTAATCTAAGACTTTTTGGTGCTCCCCTCCATCTAGCAGCATCCGAGAATTACGTCGATGGAGTTGAGCTCTTGGTTGACAAGTTCAATATGAGTTCCTTTGAGCCCAATGAACAAGGCTATCTTCCGATCCACGTCGCATGTAAGATGGGTCATCTCGAAACAATTAAGGTGCTGCGTCAACATTGGCAAGATTGGTTAGAACCAAACGAGTTGCTTACTTACGACGAAGAGCAAAATATACTTCATGTTGCTGCAAAGTATGGAAGGGCTTCCGTAGTGAAGTACATTCTTGGCGATCCCAAGCTTGAGAAGCTTATAAATGCAAAAGACAAGTATGGAAATACACCTCTTCATGTAGCCACAGAGCAATGGCAACCCAATGTTATGCTCTCTCTCACTCGGGACAACAGAGTCAATCTTGGGCTTGTAAACCACAACAACTCCACGGCTCTTGACATTGTAGATAAGCAATTGCAACAAATCGAAGGTCCATTTCACCAGGTAATGATATAGACAAAAATAAATTAGTAAGTTATCTATTTTTGTTTTTCACTGTTGTTACTTCCTTTCTAGAGAGACGAAAGGAACTAAATTTTATTTTGACCCGTTGAACTCCTCTTAAAGTCACCAAGTGGAATTAAGTTTCTAGCGTAAGCTCAAAAAGATTGCATTTGCAAGTTTGTGTATTGCTTGAGAAGGTTTTGTGTTTTTGAATCCTAAATTTTTTATTGTGAGTCCATATTCATGGATGATGACAGTCTTTTTTTCTTTTTTTTCCCCTATTACTCCAAATTAGACCTTGACACGGACAATCTTAGTATCTGCTGGGGCCCCCAGAAGCAAAGTCCAAGCAATTTTACAGAGAAGAAGTGACTCGTGGATGGAGCCTCCGGACATACATAAACTAAATAGGCATGCCGAAGTCCGCATGGTTGTAGCAACCCTCATTGCTGGTGTGACATTCGCCGCTGGCTTTTCTGTTCCCGGAGGATATAATAGCTCTGGACCAGAGGCTGGAATCGCTACACTATTGAACAAGCCCGTGTACGACGTCTTCATGATCTGCAACTCCATTGCCATGTACAACTCCATAATTACAGTCGTGTTCCTTCTTTGGACACAAATCAATGATTCACATGCGGTGTTTCGTGCCCTTGGAATGACAAGGCTACCGCTGCTAATAGCTCTTGCCACAATGTCCATGGCTTTCCTGGCGGGGATTTATGTGACCACAAGCAAACACACTTGGGTCGTGATCGTCACATTGGTCGTCGGAATCACTGCCCTTTTCGTTATATTGATTCTTTACATTGCCTTATATGTTCCGCTTGGGTACAACTATCGTCTTGTACAGTTCTTCGCCGACTACATCATTAGAGCTGCTATATTAATTTCAAGGAGAGTGAGTGTGATCGAAGAAGCTTCTGAGGGTTGTAGCTGCGGACCAGCAGTGGCTTATGGTCGCCCGCCTAGCTGGAGAGGGAGTGTGACCATAGGAACTTCTTGGTGTCCCCCTGGACCCAACGCAATAATGCTACCACCCCCTCTAGACCCTACAGCCCCCACCCCCACGTCCCCCACCCCTCCCCCTCCCCGACCCCGCCCCGTCCCCCTGCGCCCGGTCAACCCAAATCACCCCGTAAACCCTTCCACCTGGTCGACGACCGCACTTAGGATTAGATTGATCCTTGCACCTACTTCCTCCCTAGAAACTCATGATTTGAGGTGTGTAATCACTTTTCTTAACGGGATATTTGCCCCACTATATTGCTCATAGAATAAGCAAAGTCCCTTCTAGGATACAATAAAATCACCAAATTGCAAAGATTGTCATTTGCTAGCTAGCATATGACTCTTTCTACTTTTTGGATCTGGCTTGATTGCGGATCCTACTTTTAGCAAATACTAGATTTTGATGTCATCAATGGTGAAAAAGTCGGCGATGTGATGCTAATGTAATGATTTTATTATTGGACGCATTTAAATATATTAAGTTATGTGGAGATGACTCATGTTTTGGTTATTTATACGAAACATTTGATGCCCATCCAATCCAGTTGATGCCCATCCAATCCAGTTGATGAGAAAATGGCTTTGGAACTATTACATAATTTAGAGAGATTGATTAACACGGAATTAATATTCTCACAATGAATAATCATTGTTTATATATATATATATATACAATATAGGAATTTCATGATTCACTTATCAGTCCCTGCTCATTTAAGGAATCAAATGGTCAATGTTGACTTTGAGTACACTACATAACTCTAAAGATATCTTAAGAATCTTATGCCAATTTCAAACATATATTTAAAATATTCGAAATACCCTTATTATTATTATTAACTAATTAATATAGGAAAAATATGACAAATGTAGGGATAATATTTTAGCATTGCCGCCTGTTTCATGAAAACAAGATACTAAAGAAACAGAGCCACAGTCTGAATAAACTTTCAGGGCATGAAAAAAAATTGCGCTAAGCTCTTGGACTAAATAAAAATTTTCAAATTCAAATTTCGAAGCAAACTATCTAACAGGTAGTGATCTTAATGAACAAGGCGATTAACAAACCAAAACACTTACGATTGGTGAACGACAAGGTCAGAGAAGCTTAGATAAGCCTTAACAAAGGCGAATCAATGAATCTGAGGCCGGTCGAGAGACAATCGTGCACTCAAAAATGCTCCGTTGAAATTAAAACAGAGCATAGCAGAGGAAGCAGAGGAATACCTTGATGAGGAGTTGTTCTGGTTACGATCGGTTGTTAGATTGGTAATAGAAGGCCTTGGAAATGGCGGCGTCGAAAACCGGAGTCGGAGATGGTAGAACAAATGAGTTTGGGGTACTTCGGGCAGATCAACTCGGAAACAGGGGCGAGCGAATAGGGCTCTGGCGCGGCTGTGAGAGTAATGAACGACGACGGGGATGACTGTTATGGATGGACTGGAGGTCGAAGAGAGGAACGAAAGTGAAGAAGTCTCTAAACGGAGAGGATTTTGCTCAACTCTATGTATCTCTTAGAGTATGCTCTGTTCTCTACGTGTACGTATGTTGCGTCAATGGGTGGGGGTCGGTGATGGAGAATGAACGGCGACTATCAGTGGTTGGAGGTGGTGCGATTGAGTGGGAATCAAGGTGGAGAAGCTTCTAGTGGTGGTGGTGGTGGTGGTGGTGGGGTGGTGGTGTGCTTCCTAAGCGTCCGTGCTCTGCTTTCCCGTATGCGCGGGGGCGACGTTCGTCTATGGCGTTTGTCTTTTGTCTTTGAATGTCGAGAGCGAGAGAGAGAGAGAGAGAGAGAGAGGGGAGTGAGGGAGAAGGCTTTCTCTGATGGGCTCAATTTACCTGACTAAGTGGACCGGGCTGAGGGGCTGAGGTCCTGCTTCATGGGCTTGGTCGGGGCAATCTAATGGTCTGGGCTGTGCTTGGTGATATAGTGGGCTTGACGGGCCAAGCCCAATGAAGCTGAAGTGGTCGGGTTTTATGAATGGGCTGGAGACTCTAGGGCCGGTCTGATGGAATTGGTGTTTTAGTTATTTTCTTGTTTGTTACTTATTTTTACTTACTTAATTCTTTTATTTATTTTTACAAAAATGTATGATTCGTCGTTACTATGAACAGGATAGGTGGCCAAAACAATCAATCATGCCGCTTAAAATAACGAATCAATTCCGGAGGCCGAACGTGCCATGACTCTTATAAGAACCGCGTTCGCTCCTTATAAAAGAACGGGTTTCATGTAATAGATGCGTCGTTCATAGGTTGACCCTTTAAACCATTTATTACATGACAAGACACGTTTAATTAGACAGATAACATGTTATCCATGTCAAAGCAACTCATTTAAATACATTTAAACACGTTGATAGATGCTTAAAAAATTTTTACACATTTACCTGAGGATTTACATTGTAAAATGTTCAAAATCTCGTGTTGTGTAACCCATCTAATAAAAGTATTGTGCTCAGGTTAGACCTAAAACTGACATGGCACAGTTATGCAACAAGAACATGAATTGCTAGTCTAGTTGGCAAGTGTTAAAAAACTGCTAGTAAAAAGAAAATGTTTGATGACTTTTTTTTTTTTAAGGTAATTGTTTTCTTGGCCAGGAAAAATGCAACCTCAAGTTGCACCATGTAAATTTCATCTTTCAAATCACCATTTAAAAAAGTTGTTTTAACATCCATTTGGTGAACAACAAGTTTGTAAATAGAAGCTAAAGCAATTGAAACACGAATTGATGAAATTCTTGTAACTCGGAGCAAAAGTATCAAAATAATCAACATTTTGTTTTTCATTAAAACCTTTTACAACTAATCTTGCTATATCAATAGAACCATCAATATTATATTTCCTTTTAAAAATCCATTTACAACTAATCGGTTTTGCACGGGTGAAATCAACTAATTTCCAAGTTTGATTTTGTAAGATAGAATCAATCTCGATTTTATAGCATCTTTCAAAAATTGCTTTATGTGGAAGATATTGCTTCAGAATAAGTGAAAGGATCCTTATCAATAAGATAAGTATAAAAATTATTCCTAAAAAGAAGTTTCTTCCATTATTCTTTGCTCCTTCTCAATTCATCATTTGAATTTTCAAAAATGTTTTTCATGAAGAGGTGCAAGAGAAATAGTATCAATACTTAATGGAAAATATGCTCAAAATTCTACATTTTTGTCTCAACTATAGTATTATTATCAAGCACGTCACTCTTTAATACAAGAAATCTATATGCAGCACTATGTTCAGCATAACCAATAAACATGCAATCAGATGATTTAGAGCCTACTTTCATTTTCTCAGAATTAGGAAGCATAACCTTAGCAAGACACCACCATACTTTCAAATATTTTAAATAGGACGGTAACATTTCCATAATTCATAAGGTGTTTTACCTGTTTTCTTATGAGGTATTCTATTTTGGATGTAACATGTAGATAAAATAGCATCACCCCATAAATTATTTGGAGCATTAAAACTAACAAGCATAGAATTCATCATTTCTTTCAAAGTCCTATTTTTTCCTTTCAGCAATGCCATTAGATTTGGGGGAATAAGGAGCGTAGTTTCATAAATTATTCATTCCTTTTCACAAAATTCGTTAACAATACATATTCTCCACCTCTATCCGACTAATTCTTTTTATCATTTTATTCAATTGGTTTTCTACCTCAGTTTTATACAAAAAGAATATATCAAAAGCTTTATCTTTATGCCTAAGCAAATAAACTTTAGTAAATCTAGAATAATCATCAATGAAGGTCACGTAATATTGTTTACCTCCTCTAGCCATAGTTTGTTTTAAATCTCCTAGATCAGTATGAATTAAACTCAACAAATCAAATTCTCTATTTACAAAAATACAAGGCTTTTTTGTTAATTTTGTTTTGGCACATATTATACATTTATTAAAACATGGATTTTTAATTCCAGAAATTAAATCTTGTTTTTACATTTTCTTAATATAAGAAATACTAACATGACCTAATCTATCATGCCATAAATCAATAGATTCAGCCAAGCAAGCAAAAGTAGTAGCATTTTCATTGATAACATTGGAAATGTTAAGAACTAAAGGTCATTGATTACAATAACCCTTTCCCACAAAGACGTTATTTTTTGTCATTACAATCTTATTAGATTCGAATGACACCGTCACTAACCTTTCTAAAAGAGGTACAGAGACTAGGTTTGCCCTTATATTAGGGACATGTGATACATCATTCAGGGCCAAAGGCTTGCCATATGTGAGCTTGAGAAGAACTTTTCATTTCCAAAACTTGAGCTGTTCTTGAATCACGAGATAAATAATTTCTTCTCCTTCCCCTACTAGGGTGTAAGGAAAATGCATTTTGTTTGCACAAATATGCCTAGTAGCACTTGAGTCTACCACCCACTCTTTCACATTAGCCACAATGTTGGCTTGGGAAATAACTGCAATAATTATATCATTAGAGTCATATGCTTTAACCAAATTGACATTTGGTTTAGCAAGATTGCCATTTCCCATTATTCTCTTTCTACAATGCGCTGCATGATGACCTAATTTTCCACAAACAAAGCAAGAGCCTTTCTTTTTTAAGGTGGGGTGAGCAACCTTGGGTTTGTAATCAGGTTTTTTGTTATTATACATGTTTTGGCAATGTTGAGATTTGCCTTACATCAAATTTGCCCTAGTAGCAATTTCCTTAACTTTGGTAGCTTCGATATCCTTGCAAGTTGTATTCTCATTGATAATATACGATCATATCAGCTAGTGACAATTGCTTGTCCTTTGTGCTTAAGTTGTTGCTTGTAGTTATTCCAAGACTCAGGCAACTTTTAATCGGCAAGCCCGCAATAAATTCTTCTTGTAAATTGATGTTTTCCGTCTTCAAGTCCTCCATTAGCTTGTGATATTCATTGATTTGTGTATTGATCTCCTTATCATTGGACATTTCCCATCAATAATAATTTACGATTACAAATTTTTGTCTGCCCACATCTTCGAAAGGTACTTTGTAGTCATGGAGTCCCATAATTGTTTTGCTTCCTTGTACAGACAATAAACATCAAACAATTCATTATAAAGAGTACTAATAATTGTGTGCCTACATACCTTATTAACGTGTATCCATTGATCTCGCAGCTTGTTATCAGCTAGTTTAGCCTCCGTAAGTGCAAAAGCCACGCCATGCACATCTAGGATAGAGAAAATCATTTGTGACATCTCAGATTTTTAGTCATGTTTTTTTTTTTTTGGTAAAATTTTCAATCATGTTTTCTATTGAATAAATCAGGCATTTCATCGACGCGCCTATAGGGCTTTTCTCGAGCTAATTACTCTCGAGATAACTAGACTATCCAGGGGAAGCCATGAAGGAATTTTAAGACAATAGACTTGAAAATTCGACCGAGGAATCAACTTCTCAGTCGTGCTCATCTTTAGAGGCCATTACGGCACAAGTATAAATCGATTTGAAATTAGAGATAGGTCGATTCGACTGAGATGTGTGGCTAATCATAGGTGACACCACTAAATTGGAAAATTCTCGTCGACAAAGCCTAGACTGATTTTTCTGTCATTTTGGTACCTTGTGTCTGTATTTGAATCCTCAAGATTTTCACGACAACCGAGAGTTGCCAATGTGTCGAGTGGGTTTATAGTGGCTCGAAGAAAATCGACCACGAGTCATTTGAACTAAAAATTTCTAAAAACTACTTGGTAGCCTAGGTTACGCTAAAGATGCGTCTCGAGTAAAATTAACCACAAATTTGAGTCCGATTTCAAAATTAAAGATTCTATCATGTCACAATAAATTTTAGGAACGTCGACTCAATCTTAGAATATTTTTCTAAAACCCGAGACTTTTTGGGAAAAAGTCAACATAGGACCCTTTTTGTTCAAAAAAGATAAGGATTGTTTTTATCGTAAAATTGGAATACAAGATAGATCCATAGGTGAGAAAATTACCAAATTGATAATTGAGGTGTCAATTGAATCTATAAGGGCCAAATGGGATTGGATTGTGAAGAAAATAAGTTTAATTGAAGCCAAGATTGTCCAAATTCATAGCTTCCCCATGCCTAGCCAAATGCACCAATTCAAGGGTTGTGGGTGAGCCTTGGTGGCCTAAGGACAGCCAAGGGACTATACTTGGCCATGGCTGGTCAAAGGACAAGGGAAGTGGAAAACCAAGGCAAGTGGACCCTCATCCCTTTCTTCCTCCACAAGCTGCCGTCCAAGCCATCCTCTCCCCTCTTCTCAGCCCGTGCGACCACAAGCAGCAGCCAAGGAAGCGCCATAGCAAGCCACATGTCGTCCACGTCGTCCGCGCGCGCCACCGCCCGCACCTCACCGCCGTTCCAGCCTCTATCCGTGCGTCCCAAGGCTACCCCGAGCCCGAGCTCAAGGCTATCCGTCGTGTCCAAGCCCCATAAGCCCCGCCGTTGGCCGCTCGACCTTGCTACAGCATCCCCGACCGTGCTCGCCTCAACCGACCCCGAATCGGCCCTCAACTAGCAGCAACTAGAGAGCAAAATAGTGGTATCTCGGTGGCTTCAAGGCCCGTTTTGAGGCAGTATGAGCCTCAAACCTAAGCCCGCTTTGGGAAGAATCGTCTCCCACGACATTCCCGTCGGTTTAATCCGACCGTTCATTAATCAAGTGAATTTTACTCACTAATCCCTACTTAATATGCTAATGATGCTTATGGATTGATTAGATTTAATTAAGTATAATTAGGTGGATAGATTATATTAGAGTAATTAAATTAGAGACTTATCAATGCATGTTAGGCAAATGGTTAGTGTAGTTAATAAGGAAATAGGTCGCAATATTTATTGAACGAATCTCGGGAAATTTTCCAGGTCCGTTTTAGCATCCAATTACGCATTACGGGTCTAAATTGGATTTATTGTATTTATTTAATTATTTTCCATAAATTAGGCTGGGATAGTCGACAACCGGAATTTTATGCTAATTATCGTGGTGCAATTTGCTTATTTATTTTAGCCCTAAATTGTGCTGAATTAATTTAATTCTGATTTTAGGATTTTATTCCTAAATTAATTAATTTTGGTAATTGATTGGAAAATTACCGGCGTCGGTTTACAGCGCCAAAAATATGTAATGGGCTGTTGAAACTGGTGGAATATTTATAAAATTGAAATTATTATATTTTAGCTAAGGCCGACCGTGTACCCCACATGGCTATTTTTATCGGTATGATAAAAATGAGAAGTTGACTATATGTCCGAATTGGTATACTATATTGGCACAGGGACCCTAAATTATCAGCTTTGGGCGAGCATATAAATAATATACCATATGATCAGCTTTGGGTGGGCACGTATTATCAATTTTGGGCGAGCATATATAATATACTTTGATGACACAGGAATCCAAATCATTCATCTTTGGGCAAGCATATATACGTATACTATATATTATCAGCTTTTGGCGAGCTATACTATCTATTTTCAGCTTTGGGTGAGCAATTCTAAACTAAGGTCGGACTTTATAGATAGTATTGAATGTACCGACCCGGGGAAGGTCGTGATGACATATAATCGACTAAGTCGATTGATCGATGATTCGATTTGATTGATGTGATTGGTGTATATTTGAAATATACTGATTTATAGGATGGAACTGAGGCCAAGGTAAGTTCTCTGACTCGTGTTGTGCTTAGGCAGCCTCTAGAGTGTATTGGATTCTTAATCGGGTCTTAGAGGGTAGAACTCACTAAGACATTATCTCACTGGTTTATTGTATAATAATTTTCAGGTCCTTAGATGGCGTTGGCGAAGGACCCGCAGGCCCAAAGAGTAGAAGGTGAAGCCTAAAGAATTGACAGTCTGTTTGACTAGTTAGTCATATGACAATTCTCTTTTTGATGGAAGTTGATTCCTTTCTACGAGACTTTGTTTTATGAACTGGTGGTTTAAAACCTGACTTAACAATTCGCCTTGTATATATTTGCACTATAATTTGGAGTCCTACTGTCTTATTCCATTGTTTTATTGTCTAGGGATTTTATATTTGCTTCCACATACGTATTAAAATAAAAGGGCCGGCAATGCGTCCTAGGATGTTGCTATTAATCGACCAATGTGAGGGATGGGTGCGTGCACGAGGATTGAGGCGTGACATCCTTTCTTGCCACCTTTTGAAATTGTTGCCATTAAAAACGTCAATCTTGATATGTCGGGAATGGTTTTGTGACATCCTAGATTTTTACTTCTGCTTTCAATTAAATTAGTTGGCCTTTCATTGGCGCGCCTATAGTGCTATTCTCGGGCTGATCACTCGTAAGATAACTAAATTATCTGGGGAAGTTATTAGGAATTTTAATGCGATAGACTCAAGAGTTCGACCAGAACTCGAGTACTCGATCGTGCTCATCTATAGAGATCATTACGGCATAGTTATAAGTTGATTAGAAATCAGAGATAAATCGGTTCGGCGAGATGTGTGGCTAAACGCGGTGATTTCACTAAATTACAAAATTCTCGTCGGCCAGGCACTAGATTGATTTTTCTATCATTTTGATACCTTATGTTCGTATATGAATCATGAAGATTTTCACAACAGGCGAGTCACTAATGTGTCGAAGAGGTTCGTATGGCTCGAAGAAAATCGACCATGAGTCATTTGCACTAAAAATTCCCGAAAGCTACTGGTCGCCTAGGTCACGCTAAAATCGCGCCAGATTGAAATTAACCACAAATTTGAATTCGGTTTCAGAAATTGAAAGTTCTGTCATGTCACGAGTCATTTTAGGAACGTTGACTCAGTCTCCAAAAATTTTCTGCAAATTGAGATTTTTGCGGAAAAAGTCGTCATAGAGCCATTTTCGACCGAGGAAAATGAAGATAACCATTTTTTATCGCGAAATTGAGATGCAAGTGGAATCAATTGACAAGGAAAATACAAATTTGATCGAGAGTTCGACGATTGAATTTTTAAAAGTCAAATTACACCGATTCAAGAAGGAATTGAATCCTAATTAAAGGAAATTCAATCAAAATTTGTGTTCCCCATGGCCCATGACCTTTGGACCATTTCAAGCTTCTAGAAGAGTGTTTGGTGGCTGAAAATTGGCCATGGAATCCAGCTGGGTTGTGGTGGGGTCTTCCAAGGGGACAAGAGGATGAGAGGAAACCATTGGTGGCCCCCTCAAGACCAACCGGTTCCCCCCCTCTTCTTCCACCCCCATCTTGGTTGAGCACTCCCCTTTCCCAGCTGAAGACCTCAAAATTCCAAAGAATCAAGCCAGCAAGCCGCCGGTCACCCCCGCCGCCCACAGGAGCCCGAGTAGCCACCATCACGCGTTCGCGCTAGCCCGCGCATCCCACGCAAACCGTCCCCGTCTCGCCATCCGTAGTCAAGCATCATTCTCACCCATTCGTAGTCCAAGAAGTCGCCGGAAGGCCGTGCGTCACCATCGGAGTCACCGGAGCTCCGCCACCTCCGGACCCGCAACCAACCCCTCCGCCCATCTCCACTCGTTTCCAACCCAAGCCAACACCGAAGCAACTTCTTTGGGCCCCAACCAGCACGGGTAACCGAGTGGGTCTCCCGCCCACTTTTGTCGAGCCCGTTTCAAGCCTTTCCCGACCTTGAAAAGCATTCCCGCTTTGGAGTTTGTCGAGCCTCGTCGCGTTCCCGTCGTTTTGATCCGAGCGAAACAAGTGAGTTTAACTCACTAATCCTTACTTAGTAAGTTAATGACGTTTAAAGGTTGATTAGTTTAAACTAAGTATGGATTAGGTGAATAGTTAGAGTATATTAAAAATTTAATTAATCGTTATTGCATGTTAGGTGGTTAGAGTAGTGCAATTAAGGCCTAGATAAGCTCTAGTATTTATCTAGAGTGGTTCGGAATTTTTCTCGGCTCGTCTCGGCTTTTAATTAGACTTTACGGGCCTAAATTCTATTTATTTGCATTTAATAATTAATTTTCGTAATTATTTATTTTCCGGAAATTAGACCGAAATAGCCGGTAACCGGAATTTTATGCTAATTGTAGTTATGTGATCCGTTTATTTAATTGAGTTCTAATTTGTGCAGATTTTGTGTGATTTGTATTTTAGGAATTTATTCCTAAATTTATTTAATTTTTGTAATTAATTGAAAAGTCACCGGGCGTTGGTTTACAACGCCAAAAATGGATCTGTGGACTGTTGAAATTAGTGGGATTTTCAAAGGTGAAAATATTGTATTTTGGCTAAGGCCGACCGTGTACTCACACACACGATTATTTTAATCGGAAATGATAAAAATGGTGATTTGATTAGTATATTATATCAGTATTGAGGCAGCTATTGGCGAGCATATTTAGTTTGAGGCAGCTTAAAGGCGAGCATATTTAGTATACTATATCATTATTAAGGCAGCTTCACGGTGAGCTATACTATCTACTATCAGCTTAGAATGAGCAGTCCTGATTATGATCGGACTTTATAGATAGTATTGATTGAGATGACCGGGGAATGGTCTCGTTGACATGGAATCGACTGAGTCGATTGATCAATGGTTCAATCTGATTGGTTGAAATAATCGAATGTCTATTTGAATTATATCGACTTGTACGAAGGAACTTAGGCCAAGGTAAGTCCTCTGATTCAAGTTTGTGCTTAGGCAACCCTTAAGGCATATTTTCTTCCTAGTCGGGTCTTAAGGGGTTAAACTTGCTAAGACATCGTATCACCCCATTGTGGGATAACGTTTCAGTCCTTAAATGGCAGCTCCCGAGCATTTTGGACAACCGAAGAAGATCACATAACGAAGTACTATATTCCAATCCATGGGCACCACCAGGGGCTAGAGTCTGAATGGTGAAGTCCATAGTCTGGGTTGATGCGGGTCTACCCAAAAAGGTGCCCCATCAATACAGAGCATGGTATCGCTAGTATCGTAATGGACGGAGAGAGGTCCCCATACTGGAATTTGAGATACCTCTATATGTGAGGGAGGTTTCTTTTGGAAAAGGCATGGCAGATCCTCCAGGTGGTTCAGTGGTAGACCCAGTTGGACCCTGACCTTGAAGATCCAAGATCTCTTGTGTATTTTGCTATAGGCTCCAGCTGGAGTGTGGAGGGAGATGATGAGGAGGATGAGGACCTATAGTTGTTAAACCCCCCCAAGTGTAAACGGTGAATAGAGTGGTCTATATTGTATATTTATGACTCGGTTTGTTATATATATATATAAGTGTGTTGTGGTGTTGGTTTTCAAAATATGGCCCTACTTTTCTATCCCATTGAATTGTTGTCTACGTGGATTATTTTTCTGCTTCCGCATGTGCATTAAAATGAATGGATCGGCGATCGTCTTGGGATGTTGCTATTTAATCGACCAAGTTGAGATGGGCATGCGCTCGGAGGATCAGGGCGTGACAGGTTTGGCATAGGGCATAGGTGGTAGTGGTGGTAGTGCAACTGGACTGGTGAAGATTGAGGAATCAACAGCAGTATCAACTTGAGGCTCTATGGGAGTTATCCTTAAGATTGTTGGAAAAAACTAATGAGAATAAATAAATTTGTCTTAAGCGTTCAAGCACAAGCACTATCCTTAAGGATAATTCCGCCCCTCGGAGTGCGAAACTCAGTGCGATAGGCTTCTAACAGCTATCCTCCAAGATACAACAAACCTTATTGGAAGGAGTAGAAACAATGTTAAGTATAACCCGGCAAGGAATAGGAAAGGAAAGATTTTTAAAGAAATGATATTCTCTTTCGTTCAGTGTATATTTCAAGATTGTCTTATGAGATTTTATTTTTATATTCAGACATAATAGAGCCGTTAAAAGAGCCGTTGTAAAATAATGGAGGATTTATTTGAGAAATAAATTAAACGTTATAAAAAGATTAAAAAGCCGTTAAATGACCGTTAAGAAACAGTTATGTGATCGTTAAAAATAATTATGGTCTTCAATGCGATCATAACTTTTATCGAAACTATTATTGTAAATATTTCAAGATATTATTGAAATATCCAACAAGCTTCACATTGCAAAGCAACACCAAGCCTCCACCACTTTGTCCTAACCAAATTGACATGATCGGGAGCCACTTGTTTAGCTCTTGCTCTCGATTGCAAATTTCAACAGCTAAGTTTGCCCTAATTCCTTGTTTGTGGAGTTAGGATTTCAAGAGCACAATGAATTTAATCTAAATTGTTAATTTAAGGCAAACAAATGTGATGCAAGACCTCTTTTTGATGATTTTACTATGTCGGTAAGCTACACCGGCGTTTTACATTAAAAATAAGGTTACGACGGATTTTCTGGATACACAAATCACCAATGGCACCGAGGTGATCAATTTTCACTAAAATTGCATTGACGTGATTGGGGAAAAGGTTGTGGCATTGAAACAAGCATTATACGAAAGTTATGAATGCTCGAAGCATCATTTTCCCAAGCTTTTATTGTTTGTGGAAGAGCCCCTTGAGCCTTTTACACGGTGTTTGTAGCAACAATACATGAGCGACGCCGATGTTGTTTTCCACCGAATTCACCACTCTTGAGCATTATTTTGACGTTTACATTGCTCGTTTCGAAAAACAAGCACCACCATTAGACGAGCTAGATTTAAAAATTTTGTTGCCATTTGCTGCAATGAGTGCCCTCATGCACCTCTGCATTTTCATTCAAAAAAAAAAATCTGAAATTCTCATTTACAACTTCATTTACAAGGCCGGTACATTATCTCGGGTGGAATTCGCATGAAAAGGATGGACTAACCAGCCCATAATAACACCTGCTTCTTGAGCTGATGGTTTTAATTGGTGATGGGCTTAAGGCCCGTCCGCCCATGCTAGGCCCAAAAAGCCCGGCCCACGGGAATAGGGCCCGTGGATGGGGGAAGGTATAAAAGGGAGGAGAGAGAAGGGAGAATGCACCTCTTGGATAATCAACGTACGTACGTTCTCCAACGCTCTCTCTCCCTCCAAAAAGAACAAGCACAAGGCCACTATTTTCTCCCCTTCAAGGCGTCGTCGGATCGAACGGGGATCTAACGGGGCCAAATTCTCTTCCTCTTATCGGCGTCGGTGTCTAATCTGTGGCTAACAAGGTACGCTCGAATCCGTGGTGTGCTTTACGATTGGTGATACGTGTTTTTCCCGGGCTTCGTCTTCCGCGTTGATTTAGGGGTTTGATTTAGTGTTGAATCCGGTTTTCGGGGATCCGTTATTCCCAACATTAGTATCAGAGCCCTAGTTCACGTTTTCCCGACCTGTTTGACATTTTTTGATTGATTTTTCGCAAAAGCAATTTGGTCGTACGGATCGGGGCGAAAATCTCGACACCCGGCGCTGTTCAGCCATTTTCCGAGTTTTCGTAAGTCAAAATCGAATTCTAATGGCATAGGAAGAGAGGCGACGTCGAGACGAGTCGCGATATGTCGAGCGCCGCCGGGGAGACGCCGCACTCGCCCACACGCGCAGCCGGGAAGGCTTGTGCGTGGGCGTGACACGCCGAAGCGGGCTCGCCCGCCATGCGGCCACGCGCCGTCAGCGAACCGGCACGTGCCGCCGCCGGCGCGAACCGGCACGCGCGGCACGTGCCGGCTGGCACTGCGTGGCGTCAACCCGCGCACGCGCGCGGCACGTGCCATCCGTTCGCCCGAACCAGCCGACCGGTCCGATGACCAGACCGTTGACCCGTTGACCGTTGACCGACGATCGTTGACCGTTGACTTTGACCGTTGACCCGAGAAAAAAAAAAAGGAATTTGTTTCTTTTTAAATTATGTCTGTGGGTTAGAGGTAATCCATTTTTTATTCTGCATTTGTTGCATGAATCATGGAAAATTATGTATTTTCCATTTTGTTTATTGTGGATTAAAAGTGATCCATTTTAGTTCGCATTTGTTACGGGAACTATGATGCGTAATGCACGGATACCGCAATCCCGAGAACGGACGAAGGAAGAGCTAGACTGAAAAGGCTGATGAAAGAGTTAGCTGATTATCGGTGGCTTGATGGTGATTTAGTATCACACATGGTCAAGGTCAATCAGATGATACAGGAAATCATCTGGAATGGTTATCTTATGCCGGATTTTCAGAAGGTGCTGGCTTTGATGAACACTCTTCCACCTGAATGGCAAGCGGTGTTAGATCGGCTATGGGAGGTCAACGTGGTCCCGGATTACAGGGGGCTAGTGGAAGCTTTTATAAGAGAGTACTATAGGATTGAGTTGGCCAAAACTTCAACTCTTAGATTGAGCGCCACATGGCGCGAGTGAATGCGTCTTGGTGGCGACATGAAAGCTCTCCAAAAGTTTTTCCATGGTTGGCAAATGTGCCTTCGGTTTTCTCGACACTTTGACTGAAAGATTAGATGGGACTTTCCCTATCTATTTCTTAGATTAGTTTGAGATGTTTTTTATTGTTGAATATCTCTTTCTATGTTGATATTTCTTTTTGGATATATTACTTAGTGTAATGGATTGTTGTATTAGTTGAAAACATTATTATTTTATTGGATGTCATATTATCATTTGCTTTTTGTTAATTGCTGATTCTTTGTGGGTAATTAGGCGTGTGGATAGTTTAGAAGTTTTTGTAGCTTCATAGAATTGATTTTGCATATGACAATCATATTAATGATAGTTTTAAGTCAGGATTTTGGAGGATGATTGGAAACGTAGTGACCTTTTGATTCTAAAACCTTACTTGAAATTGTTCATTAATGTGATGGGTCTTTGCAAAAAGGGATGCATAAATGATAGGCATTAATTATTCATGCATATAAGTCTGATGTGTTGGATCGATGGTTTGGGAACTAAGAAAGTAATTGCTGATTTGAACGGCAACAATTGTGGAATATTGAATATGAAGATTCAATATATGCTGGAAAAGCAAGAAGCACTAGAAGCTCTTGACCATGTTATGGAAGATCTTGAGGATGCTATGCGCCACCTTGAGCTGGTAGAGAATCGCTTAACGACATGTGAGCTGAAAATAGATATTTGCAATGCTAGTTCTAGCTCGAAAGGGCTTTGAGCTCTAGCGCAAGCGTATTGATTCGTTCAATATGTGGGAATGCAAAGATCAAGTCCTTATTGCAAGAGATTAAGAGTTAACCAACACAAGAGAGGAAAACGTCCTCAAGTGAAGAAAATGTCAAGGGTGAGGTGTTACAATTGTGACAAGAAGGGTCACTATGCTCGCGACTGTTGTGAGCCAAAGAAGGTAAACACCTCTTGTACATTTGAGAACTTTGCTTATGTGTCAAGTTATGTATTATTGGCTGAATACAATCCTTTGTGGACTGTAGATTCAGGAGCAACAGACAATGTAGCAAAGGATAGAGGATCCTTCGTGGAATTCCGAAGAATACCAACTGGAATTAAGTGGATCTATGTGGGAAACAACTCCAGAGCTGAAGTGAAAGGGATTGGCACCTACCAACTGAACATGTGTGGTGAGCGCACCTTGTTCCTACATGATGTTCTAAATGCTCTGGAGATTCGTCGAAATTTAAGTGTCTGTTTTGATGTTGGTTAAGCTTGGTTT
Source organism: Eucalyptus grandis (assembly GCF_016545825.1). Classification (NCBI taxonomy): domain Eukaryota; kingdom Viridiplantae; phylum Streptophyta; class Magnoliopsida; order Myrtales; family Myrtaceae; genus Eucalyptus; species Eucalyptus grandis. Next base: position 50,621,597 of record NC_052619.1, on the reverse strand, counting down.
ATGTGTGAACTTCCATAATATCGATGTAGATTTGTATTTGGATACAAACTACTATAGATGTAGTCACTTTATGGATGGTTTTATTGTACTGAATGTTGACTGTGGTGATGTCAATATATTATTCCCTTGTTTCACGTCTTTTACTTCATGTGATAATGATGTGAATGTGTGGCATGCTAGACTTGGTCATATTGGCCAACAATGTATAAATAGACTAGCCAAAAGGGCTTGTTGGGCAACATTGAAAAAGTCGATTTGCCCAGATGTTAGCATTGCCTAGTAGGGAAAACGACAAGGAAATCATTTGAAAAGATAAAGAGCTGAATTTCCTCTGCATTTAATCCATTATGATGTCTGTGGTTCAATGAATGTGAGAAGAAGGCATGGGGCTGTTTATTTCATCACTTTTATAGATGATTATACTCGATTCGGATATGTCTATTTGATTTCTCATAAATTTGAAGCATTATGTTGTTTCAAAGGTTTATGAACTTGGTTGAAAATCAATTAGACAAGAAAATAAAAGTATTGAGATCCGATCGAGGTCGAGAATATTTATCGATGAGTTCAGAAAATAATGTGATGAAAAGGAATAGAAATATAGTTGTCTATTCCATATACTCCTCAACAAAATGGTGTTGCAGAGAGAAGAAACAGAACCTTACTGGAAATGGTTAGGTCCATGAAGGCGCATGCTAACTTACATATCACTTTTTGGAGTGATGCGTTGTTAATTGCTGCCTATATACTTAATTGGGTGCCTTCCAAATCAGTTAGTTCCACTCCATATGAGTTATGGACAGGTAGAGAACCGGACTTTAAGTTTTCTTAAGCCATGGGTTGTGCTGCCTATACTCATGAGTCCTCTCACAAGTTTGGGAAATTGGGTCCCGAAGGAAAGAAGAGTATTTTAATTAGATACTCCGAACACTCGAAAGGGTATGTGTTCATAGGTGGGCAGGAAAATGGGAGCATAACTGAATTTAAATCACGGGATGTCACATTCTTAGTGGATGAATTTCCTAAGAAGGGCGAAATATGGGAAGATTACTCCCTATTTGAAACCTTGGATCAAGATAATGATATTAGTGGAGTTCATCCAAGTGGGAGTAATATGAGAAGTGATGAATTGAATTCAACTCATTCTCAATTACAACCACATAATGAGATGATATCATCATTATCTAATCCGAGTGGGAGCATAATGGGGAATGATATGCTAAGTGTACAATCTCCCATATAGCGAACAAGTCGCCAAAGTATTCCCCATCGACGTTTTGACATTGAAGGGGAAACTTTTATGGTTGCTCCACAAGATGAGGATGAGCCAAGAAATATTAATGAGGCTTTGAATTGCCCTAGTAAGGAAAAATGGATTTATGCAATGAAAGAGGAGATGGAGTCAATGAAATCAAACCAAGTATGGGAACTGGTTGATCTTCCAAAAGGGACGCAGAGCTATTGGGAACAAGTGGGTTCTCAAAATAAAGCGAAAAGCTGATGGCTTGATAGAAAGGCATAAGGCTCGCCTTGTGGCGAAGGGGTATAATCAACAGGATGGAATAGATTATGAAGATACGTTTTCTCCTGTAGTAAGATTTATCTCGATTCGCATTATTCTGGCAATAGTGGCTAGTCTAGATCTTGAGTTACATCAAATGGATGTAAAGACTGCTTTCCTCAATGGAGAATTAGAGGAAGAAATATATATGGAACAACCTGCTGGTTTCATAGTGAAAGGCCAAGAAGAAAGGTATGTCGACTTTGGGGGTCGATATATGACCTTAAGCAGTCGTCAAGACAATGGTATATACGATTTCATAATGCCATAATGGCATATGATTTTACAATGATAGATGAGGATCATTGTATATATATCAAAAGATCCATAGATCTATTTGTGATCATATCATTATATGTTGATGATATACTAATTGTCGGAAGCAATATGGAGCTTGTCAATACTATCAAAAGTTGGTTGTCTTCCAATTTTGAATTGAATGATATGGGATTTTAAACCCATAGACACTCCTATTGCAAAAGGTGAAGGATTGAGCCATAGACTGTGTCCAAGGACTCCACAAGAGAAGGAACAAATGAAACATGTTCCTTATGCTAGTGCTATTGGGAGCTTGATGTACGCTATGATGTGTACAAGACCTTAAATATGTTTTGCAGTTGGAACGGTGAGCAGATACCAATCCAATCCAGGTCAAGCACGTTAGAAAGCCGTTAAATGAATACTAAGGTATCTAAAGGGGACTGCTGATTGTACGTTGAGTTATTAAGGAAAGGATCTGCGACTCTAAGGCTATTCTGATGTTGATTGGAGAGGAGATTTAGATGAAAGAAAATCTTCCTCTGGATTTGTTTTCTTACCGAATAATGGCACCATATGTTTGAGCAGTAAGAAACAAAAGTGTATAGCCTTGTCCACGATGGAAACTGAGTTCGTGGCATTATCAGCAGCAATAAAAGAAGATGTTTGGCTTAAGAGATTATTGGATCATTTAGGTGTTATTTGAAGTGTTGCAGATTCATTGTTGGTTAACTGTGATAGCCAAGCAGTAAAAGCGTACACCAAAGATCCAAAATATCATGGCAAGACCAAACCTATAGATACCAAGTATAATCTTGTCAAAGATATGATTGCATGAAAAGATGTGAACTTAGAGTACATACTACGCATAGAATGGTAGCAGATCCTATGGAAAAGCTAATACCTAGAGATGTGTTTTGTGGCCATATGAAATCTCTAGGATTGCGTAGAGGCTGATGTACTGAATATTGTAATTTCCCTAAGTGTTCACATTTGATGAATTTGTGTTTTCATCATTAATGCCTATGAATCTTTGTTTGATCTTTATGCATCTTAATGCTTAGTGTATTATTTTAAGCTGAGAAAGTATGTCGGACAGATATAAGATTAGCCCACTCGCACGGGTAATCGCCTCTATTTACTGTGTGATAAATAGAGATGAGACTGTTTTTAAGCTTATTATCTATGTGATAATCGAGAGCTCAAGCTTAAAATACGTATCTCGCATTAACTGAGTGTTAAGATGAGGACATAATACTTACTGTGTCCGAAAGTAAAATAACCCACATATTTTACTTTATCTGTCTATAATGCCAGATGTGAGTTCTGATGAATTTTGTGAATGAGTAGATAAGTAAACTCAAGTTAGACATTGGGTATGTCTGAACTATCATCTGTATGGTATTGAAAGGTATAGACATACGCTCCATGGGAAAGGAGTTAATACCGTAATACGTGTTTCATACTACGTATGCATGAGACGACCAATAAGAGAGGCAAGAGTTTGATCTCAACTTTTATGTCATGTGAGGCTCTTGAGGAAAAGAGTTCCTCAATTTTTTAGTCCCCTCATGACTCTTACTTATTCTCAAGATTTCTATTTAGTGTTTGCTATCTTAGGATATTGCCAATGGTCATGAGTTGATTCGATCTAATGGGACATTTCTAGAAAAGCAAGCTGAACTGAAATTGAGAGTTTGAAGGAAAGAGGAAGATCGATTTTGGAGAATCACATTGTAGTTTTGTATTCACCGGTTAACCAATTATGACTGTCTTTGGGATAATCATAATTGTGAATACAATATATATATATATATATCATTGTTTAAAAGAGATTAAGAGAGATATAAATGTAATCGATCGATCTAGGGTACTGCATACTAAATCTACTCGGAGTGTGACGCCCATTATGAGCTGCTATATATTCCTAACAGATGTATAGCAACAAGCTCTCAAAGTATGCTGGTCGCACGGATTATTCACCGGTATGAATGTTGGAGAGAGGTAAAGAGAATCCTGTTCAGCCCACCATGTGCGAGTGGGAGATGATGGTTTTAATTGGTGATGGGCTTAAGGCCCGTCCACCCATGCTGGGCCCAAAAAGCCCGGCCCACGGGAATAGGGCCCGTGGATGGAGGAAGGTATAAAAGGGAGGAAAGAGAAGGGAGAATGCACCTCTTGGATAATCAACGTACGTACGTTCTCTCCAACGCTCTCTCCCTCCAAAAAGAACAGTAAGCACAAGGCCACTGTTTTCTCCCCTTCAAGGCGTCGTCGGATCGAACAGGATCTAACAGGGCCAAATTCTCTTCCTCTTATCGGCGTCGGTGTCTAATCTGTGGCTAACAAGGTACGCTCAAATCCGTGGTGTACTTTACGATTGGTGATACGTTTTTTTCCCGGGCTTCATCTTCCGCATTGATTTAGGGGTTCGATTTAGTGTCGAATCCGGTTTTCGGGGATCCGTTATTCCCAACATGAGCCATAAAACAACGCCTTCTTGAGCCGATTGCAAACCATGGGAATTCATTATGGAAACGAAAAACGTTTACTTTAAATTTCATTCATCTATCATAATTAAATACAAAAGTAACATAAAAAGTTTCCTAGCAAAATAAATCCCAACAAAGACACAAAACAAAACAAAATCCAAAAAAAAGAGCACGGATGCACGCTCTTATCCCAAAAGACTAGATGTATTACAGTATCAAAAAACAATCGGTGGTCCATCAACAGAACCATTAGTGACAGGCACACATCGAGATCTTTCTGTCATAAAACTACAGCTTGCAATGTGCGCATAGAATGGCATCCTCAATACCATCTGTCATATGGAGAAAATAATCTACTACAAATCAAACACTTCTAAAAAAAACTCCAAAATTTAGATTTAGATTGAGAGATAAAAGCTTCCAAATTTATATCTACATCTAAATTGGGATAGGAGAGCTTACGCCAAATTTTAGAGTAGTTATAGCAAATATTTTCTTTTCTTTTGATCGGGGCATAGCAAATATTCCACATTCCCCCAAAAAAACAGGGATAAAATTACATAGGAATTTACGTTGCCCATGGGAGTCTCGGACGAGAGATTCTGAAGCGTCTCTTTTGGGGATGATGACTTCAGATTGTCCTTGCGTTCGCAAGCGGGCCTAATTGCATGTGAAATCCCCATTTTCGACGTACTGACGAGTCCTATCAATACATTATAAGATTCGAGCTCCAAAGGTAAATATATTATCTTACAAATCTGAGAAAAGGCTTGCAATTATTAGGCGGATGCTGAGTTTTCTAACAATAATCTGAATATCGATAGATGTATACATACAAGGTTGTCGCACACATAGGATGTGCAGTTGCTCTAAAGAGCAATTTCTTTAATATAAAAGTAGATTTCGTAATTTAGTAATTTATCCATTAAGGTTCTACCGTCCTTTGATGAGTCATGGGATGATTCTTTCCCTCCGTTTTGTTATTTTCCTTTCCTTTCTCTCTCTCTTTTTTTTTTTTTTTTTTTTTTGGTTGCAAATTCACGTCCAATTTACTTCAAAAGCTTTTCAAGGAACAGTATGCAAACCATTTCAATTATGTGGAGAATGAAGGACATGAAAATGATAGAGAAGAAGGCAGGCTCCACAATTTGATTTAATGACTTAAAATAAACCAATCAAGTTTTTCGTGGAAATTAAATGTTCAATGATAATCATGGACGCCAAAACGTACTTGAAATTCTATTATGTTTATTGTGTAGTCTTCGGATCACATGCTCTCAATGAATGTGATTTGTTACATTCTGCTGGTCCTATGTAGATTCACCTGATTTAACGTTAAAAGATCTTTGATTTGATGCGTTTCGAGCATCATTAAACGCATCAAATCAAAGATTTCATTTTCACCTTCTAAACTCATCATATGAATTTAAATTCATTATTAATCTTTTCATTTGAACCAATGTGATTCTAAACATTTTAGTGCAAATGCAATTAAGTCCTCTAATCCATATTTCACTTGAAAATGCCAATATAGTGGTTAAGCATCGCCAAACCGACCATCTCAGGTGTCACAGCCAACGATATGATGTGAGCAATTCCAAATGAAAGGAAGCTGCTCTTTTTTCTTCTTTTTCGCCATTTTATTTTAATCTAGTGGCAAGCATTCAGTATGCAAACCATGCTAGTTATAATAAATCCTTAACTCAAGAAGTCAAATAACACTTCCAAAAAAATGAGCACCGAGCTCTAATATCAATTGTAATGGCTAACAATATCACCTAAAGGTAGTAAATTGGTGTTTTCAAGAAACTTGACAAATTATTGTAGAATTATAAGTGTCAAGTTTGATAGAAGCGTAGATATGAGTCATGAGTTGATATATGCGAGAGTAGGTGATATCAATTGGTATAATGCGCTTCTATCAGACAGTATTAGATAGAAGCACAAACATAGAGAACGATGCATTTAGAGCTCTATAGTGGTTCGATTTGGTGTGAGCTTATATTCACTCACCTAGACAAATAGCCTACTAGCTTGATTTTACTAGGCATCTTTGTGTAGTTACAGTAATATGTGCCACTTATACTAAAGCACTTCATCTCGAAGCTAACGCAGCTTATAACGATGTGGATAGATCTCACTATCTCCCAACTAAGTACAAACTATAACATTGATACACTTCTCCAAAGATTACACTTTTAGTTCACTCAAAAGACAATATATAAGGATGTAAAACTTTCTCTGTTAATCGATTGTTTGTCACTTCCGACCTCATTGCATTTGCGACCTTTGTTGATCTCTTTTTATACTCTTCAATAACCAATCTTCTCATTGGACAATCTTTAAGAGGCCAAGCTATCCATTGGACAATTGTTGACAAGATAAATCTTGCTGATGAAGTCAATGAATCCGAGATTTAGGAGGTTTGCTCACCTATACAATGAAATCTTCCGGTTTCCAAAATTAGAGTAGCTCGAACTATGAAAAGTAATCAGTTTTTAGAATATTTGTTTATCAATCAAAATATCACGCATAATTGGCATACTCCACTTAGATATTTCTTGAGATTGACAATCATTCAATTTTTAGCAATTTCTCCCTTAATATGAAAAATAATAGCTTATTGAAAAAGAACTGATCTATTAAAAAACAAGTAAAACATGGCATAACATTAGTAGATAAGAAATTTCTAAGTAGTTTCACAAATCAAGCTACTAGAAAAATCTTATGTCACTTCTCATAGTGCTTGAATTTTGATCTAATTTGGTAGACGAGACTATTGCCAGGTAAGATATATCAATTAGGATAATGCGCGTTGAAAGACAACCGCATCTTCGAAGCATTAGATATATAAAGTTTCATCTACTAATCACATCTTGAACGTCTTTGTACCGCTCTTCAAGCATGACAATGCCGTATAATCAACACGTTTCTCTCCTCCCTTACGTGGCTCTCGCATATTTTATGCAGTCAATTATTTAGGTCGGAGGTCACTTAAAAGGAAGTCTTCTTTTGAGGCATGATCCACGTGAAATGGACGACTTTGGGGTCCACGCTGTCGTAATTACAGGCTTCCAAGCAAACTTGTGGTTCTTGGGTTCTTGTAATGCTCTTCAAGCACGACAATGCTGTATAATCAAAAGATTTATCTCCTCCCTTAGGTGGCTCTCACATATTTGATACAGTCAATTATTTATGTCGAAGGTCACTTAAAAGAAGTATCCTTTTTAGGCATGATCCACGTGAAATGGACGGCTTTGTTGTCCACACTATCGCAGTTACAGGCTTCCAAGCAAACTGGTGGTTCATAGATTGTAATTTTAAAACATTGTTTCGTGGCCACAAGACAGATGATCGTCAACGGACAAGCCTGACGATGATGAGATGTTTGAAAGTTTGGACAGAAATTGTCTTTATTATTAGTAGATAATGTAATTTCACTAGACTAACAATAACAATTGTCCTAGATCCGTCCTATCGAGATTATAACTTTGGTATAGTATCCTTTAATTCAACGAATTATTGATGGAAGCTTATTGATTATTAAGACTGAGAAATCATAATCAAAACGAGAAGTCAGTGTCCATGAATGAGCTCCAATTATTGATGGAAACTCGTTGATTAGTGATATACTGAGCAATGATAAACAGCCTGTGATCTATGTAGGTTGCTCAAGATCATGAGTTTGGTTGATGATGACATGAACGATTTCAATGAGGTATTGCAACCTTTTCCCTTGACATTTTAACAAATGGATAAATGTGTAGGGCGCATGGGATGCATGAATCTACACGCTGTGCACCATCACCAATCACCATCCAACCCACTGTCCACTAGCTCGAATTTGGAAACAAATTCTCAAAATTGGAGCTCATTCATGGACACCGACTTCTCGTTTTGATTATGATTTCTCAGTCTTAATAATCAACAACCAGCATAAGTTATATCTCTAGAGCAGATTTTCTATTGTGTGCATTGTAGGACACCACGTACGGGGAAAGGGTTTCTAATGTGAGAGATGTCCTACAATTCAAAGCCACCCTAACCAAACCTATATTAACTTTGTGTTAGCGACGCCCTATCCATTAGGGGCGGCTAAATTTTGGGGGCATTAGATTTGGCTTTTCTTTCAGGGGTTGTGTCTCCCAAAAACAGTTGCTACACGAGATTCAATCGACAGCCAACGACCTTTAGCTTTGAGTGCAGAGATCTCCAAGCTCAGGATTTCGTTCGGCGTTCGGTCTATTTTTTATACAGTGCTTCGCATTTATTCCTAACCGAACGTCGCAAAGATGTTCTATGACATTTTCTTACCGTTTCTTCTTGAAATTTGGAGAGTCCTCACTCATTTTCTTTCATATGTTTGCCTTTTTTTTTTTTCTCTCGATGGTCTACGAGAGAATGTTTTTATAATTTGAGATACTGAGTTTGATTTAAAAAAAAAAAAAAAAAGTAGAAAGTTCAAGGCATTTTGTGATAGTTGGAATTCGGGAAAATCACAAGTTCAAGTTCCATAACTTTCATTCAACGCTTACTAGAGTGCCATATGTATTATGTTTAGTTGAGCATTATAACTTTTTCAACTTATTTGAGTGTCATAAATTTTTAAAAAGAAGACCCCCGATTCAGCTTCGGCATTGATTGTCTTGAGCAACAACAAGCACCATCATTAGATGAGCTAGATTCGAAAATTTTGTTAGCATTCGCTGCCACGAGTGCCCTCATGCGCCTCTGCCCCCATTGGGTTCCCACGCCTTGTGCCTTCGTCCACCGAAGCTCCTTCCCATGTATTGTTGACGTCATCACACATCATTGGCGAGGAGTCTAGTCACTGCACACGTCATGTGTAAAACGTTTTTGCATGTAGAAACAAAAATAATTCATCTAAACTTCCATTAAGACCCAATCTGATTGAAATTTAAATTTTTAAGTTCATTCACCTTACCCTTTAAATGTTTAAAGAACCCATGTACAACCTGCTTGTAAAAATGAGTCAAAGAATGGGTCTTTTATTCATTCTAGCACCTTTAATTCCGAAGCACTGTGTTCTTATTCATCCGAATTAATCATGGTGTGTCGTGGGGAGCTGGTTCAGAAAAAAAAATAAAAAAGTGCATAAAGTACAATGCTTAGAGAATGGCTTGAGTAAATATGAAAAAATCTGCTTGAATAGCAGCTACAAATTGTCTCCGGTGAGGGGGGCTCCATACCAACCCCTATATAAAGGATAGTTGGCATACTAAGTGACTCGCCACAAAATTCGCAATGGCCCTTCCGAAATTGTCCACAAGCTTCCTCCCTCCTCAATTCACCATAACCAGCCCTCTCTCTTATTCTTTAGGCACCTCTGCTCCTCCTTTGCCGCCACCTCCTCCGGTGCTCAATTCCTGACATGCACTTTGAAGATTGAAGCTCAAGAGATCGGGAGACGATCGGCGAATTGGCAACCTAGCGTTTGGGACTACGACTTTGTGCAGTCACTCGGTGTTGATTACGCGGTAATGAATTTTCTTTTGTTTTTTGAGCATAAAACCCATAAAAAAAAAAAAAAAAGACATGTTTAGTGACCGAAGTGCACCGTTTCCCTAATTTCTATTTACTTTGATGGGACGAGTCCGTAAACCCCAAAACGGCATGGAAACACAGGACAAACTGTACTTTGAATCTGATTTATGGATGTATACATCTTGTGTACTTCTGTATACGATTTATATATGACGTTCGAGATATGTAAAATCAATTTGCACATTCATCCATTGCCACAGTATCAAATGTACGGCCACCCACAGCAATATTCTATAGGAGATATCGATAAACCTGGTCAAAACGGCATATTTTCAACAAAAAAGGCAAGAGCTCAACAGTGCTTGTGCATTGACTTTGATCAAGTTCTCATTTTTCCGAGTTTTTCATGTGCTAGGAGGATAAATATTCGGAGGAAGCCCAAAGGTTGAAGAAAGAAGTCAAGGGTCAATTCGACAGGAGATGAATTCGGTGGCCAAGCTCGAGTTCATTGACGTGGTTCAAAGACTAGGACTAGGATACCAATTTGAGACAGAGATCAAGAATGCTCTAAGTTCCATCTATAACAACACCGAAGTTGCTCAACTTTTGGATGATCTCGATGCCGTTTCCCTTCGATTCCGGCTACTTAGACAACATGGATTCAACGTATCACAAGGTACTTGCCAACTGTTAATTTTTTGTGAATTATGTCGATGCATCAAAATTTACCCTTCCATTGCTTTAGATGTGTTTCAAAGGTTTATGAGCAAGTCAGGCACATTCAACGAATCCCTCAATGAAGATGTGAAGGGGCTTCTTGGCCTTTATGAAGCTTCTTTTCATGTATTGGAAGGTGAAACCATACTCGATGAAGCTTGGACCTTTGCTTCCAAGCATCGAAGGATCTAAACCTTGATGAAATTCCCACTAATTTAGTGAGCCAAGTGGATCATGCATTAGAAATGCCAATCCACTGGAGGCCAAACAGGTTGGAGGCTCGGTGGTTCATCGACATGTGCGAGAAACAGCAAGACATGATCCCCTCTTTGCTACGATTGGCTAAATTAGACTTCAATTTAGTGCAATCAATCTACAGAAAGGAAGTCAGCGGTCTGGCAAGGTACACAATCAATCTGGCAGCATGGGAGTGCATTTTGATTGACTTAATTATCATATGACAATTTTTTCAGATGGTGGGTTGAACTTGGGGCGAACAAGATGACCTTCTGTAGGGACAGGCTAGTGGAAAACTATTTTTGGAGCAGTATTATGGTTTTCGAACCTCAGCACACAGCTTTTAGAGAAATGAATGGGAAGATCGCTAGTATGGTGACACTTATCGATGACGTTTATGATGTATATGGGACGCTGGAAGAGCTTGAGCTCTTAACGGATTTCATTGTCAGGTTTGTCTAGTATCACCACTGTCATCATTTTCCCTTGTAACTATTATTGCCAAGAAAAAAAGATGGAATTAATTAGTCTATGAATGCGATGGAAAAAATACTAAAAATTATATATTGCCAAATATATTCTTCAATGCGCTTTGGACATATCATGGTGGTTTGGGCTAATAAAATAATGGTTGGCATTAATTTTCATTATTGTTATTGAATGACGGTAAAATTCATAAAATTGCTAAAATAGTGATAACTCATTAAGGTGGGACATCACAGACATCGATAGGCTTCCTCCAACAATAAGGGATAGTTTCATGGCCTTGTACAACACGACCAATGAAATTGGGTATTGGACAATGAGAGAACGAGGAATCAACCCCATCCCTCACCTGCAGAAAGTGGTAATTTCAACTTGCTAAATCTTTTACCCAGTAATTTTTAGTCCATGTCAGTCAGCTCATTTTTCTACTTCTAACTTTCGTTATGACTTTACTTTGAACGTTTGAGAATCCGAAAGAGTATGAGAAGAGAACGTCCCTCGACTTGGTCACCGACTCACTTTTCCGAGTTTCAATCCTATAGTGGGCCGATGAATGCAAGGCGTACCTGAAGGAGGTCCATTGGTGCAGCAAGGGCATTAAACCGACCCTGAAGGAATACATGGATGTTGCGACGTATTCAGCCGGAGGGCTGGTTATGCTGTTGGCCAGTTACTTCCTAACCACGGACAAATTGACGGAAGAGGACTTAATTACGTGTCGAAAATCCCGAGCATCATGCATTGTTCTAGCAAGATGCTTCGACTCATCAATGATTTCAGTACATCATCGGTAACTTACTTTTATATTGTTCTTCTCCTTGTAAATAGTGGCTAATAAGAAAAAAAGAGTACATCTTCTTTTTTGTTTCTTTGATTCGAAAGTGGGATGAGTATTTGGATTTATGCTTATAACCAAACAATAATTGTCCATGCTTAGTATGAATTGGCACGAGGAGACAACTTGAAGGCGCTGGAATGCTACATGAATGAAACCGGCACGTCGGAAGAGGCCGCGCGAGAACACATTATGCATATGGTGCGTGAGGCCTGGAAGTGGATGAATAGAGCCGTGTTTGAAGACTACCCGATTCCCGGATTAAGGCCTTTTCTTGGTGCCTGTTTAAACCTGGCACGAGTTTCTCATACTTTTTACCGATATGGAGATGGATTCGGCCTTCCCAATAATGATACCAAGGACTATCTTGTGTCAGCTATATACAAACCCGTGCCCCTTGATTAGGGATGCATTATTGACCAGTGGTCTTGCTTATGGAAAGACCCTTTGATCTTATGTGTCTTTCTTAGTTTTTGGGATGTCTCTGTGAGCTCTCAGATGTCGAAACTATTTTACATGAAGTCTATTGATGAGCTTGAGCATAGAAGCACATGCTATTCCGTGCTTTGTGTGGTCGCTGATTATGTAATCACAAATTATATTCGTGGCGATCGAATTTTTATATTATGTTGAATATTTAGCTGTTTGTACTGGATAAAAATTGAAAAGAAAAGGAATATAGAGGAGAAAATAAAAAATAAAAAATAAAATCGATCGACTTTGACCGACGCTGGTTCAATGCCAATTTGAAACGGTGGCTGTACAGAAAGTTCTCTTCTACCATTGAGTTTCATTGAAACGGTGTTACAAAGATCCTCCAACGTCAGAACAGTGCGAGGCTATTTTGAAAGGTTGAAATGTCGATTGATTAGATTGGACCGAGTTTTGTGTTCTTCTCCAACAATACTGCTATCTTTCTATAACGTTCTTTGGGTTTTGAATTCATAATCAAAAAAACTTTGAAATTCATTATTCTACAGACCTAAAAAAAAAGGGGACTACGTTATTGTATTCCTACGTGAGACATTATATCTTAAAGTCAATACTTTCATTGAAACCGTTTGCACAATAATAAGAATGTAACTATCTAGAAAGTATCCTGAAAAAATGTCTTCACTCGTTCCAAAAACATCCGAGTTAGGATAAAGCTTTTGGTGTGTCGTCGACAAATCAGGTGCATACTACCATCACAAGTCAATAACAAAGACGGATGGCTGTTATCGATAAATTAGAATCGGTGCAAGCTGGAAATCGATAGTGCAAAGGAAAGATGCCAGTTGATCATGAAATCGATAAAGATTGCAGGAATAAAGATGAAGCCAAATGGTAACTGCTTATGGATAGGACCCCACAATTCACCATTGTTAAGGAACAGAAGCATAATAAAACAGAGTTCGAAACAGAGCTTGTGGAAGTAAAGAAGGATAAAGAACCAAAGGTTGAAGACTGTATTGCTGCAAGAGTGATGATAGCTACGCCGTCTATGCGTGAACATGGAGCTGTTGCGAAGAATAGATTTATGCGTGAAGTCAGAAGCTCGACTCTGACCTCTACTGGAAACACAGCTCAGAGCTCCAAGTGTTCTTGTACACGTGCGTTATTATTAGAGAACAGTTATTCAGTTTTTACAAACATAACAGAATCTGTTAAATTCTGTTGTCGTCTTTCTCTACTTCATTTTTGTATTCTTGCGTTGATATAAAAAGTGGAGAGAGATAGATACAGAAGGTGTGTGATTGAGCTCTCAGAGAAATGTATTGCCTTTGTTCATGAAATACAAAGAATTATTCGATTCTTTCAATTCTCTTCCTTTTTGCATTCTCTGTTCATCTTCTTCACAACCATGAAATAGAATTAACGGATAAGAAATTTTTAAATAGTTATGCCGATCACGCTACTAAAATATCTCATGTTATTTCTCCTAATGCTTAAATTTTGATCTAATTTAGTAGAAGAGACTATTGATTGGGAAGATATATTAATTGGGCAATTGCACGTTAAAAGATAACCGCACCTTCAAGCACTAGATATACAGAGTTTCATCTAGAAAGCACAAAAATGGGGTTTGCAGGTTCCTGTAGCCTTGAGTGTTTCAAGGGGTGACTGCCAAATCGGTCAAGCGTTCTTTCTCGCCCATCTCAATCAATCGCGAGTAATGCAAGATTGGATTCCCGTTTCCCGAGGCCATTAGCGTAACCCAAAATAGATGCCAACTGTTCAATTTCTTTCCACACCTTCTTTTTTCTTTTTATTGCAATCTCCGGCTTTCTTTTAAAATGTCAACCTCCAAGATTAAAATTTATAATTTTCTCTGTATAAGCCCCTTTTCACCCTATATCTTATGTGCATGATAGAATGTTTCGTGACCTCTGCGAGGGGACTAGAGATGAGGCCCGTTCATTTCATGGAAAATATAAAATTTTCAAAAATTATTTTTTAGGAAGCTATTTTTCAGAAAAATAACCATATATTTCCAATGTTCGATTAAAATTTTAAAATGAACTAAAAAGTATTGCCCGCTATTTAGTAAGGAAAATCTTTTCCTGCATACACTCATTTTTAATATTTTTTATTTTTAAAAATTGGTTTTTTAACTTTTTAATTTTTCTTTTCTTTCTTTCTTTTTTTTCTTCTTCATTGGCCTTGGACAATCGCCAGCTATGGCAATGGCCAGCAATCGGCCATTAGCAAGCTCCAACCTCGCCCTAGGCCAGCAAGGCACCAGAGTCCAACACGGTCAAGCCTCACTAGATTGGGCAAAGCCCAAGCTCGACTTCGCCAGAGTGAGACGAGGCTCGAGCTAGCCTCAGTGGTCGTCGCCGGCCACCACTCTAGTCGGCGATCGACCAAGGAAGAAGAAAAGTAAAATCAAAAACTCAATTTAAAAAAAAAAAAATTAGCATAGAAAAGATATGTAGCTCTCACAAATTTAATATAATCAACTTTTTATGTCGGTGGTCCCTTAAAATGTTTTCTTTTTTGAGGTATGATCCACGTGAAATGGACAACGTTGTTGTCCACCCTTTCGTAAATACAGGCCTCCATGCAAACTGGTGGTCCATAGATCGTTCTTTTAAAACATTTTTTTTGTGGCCACAGGACAAATGATTGTTATCCTGCAAGCCTGACGGTGGGACTTGGATCACATGTGCTGAACTTGCAACAAATAAAACGTGTTTCCCAAGGGATTGTGATATCAGTGTCGGTATAACTCTGTGCACGTAGAAACAATGAAATGCAATGATTAGAGAATGGCTCGAGCGAATAGAAAAATTCGCTCCAATAGCAGCTACAAACTTCCTTCATGATTGATGCTCCGCAACAACACCTTTATATAAAGGATGGTTAGTATACAAAGAGATTCGCAACAAATTTCGTGATGGCTCTTCCTTTAATGTTCAAAAGCTTCCTCCCCTCCTCAATTCGTCATAACCAAACCTCTCTGTTTTTCTTTAGACACCCTCGCTCCTCCTCTCCCTCCTCCTCCACCTCCTCCGGCCCTCAATTTATGACGTGTGCTATGAAGATTGAAGATCAGGAAAATGTGAGACGCTCGGCGAATTGGTAGCCTAGCGTTTGGGACTATAGCTTTGTGCAGTCACTCGGTGTTAATTACTTGGTAATGATTTTCTTCCTTTTTTAGCACAAAAACTTGGGGGAAATTATCAAGAAAGTTGAGTTCTAAAATTTTTGACAATTTGCCAATAAATTCCATTTAGTAAATTTTGGCCGAATATCGCTAATATAGATGATTGCCATTTTACTTGGTACGACCGGTGTCTTGCGTAGACAATTTTTATATTTTTATATTTTTGTATTTTTGTATTTTTTTCTTTCTTTATTTTTCCTTTTAAGTCGCTAGTGGTTAGTCATGGGCCATTGGCCATAGGTGAAAGTTCGTGAGTGCTAGCCTTGCCTGGGTGAGATACACCCCACCCACCACAAGCAAGGGCGAGTGCCAACAAAGGCCCCTCGCTAAATCTAGTGAGGCCGAATGTCACACCCCGATCCTCAGGCACGCACCCATCCCTCACCTTGGTCGATTAATAGCGACGTCCCAGGACACATCGTCGACCCTTTCATTTTAATACGCACGCGGAAGTATATAATAATAATCCCCAAACAATAAAGCAATGGGATAGACAAGTAAAACTAAAAGCTTGAACTTGAAAACCAACACACTTATATACATATATAACAACTCAGTCATATAAATACATATACAAGCCATGCTAAAAGGTCGGTTTCTACTCAAACAAGTTTAACAACAAAAGTCATCAGATAGGAGTGGAGTTTCAATCCTCATCATGATCTTACTCTGGATCATCCTCGGGTCCTCCTCTAGGTACTCCTCTTCAGGTTCTATCATCTTGGGACTTGAAATGTTGTCCCACAACTAGGATCAAACTACGTCTCAGCAAGTTCTACCCCCCTAAGACTCGATTAGGAAGCCAATACACCTTAGGCTGCCTAAGCACAACACGAGTTAGAAGACTTACCTTGACCTCAGTTCCATCCTGTAAGTCGGTATATATATCAAATATACACAATCACATCACATTACCCAATCAGATCGAATTATCGATCAATCGACTTAGTTGATTGCATGTCATCACGACCTTCCCATGGTCGGTACATTCAATACTATCTATAAAGTCCGACCTTAATCTAGGACTGCTCACCCAAAGCTGAAAAATATATAGTATAGCTCACCCAAAGCTGATAATATAATATATTGTACATATGCTCGCCTAAAGCTAAATGATTAGGGCCCCAGGCCATCATAGTATACTATATATATATGATTGCCCAAAGCTGATAATATGTGCTCACCCAAAGCTGATACTATGGTATACTATTTATATGTTTGTCCAAAACTGATAATAAATTACTCGCCCAAAGCTAAATGATTAGGGCCCCCAGGCCAAGATAGTATACCAGTTTCATCATTTTTTATCATACCCAATAAAAATAGCCGTGTGTGGTACACGATCGGCTTTAGCCAAAATATAATACTTTCACTTCCACAATTTCCACCATTTTATATGATCCACCAAAATATTTTTGGCGTTGTAAACCAACGCTCGGTTAATTTCCAATCAATTACCAAAATTGATTAATTTAGGAATAAAATCCTAAAAACACCATTAAATCAATTTAACACAAATTAACGCTCAAATAAATAAACAAACTGCACTATGATAATTAGCATAAAATTCCAGTCATCAGCTATCTCAGCCTAATTTCCGGAAATTAATTAATTAATTACGAAAATTATTAAATAATTGCAATAAATCCAACTTAGGCCCGTTATAGCCTAATTGGAAGCCAAGACAAGCCCAGAAAATTTCCGAGACTCGTTCAATAAATATTATGACTTGTCTACTTGCTAAATACACTAACCATTTGCCTAACATGCATTGATAAGTCTCTAATTTAATTACTCTAATCTAATATATCCACATAATTGCACTTAATTAAATCTAATCAACCCCTAAGTGTCACGTCCTGGGACGCGCGCACATCCTTCTACTTGGTCGATTTTAGAATGCGATATCCCAGACTATGTATCGCCGACCGCTTTGCTTTATTTAAGACACGGAAGTAGTTATAAATCCCCAAATAATAAAACAATGGGATAGAAAGTAGGCCAGTATTTTTTTTGAAATTCATAACCACACTTTCATTAACAGCACAACTTATAGTATATTTACAATACTATTCACAACATACTTGTCTCACACCTATCTATGCTAAGACAAGGTTTAAAGGGATGGGATCTCACCACATCCTTAGGGTTATAATCAAGATCCCTCTCTAGATCTTCTTCTTCTTCAAAGTCTTTCTCCCCTTCAGGTTCCTCTTCCTTAGCTTAAGCACCATCAGGGTCCCGAAATGGTTACATCATTAGCATACTAAAAAGACGGAATTTCCGGAAAAATAATTAATTAATTAATTAATTTCGAAAATAAATAAATAAATATTAAAAATCCAATTTAGGCAAGGATTAGTGAGCAAAACTCACTTGCTTTGCGAAGACCGGTTTATCGCGACGGGCTGGCGTCGAGCTGAGGGCACGCCACAGGGAAGACTGAAGATGGGAGCTGCTCGTGGACGCTGCTTCGCTGGCCTCGGTCTTCGTGAACTCCACGATATGCACGGGCTGAAGACGTTGGACTCCCGGTGGAGCTGCTGCAGGGATCTTCGACGGCGAAGATCTCGAAATCCGAATTCTCGACGGCGTCGACGGACACTTCGAGACGCGGACCGGGCCCAAAGGCCTTGCAAGCCCACGGCAATTTGCTGGGCTGGGTTGAACTTGCGGTTGAACTTGGTTTCGCGGGCTTGGGCTTGGAATTGGACTTCTAATGGGCTGGACCCAAGACTGAAACTTGCAGGCCGAATTCGCTGGGCTTTGAAATATTCACGTGGGCTGAAACCTAGGCTTGAAGATGACCTTCACGTGGGCTGGCCAGACTTCTTCGCTGGCTTCAAGGACTGAATTTCACGTGCGGCAACTTGGGCTTCGAGCGTGGGCTGGCGCGACAAGACCGAAGCTGTTTCGGTCGAATTGCTGCTAGATAAGGGAGCAGCGAAGGAGAGGAGCTCGATCTTCGTTGCTGGCGGAAGAGAACGGGCAGCTGGCGCACGGTGGAGGTGGAGAGGTCAACAATGGCTTCGGGGTTGGTGCTGCTGACTGAAGGAGACACAAAATAGTGGAGAGATGCGGCTAGATGCAGGCTTCGTGGAGCGACTGAGCGGATAGAGAGAGAGGAAGCAGCTTCGGTGGGTAGTGTCGTGGACGACCGAACGTAGGGATGGCGAAGAGAGCTGCAGCGTGGCGTCACGGGCGTGAATTCGGTGGAGAGATGAAGGGAAAAATTGAAGTTGCCGGGAAATGAAAACAAAACCGAAGCCCACGGAAAGGAGAGATCGCTCGAGTGAGGAGGGGAACGGATGAGCGTGCGGGAGAAGTCAGCTGGGAGGGGGAACAAAAATCACCAACCTTAGCCAATACATTGAATGACTTGGTCCCACAAGCTCTCAACCTAATCCCTCTTCTCCCCTAATTCTTTCTAGAAGGATAATTCCACCATTAATCAACTTTGAAGCTAAAATTTGTAGCCTTCAACCATAGCTCCGAATTTCCCAACTTTAAAATCAATTTCTTCACTCAATTTCCCAAATTGAGATCCAATTTCAATGAAGAAAATCCCAAACAATTTTCTGTAAATCCCGACACTCAAAAGCTTGGCTTGGAAGTCCAAATTTTCTTCAAATGAGCCCATCCGAATTTCCTTCAATTTTCCTCAACGTCCAAATCAATTTTCCATGAAAATCTCAGAATCTCCGAAATTCTTCGGAGGATGAGTCGATGTTCCTAAAATAGGTCGTGACATGACAGAACTTTCAATTTCTAAAATCGGACTCGAATTCACGGTTAATTTCCATGCAGTGCATTTTTAGCATGACTTAAGCTACCCGGTAGTTTTTAGAAACTTTTAGTGCAATGACCCGTGGTCGATTTTTTTCGAGCCATAATGAACCCACTCAACACATTGGCGACTCTCGATTTTCGTGAAAATCTCGATGATTCAAATACGGACACAAGGTACCAAAACGACAGAAGAATCAGTCTAGGATTGGCCGACGAGAATTTTCCAATTTAGTGGTGTCACCCACGATTAGCCACACCTCTCAGTTGAACAGACCTATCTCCAATTTCAAATCGATTTTATACTGTATCGTAACGGCCTCTAAAGATGAGCACGGTCGAGAAGTTGATTCCTAATCAAATTCTCAAGTCTATTGCCTTAAAATTCCTTAATAGCTTCCCTGAATATCCTAGTTATCTCGAAAGTGATCAACTCTAAAAACAGCCCTATAGGTGCGTTAATGAAATGCCTGATTTATTCAATAGAAAACATGATTGAAAATCTGGGATGTCACACCGAACCTCGCCCAAGCCAGGGTAGTATCCACGAGCATCGCCTAGGTGAGGGTGAGGCTTGGCGAGCCTCGCACTAGCCTAGCTAGGGTTGGCTTTGCCAAATTTGGCAAGGGTAGCCTTTGCCCTTGCTCAAGCTAGGGCAGTCTAGCCAAGTCCCACCCTTGTTAGATCTAGCAAGAGAGACCCTCACTAACCATCACCCAACAACTACCGCTAGCAAAAAGAAAAGGAAAAGAAAAAGAAAGAAAGAATTCATAAAATATATTTACAAATTGTCCACATTAGTGCTAAATATGTCGCGTAGGATGGCCAGTGTTCACATCAACGATTTCCTGTCAAAATTAGCCATGTGGACTCCATGAGCAAGTTCTCGAAAGATTTAGGACTAAATCGACCAAACCAAACATATTATAATTTAATTGACACAAGTGTAATAAGTTTAAGCTTTTCTTGATAATTTTTCCCAAAACCCAGTAAGTTCTATAGAAAATATTCACATTCGATCCTAATTTCTTCTTTTTTTTTTTAAATGGTCCTTGAGCTTGTGTAAATTTCCTATCAAATTTTTTGGTCTTTGGTTCCGGCAATTTGAAGCTCATGCGTATGTCAATGCTAGCAGAATGTGGAAAAATTTGAGACCGTTGTGGATATTCAATTTGCGAAACTACAATAACAATAGCCCAAGATAACTGTAAGCAAATTTCAGTAACATTTTATTCCATGATGGCACTGCTAATTTGAATAGCAAACCTTTTTTTGGCATCGATCAATACCTTGGCCTCACTTTGCTAGAATTAGTGACGGAAGAACAGAAATTCCACAAGTTCGAGCACTTGATTGTGCAAATTGTAAGTTTAAGGATATTACTGACTACAAAAACAACATAAGTACAGCAACTGAATGTATACTTTTTTCCTATTTTTTATGTACTTCAATGGGATGAGTCCACAAACACAAAAACGACTTAGAAATAAAAAGAAAATCGTACTTTGAATTAGATTTATGGATGTTTACTTCTTATATTCTTCTATATATGATTTATGTAAGACATTCAAACGAGAATCGATCTGTTTTCATACAAGAGGCATTATTGAACTCTGCTTATGCATTGACTTTGTTTCGGATCTCATTTTATGGGTTTTTCATGGGCCTAGGATGATGAATATAGGGTGCAAGTCCGAAGGTTGAAGGAAAAAGTCAAGGGTCTATTCGACCAGGAGATGAATCAGCTAGCCAAACTCGAGTTCATTGACGGGGTTCAAAGACTAGGACTAGGATATCATTTCGAGATTGAGATCAAGAACGCTCTTAGTTCCATCTATAACAACATTGAAGATACTCAACTTTTGGATGATCTTTATGCCACTTCCCTTCGATTCCGGCTTCTTAGACAACATGGATACACCGTACAACAAGGTATTCACTAATTAGTTAACCTTTTGTAAATCATGTTGATGAATCGAAATTTACCTTACCATTCCTTTTATTGGAAATGTAGATGTGCTTCAAAGGTTTATGAACAAGATTAGCACATTCAACGAGTTGCTCCACAAGGATGTGAAGGGGCTTCTTAGCCTTTATGAAGCTTCTTTCCATGGATTGGAAGGTGAAACCATACTCGATGAAGCTTGGAACTTCGCTTATAAGCATATGAAGGATCTAAACCTCAATGAAGTTCCCACTACTTTTAGTGAGCCACATGAATCATACATTAGATATGCCAATCCATTGGAGGCTCAATGGTTCATGGACATGTATGAGAAACAGCAAGACATGATCCCCTCTTTGTTACGATTGGCTAAATTAGACTTCAATTTAGTGCAATCAATCCACAGGAAGGAAGTTAGCAATCTGGCAAGGTATACACAAGTATTCTTTAAATGTTCATAAATGCAGCCAACATCACGTTTGAGGTGGAATCCACGTAGGAGCGCAATTTGATTTGATTTTATTTTTTTTGATCGGTTAGCGCATTTTGATTGACTTTGTCATTTTATGACAAATTTTTCAGGTGGTGGGTTGATCTTGGGGCGAACAAGATGACCTTCTATAGGGACAGGCTAGTGGAAACTATTTTTGGAGCAGTATAATGATTTTCAAGCCTCATCATACAGCTTTCAGAGAATTGAATGCAAAGATTGGTTGTATGGTGACACTTATCAACGACGCTTATGATATATATGGGACGTCAAAAGAGCTTGAGCTCTTAACAAATTTCATTGTCAGGTTTGTTTAGTGTCACCACCATCATCATTTTCCCTTGTAACTGTTATTGCCAGGAAAAAAGACAAAATTAATTAGTTTGAACGCAATCGAAAAAATATGAAAAATTATATGTTATGAAACAAATTCTTTGATGTGTTTTAGACATATCATGTTTTATGTCAACTTGTTTTTCTTCTATGTGATTGACTGGTTTGGGCTAATAAAGTAACAATAGGCACTAATTTTCATTATTATTACTAAAAAACGTATTGAGTCATGATAAAATTCATAAGATTGTTGAAATTATGATAACTTATCTAGGTGGGACATCACAGACATAGATAGGCTTCCTCCAACAATAACAGATAGTTTCATGGCCTTGTACAACACAACCAACAAAATTGGGTATTGGACGATGAGAGAGCGAGGAATCAACCCCATTCCTTACCTGCGGAAAGTGGTAATCTCGACTTACTAAATCTCTCACCTAATAATTGCTTGTCCACATCAGACAAGTCATTTTTCTACCTCTAACTTTCGTTATAACTTCTCTTTGAACATTTGAGAATCCCAAAATGTAGGAGAAAAGAACATCCCTAGACTTGGTCATTGACATACTTTTCGAATTTCAATCCTATAGTGGGCCGATGAATGCAAGGCATACATGAAGGAGGTACATTGGTACAGCAAGGCCATTAAACCGACACTGAAGGAGTACATGGACAATGCGGTGGATTCAATCGGAGGGCTGGTGTTGCTGTTGGACAGCTACTTCCTAACCACGAATAGATTGATGGAAGAGGGACTTGAACACGTTTCAAAAATTCCAAGTGTCATGCACTGTTCTAGCAAGATCCTTCGACTCAACAATGATCTCAGCACATCATCGGTAACTTAATTTGACATTTATTTTTCTCCTTGTAAATAACCACTTATAAAAGAAGAGTACATCATCGGAGTGTTCACGATGATGTTCTATTTTTTTTTATTATTTGATACACATGTGATATGAATAATGGAACTTATATTTGGCACTTGTCAATGTCATCCAATTAGTATGAATTGGCACGAGGAGACAACTTCAAAGCATTGGAATGCTACATGAATGAAACTAGCGCTTCAGAGGAGGCCGCACGGGAACACATCAGGCATATAGTGCACAAGACCTGGAAGAGGATGAACAAAGACGTGTTTGAGGACTACCCATTTCTAGGGTTCAAACCTTTCCTTAGTGCCTGTTTGAATTTGGCACGAACTTCTCAGTTCTTTTACCCCTCGATTAGATATGCATTATACACCAAGGTCTTGCTCTCCGAGAGAGCCTTTAATATTTAGCTTTTGCGGTGGCTCTGTGAGCTCTAAGATATTGAAACTGATGTAATATTGATAGGTGTTTGTACTAATGAGAAAACCTCTTAACATAATTAAAATTGACAAAACTATCCATGGTTTATATTGATCTTGATAAACGCAAAAGTCATTTGTGTTGTAGGGAATATCCGCTTTAAAAGAACCTTTTATATGACCAGTAAAAAAATTTAAATGACTAAAAGAACAAGGTTTTAAGTTGACAGAATCTGCATCGCTATCGCTATTAAAGTGTCTTGGGAAGAATTGTTGAATATAATTGAGAAGCCACAATCAACTATTGCACGGATATAAACAGCGTATTGCTTGGATATAAGCAGCCCACTGTGTAAATATCAACAGCATGCTGAATGGATATGAATAGAGTATTACAAAAGCTTAATATAAACAAAGGCCTATGAAAGTTTGATATCTATAAATAGCAGGAGAGCTGGATATAACACTGTGAATATAAGCACAACACCTACACTATTTGTGACGACAATTTTGTCACGATTTTCAAGATAATTATTTAAATGTATTATCTCATTTCTTGATAGCTTGTGATCTAACATGAATTCCCAACTTAGAAGATTTTGATTGACCATCAATATAAAGATTATATGTACAAGATAAATCAATTATGTGAGATATATTTCTTGATTGACGATCATCCCAAATGCAAAATACTTTCTATAGTTGAAGCACTCAAATTTTGGGAACCAAGATTTGATTGTGTATGTGATTAAATTTACGGGAATTTTGATTGATAAATTTTAACCGACCCAAATCTTCTCAACAATTGTCCAATGGTTAGATTGGAGGTTGATTATTTGAAAATTGTCCATTGGGAAGTTTAGATGCTGAGAAATATAAAAGAAGACCAATTCACCGAAGAGACAAAGAGACCGAGTGTTTGTGATTCCAAAATTTGAGAAAACTTTGCCTACATTTTTGTATCTTTTGTGAGCCTCATATTATAATCTTTTGAGAAGTGTTGGCCATATAATAATTTATGCTTAGGTGTGAGATAATGAGATCTATCTGTTTGGATATAAACGGCACTAGTTTTGACATAAAATGCTTGAGCATAAGTGACATAATCTATTAAAACTTTTTAACGATTGACTAGCAGAATCTACGCAGTAGGTTATTAGTTTGGGAGAGTAGACACAAGCTTATACCATGATGAACCATTATAAGCTCTAAGCGCATTGTTCTCCATCTCTCAATTAATGGTTGTTATATAGTAAGGGCACCTTTAGAAAGCAAACAGTGCAACAAATGGGGATTTTTTATTTAGATTTGTTGAAAGATAAATGTTGGTCCATATAATTATTCGGTTCATCTGTCTCTCTCCCAAACACACACAGCGGCAGACACATAACTCAGATGTCTCTTCCAAAAAACTCAAATATCTCTTCCTTACCTTGGATCCAAAAAATGAAAGGCCATAAGTCATCACGCAATCACCTGACCCGCACTCGCCCTCATAGAGAAAAAAAAGGTTATGGGGCCTTTGTCCCCGTCGCCAGGTGACTTGGGTTCCCAAAGATAACGACATGTCATCTCCTCCTGATCGCCATTGCCACGAGAGAGTCAACACTCGTTAGATCCACGGCCTCGGATGGTTTGAGAATCTCCAGATCAAATATCTGCCGTAGGATGCTCAGCTTAGAAGTGCCAATGAGGAGGCCCCGGCGGTGAGCTCAAAACTGAGGCTCATTTAAGGGGAAGAGGGTGCGCAATAAACCGACCCCAGAACTGGACCGATTGATATTGGGCTGGGCCTCGCAAAGCTAGTGGGAGCTCGTCCCAATGAAGGGACTAATCGTGCAGGCCCATAAGCACCGAGGCTTTGTCCCTCGCCACCATTCACGACTTCCTGCATGTCTCATTTTGAAAACGAAATCTGAAACTCTCATTTACAACTCCATTTACTACGAGGCCAGTCCCTCTCTCTTCTCGGGTGCACTTCGCATGAAAAAGTATGGACCGCCCAGCCCATAATGACACCGACTTCTTTAGCCATAAAACCAGACTCCTTTTAGCCCATTTTAGTCGACCCAAAAAAAAAAGAACAAAGCATCCACTCAAAAAATAATAATAATAACAATATTCGGGACCTCCAGAAAAGCACGCCATAATCAGTGCCTTAACCTTTCAACCAATCGCTTGAGTATGATCTTTTCTTCTTTTTTTCCTTGAGTCGCGCGATGTTTGAAAGTGTGAGAATCAATTATGCGAAAAAAATGTATGGCTCAACAAGCCATATTTTCTTTTTCTTTTTCTTGAGGGCATAGCAAGTGTCCCCCACATTCCCGTGAGATAAAAAAAAAGGCAAATTATTCCATGGGGATTTTGGGCTGCATGCGGGAGTCGGGGACAAGAGGGGGATTATGAGGCATCTCTTTCGGGAATGTTAATGTTTGTTGTCCTTGCGTACGCAAGTGGGCAATATAACTACACGCCAAATCCCTCCCCTCCCCCACCCCGTTTTGGAAGGCTGTTTTCACGCGCAAATCTCTCGAGCTCCCCCCAAGACAAACAATGCATCCAAAGCCACCAATGAATTGAAAAATCCAAGGCACGATGACGATTCCACGACGGGTCCAAAGATGAAGAGGTAAAAGATGACCACAGCAAGAAGCGAAGGCTTAAAACCAAAGTTTCGTTTCATGCTAAATCAAACGGCTGTCCTTTCCCCGCTGCGCATCGCACGGAGTCAAACCCCGCATTGTCACGCTTCCTCCGGGAACACGAGCTCAATGCCCGAAGCAACCCCAAATGGCAAAAGGAAAGGTAAATAAGATAGTGGCGGTGTATGCCACCCTAATCTAACTAAAACTACTAGTGATAATCCCTATCAAGATCATTCTGTGTTTTTTGTACGAATATCTCAGAATTAGATGTATTTTATAAAAACAAAAATAAGTGAAAATGTGTTTATTTGGGTCGTGGAATTTAGTGGTGATAATCTTTATGTGAAATATGACAACATGACATATAACTATTGAGAGAAGCTTGAATTTAACACATGTCGTGACACGGAATGGGCAAAGAGAAATTCGAGTCGAACAAATGGCTTTTCATCAATTTTTAGTGAGGCACAAAAATTTACTTTAATAACGAAACAAATGGATGGACAATTCAAATAAAATAAGGTTAATAGATCGAAAAAAAAAAAAAAACCTCAAATTATTATATTTGTGACAAATTTATCATAAACTAAATTTTTTACCATCAAAAAGCTCAAATTGATACATCTATGATAAATTTACCCTCAATTAGTTTCTCTTAAAATTTACTATCAAATTACTAAATAGAATAATACGTGACAGTTAACGGATATACTAATTTGAGGATTTACTTTCCATTTATCATAAATGGACATGTTTGTGGTTTTTTTTGTGATATTAATTCAATTGAACAAAAACTAAAATACGATAAATTTATCACAAATATACTCATTTGGACTTTTTGTGATTAAAATATTTGTTTGGAGTAAATTATCATGGATGCACTGATTTAGAATTTTTTGTGATTAAAAATTAATTAAAAATGAATTTATTGTAAATGTACGAATTTAAAGTTTTTCGTCACATTAACCTCATGAAATACGACGTTTACATTCCAATTTTCGGTTTTAATACATGCTGGCATGCTGCGAGTGTATTCTCCCGGAAGCAACCTCCCCCCACGTGACTCCGGACTCTCGGCACGTGATCCTCTCTCTCCTCCCCAAGCTCGACCTCGCTCGTGCGTAGCTACTGTTCACCGAGCGTGTCCAAGTGAAGTGTTCGCTGGCTCCCTCCCTCCCTCGCTCCGCGAAGTTCCCGTTCTCCTCCTCCTCCTCCTCCGCCTCTTCCTCCTCGGCCTTTCTCTTTTTCAACGCTCCGTACGGTCTATTTAAAACGCAAGATTCTCAGTGCCCGGTTTTTCAATTGCAGAGGCATTGAGGTGGGTTCGCCACTCCTGCATTAGTCTCCTTTTTTTCCCCCGGCCTGTTCATCTTGCATTCACATTCTCTGCGTTTGCTGCTGCGAAACCCATAGGGTGAAGGCATGAGAGCGAGGCTGGGCGGCGGCCTCGCGCCTCGGCGTGTTCTGCTTGCGATTCTTTGTAAGCGTTCTTGTTCTTGTTCTTGGTTTTTTTTCACTGCCGGTGTCTTTATTCGGCATTAATCTTCCCTTTTGGCAAATTTAACAAATTGGGTTGTCTTGAATGCTTATTTTTGGAGGACCCGAGTGTGCTTGATTTCCTGGTTTCCTCTGTCGTGTCAGTTCTCTGCTCTTCTGCTTATCAAGAATCTGGCTTTTTAAATTTCTGCCGCCGGACAGCCAACTTTGATTCCAGCTCCAGTTTTTGTCGACGCTGTTGTTTTGGTGCAATTTCTTCGTAGTTCGATGCTTTGGAGTTTGGACCTCATATTGGAAAATATTTTAAGGTGAAAAAGCTGTTAAAACCAAAAGGATAGGGACGAATTTTAGCAGAAGGTATCTCAGCATCAAAGCGTGTGGAAGCAGAAGGTGACATGGGAACGAAATTTTTTACTTCTGAGAGGATTTGATGGTATATCAAATCAATCCTTTTGGATGCATAACCAAGGTTTCATAATCGATTTGTAATGTTAGAGCTTATGAGGAAGTTCAATGAAGAATTGCTAAAACTTGGGATGCGCTTTGATTTCCAAAGAGGGCTCTGAAAAGGCAACCAGCATCAGGTTTCAGGTCCATGATGCAGAATAAATTGGTGGTGTCTTTTGTGGATGCAAGTTTCTTATCCAAGTTGTGCTGCACAACACCTTGTTATGAATACTGATGAGAAGCTAAATTGATGGTTTTGCTGGGAGTCTTACTGACTGACCTGATTAGTTTCTTGGAGCGATGGTAGCTTATCAGATTGGGTTTCTGTGTAGTTAAGATAGTGAAGGTTTTCAAAGCCCTTTTTTCTTTGCGACAATTACTTGCAGGAGAATTAGAATGTGCTTATGGGTTTCTAGGTGGTAAATCAACTAAGCTAAACTCAGCAGGATGGTCTGTAATATTCCTGCTAACAAAAGCGTTCTCCAGTTTGTGGGAAACTTGTGATACAGAAGTTATGGTGTCTATTTTGTGCAATGTTCTCTCAGACTGAAGGAAACTCAGAATGTTGCTTTCACAACTTTCTAAGATGGCTTCTAGGGTCTGCTTGGACCCAAATTTGTAATTTCCAAGTTATGTTGTGTTGCTTTAGAACCATTTACTATTCAAAAGTGAGAACTTTAGTGTTATTAATTTTATCGTACAGCAAATCAATACAAGCGGGTAACTCTCTGCTTATCAGCAATATTCATGTCTTCCTTTGTGTGTATGACAGGCTATCAATCATGTAGCTCCTTTGTCTCTGCAGGTTTAAATGTCTCCTATTCCAGCTCAGTTCTTGGTGATGAACACAATGCTTTAGTTTCAATAAAGGGAAGTGCTGTGACTCCAAAAATCTCGCCCAGTGCAGAACCTCAACCGTTTCTCCCTAGTTTAGCTCCTGCACCATTGATGCCATTCACAAATGCCACTGTGCCCAAATTATCAGGTGCGATTCACTTGCTCAAATACCATAGGAACAAAGGTTTGCCTAAACAATGTCACTTATGCTTGGCTAAAAGTATCCCAAGTGTGCTTGGGGCAAACGACGCTGAGTTTCCTGAGTATGACTATTGTGGAAAGCTTCCCAATTACCATGCTTTTAGAGCACCCTTTTCTTTTAGTTAGCTTTGACCTGAATATTGAAGCTCCCATTTGCATCACTTCTTCTCGAATCACGTACAACAGTGGATTATTCATGGACACGTGACAGGATTTTGTGCAATGATGCAGGGTAACTGCATCCATGATTGCAAACTGGTGTGAAATGTGACAGTTACTCTGGCATTGACTAAACCCTGTGTCTTCTTTGTACGAGAGTTTGAAGTATCCTGCATTTTCTTGTGTCCACACAGATTTTGGTCAATTAAGGCCTATCTCACTTGACTTTCTTGACTGGAGTAGAACTATCTTTTTGTGGAGGGCAGTGCACATGGCCTAATTTTCTGCTGGTTTTGGTTTTGGTTCATCAGGACTTTGCAGCTTGAATTTTTCAGTGGCACAAAGCATCATGAGTATAACAGCGACGGACTGTTGGGCTTCATTTGCGCCATATTTAGCTAATGTGGTATGTTGTCCTCAGTTTGATGCCACGCTGGTCATTCTCATGGGGCAGTCTAGTAAAAACTCTGGGATGCTTGCTTTAAATGCAACTCATTCCAACCATTGCCTCTCAGATGTTCTAACAATCCTAGAGGCCCAAGGTGCCAATGCAACTCTTCAAAGCATATGCTCTGTTTCTCCTGCAAACCTCACTGCAGCCTCCTGCCCTATCACTGATGTCAATGAGTTTGAGAGCAGCGTGGACACCTCAAGACTTCTAACTGCTTGTCAAAAAATCGATCCTGTCAAAGAGTGCTGTGACCAAACTTGCCAAAACGCAATTTTAGATGCAGCCCAGAAACTATCCTTGAATGGCTTGTCGAGTTCAGATGGGAATCCTATCTCACCTGGGCACTCAAATAACGTTGATGATTGTAAGAATATTGTCTTGCGATGGTTGGCAAGTAAACTGGATCCCTCCTCTGGTAACAGTGTCCTTAGAGGCCTCTCCAATTGCAATACAAACAAGGGTAAGCATGCATCTGAATGTGTAGGTACACATGCATGCAAATGTGCATGGTTGATCGCTTTTTTGGAATCTTATTCTGTTCAGTACTGGTCGTCATTGAGAGCTTTCAGGAAATTTCTGGAACTATCTTAATCCCTATTTCTGATTTTCTTGTATGTTCTTTATCTGACAGTTTGTCCACTGAAATTCCCAAACATCACAACAATTTCAAAAGAATGTGAGGGATTGATAAGTGACCAAACTGATTGCTGTGAAGCAATGGAGAGCTATGTTTCCCACTTACAGGAGCAGAGTTTTCTAACCAACTTGCAAGCGTTAAATTGTGCTACATATCTTGGAATGAAATTGCAGCAAGCCAATGTCTCAAAGAATCTCTATAATCTTTGTCATATAAACCTCAAGGATTTCTCTCTTCAAGGTAAGCAAATCCTTTGTCTCTCCCTTTTCTTCCCTACTTGCAGCTAAGCGAGCAATTTACTGTCATTCAGTCTTCTAAAGAACTGATACTGACCGAAGACTTTCTTGTGCTTTTTCCTCTATAATGGGGGTTTCTGAACTTGATGCTTCAGCTTTATCGCAAGGTAACATCCTAATCTTATGATTGCCTTCTATCCTACATACTAAGATTATGCAGTGGCTCATTTTGTCTTTTAAGTGACAAATTTCTATCTCAAGTCTAATGTCTCATTCCTGCTTGGTTCTTTGGTGAAGCATCACTGGATAGAAAGGGTTGCAAGGTTTATGATTTTACAATAAAATCTTATTTTCGAAGCGTGAAGTAAAGAGTTTGAGCTCGTATTTCTTCTGAAAATCATAATGATTTTTAGGCTCATATTCACTCGTCTACTACCCAGTATAACATGGCCTTTGAGAATAAAACAATCCAAAAGGGTACAACTTGTGCTATCTCTGATTTCATGTAAGATCCTGATTCAAGATATTCAGTGCTAAACAACCTCAACAACAACTTTGCCTTGGTAGGCCAAATTCACAAGTTTCAAAGCATTTGCATAAGTACCATATGAACTAATTGGACTCCACTGTTGCTGTATCTTTCTTCCTGAGAAATTGAGAGCTCCATTGATTTGTTTCCAGAATCTGGCTGTCTTCTACCAAGCTTACCTTCAGATGCAACATTTGATCAAATGTCAGGAGTAAGCTTCATATGTGATCTCAACGACAACATTGCAGCTCCATGGCCGTCCTCCACTTCTCTCATTCCTTTGCCTTCTTGCAACAAAAGTATATCTCAACTACCTGTCTTTCTCTTGTATGTCAGTATTTAGCCTTTCCTACTTTGGCTTCGGCACTTCTGTTCCTGACACGTTTGCTCTTCCTTGGCATAGCAGCTGGCAAAATTCCGGCTCTTCCCAAAACATCATCTGCACACCGCGGTAAGGAAATTTGATGCCCTTTTCTAGCCAAATATTGCATCTGTCATTACTTTTATATCATGTCTTATTGAACGATAACTACCCATTTGCCCTTGTTCGACACATATTAAAGTCTCTTCGAGTGCATGCGATAGCTCACCAGTGAATTTTTGTGTATTAAGTCACTATAGGGATCCAAAATTTGTGTCTTTTTGATTGGCATCTCAACAGGCTTGAGTACCTTAGTGATCTGAATGTGGGATATATTTGAGGTCACTGCTTGCTGAATCAAGCCCTCTTTTTATTTTCAGTTAAATTTAATAGAGAAATTTGATCACAGAGCCTTAATTAGGCTTATTCAGAAATTATTGAATCAGTTGGCCCCAGGGTTTGGAGTGGATGCAAGGTGCATAGATTGATATGAGACTGTTTCTGACTCGATTAGTAAGAAGTTCCCAACAGTGTGTTCTCTTTCTTTAACGAAATCCCATCAGTAGTAAGATATTCATCGGCGGTGTCTTTGCGTTGCAAATATGGTGCTACTTCGTTATAGCACTTGGTCTCAAGTACTAAGATTTTTGTGACGCATCAACATGCAGGCGCTTGCATCGAAAATTTACTGGTGACGCTGCTATTTGCAACTCTGCTGTTTCTCAAGATGCCTCCTTGAACTTGTTGCCGGCACTTTGGTTTTCCTAGCTGCCATTCGAGCCCTTCCGTAGATAGGAGTGTATTCTCATCTTATTTGTCCCTCCGAAGTTGCAGGACGAAGAAATCATACTTAGAAACGACTGTGCAAGACGGGGAAATGTATTGGCGAGCACAATCCTCGACATCTTCATTCTTTACCAGGCAACCTCTGTAACTGTGATGGCATTTAGGAAAAAGGGCATGAGGGAGCAACCAATTCTTCTAGCTCCATATAATAAATCCTGTAACAAGAAACTTGTATACAAGTGAACAAAAGAAAAAAAGAAAAAAAAACAATGCTGTATCCTCCTCTTTAGTCTTTACATCCATTTACTCTCTTTTTTTTTTCTTTTTTTTTATCGAGTGTTGAATTACTAAAATGATACCTGCCAATTATTATTGATCGTTATTACCCATCCACTGCAACTACTCTAGTAAATGTGCAAAATTATTCCAAGTGCTGCGACTTTATTAGGTATGAACCATATAAGATAAAGCTAATGGACTACTAAATGGGAATGAAGTTTGTCTCGCGAGTCAATAGCTCGAATTTAGGATGGGCTCTTTCCAGCCTTATCAATTACAATTTGATGCCTGATTTAACATGCAAATTTCTCATCTTTTGGAGCTGTTGCTAATGAGTTAGGGGTTAATTAAAAACCCAAGTAAAGTGCTAGTAAAGTGTTCTCCAACAATTTACTTTTATAAACAATAAATTCATAAATACGGAAATTTGATTATGCCAAAATAATCTAACACCATTTTGATACATTTTCTCTTTAAAATATGCCTTACAAGCTATCTTGATTGGTTTTAAAGTTAAATCACTAATCATACAAGTGTAATCATGCGGGGTGTGCAATTAGATAATATAACACTCAATAATCAAAGCAATAAATAAATTGCTAGGAAATAGGACTAACCTCAATGGAAAGCCAAGTATAACTTTACTAATTAATTTCCCAATATCTATCATATGTTAATTAAAAATGCATGCATAGCCTAGACATGATTTTTCGGTATGATGACATTTAATTCTTTTTGCAATTTTCTTATTATGGATGCAATTTTAATCTCAATTATGTCTATGTGAATTCTAACTTGAATTAATGGCATATGAAAGTGAAATTTAACACATTAGGAAAGTTAACCGTAATATATGGCTTTAATATCGTAATCAGCCAACGTTGTTTTTTCAAAACGGAGAGCAATGGTTTCGAGATTGTGGTTGTGGAGATGATTGTCGTCATCGGATCCTAAATTTTGAGTTCAAGTCTATTTCATTGGACGCGCTGTTTAGATTCCTCTTTTCAGAAACGATTCTACATATTTTATCCAGTGGGGGGAAACAATTTTTTGTCACTCTTCTCTCGAGCAACTTGTGCAGCCGTATTTCGACCCAAAAAAAAAAAAACTTGTGCAGCCGTACGCTTCTTCTGGCGATGGCTCCCAAAGTCCAATTTTTCCTTTCTAGTCTCGAGATTAAAAAAGAGAGAGAAAGGAAACTCTGATTTGGACTCTACTCCATAATGAACCATTATTAGCAGAGCATCGCTTGCCTAGTTGACGCCACCTTCTATGTCACCGATTGGTCAAAAGTCAATTTAAGGAATCCAAATTGGCAAGGCAACAAATCAAACTTCGGCCGTTGGTTTGGTACATGTAACAAATTTGGACATCGATGTTGATTATTCCTAGGCTTTACTTGTCCCAATTGATTCCAGGCATCTCGACAAAAGGGAATTATTTAGTACCAATTGAAAACATATCATGACTTCATTAAATGATTTACTCATTTTAGAGCAAAGGTTGGCGCTCCCACAAAATTTTTCGTGGTATCAGAGTGGGAAGTACGAATTCAAAATCTTTATAGATCTGTTTAATTATTGAATCAATACTTAGCTTAGAATATTAGAATATTTTAAATACCGAATCTTCTCTCTATCCAACTTTTTTGGTGATTTTTTTAGATGGTTAGCAAGGATCACGGCACTTAATCTTTCGCCAACCATCAACATTGTGGAAGGTCCACATGGAGATGAACCGTCCAAATCCTTCAATCGCCAACCGAGGAAATGTCTTTGGATTTCTTCTTTTTTTTTTCTTTTGGGAATTTATTCCTTCAATTCGTGGAAATGTCGAACCCCAAGAAAAGGAAAATGAAACTCGTGAACGATCTGCCTTCATTCTTGTCTTCTCTACACGAAACGACACTCCATATAACGGCGGCTATACTTATCGCATTATCATCTTGTTCTTGCTTTCTCTTTTTTTTTTTATGCGTTACTTCGGTTCCCGTTCATCGTACTATTTCTAAGAGTTCCGTCGTTAGACAACTCTATGGATCAAAGATGGTCGTCATC
Source organism: Eucalyptus grandis (assembly GCF_016545825.1). Taxonomy (NCBI): domain Eukaryota; kingdom Viridiplantae; phylum Streptophyta; class Magnoliopsida; order Myrtales; family Myrtaceae; genus Eucalyptus; species Eucalyptus grandis. The sequence continues at coordinate 50,586,884 of NC_052619.1, read as the reverse complement.
GAAATAGTTTTCTGCGGTTTGGATGTCCCGCACGTGAACGAATCGAAATATCACTACACATTTGTACACGGATGAATTTGGTGAGTCGGATTCTTGAATCGAATTTGATCAGATATTACAACTCGAAAAATGTAAAATTAAGGCACCAAAGCGTGACTCGTGATTGACTATAAATTAGACCTGTCAAAATAAGTCATTGGCCCATGCCTTAATCCCTATAAATGTTAAATGGACCGTGAATGAATTAGTCATAATAAGTAAAATGATTGTAAATAGGTCTAAAAATAATGTGGGTATTAAATGAGTCATAAACGGGTCTACAACTTAATTAGATTCAAACGACCTCAGTAACTCTATTTTCATTCTTTCTTACTCTCACTCGATCTCGCACTAGCTCGCTTTGCACTTTCATTCCATTTTGAGTACGAGCTTTTATAGATTTAATTAAATATATAAGTATTTCTAACAATATAAATTAGGAATAGATTGGATGTGAATCGGAGATCGAATAGGATATGAATCACTAATTCTACATTGTATGAAAAAGAAATCGAAATGAGTTAAATAGATCAATTTAAATCAATCTAATTAAATTCGATCATTCTTTACCTAATCCAAATCAAGTTATTTTGATCTTTTAGTAAATGAATGGTCCTCCTATACATATACACGAATGAAAATCCTGACACAGCAACTCGCGTTTGGAATTGACGTAATGGCTGACAGCTGATGAGGTAATTAATTAACGTACAGCCTCGACTCAGTTGACGCGGAGAGCAACTCCTCTTCCTCCTCTCTTCCTCTCTATCACCAGCACATTCGCATTCTTTAAAAACCCTCTCTCGACTCTCCCACGTCCTTGCCAATTCAATCGATAAGTACTCTCGTCCCTCCTCTCCACGGCCGCCGCTACCACCGACTCGCCGCCGCCGCGCGACTCCCGCACCAAAATGGGTTCTTCGCAAGCTGCCGGCGGCGACAGGAAGTACGACCCTCTACCGGAGTCCACCCAAGTCCCGCCACCTCCGTCTCCCCGGCCCCACCGACCCCGTCCCGACCACCACGAGACAAGCGGCCACCTCGAATCCGTGCTCTCCGACCCAAGCCTGACTCTCGGGGCCAGGGTCCGGGCCGCCTCACGGATCGAGCTCAAGCTGCTCTTCCACCTGGCGGCACCCGCTGTCGTCGTCTACATGATCAACTATATAATGTCCATGTCCACCCAGATATTCTCTGGCCACCTCGGCAACCTTGAGCTCGCCGCCGCCTCCCTCGGCAACACCGGCATCCAGGTCTTCGCCTACGGCCTCATGGTAGAACCGCACTCTGTTGATCTCTAGTATAAAGTTCGATCTTTACGTGAATCTCATCTATAACTCCGTTGATTAACCAATCGAAAATATGTCAGCTGGGCATGGGAAGTGCGGTGGAGACGCTGTGCGGGCAAGCGTACGGAGCTCACAAGTACGAAATGCTCGGCGTGTACCTCCAGCGAGCCGCCGTCTTGCTGACGGCGACCGGCTTCCTCCTCACGCTAGTCTACGTCTTCTCGAAGCCCTTGCTGCTGTTCCTCGGGGAGCCCCTGGAGATTGCCTCGGCGGCGGCCGTGTTCGTCTACGGCCTCATCCCGCAGATCTTCGCGTACGCCCTCAACTTCCCCATCCAGAAGTTCCTCCAGGCGCAGAGCATCGTCGCCCCGAGCGCCTACATCTCGACCGCCACGCTGGTGCTGCACCTGGCGCTGAGCTGGGTCGTGGTGTACCGGGCGGGGCTGGGGCTGCTGGGGGCGTCGCTGGTGCTGAGCCTGTCGTGGTGGGTGATCGTGGTGGCGCAGATGGTGTACATCGTGCGGAGCGAGAGGTGCCGGAGCACCTGGACGGGCTTCAGCGTCCAGGCCTTCTCCGGGCTGTTCGGGTTCTTCAAGCTCTCCGCCGCGTCGGCGGTGATGCTGTGCCTGGAGACGTGGTATTTCCAGATACTCGTGTTGCTCGCCGGGCTGCTGGAGAATGCTGAGTTGGCGCTGGACTCTCTCTCTATTTGGTAAGCCAAAACGCATTATTTCTCTCCTTATGCCTTTAGCTTCATTTCTAACCAGAAAAGGGAAGAATATCTGCATGCACATGGTAAGTCTTCTTAGCTTATTTCACTACACGCAACAGCAAGATTTCTTATATTATGTGCACTTGTTCTTGAAAATGTGTTCATGACCCGAAAGATCCAGCGCTGTGAGTTAGCATTAAGAAGTTACCGAATCGAATTCCGAGGGCGCAAGGCGAGGTAGTAAGTACAGTGAAAGTAAAAATTTGACAATTTGAAGTGTTTTGGGGCTGGTTATAGTTAAATGATACCATCCGTGTGAGGCAACCGTTGGTCTTTAATGAAAACATGGCAAGACTGCAAAATACAGATGAGCATAAGAACGAAAGTGGTTTCTGCATGCTTATCAAAAACGACGAACTGTGTCGCCATCAGAAGTCGCACGTTAAAGGTACCACGTGGAGAAAGCTGGCCGGGATGTCTCTTTGGAAAAATGATGTCATCTCGGTTGGGGTGGTGCGGATCTTGTGAAGCTTCTGACGGAACGTTGCCGTGCGTTGAGATGAGCACCTTTCGTCGCTATTACTCAATGGCTGTGGAGCGCCGGGCAAATCCTGACAGAAGCAAGCCGTTTCCGCGCCGCGGTTTTCACAAGAACCGAGCCATGGAAGCGTTTCCCTGCGAGTACTACGATAAGGGTCGAGAAGGCATATCGAAACCGATGATGGGAAAGATCGTCGAAAGAAGAATCGAGTCGTGATTGAGGGATTAGGAACTTCTGATGTACACATTTCGTATGCTCTGTGCGTGGGACTTTTATCGGGTCAACCGTCGGATTCCCGGTATAAAAAATTGACGTGACTGCTGAGATTCTGCCGATCGCCTTGGAATATGAATGACGCCTTGGTTATTCCATTTTGACTAACCCTAGGAAGAAGTGGATGGCCATTCACGCGACGATTTCTTGTCTTCATCTTCATTATGATGTGTTGACGCTTGGTTTTCCCATTTAGACTAAATCCTAGGAAGAAGCTGTTAGTCATTCATGCGACGAATTCTTGTCTTCATCTCCATTATTATATGTCGTTCACATGGGATGCTACGGACAACATCCAGGTTGGTTTAGCGACGGTGGATCGAATTGAGATTGTTTATGTGGATGCGGGGTCCAGAGGATTATTAGTTTAATTCGGAAATGATTAGGCACATGCTAATGAACTCCTTTTGTGACTTCGGGCAAATTGCAGCATGACTATATCCGGGTGGGTGTTCATGATCTCAGTTGGCCTGAATGCTGCTGCCAGGTTAGTCCCATTCTGCTTCCTTAAATTCCTCTCGTGCATGTATTGATTCCAGTTCGATTGAAGAAAGCTCTGACGTGTTGCGTTTGATCTTCCGTTCGTCGGAAACAGCGTCAGGGTGAGCAATGAGCTTGGAGCTGGGAACCCGAGGTCGGCGGCATTCTCGGTGGTGGTAGTGACAATAATCTCCTTCATCATCTCTGTGATCGCAGCGGCGGCAGTGCTCGCACTCCGTGGAGTCATCAGCTATGCCTTCACGGAGGGAGCTGTCGTGGCGGCCGCCGTCTCCGATCTGTGCCCTCTGCTCGCCCTCACCCTCCTCTTGAATGGCATTCAACCCGTTTTGTCCGGTAAGGAGGATTTGTTCAAGTAGCTAATGGCTAAACTAGCACCATTCTTTTCCTGCACACTGATCTTGTGATAATATCGATCTACCATCTAAGTCCTGATCGCATATAAATTGATGAAGGCGTGGCGGTCGGGTGCGGATGGCAGGCGTTCGTGGCTTACATCAACGTTGGATGCTACTACGTGCTTGGCATTCCGTTGGGTTCGCTTCTGGGGTTCTACTTCAGACTCGGCGCGAAGGTAAGTTATAACTGGCTCAAGCTCGGGGAACCTTTTCCTCTTCATTGTAAATGGCCATCGCGACGATTAAGATATGAAATGTAAATCGAGGTGAACCTTCGTCGTGGTTGGTGGTGGCAGGGGATATGGGGCGGTATGCTTGCCGGCACGATCATGCAGACCCTGATCTTGATGTGGACCACGTTCCGGACAGATTGGAACAAGGAGGTACGCGACCCTATTCACTAAACCGATCATTTTAAACGCGATTTCGTATGCGTTCATGCTAAATTGACCGCGCGACCAAGAAGCCGTCCGACAAATGTTTCTTGGACATGGTTAATGTAGGTCTTTTTGCAGGTGGAGGAAGCAATGAAGAGGTTGGATGAGTGGCAGGACAATAAGGAACCCTTTTGAAGGAGTAACCGATTTGGGCAAAAATTATGTTCTGGTGAAGTTTGTTATAGGACTTGTCCAAAAAAAAAAAAATTCGTTATAGGAAGAAATTGGGGTGAAAAAAGAAGAAAGAGAAAAGAAGATGAATCGATGGAGGAGGTGGATTTTCCTATTTCCTTTTCTTATTAGATTGAATGCGAAAGCATGTTATAGATTAGAAATTCACAATGGCATATTGATTTTATTTATTCAGTAATCTGTCTATTATATCAACTACATATTTAGTTAATTTCTTCTTAATTTCTTAAGATTTGTGCAGGGTCGATGTCCAATATATTCATCTCGAGAGATCATCAAAAGGGATTTAAATCTGAACTTGTCAACATGTGTAGTTAAATTCACCCTCATTGAAGAGCTTAAACGAATGAATAATATCCGACTATGATATACCAATTGCTTCGCAGCGCAAACATAAGTGATGCGAGACTACTCTTGCCTAATATCCTTGAGGCCACGCCTTATTGAATCTTCCCCTCACGTGCTACCGTTCTGTGTTGGGCCTGCCCCCCTTAAGCTAGGTATTCTTTCTGCATCAACATTGCCTCATTTCAAATGTCCACCTGATCTCGACCAAATTTAGCATATGCTGGAGACAAGAACAACATGCGCCCTTCAAAGTCTACCTCAATCACCTTGGCGTAGCCAAACCTCAACAAGAACCCAAGAGAAAAGATTCATCGCCTCGATTATAGAGCCGACCACTCTAACATACCTTCTTCGAAATGTCGATCCACACTAGGTCTCACCAACCTACCAATAACTCCAATACCATTTGTTGGATAGGGCAATGGAAGCAAGATACCTTTGATCGGAGAGAGAGAGACCACCAAGGGCCTCAAAAAAAAAAAAAAAATAATTAAGCAAATGGGTTGTAAGCCAATCGAGGTTCATTAACTACTCCATTATACATTACATCCCCGGCCAAGGCGAGGCCAATTTCACCTCGCACCCTCCCATATGCACTTTAATAATTTTTCTATTTTTTATAAAATCACCGGTTAACTAACAATTAACGCAAAAAGGCAAACTAGTATTGTCTTAAATTGAAAATAGGCAACCTACGCCCTACATTGCGTTATAACGCACGGTGCACTCGCACTTTCCGAAAGATGGGAGCAGCACGCCACTCCTCCCCTGCGGGCGGTCCCACTCAAGGCGTCCCGCTGCGTCCAAAGGCACGGCAGCGGTCGAGCTGTCCCGCTGACGCCACGTGTCGGGACGTAACCGGAGAGTGCCCTTCCTTTCTACACTCGCGCCAGTGAAAGCAGTGTCGTCCCCGGGGTCCATCACGCCGCCCTCCCGCCAAAATAACGAACTCGGGGTGGATTTTCCTGCTCGAAGGCTCGTATAAATTTGAAGACAAGACGCGCACAATCTCTCTCCTCTCCTCTCTCTCTCTCTCTCTCTCTCAGAGTCGCAGCAGCAGCAATGAAAGGTCGGAAGAACGTCATGATCGCTCACAAGAAGCTTCGCCCACCGTAGGCTCCTCGATCTCTCCCTGCTTCGTTCCGTTTCGCTTCGCTTCGAGCTGTCATTATTTTGCGGTATTACCGTCTGGCGAATCGTCCGGTAGACGTGATCAGCTGGAGTCGTGGTCGTGGCGTGTAGTGTTTCGAGTTGTCACGGCGGCATGTAGACGTCGTTTCGGAGTTGGATGATGTCACTGAACTGTGCTTCGCAGTGACGATTCGTTGTCGATCGATTATCGCGATCCTTCTTGCGTTTTGGTGCTTTTTAGATGCCGGATCGTTTCTGCACCTGCGAGCCTTAGTGAAGATTGAACGTTTTTGTCATCGTTATCCAAAGGCGTTTCGAATGCGCCGGCGGTCTTGCGTTGCTATGCCGACTACGACCGCGCGCTCTTTCTGCATTGACAGTCCTTCTTACTCTTTGTCATCGAGGATACGTTTTTGCGATTCGAAGTGGTGGCTACTGTTGAGTGATTATATAAACTCTCTTGCTCGTGCTGATGCATCGGAAACTGAGATTGCTCAATGACTCGCGTCTCTGCTTCTTCATCAAGGACGCTGAAGCCGCGCAAGGATGGAAAGAGTATTTCGAAGAAGAAAGGAGTCGCGAGCAGCTCCGGTCCTGCGAGACCAAAGCGTCCTCCCATTGCTTTTCTCCTCTTCATGTGAGTCGCTCTTGGACTCATACAATAGATTCTGTTTTTTTTTTTTTTTTTGGTTATTGTTAGTCGCTTTTACGTGTATGGTGTTGTGGATGATGATAGGGAGGATTTCAGGAAGAGTTACAAAGAGGAGCATCCAGAGAACAAATCCGTTTCCGCCGTGAGTCTCGGAACTCGGATTTTACCTGGCGATCTCAGCTATTACGATTGTCTTTTACTATTTTTAGCTTTCTGTGGCTCCAGAGTAGTGATGAATCGAGTTGATCTCGTTAAATCATTTGCATCTCTTTCCTTTTCCTTTCTTGTGTTTTCGGTTTTCATTTTGCTTCAAGTGATGGAAGTCACGTCGCGATTCGGAGTTGACATTAGCCTTTAGCCAAGCATCTAATAACAAGATGCTTATCCGAATAATAGTTCTAATCAATATACGTCCGTCGTCTCATTTTCAGTCATGCTGCAGCGTGGAAGAGAACCAAATTCCTACTGGGTGTCTCTCTTGGTTCTTTTGCATTACTCGCAATGAGCCAGAGCCTGGTCTCTGTTTGTCAATAACGGATTACCTTGACGCTTTTCAATCTTATTCCTTACTGATGATCCCAGCTAAAAGTTTGCCTTAGCAGTCTCTCAGACCCTAACTAGTTGTGCTTGGCGTGCAGGTCGCAAAAGCTGGTGGTGAGAGATGGAAATCAATGTCTCTGGCCGTAAGATAACCCCTTCTCAACTTCTCAATGCAGCATATTAGCTCACCAAAGCTGTGAAGCCCAAGAAAAAAAAGGAACTGCTATGAACGCAACAAATGCATTACTGCGAACTTTATTCAGCCTCCTGTTTTTGCAGGAGAAAAGTCCGTACATAGGAAAAGCCGTGGAGGGGAAGGTGGACTATGACAAGGTTATGGAATCATATAACGAGAATGAGGTATTTCCCTTTCTCGTTTGGATTTTTAGTTTGAACTAGTATAGCTCGTATGATGGCTTCCGAAGAAAACAAAAGAACACAGAGCTTCTCACGGCGGCTCCACCCAAAATTAAGCTAAATATGTTGTTTCGTGGCCTGATACTAGAATGTCAAAGAAGACGAAGCTGAGCCGGCAGCATCATCCGAAAAATCTACTTCTGAATCAACTCCTGAGGTTGAGGATGATGAGGAAGACAGTTCTTAGGTAATCATCAGTACCTTCCTATCTCAGGTTGTTTCCGATTTCCAGAAAGAACAGATAGGGTAAGGAGGCGATTAAAAAAAAATAATCTCAGTTCATTTGAAATTTGAATTTGGCTAGCAATGTCATGAATGACTGGGTTTTCTGGTAAACCAATTATTCAAGATCTGACAGGGGCAAACCAATTTGTTTTCGGCTTGTTTCAGGTAGATGCAGAGCTTTTGGAACTGGAGTCCTTAGAGGCAGATGGAACAAGGGTACCTTTTTTCTTCCTAGGTTAGATACTCTGTTGGTAGTTCTGACCCCCTCGCACCCCAAAAACACACACTAGTAGAACTCTAGAAGTAGTCATTACTGCATATCATCAACACCTTCACACAATTACAGTACTAATCAGTTAGACAATCATAAGAATTTGCAGGAATAATGTAGCAACATTCCTTTTTTTTTGCCCTGCTATTTTTCTGACCCGGCCAGATTACTGGAGAACTCAAAACCTCATTTCCCTGGCAGTATCTGCCTTTGCGTCCCCTTCAGATCTCTTTTGTTCTCTTATTTGTGGATATAAAACCGCTGAGTTCTGAAACGCACATGGTGTTGATGAAGCTTTATGTGCAATATGTTCTGTTGGTGCGATTCTGGCATGTAGACAAATCCAAACTGGATGTTTACTATGAAGTTACGAGATCACAAATGTCTTCTTGAGAACTTTGCTCTAATTGCTGATAATAATTAAATGAATTTAGGGTCCAGTTGTCCTATCCGAACTTGTACCCGTGCTGTGATGTAAGAGAATAGGCAAAGAAGAAGAGAAGGGATTACACAGCCAATGCTCTAATGGAGCTACAGAAAAACAACGAAGAAAAACTCTCAGGATACATGCATCATTAGCTAGGATCAGCTAGACTGTCAAGACAAGAACATCATTTTGTCTTGGCACTCACCATAAATATGCAGACTTGGTGTCAAACCAAACATTTTCTCATATCGATATGCCTGCTTTCTTGGTAACTTCCTATGGATGAGGAACTTTGCTAAATGAAAGCCCACCAAGGCGAGAGAAACAAGAAATCAAGTAAAGTTGTATCCATGACCAAATTATCCAAGCAACACGTAAGGATGAACACAATGAGATAGTATTTTGACAAATAATTACTAAGCAAAACCTTATCAGATTACTTCCAAGGCGTACAAATGAATTCGGCCAAAAAAAAGTTACAAACGAGAAGAAAAAGAAATAGGGCCATCACTTTTTCTTCGCTGACTTTCCTTCCTTTAATCTGACGACTTCATCCACATATCTCACCCCCTTCCCCTTGTAAGGTTCTGGAGGTCTCCACTTTCGGACTGAAGCAGCGAATTGACCAATGGCAGACTTATCATAACCACTGATGATGATCCTGGTGTTGTCCTCTACTTTCACTTGTATGCCCTCGGGAATGGCCATCCTGACGGGATGGGAAAACCCCAGACTCAACACCAAATCCCTGCCCTCCAACGTTGCCCTATACCCCACTCCGACCAACTGAAGTCTCTTCTCGAACCCTTTAGATACTCCCACAACCATGTTATCTGTTAGCGTCCTGCAAATGCGAGATTCAATCAATGTGTGAATATGGAATGCTAAACAGAACACTTTGGTAAAGAAGTCAGTGATGGTTTCAAGAGAAACTATACTATCTTCAAAGACAAGAAGGCACATTTGAAGCACCCAATACTTCAATTGGTTCTGGGAGGAGATGAAGAAGGTGTATATCACAGATAAGCAAGAGAAAGGGTACTGCAACTGACACATGAATAGTTCCTTCTTCCACTGACACATGAATAGTTCCTTCTTCCATCAAAGAATCATGTAGCAATCATAAACTTCATCCTAGAGATACCAGCTATTTATAAAATCGTCAATGTGGGTGTCCAATTTCATGAAATTTCCACAAGTTGACACTGGAGCTGACATGTTTCCATTCCATCTGTCTATACCCTCTTAGGAAAGGATACATTATATAACAGAGGTTGAGGTCAATCAGAGGTAATTCACTCTTTTTTAGTTGAAGAGATGAATTCCAGGCGTGTTAATGTGTTTTAAACGCGTCTTCCCAAGTATAGGTATGCTTATTACAGATTTTATACAAGTCCCATAAATGACAGACAACAAATAAGCTCTTCAAAGCTTATAGAATAAGCACAGCCAACCATCTTTATAGCCAGGAAAATGCCACATTAGCCTACTGTTTCCACAATTGGACACGACCTCTCTAAATCATCCGGAAGTAGCATTCTCATTGCACTTCTACTCAAGAGGGGAGAGAGGAAGCAGCACAACAACCTCTACAACTTTTAGTTGACTCAATGAAAAGAAACAAGAACATAATGAAGAGACTCTTTTGCAAGGATAGCCAAGTTAGAGCTCACCTAAAAAGGCCATGCATTTGGTTGGCCCTTCTAGTTTCCAATGCTTTGTTGACCTTGAGATATCCGGACTCTTGCTTCTCAACTTTCACTTCTCGTGGATACATCTGTGAAAGCTCTCCGAGGGGACCTTTCACTCTCAAAGACTGGCCCTCTAATGTAATTGTCACATTCTTTGGCACCTCAATCGGCTGCTTCCCTATGCGAGATTCCTTACATTCTATATTGCTTCTCATGAATCCAACATGAGTTACAGGAACAGAAGAAATGCATATGCCACTTCTTTCACCCAAAATTGCTGATCTCAGTTTGCTGTAATATGATAAACAAAGAATGTTTTGACAATTAGTACTCAAACTTGAGAAGTTGGCCCTCATTAAAAGGATCAACATAAAATTGAATAACGAACTTCCAACTCCAAACTCTCATCAAGGAGCAAGAGCAAAGGGTAACATACAAGAACCTCCTATATAGATACCACTACTGCATGAAGAGAAAAATAAATTTGAGGTTCAATTGGGGAAAAAAAAGGGCCTTATCCACAAGGAACTAAAAAGAGATTTCTGGCACTTTGACATGGTCTGATTGATTCCGTTATACAATAAACTGTGCCTTTTGGCTTCAAATTGGAAGAACGACGATACTTCTCTGGCCAAAACGAACCAAGAATTTCTCGACATTTCGTCAGTGAGAGCCTTATGACATGGAAGAAAACAGAGAAACACATTGTCAATGTAAATCCCAGGCCACAGAGTACACTGCAAAGAAGCTTTAAGATTTTTCCCTCTTTTTCGAAGCATTTTGCACGACAAAAGAGGTGGCTTTTCTAGCAAAGGCGTAGGATTTAGACCCTGAACCCCTGAATTTGCGTCATAACCACATGAGAGAGTCACAGAGTGAAACATAAAATCATCGAGTCAGCAAAAGCACACAGCTTCAACATTCTCCCACTCTCATAATTTTTCCGCAACTTCGACATTTTGCCGAACACCAAGCTTCACCACTTAATTGAATCGAATCAATGCAGACCAAATCTAATAAAAAAGAAGAATCCAACTCCCATGGACATCAACAGCCAACCTCTAAACGACAGACATAACTTCGAGGGAAATGCATAATCCGGAGGAACATCAAGTGCCACTAAAGACCGATTGCTCTACGACCCTCCACCGACCACGCACACCCAATCACTCCACTACCCTCTCAAATTCTCGACTACCCAGATGCTGAAATTTCAGTAGAACTTCGAATTGACCATTCGCCAGGGCAGAAAATACACAGGGTACTATGAGCGCCAGAACAACACGCACGAAGAACGTCGCACTCGCAGCAGCGGACACGAAAAAGAACGAAAGAGTACAGGAAATTAAGGTGCTGACCATGTCTGCAATGGATAGGAGAGGGAAGAGACCATCGTCGCGAGCCAAAGCGCATCAACCTGGGGAAGTTTCTGAGCGGACGCTCGAGAGGCCCGAAGGTCTTTTGTTATCCGGAATCCGAAATGCACTCGTTATCCATTTTTGCAAGTTCGGGAGCATTCTTCCCCCAGGATGACGTAATTGCCCTTCTCCTATATCGAAACCTCCGAAGTGCCCTTCCCGTTTCCCCGTCGAGGGCCAACGGTCAAAAATCAAGAGCCGATCGAATTTCCAACATTTTGAGCGCATCCATATTGTCTTTTTTTCTTTTCTTTTTTTTTTTTAATCATTACTAGTGTAAAGTTTGCAATAAAGGAACGGAGGAATCAAAATAAAGTAAATTTCAAAGCGGTTCGAAAGGATTTGCTAGCCAAATTTTGGGCTAAGTGCTTGTCATGCAAGATTTTTGCAAATCAAACTGTAACTCTATTGCATCTCGGCAAAATGGTTTTGAGACAAATTAACAAAGCCCAACAAATTTGGCCTTAGTGACAAGTTGGTGCGCTTGGCCGAGTTCACCTTTGCAGATCTAGTAGATTCATCCATTAAACGACTAGAATAATCTCTGCAGATACAATTATTGAAACATCTTTAAATGAGCTATCGATGTTTATCTTGAGGGATCTCTTTGTCGATAGTGCCATAACTGAGGCAAGCCTTCATCACTCGAACCCGGGTTTCTCTTTAGATTTTTTCACCTACTGATTTTCTGAAAGCACACCTAAGCGGAACTCACCAAGTACTTCGATCAGGCTTTTTCCTCCAAAAGATGAAGTTGTTCCTTGATTTCCAAACTTGCCAAAGGATAGCCATGAGGAAGTGAAAACTAATGGAGGAACTTTTAGAATTCAGTAGTCATTCTTCGATTCTTGTTAATCTCTATCTAATAATCTTGATCTGCAAGGCTTAATCCGACCAGATTTTGTTCGTCCAAGGACAGAATAAACGGGTGCTCTAAGGTTACCGGGTGTTGTCAACACAACTCACAAGTATCCTCCTCTGTAATCCTTCTCCTGAATAGATTTGCTCTTAGTAGGTAAACCATTTCGACAATTACAATCTTGGGGGAGGTTTAAGTATGCCAAATTTTAGTCCACAATGCTCATGTAGTCTGGCATGATGCAGAGTCCGAGATCTGGCTCTGCTTCTCTGAATCCATTCTGCAACAATTATAACTGCTCTGAACTGAGTACTCTCCAAATTTTGATGTTGGTCCAAACCAGCTTTGTCTTCACCTCGGAGAGTTCCCTTTGAGATCGAAAATATCACAATGGTTAATTGAATGAGCTAGTTTGTCATCGTGATTGATTTTTCATATTACAAACCAATGTGTTGTGTATATTATAAAATTTAATTTGAGATTAGAGGTGACAAAAGAAAGAGCTCGAGTCAAATGATTGATAGAGATTATGATCAAAGAAAAGAAAAATTGATAGAGATCGATAGCCATCTTAACATATATGTCTCTTAAATAATAACTCCTTGCAAAATAATGTATCAAACATGTAGTAAGTGATCATGAAAAACTCTATGTGGACATGTTACTTATTTAAATGTATATTTATGCAGCCATATATGCCATCTAATTAAAGTATGCAGTTAGTTTAATATGACAATGACAGATTGATCTTAATATACTTGGAATTATTAATCCACAGCTAGCGCAATACCAACAGGGTAATTGCAAAATTATCAAAATATCTCCATTCTCTTTAGCCATTTCATTATTTGAAAAAAAAAGAGGAGTGATTTTGCTACAAATGGCACCGAAATTTGCATTCTCCTTTACAGCCGTTATTCTTGGTATAAATAGAAAATATCTTATAACTTTCACTGCACTGTTTGTCTCGTGTTATATGAAATCAGTGTTTCTAAAATAAGAGACTCTTTCAGTTTCCGGATTCATGTAAATATGTTTCTCTAACCTGGGCTAAGTCGATACCTGCCAGATCCAGATATTGGAGCCGAGGGATGGCCCTAGTCTTCCTAGAAAGAGGTGACCTCAGGCCCACAGGAAACCAGCACAAGCATCAAGTGGAAACGTGTCCAGGGAAAATAGCTCAAGTAATGATTTTTGAAATTTAAAATTGAACTTCTATTTTAAAATTACTTATGTTATGAGTTATATTAAATTTTTAGATACACGTATATCTATAATCGAAGTTAAAAAAAAAAAAAGCCTGTATTTTTTTTTAAAAAAAAATCCTGTATTTATCAAATTAGAAATAATAAAGAAAATGTTTTCGATTGCACTCCTTCATGTGATAAAAGAAAAAAATCAGTAGCATATATCTCTTGTATAAATGAGAGTATCCCTTTAACTCGTAAATCATTATCTCCGCCATATATGTTAATTTTCACGATACGGGTGATTTATGAGTTAAGTTGGTCATATTTTTTTGACTTACTCTAGCAATTCTCTTGTAAATTCTCATGAGCTGGCTATGATATTGATGGCAATAGATATTGCAACAAAATCTATACTCCATTTATTTTACGAAAAATAAATAATTTATAAAATGATTTCCAAAAAATAATCATCCGAATCAATTGAAATAATTAAATAATAATTTTTTTATTATCAATAATAACTTATGTTTGAATAATTTCGCGGGCGATGAAAATATCCTTTTATGTATTCGTGTCGGTGAATGATAGGGTGATTTAATTGTTAATTCTTAAAAAATAAAAAAAAAATCATGAAAGCTCATGAGGTGCAGCCACGTTAATTCCTTTGACTATGGCAGCCACCGTGGGCACCATGCGATGTGGGACAAGGGCCCTTGGTCGGCATCACCTTGAAAAGTAAAATAAATCGATCATTGACGTGGGTCCCACTTTCCGGTTTGTGGATTCTAGGGTCTCCACGTATGCGCATCGAGCATCTAAAAAGATTCGGATCGCGACAATTTACGTGGCCTAATCGCACATGCTTCCTCGACCGGCACTTCCTACGTAGGCCGGTCAACCTAACCCCGTATGGCCAACCTAACTTTTCCGCGAACTCTTCCTTATTTAAAATTTCACGCATTTAATTTACCGAAAATAATCGGTCGACGAAATCATTTACGGCAGGACAAAGACACATAAAAGCTAAAAGTTCGTCCAAAAAGTGCTTTCATTTATTACGAAGTTTTCTCAAAAATAGCACATTTATTTTGTGATAAATTTTATAATAAAAAAATGTTTTCAATGGAAACCAATTGATTTGTTTTCATCTTTTTGGTGATTTAGGAAAAATCGATTTCCATCTTATTAGGAGGGAAAGTCGTTTTCCCCTAATTCAAACTCGTTATTTTCAGACCATGGAACATGCATTTTAAAGATCCATTAGTTTATCGTCATCCAAATATTGAAAAGTCCAAAAATAATTTCTTAGAAACAATTTTCCTTAATAATATAAAACGACCCTAGGTGAGCACTTGAATCAACCCATCTATTCTCTCGAGGAGAGATTTGTTTGTACAAGCAACCGATATATAATTGAGTGCTCTCGGAGTAGTCGACCCAATTCTTAGATCTCATATATAATTAAGTATATCATTTTTTTTGGGTTATTTTAAAAGGGATTAGAGGACTCATACTATTAGTATTAGTAACACGTTTCTCTAGAATCTCAATTCTCCAAAAGAGAGATACTGTCAAAATTTATTGTGAAATGGCGCAATTGCACCGGAAAATCACGTCCATAAGTATAAATATACAATCACATCTATGAAATTCCATGACCATGTTCTAGAGCTCTTCTATGTTTTTACAAATTTGTGGGTTTAGTTAAAATCGCCATCACATCAGATAATGTGTAATAAGTTCTAGAACAAAAGTGGGGAATATCTGGAAGGAGATTAGACATCTAATCATTGAGGTTTTTGCCGGAATAGCTACCGTGCACTTAACATATGATTTTCAAGACCCTTACTTTCCAACATCCAATCATATTTTAAACATTTACAATCTCTCTCTCTCTCTCCCTATGTATTGCAGGGGAGATTTCTTGATTGAATAAGATATTTTTAGGGTGGGGGCAGCGGTGGTCATAAATAGTTTGGTGGGTTTTGTAGACTTCTGCGCACTCCATGTTTCCGCCGCTGGCCCCAGTGACTACTATACTTCGCCATCACATTTTTCTTCAAAATAATTGAGTGGAGACATAAGTCAAAGATTGATTTGCTTCTTTGTGATGGGTTCTCTTGAGGGTCTTTCCTAGACTTCGATCTGAGGAGGGCTTTGTAAGGGTTTCGTTTCTGTGCCGACTGTTTGGCACCAAGAGACTAGTTCTTTTTTTTTTTTCCGAATAGGTTAAAAGCACGTAATCGATTGTTACTTTATTCAATTACCGTCATCAGATTACATGGTCATCGCATACTGTGAACGATTAAGGGGTATGGCCATAACAAATTTTCACTTTGAGGTGGAAACCCTTTTATGCACATACATGTGAAAAGCGAAAGCGGCATGACTTGCCATTAAATTAAGTATAGATGGGTAAGTGATTTCATCCTATTATTTTTCGAATGAAAGTGTTGTTGACATCTTAACAACCTTATTCCACTGTACATGTTCATGCCTTGCATAATTCTTAGAGCCTTTAAAATATGGTTAAAACACGATCAACAATTATTTTGTTGCAAATAAGGCAATATGACTGATGGGATCTAATATATATGATTTTTTAAAGCAATGAGATGGAAGGAGCAAAGGGTTATGGGAAATCACAAAAAGTATCATCAACTTTCCTCTTCGTATCAAATACCCAATTCAATTTCAAAATCTACAATTATTATATTCTTTACTTTCGAGATGCACCGTGCATAATTTACCTTGTCATCAATTTCTTTTCCATATTACATGATCCCCAACATTTATTTTTTGCTTTTTCGAGCATGGATCTTGGGTGTACATGAAGGCAATTGAGTCGATATAGATTAGAAAGATGCAAAATATACATTTTCAAATGCGCTGAGAGTATTTCATAAGTAGAGCAAAGTCGATGATAATTTTTTTAATCATTGAGAAATCATGTACATATTTACTAGAATGCATGAGAGTGAGTTCAAATTCGCTCCAAATCGAGACTATGGAAATACAATTTAACTTCGAATTGCAAAAAAAAAAAAAAAAAAATCATCAACTCTATAGTACGTATCAAATTACCCTCATTATATATCAAGTCCTATGATTTCCATACTATTTTTAAAGAAATCGAAGACGGAAATCAATACGGATTAAATTTGTCTTTCGATACTTTCCACTTTGGATCAAATTCAAACTCAATATCAACCCCCAATCCCAATCAAGTCGATTCATCAATCGATTAGTCCAGGGCCAAAAATTGTATGTAAATCAGGCAGCTTCCATATAAAAATTACATATTTTCGACAAATAAAGCCTTTTTTTCTAGGGGGCATCACTCGCTGCAAAAACAATATCAGAATTTCCCCAAATTGCCCCTCGAACCGGAATGGGGAGGGGGACAAATCAGCCGGCAATTCGGACCATTCCCACCCCCTCCACCTCCTCCCCCTTTCGTCATCATACCGGTCAACCTTCCCCGTTAAATCAGTCGCATTCCTAGCTACAAAGGTCGTTGCAACTGATTTAAAAAATAAAAATAAATAAAAAAATAAAAAATAAAATCCAAAATAAATAAAAATAAAAAAAAATAAAAACTCAACACCACCTTCCTAAAAATATCGCGACCCTCCTTTTAAACGCCAAGCATGATTTGCACTCGAGAGTTCCCATTTTCCATGGCCGATAAAGCAAGACACTCCTCCAGAGAAAAGGCCATCCTCGTACACTGCTAGCTGAGCTCACACCCACATCCATCCTGGAGCTGTCCCTCAGATCAGAGGAAATGGTCCGCTTCAACCTCCGGCGCCGGATCCAGCGCCGCCTCTGGACGCTCCGGCGGTGCATCCGCCGCGCCTGGCACCAGATCCTCGCCCGCTCCTCCACCCCGCGTCCTCCTCCTCCTCCTCCTCCTCGCCTGCCCGGTCCCCGCGGCGGCTCCGGCAGCCGCGTCGTCGGCCAAGCGCTGCCGGTACCGGATGCTGCCGTACGCCGAGGTGGCTCCCCGGGAGGCGGAGCCCGCGGCGCCGCCCGTCGTGGCCGCGGCGGCGGCGGGCCGAGGCGGCGACGGGGATTCGGATTTGGTGGCCCTGAAGATCGGGCTGCTGGGCGATCAGCAGATTGGCAAGACCAGCTTCGTGGTGAGTGAGTCCTCGAACGAAAGATTCGATCTTTGAATCTGGGGGGAGAGCGAAATCGACGCGATCGTTCTCGGGTCCTCATTATATCAAATTCTGATGCACTTTTTGTGTTCTTTTTCTTGGTGGGGGTGAAGGTGAAGTACGTTGGGGACGAGAAGGAGGAGATCAATGGCTGTTCGGAGACGAAAGGCTTGAATCTCATGGACAAGACTTTGCTGGTCAATGGCGCCCGCATCTCCTACAGCA
This sequence comes from Eucalyptus grandis, assembly GCF_016545825.1. Taxonomy (NCBI): domain Eukaryota; kingdom Viridiplantae; phylum Streptophyta; class Magnoliopsida; order Myrtales; family Myrtaceae; genus Eucalyptus; species Eucalyptus grandis. The sequence goes on along the minus strand of NC_052619.1, from coordinate 50,568,948 downwards.
TCTGGGAAGTCGAAGGTAAAGCTAACGCATTCGGGAATTTTCCCCCCAAAAAAGCATCCTCGTACGACATCCAAGGATACTGTCGCTAAGATTGAATCTGAAACTGCGTATTTCCATGTTCGGTCGGCGGTGGTGCAGGTGACGGAAGGCCCGACGACCACGTCCCGATCGCCTGCAAGGACTGCGTCGCGATCCTGTTCATGTTCGACCTGACTAGCCGGTGCACGCTGAACAGGTGCGCGTCTTGCCTCGCCTCGCCTCCTGTCGCCCGATAATCAGGCGGGCGGGCGGGCAGCCGGGTCGGGATAATTTAGAGGCTTAAATTAGATTGAATGCTTAACTTAGTGTGTGAGATCTTTGTTTGATTGCAGTGTCATAAGCTGGTATCAGCAAGCAAGGAGGTGGAATCAGGTAATAATTTTTTTTTTTTTTTTTGAAATTGTTCTCTCATATAGAGACTAATCTTAAATTATAAATCTAAGTTATATATCAATCTTTGTTATGCAGACGGCAATCCCGATTATAGTAGGAACCAAATTCGACGATTTCATCCAGCTGCCCATAGATCTGCAGTGGACGATAGCAAGCCAGGTAAATAATATAATATTATATTCCAATTAGAATGCCTCGAATTATCAGTCCCTAAATCTTAATTAGAGAAATTAGCGAAGAACAATCCATTCCCAAACGACCCACTTGGAGATCAAATTAGGGAATATTATTTTAAGAGGAAGATCGTTCGGGCCTTACAGCTTTTGGGGAACATTCTTCCGCAAGTTTAGGGCCAAGTTGCAATCCGAAGGAGGAGAGAAAAAGGGCAGTTTGGCCCGGTGCTGCAGCAGCAATCGAATGTATCCGGTAACCATCATGCATAATGTTACCTACAAGTCAACGGTCGATTGAGTCGGGACGGGACGGGACGAGGTTTCAAATTTTCCGGCGTTTCACCCGTTCGGGACACGAAGACGGGAGTAGGCGAGGGCGAGGGACGTCGAAAGGGACGGGTCGCAATAATGGATGGAAGGAGAGGGAGGAGCGATGAATTTAGGGCACGTAATGGGATGATGGCCCGGTTAGAATAATGCCTTGATGAGGTGTTAGGTGTCGATGGAGACACTGCCTAGGATGACTTGGGACTATTTGAGTTTTGGGTTTGGACTTATATCTTTAGATGATGTGACCAACCACCCAATTCAGCCAAAAAAAGAAAAGAAAAGAAGAAGAAGATAAACTTTAGGCTCACCCGGTTTAAGTCGACGGGTTAACGGTTTCATGACATGTCTCGTTTTCATGATGTTTTGACAGGCGAGAGCGTATGCAAAGGCCCTCAACGCCACACTCTTCTTTTCGAGTGCGACCTACAACATCAACGTCAACAAGATCTTCAAGTTTATAACCGCGAAGCTCTTCGACTTGCCGTGGACCGTGGAGCGCAACTTGACGATCGGGGAGCCTATCATCGACTTTTGAAGAAAGTGTTGTAGCTTTTTTTGTGTATACTTGGTTCGTCAAAGCAACCGGTCGCTAGGGGAATTCGAAGGCGGGGTGCGCCTCAGTCGTCCTAGCGATATCTCGAGTTGTGTATTGCCTGCGTTTCCATTGACGATCGACAATAAAATCAAGTGTGGAACAAGTTTTCCTGAAGGAATGAGGCACCTGATGAGGAGCATCGATCTCTCTCTCCCCTTCTCTCCCCATAGGATGAAAGGGCAAATCAATGCCCTGCTCACTCCAAAGACGATGCTGGTAGCCTAGTCCGAAAAGAAGTTCTGAAAAACCAGGGCATATTGACATTCTTATCAGAATTGTGGGATGATCTTTTCAAAATCATCACATTCCGGGAGTTCTTGATCAATCTCATAATGATCAAAACACTGTTACGCGAAACTTGCATCTGATCTCCTAGTGTCGTAATTTCACTCAGAGATCAGATTGCTAAACGAAATTCACCAAAACCCAATGATCCGACCACCGGAACTTTTAAACCTAGGTTAACAACTAGTGTCAACTTGTGCTGCCACTCGTGCAGCAGCCTCTCAACACAATCAATTACTCCAGTCTTCATTGACTTCCTCAGTTTTTTTCTTTTACGAACGATTTGAACTCACAACTTCATCATCACATTTTCTACAGTAAAAATAACAACTGTAAAAGACATGACCAAAAGCCTGCTTCCCAGATCAAAAATGAAAACCGAGTTAAGGATTCATTTTATTAGCTGGTGTAAATAAGTACACACGCACCAAAAAAAAAAAAAAAAAGAATGAAAAAACCAGTCGCACTTAGAAAACCTGTCTTCATCCAAGAAATTACAAGAACAGAGGCGCAGATTTGAAACAGAAGGCAATCATTGTCTAAAAGGGGTTGCGTCATTCAAGTTTAACCTCCCTCTTTGGGGGCTCCAAGTCCAAGTAGTAGAACGGCTGGGTTGGCTCCTCCCTGCACAATACAAAGAGTTCGACTTTTCATGGGAATGCAACTATAAGCAGCTAATGATGCAATAGTGGCAATAGTGGCATCATGGTTTCCTAACCAGGAAAATAATGGGTATTCTCTGCATAAACAAGGGTAAATTCACACTCAAGGTGCATTGATTTCATGGCTCAATGTCTCCCTTGCTTCCTATATTATAAGAAGAGATAATCTAATGCTAATTGCTTTGGTAGTAACTTTTGAATTTTCTACAACCGAATTTATAGTATGCCTTTGAGAAGATGGTCGAAGTTTGAAAATCAGGAGGGGAGATGAGAGACAGGGAAGGAGGGATGTGAGAATAGAGGAAAACAAGCTAAAATACCGTGTAAACAGTCCACCAAGTCAAAATGATATCAAGAGATAATCAGTGTTTTCCATGGGGTTTAAGCAAAAGCCATTATTAAAGGCATGATTTCTACGACACAGAAGGTAAAACATACCCTGGTTTTGACCGCATGCATTGCCAAAAGAGCTTGAAGGGTCCTGGAACTGTCTTGAATGGATTTCCTTCAAAACAAGCCTGTACAGATGAAAGTAAAGTCGGCATAGTGCAGCAAATAAATGCGCATATCAGGTCCTACTCTTATATTCTAAGATCATGAGCAAAAGATAGCCTAAATTCATACTAAAAGCCAGAAAACAAGATGACAATATCCAACTAATTTCACTTCAAAAAGAAGTTTGAAGCTTCTAGAGCATGGATCCTTCAAATAGAAGAGTTGGAAAGAGAGCATGCAAACAAAAAGAACAGTGGCACGAAACCTTCCCCCTTACTACTTTCTCCTTCCTTTTATCTTTTAAGCTTTTTTTCTTCTTTTTTTTTTTTTTTTTGGGGGAGAGCAGGTTTTAATTATATGGATTTTAGTTAATTAGATCAACTAATCTATAAAAGATATACAAATTTATTTTCAGCCAGCATGAAACCTATCGTGTTACTACTTTCTCTTTTCTTTTTTAATGCTGAGAAACCGGGATTGTGTTATCCTACATCAAGAAGATGACTGATGATGTATGTGAATCATCTGGTTGAGAAGCCGAAGCTTTTCTTAATTAGGCAGGAGGTGGGGAAGCATCAAATGATCAAATAAGCCTTTCTTTGCTTAACTTCTCTTGATTCTTATATGTCTCTTTAAAATTTTAAATTTGGTGTTAGGCAACTTTGCATTGATCCACAATATTACAATACAGTCAGTCAACTTACTTTGATAAAACTCCAAGCATGTCTGAACTCTGAAGATATTACGACTTACCAACTTTCAAGACTACAGAACAATATATCTAGATATAAAGGATCGTTTGCCATAAGGGAATGCGCTCCAGGTATTGCTCTAGTACCCCTGCCCGTTCTAACTCTCTCAACTTCAATAAGATGACTAACATATAGTAACAATTGTAGTAAAATATCTCCTCACCACAAATCAAAGAGCTTGTGAAAAAAACGATCCTGTGCTTGAGAAAAGATAAAGAAAAATCTCTCTCGTGCTTACTCAGTTGAGTACAAAAGAATCATCTATTATCCTCATCTTAGAAATTGAACAACACTATCAAACGTTGAATCGAACTTAACAAGCATTCCCCCGTAAAAACTGCCAGTTCACCTCTTCAAAATAACAATAAGAAAAGACATCAGTCACCAACTTGTGCTAAGCATGAGTGAGAGCTCAGGCACACTCAGTGAACATCCAGGTAGCATCTACCTTATGAAAAGGCACAATTTAGTTGCTTTTAGAGGCATTGAGCATTATTGGTTCATATCAGCCAAACCCCGTTCATTGCAGCAAAATTCACATACAACTACATCCGTAGGATGCCATTCCTGACCCAATGCATACCCTTAGACATGTCATAGTGAAACTCCACAAAGGCCTTATTTGGTTCAAGGACAGGATCGTGGAAACGGGTTCCAGTCACAAGCTATCTAACTCTTCAAAATTGGATCCATAGTTAGTTGTTTGATGGTCTAGATAATTCACCATGTAATGGAGACAGTTCCGCTCTTTCGGTACTTCATTCTATACAAGTCAATGCAATCGACAATCGAACCGATACTTCCACCATCATCCCAACTTTTTATGCCGTCCCACCCTCATCGATTTACGGCCACCATCATCGTTTCAGTAAGACTCCTACTCACAGAAGCATTTTAACAAACAGACAAACTGCATCACTCCAACTCTTCGCCACGCCACAGCAAATTAGAGAGAAAAGTTACTGACGGGACGTGTTCGTGCGCGTCTCGAATGCAAAATTACTACCTTGGCGACGGGAAGAGGCATGAATTGAAAACAACTCAAAGATGGTGCGCAAGATACGAGAAATCAGAAAAAAAAAAGATCGGAGCGAGAGAAAGGGGCAGGCATTTTACTTGAATGACGTCCTCAGCCCGATCGTTGCAGCGATGGGCTTTGGGTTCGCGATGGTCTCCCTCGGGCACTCCCCATGGACTCTCTCTCCTCGGCACCGGCCTCGTCTCGCTCATCCTCTCTCTCTCTCTCTCTCTCTCTCACGGGGATCTTTCACAGACGCTCACAAAAGGGAGAGAGGAGAAGAGGAGATGATGATCTCGATCTCGGGTCGGGCTCAATCGATGGGCGGGCCGGATCGAATCCGCCCGGGCCTGGAATAGAGATCGAAATTTCGGGCCGGCATGATCTCCACCTTCTCTTTCCCTTCATGGGAAATTGCGAAACCGCGCAAAGGTGCGCTCTTTGCCCCGCTTCCATGTCGGTCTTCTTCAACCTTTCTCGTAAATTGATCAGAGGGAAAATGGGTGCTCTTTCTTGAAGCTGATCCGACGCAATCCTCTTCCCTCTTCTTCCTCCCGATCGCCCATCGTCGCGCCTCTGCTTGATCTGTGGCGTCTCTGTGGGCGCTTCAATGGTGATTGCTGCGTTGCATGACCATTTTCATGTCACTTTTACGTGCTGAATGGGGGGCTCTTATCGTGAAGGACGCCTCATTGTTTTTCGATGTTCTTCGATGTCGATTTAGTTAACTTCTCATTGATTCTTTTGAGTGGATCCTTTCCATGTCGATAGCCCGACAAAGACGACAACAGAGTATCTGAATTTGGTCATCGTTTATGGAGCCTTCGCTACGGTGATGGATAGTCTTCAAGTTGCTCTCCTGGCTAACGCAAAGTGACCGTTAGCCACTGCAAACCGGGAAATCGTTTGGCCCTGCCGCTCTAAAGGAGGAGATCTATTGTTCTGCCGTGCTCTTTGCAAAAAGATGTGTACTTGACTGACATGAGTGCTCCTGAATTGAAGAGTGCTTTGAATATGGAACGAGCGAATTTGCCCAGATCGAAATTAATCTATCCTGCATTTCAGCTCGTACGAGATGCTGATAATATTGCTGGATTCCTGGCAAACAGATCAATGCACAGGTATAATGCACTTCTCTTGGCACTGATACTTCATGGAAATTAACTTTTTCCTGTTTGTAGGCTGCTATAATGTTGGAAGTGATCGGCTCCGGTACAGTGTCTGATAACTTGGCGATGGTGAAGTTCCCCTTCCTCGGACTCAGATTGCTGGCCATTCTGTGGTTCTGCTGCTATATCCTACCACGACTACATCGACCATCGGCAAGAGACCCGCATCTGCAAGTAAAAAGAAGCCTTGAGATACAACACTGCACTGTGGACGTCCTGCGCTTTCTAACCGATCCCAGATCCAACTCTTTTCTTTTTGGTGATATCGGATTAAGAATGTTGCGAGTTAAGAAGATTTTCTAATCTTGGGGCTGCTTTTTGTGAGGATTTTTCACCAAAAGCCGTTATACATTGGATTTGAAGTCATCATCTGGTAAGAACATAGCTTGGTTTGGCGGCAGTTTTGAGTTTGCTCACCTGAAATAACTTTTATTGCGATGATATTGCTTGTGAAGGTGGCAAAAGCTGCAATTGCTAATGCTGCTTATGAATTGATTGGCATATGTTATCCATTTGGGGTCAATTTCTCCTTCGAGGAGGGCTAAACATTATAAATGATTGATTTCTCCCCACGCACTGAATCTCTTGTTCATTGCTTGTAAATCTGGAGTCATCAGGAATAGCTCTCTTTAAGTTGAAATTACGATTATATTGAAGAATCCTTCCAAACCTGGAATCTGCATGGCCATTGTTTAATAAAGATAAATGAAAATGGGAAGATCACAATCCGTGACATCATTTGTTGTCCACCCTGCGTGATTTCTACAGTCATTCATCATTCTTTCTTTCTTTTATTATTCAGTTACCTTTATCTATCTCAGAATATCGCAGCAGCAGAAACTCTCTCAACTTCTATTACTGTCATGAGATTTTTCATTCGTTTCACGGTGTCATACCCAGCAAATTAGAAGGTAAGTGACACTTCATCTGAAACCCTTGACTCCGTGCTTCTTATTCACATGAAGTTTTTAACTGCTACAATATGCTGATCGACTGTTTCTCAGAGCCAAATTAAAATTGCTTGGACATTAGCACATCAGGAGGATACACCGATCATCACCTAACCGGGAGAAGAATGGGTATTCCTTGCATAAACAAAGACAGTTTCCCATCAAGGCGCACTAATGGCATAAACAAAGACGGTTGGCTCTTGCTTCTTCTGGTAGTAACTTTATACTTTCTGCCACTGGATTTTCATATTCCTTTGAGAAGATAGTCAAGTTTAAATGTAAGGATGGGAGAAGAGGGATGGGGCAGGAGGGGGAAGGGCCTTTCATTCAAATTCCATGGAAAAAACCCATTTTGAAGGCGAAAAATCTGGCCAAACACCACAGAAACAATGCAGCAAGTCAAAATGATGTCAAGAGAAAAACAGATTAGGTTATCACAACACAAAAGGTAAAATGCACTCAGGTTTTGATCGCATGCATTGCCAAAAGAGATTGAAAGGTCCTGGAATTGTCTTGAATGGTTATCCTTTAAAACAAGCCTGCACAGACCAAAGTAAAGTCGATGTGGTGCAACAATTAGTTTGTGCATGTCGGTTACTTCTTTAAATTCAAAGATCATTAGCAAAACATGGCCTCAAATCATAGTAAAATGCAGAAAATATGATGACCGATATCCAACTAAGATCACTTAAAAAGGAATCTTGAAGCTTCCACAGCATGGATCCTTTAACTAAAAGAGTCAGAAAGAGGGCACGCAAACGAAAAGAACGGCAGCATGAAACCCTTCTCTATTACTACTTTCTCCTTCCTTTTTTAATGCTGAGAAGCTGGGATTGTGTTATCCTACATCGAGAGGATGATCAAAGATATATGTGAATCATCTGGTCGAGAAGCTGAAGCTTCTCGTAATTGCGCGGGAGGTGGGGGAGCATCAAATGATCAAAGAAGCCTTTGTTGGCTCGACTTCTCTTGATTCTTTATTGCTCTGAAATTTTTTATTTTAGTGGTCTGCAACTTCGCATTAATCCACACCATCTACAATACAATTAGCCAACTTGCTTAAATGACATTGCAAGCACGTCTGATCCTGAAGATACCACCTCACACCAACTTTCGAGACAGCAGAACAATCTATCTAGATATGCAGGATTGTTTGCTGTCCCTTGTTTGCTCTGAGGGACGTGCTGCAGGTATATCTCTAGTATCTGAGCCCCTCCTATTCTCTGAACTTCGACAAGGAGACAGAGACTGAATTATAGTCACAATTGTATAGGAATGTCTCCTCGCTGTAAATCAAAGAGCTTATCTCGCGCTTGCTCAGCTGGATAAAAAAAAAAAAGAAAAAAACATCTTTGATCCTTTTCTAAGAAGTTCAGGTACCAACTTCCTAATGAAAAGACAGTTTAATTTGCATTGAATGCCATTTGTTTTTTTTTTTTTTTTTTTTGATGATGACCGAGAAACCTTCGAAAATCACTCTTCGGGAATTAGATGACATTTCGATGCTCGGATTGAATGCTATTTGTTCGTATTAGCTAAACCCTTAGGTCATTGCAATAGAACAAACATATGACTATATCCGTAGGATGTCATTCCTAAGTCAAAATACATATTCTTAGATACACCATAGCAGGACTATACAAAAGCCTCGTCTTGTTCAACGATGGAGTCGTCGTGGAAACAGGATCCAACCCCAAGTTATCTAACTCTCCGGAATTGGAATCTAGAGCAAGTTATTCGGTGGTCTGTATATTTCATCTTCATCATGTCATTGAGATAGCTCTGCTTCCAGCTTTCGGTGCTTTCCCTAGCCTTTTCAGTCTCTAAACCTTATTATAACAAAGAAGATTAGGAAAAAAAAAAAGAAAAAAAAACAAAGCTTTTGAAGTCCACCTTGTTTTTTGCCCATCTGTCACTGACATATTCTCCTCTCCCATGGAAATTTGCTAAAATGCGGAAGTGCCCTGTTTGGCGTTTGCCACCACTTCCATGGACTCAATATCTCTCCCCAAATTCCAGATCTAACCAAACCAGCCAGCCTCCCTTCTTCAACCTTTCCCCTCGGATCCCCTCTCCTCCACCACCACCCTCTCGAACGAACTCCGAATGAAAATGGGTGCTCTCGTGAAGCTGGTCGACGCCGTCCTCTTCCTCTTCTTCCTCCTGATGGCCGTCTGCGTGCCCCTGTTCGACGCCCAGGCGTGCCTCCCGGAGTCCCTCTTCCCGGACGCCCTGCTCGACCTCAAACGCGGGTACAGCGGCCGGGTGGGCGACTACCTCGTCGCCGAGAAGCCCCTCTTCTTCGTCGGCCTCGTCTGGCTCGAGATCCTGTTCCTCTGGCCCCTCTCCATCCTCAACCTGTACGGGATCCTCGCCGCCAGGCCCTGGTTCCGCACCACCTGCTTGATCTACGGCGTCTCCGTGGCCACTTCCATGGTAATTGCCGCACGCATCGTTTGCCCATTGTCATGTTAGGAAGCTTTTCGGGCAAAGGCCGTACCTTTTTGCACTGCTGAGTGGGACTTGTGATTTGAGCGCATCCGCTGTTTTTGTTCTCGTGAAAAGCTTTGTTTTTGACATTCCATGTCAATTGAATTAGTGCGGGCTTTACCTGTGAGGTCTGATTCGAACAGGAGAGCAGTCGAGCCAAAGATTTTGCAGACCCGAGTGGTCTTCATTCTTCCAGTCTTTGCGAACATTCTTGTGAAGTACAAGAATTTTTTGATTCTTTGAGTGGATCATTCCATGTCGAGTAGCCCAACAAAGACAACAACATAGTTTCTGAATTTGGTTATGGATTTGCCACCTTCGTTACAGAAATGGATGGGCTTTAAGATGCTATCCTGGCTAAAGCAAAGAAATTTTTAGTTTATACTAAAGTGGGAAATAGTTTGGCCCTGCTGCTTCAAAGGAGGAGATCTGTTGTCGGCCGTTCTCTTTGCAGAAAGATGTAATGCACAATTGACATAAGTGCTACCGAATTGAAGAGTGGTTTGATATGAAATGCGTGAATTGCACAGATTGAAATTATCTACTCTGCTTTTGAGCTCTTGCAAGATAATGTCTGTTGCAGTTCTGGCATACAGGTCAATGCAAAAGTATAATGCATTTCTCTTGGCACTGATGTTTCATGCAAATGGACTTTACCCTGTTTGTAGGTTGCTATATTGTCGGAATTGACTGGGTCTGGTAAAGCATCGGATGACTTGCTGATGGTGTACTTCCCCTTCTTGGGACTCAGTTTGCTGGCCTTTCTGCGGGGTCTGCTGCCGTGTTCTACCAAGACTACATCGACCATCAGCAAGAAACCTGCATTGGCAAGGAAAAAGAGGGCTTGAGACACAACACTGCGCTGTGGTTGTCCTGCGCTTTCTAACCAATTCAAGATCCAATTTATTTCTTTTCAGTGACATCAGATTGAGAATGTCGCGAGTTAGGAAATTTTTCTGTTCTTGGGGCTCCCTTTTATGAGATTTTTAACTGAAAGCCATTGACCATTGGATTTGAACTCATCATCTGGGAAGAACTAAGTTTGTTTTGGCAGCACTTTTTTGTTCACTCACCTGGAATAACTTTTACTGCACCAAGATTGCTAAAAGCTGCAATTGCTTATGCTGCTTATGAGTCGATTGGCATAAAATATGTCATTGATTTGGTTATTTAATTCTCCATCTAGAACAGTTTAACTTTACTACTGATTGATTTCTGTCCGCACTCTGAATCTCTTGTTCACTGCTTGTAAATCTGGAGTTATCAGGAATAGCTCTCTTCAAGTTGAAATTACGGTTATATTGCAGATTCCTACTTCCAAAACTGAAATCTGCATGGCCATTTTTTAGCAAGAAATTTGCAAAAATGGTAAGATAACAACCTTTGACATAATTTGGTATCCTCCCGAAGCAATTTCTTCTGTCAGTCATCATCCTTCCTTTCTGTTATTATTCGGTTATCTTTACGCATCTCAGAATATTGCAGTAGCAGAAATTCGGGCAACTTCTATCTCGGTCATGAGATTTTTCTTTTATTTCGTGTGTCATGCCCAGCAAGTTATAAGGTAAGCGACGCATCCTCTGAAAACCTTGACTTGATGTTTCAGGAGCCAAATTAGAATTTGCTTGGACATTAGCACATCAGAGAGAAAAAGTGAGAACAACAAATGGACCAGTATTGTTCATATCATTGACAGTTGCAGTGGGGGGTTACTTTGAGAGTGGATCAAGAAAAAAATAACCCAAAGGAACTTTTGATGGATCACGCAACTGAAAACTTTACCACTACCGCTCTAAGCTAAAGCTTAAACTACAGAAGTTCTCAAAACTTGGTCAAAAGAGAAGTCGAAACTCAGGAAATGTAATGTTTCGTGTTAGTTTCCCTGCCTTCACTTTTTCCTGGGAAGTCAATACCCGAACCCCTTAATCCTTGCAAGTAAGGTGCGATCTTGACTTCTCCAAATTCGATATAAGCTGATGTTTCTGCTTGAACATCAAAAGCTGCGAGTTCTTTCTTAACGTTGCTTCTGTGATGTCCTACATCTGCAGAGCACTGCAATTCAGCTCCTATAAAAAAGAAACCAAATCTTGTGTATACATTTCTTTAATTGAACCAAAATAACATCAGATAATGCTTGCCACGTACTTTATTTTAAGAATCTCGACTTACCTGGACATTAGACTGCAGAGTTATGCACTTTCACACGATAATGAAGCCCGGATCCTCTCGACAGTGCAAGCGATCAAATTGTTAACAGTCGCAACTGACCCAAGAGAGAGCTTAGCAGTAGGAACTGAATCAACCAGAATCTGGAATGCCACTGTGAGGAGAGACCCACCACCAGATCCCACTCCCTGTTGATCATTGCCACCTTGCATGGCCGAACCATCAGGCAGTATTGCAAACCCTGAAGGAAGAAGCGCGACATAATCTGGATCCCCACCGTTCAGTACCACATTCATAGCGACGATATCCACCGGAGCGTAAATTACGAAAGAACCGGCAGAGTCGGTGCAACTCTCTTGCAAGATCAGCATGTTGCTTTGGCTTGAGTTAGCACTCTAAGAGAATTAATTTGGTAAAAAGAATGATGAGATGATTAATCTTGTAGGATATGTAGATTTGGTAAAAGTACTGATAATGGAAGTTTTGGCAAACTGACATTTACTCGTAGTAGAGATACACAGTTGCCAGTGTCCCTGCCATTTGCGATATGCGCCATTTCTTGAACCACCCCTCCGTTCGAGAGAATATCCCACTGTATCGCAGTAATTAGGCAATGCTTCAATTAGCAGTGATAGGCAATCTCGAAATGAAGAAAACAGCAAAAAGAAGAAACTAAGTTTTTTCCAGAATAACATGTCAACTAGGATCACAACAGGAATCTAGCCTTCAATGTCATCTGGAATAAAACAGCCTCCAATTTTTGGGGCAGAAAGTAGCCAGTTATCAAGTGCTTGAGTGGAACATGGTCTGTTCTTTATTAGGATCAGTGAAAATTAGAATTCAGCAGTTTAGAATTAATTGAATACCAATGTTTGTTCAAGAATAGTCACTATTTTGTTTACGAAAGAAAAAGGCAGGTTCGCGATGAGTAGTAGTAGAAAATCGTTACTTGAGTCGAATAACTGAAAGATGATCTCTATTGAAGACAACTAGAATAACTACCTTAGAACCACGAATCTAGAGACCAGGATGGACATGCACTTGGACTTGTTTTCAGCATGTATAACTACGGGAAAAGGAAATTTGATACCTCGCTTCGAGAATTCTCATCACGGAGGAAATCGAAGACTCTATTTGGCAGCACCGGAAGCCAGAAAGAAGTCGCAGCACTCAGTACTATACCGGGGGGTCTACCCGGATCGTCTATACTTTTCCTGGTCATGACCCTCACATCGTCGGCACCTGTCCCTGATAATGTCGTCCATGTGTGAGCTGTAGATGCGCTGACTCCGGCGCAGAAGCTTATCACCATTCTCTCGGCTAGTTTTAGCATGCTCTTTCTTCCTTCTTGACTCGTTATCACTGCCAAATGTAAGCGAACTCAGGATTTGAAAATGAGTGTGACAACTAGCAAGACCACCTCTAACAAAACGTTCATTAGCTAGAAGAAAGGACTTCATGATTCTTTGGCTAATGACAACCAGAAACTTTTGTATTTAACAAAAGTGAAGTAGAAATGCGCGTGTAATTACTATTGAGGGATCAGAATAGACTTGAAAATATTATTACCTCCGACATCGGTATTAGGAATATTTGTTGCCATGGCACTGGCAAGGCGTTCACATTGTCTATCTAAGGTGGCGACCCACCGTTTAGCCCCAAGGGCGTGACCAGAATTAACAAGCTGCTTGTATAAGCTGTGGACTCCTCTATCATCCACTTCCACATTCTCAACCCATGTAACCTAGGGCACAATGATAGAGTAAATAAGGATGTATCAAATCGAAGTGAATGCTTTGAGTTACATATGTAGTCCTAGCTAAAACATGGGGATTCTTCTTACCTTGGAATATCCATTTGGCATTTCTTGAATTACACATCCTGAAGGCCTTCTTCGGCACCTGACAATCGGGCTTGGGCGTACATTGTCCAAGGAAACATCAACAACAGCCCAAGCCCCATCACCGTGCTGTTTACAGTACCGAACAAAGTAGACTTCGCGAGTTGGAACAAGTGGTGTAGGAACTTGAAATTCAGCTGTCATCTGCATTAATTCGATGTTTAGAGAGCTTAAAAAGACAGGAGTTGTAAGAAAAAGCAAAAGGTTACACGTGCTCACGTGATTTAGGACTATCAACAAAGTATAATCCTTAGTAATAATTGACAAATACATATGTATGTATACCACTTGCAAAGCTCCATTGTAGTTGCCAGCTACTCCTGTTGATAGTACTTCCAATGTTGCAGCTCGTGAGACAATGCTGGAGAAAACTGTCGACCATTGATTCTGCGGAAAAAGTAAATGCGAGATATCATTTCGAGAACGAATCCATATTTTTTCAGCCGCTGTGCATCAATACCTGGTCAAAAGCAAGAACGCCTCACGATTTGGAGCACCCAAGAGGAGAACTAACAGAGCCCTTACCACATCCATGAGAATCTCAACAAGGTTGATGTGATCCATAATGACAACAGCACTTTCTCGTGAAGCTTCGGTGTTAAATCCAGCAGGCTTTGGCCCGATACCCCGAGGAAATGTTTTCATGTACTCATCTTCATTTAGCACACTTGATGAATTGCCATCCAAGCTCTCACTCCAGAGGGGCTCTCCCATCTGGGCCATCCTGATCAATTCCTCCATGGCTGCGACCGCCAGCTCAATGATCATTGGCTTGTCGGCTTCTGTCGGGGCGCCAATTGACTTGAGAAGGTCTCCAGCTCCATAAATCTTCTCCTCCTACGCTAGATTGACCCCCAAAACCTCCGACTCCGAGGTCAAGTGGACGAGGTGGAGCCGAAGGGGAAAGAAGAGGATAGTTCACCACTGGCTTGCCCACATACTTGGCAGCGATAGCTGAAATTCTATCGATCTGCAAAATATATGGATGCAAAATAAGAATATGTGCGTTAGGGTGCGAGAATTCTGACTTATGTTAAGTCTTGAGTCAAAAGTACCATCGGTTCAATGTTTAATATAAGGCCTGTAGTTATTACTTCTAACTTAGCACATCCAATGCTATTAGCTGTTATAATATAAGCATGTATATACCACAGGGAAAAGAAATGGAACGATGTACCTCTTCTCTTAGACGTGCATTTTCCAATCTCAAGTGGTGTTCATCGAATGACATCTCTCCGATGGCTGTCGGCCCTCCACAGTTGGGACATGTGGCATTACTTAGTGCCTCCCTGTACCTCATATTGTCGGCCCTAAGCTTGTCATTCTCCGCTCGGAGCTGCGTGTTCTCGCCGCGCTCGTGCTGTGTCTGCAAGAGAAGAAAAAATGCACTCAACGTAGTTATAATCAAGTGCAAAAGCAAAACTAGCACTATATAATAAGCATAGGTTTGACTAGGGCAAAGCCCACTTCCTATTTTAAGAGACCAAAAGATTGAAGTTACCCGCAACATACATACATACATACATACATACATACATACATACATACATACATACATACATACATATATATAGACACATACACACACACCTACGTTTCTTTATTTGCTAGTTTTGGTAATTAAATATACCTTCATTTGAGTGCGCTTGTTTTGGAACCAAAACTTGACTTGCAAAGGCTCTAAGCCTAATTGACGGCTGAGTTCCTTCCTCTGCTTGTCATCTGGATGCGGACATTCCTTAAAAAAACTGCAACATTTTTTCCTCGAACCAGTTTTCAAAAGGGGTATATCAATTAGAAACAAAATTGACGATCATGTTAATAGAGGGATTCGGCAACGCACGCTTCCATCTCTTGGATTTGATGCTGGGTGTGACGATGGTATCGCTTCTTCTTATTGGGACGCTGAAGATCCTGCATGTCGTCTCCAGATTGACCTTCCTGGTTTTCGCTCCCCGACTTTGTGCTAATCTCGAACTCTTCATCTCGGAGCCGAGCAAGTTCGCTCTCTGACGGGGTCTGATGAGCCATGTCTAAGGGGTGGTGAAGCTGATGATGATGAAGGCTTTCCATCATGTTTGGCTGCGAAAACATATACATGTCTCTTGTGGAAGGTGATTTTGGTATGTTAATGTGGGGGTTTTATGCCCATTGAACGATTTTTTTTTAACCATGTAACAGACATCTAATATGGATTCTTGAATCTCGAGATGGTTGTCTTGAGAATCAAAAATAAATTTCATTTTTTCGGGAAATGAGATTCAAGTTTAGCAGAAACATTAAGTTACTGAAGATCAATCCCAACATAGTGTTTTTATTTTTACACTCCCCATAGGGCACAAAAAGAAGTTAGGGTAATTATAAGAGAATAACCAGGCACAAAAATGAGCTTACCTGACCGAGGGTGAGCCCGGAAGACGATCCATACCCACTGGCATTTCCATTGGATCCGATCATCGGCGATGACGACATGTTCCTTGCCGGAATCATGATTCCAGCTGGCATGTTAACGAAGAAGCTAGAAACCCTAGTTCCAAAAGTGAAGCAAATACTGATTATATCCTCTTCTCTCCTTCAGCACTGTTAAGCGCAATACTAGGTTTGACCTTTTTGAACCCCTATATTGTCCTATCCTTAGGAAAACTTATGGTACTTGAGCTGACCCTCAGATTTTGTCTCGAATTTCTTTGTTTTCTATTTTTTTTTGGGGAGGGGGTTTTAAGTACCAATGCACGAGAAAAGCAGAATAAAAAAAAAAAAAAACTGAAGATAAAGCCAAAGATTAACAATTTTTTGTGAAATGGTCCCTTTTGGCAGACGAAAATCAGGCTAAAAGCATATGAAACGCCTCCTAAGATGTCGGAGTGAATCTAACGAGAACATTCTCTGTCTTTCCTTTCCTTTTTCAAAACATTCTCCAGAAATCTCTCTCTCTCTCTCTCTCTCTCTCTGTGGTAAAGCGCTCTTATATCTGCAAACATGAAAGGAGAGAGAACCCAGTAAATATAAGACTCACTGCAAGCGTTTTGCATCAAGAAACCCTGTCCCAACAGTGATCTTGCAAAGATCAGAACCCAATTTTTCCTTAGGTAAAGTTTTACACCCAGAAATAGAAAGAAGTGTAAAGCGAACGCATGCGAGAGAGAATTTTCTCTTGGCCTACCTCAGGAAAGCCTTCGATATTGGAAAAAGCTTCGACAAGGGAGGTTAGATCTGGTTGTCCGGTCACCCTTCCTTGAACAAAAGCAACTGTTCTGCTGGGTCTCTCGGGGTTGTTTTATGGACTGAGTTGGTGGTGGTGAGAGAACTAAGAACGCATATATGCGTAAGTGAATGAAGCGGGGAGATCGACCAAAAAAAAAAAAAAAAAATTGGGGTGGGGGGAGAGGGAGAGAGAGAGAGAGGCGGAGTTGATGTTGGAGGGGCAGATGCAGAGAGAAAGGAAAAAATAACAGAGAGAGAAAGAGATGAAGAAGAGGGAAAGAGAGAGACAGAGAAAGAGGGAGCGGATGGAGGAAAGTGAGGCAGAGAGACAGACAGAGAGAAGGAGTAATTGCAGAGCGTATTGAGAGGGTGCACCAGCATTTAATGGCGGAGAGGGAGGTGTAATTACTGTTTCTGTATTGATATTGATATTATAGAGAGCAAGCGAGCGAGCAAGATAGAGAGAGAGAGAATTGAAAAGGAGAGGAGCATAGTGCATCGAATGACGGCTACCATACTCCCGATTCACGTAACTTGGAATACACGTATGTATCTCTCCCTGTACAAACATTCATTTCTCCATGTCTCTTCCAGCTATTCACATTTATACCGCTGTTTCAATTTACACACAGTAGCTTCACCCATAGAGAGAAATGCCTACGGATTATCAACTTTCTTCGCTTTGGGTTTTGCTGTTCAAGTATTGATCCTCTCTCTCTCTCTCTCTCTCTCTCTCTCTCTCTCTCATGCTTCTGTCTGACAATTAAACCTTCGAACCATATCCTATGTAAGAACATCCATTCTAGATGCACAGAATAACTTCTCTAGGGTTCATCTTGATAATATGACAATTATCAAATCGTTGTTTGCAATTTGGATCCCACATTAAAGATTTTCTAGAACCACCGAAGAACACAACTAGTGTAATCTGATTATGGAAATAAATCGAGGTGCGGTCAACATGGAAAATATTATAGTAGTTGATTTTAGGAAGAAAATTAGGCGGGAAATTGAATATTCATCACTAGGAAGATAGGTGTTCGTCTACAAGCTTACAACTCAAACACCAACACTTTCAAGAGCGTCTTTTGAATTCAGAATTTCTGCAATACTCCTAAATCAAGAAGTTTTTTGTGTATAAAGTTACTGTAATACTCCTAAGTCAAGAAGATCATATGTAACTTGAGTAGTTGACATAAGCCGGATAACTTTAGACAATTAGATTGGACTCATTACTAATCTAAAGTGCACTCGATTCCAAGTCTACCTATGTTGTACCAACACCTGCACTCATTATCCCCGCATCCAACCTAGGTTGAGAAAATAAAGTAAAATTTGCATGAGTTTATATGCTTTTTTTTTTTTTTTTTAATATAACATGTGGTTTCCCAACGTTTACAAAGACTTTCTGTACTCGGTATGGGAACTAGAAGCCAAAAAGAGCTAGGGATTACATTATATTTAAAAATTAAGGATTATCGACAAACATCATTTTGAAGTACTCTTTTGGAAGATATTTGTGAATAATAGTAACTAATGAGTCACTTTTGCATCCGAAACATTGCAATGTAAACATTTTGACTCAAGAAAATAGCATGATCTGAATGAGATCCACGTTAGATTAGCAAGATCACGCTTTGATTTGATTACTCATACCGTCACGCGAAAATGCAACATATAGCGGTAAAAGCTCAGTTAATAATAAATCCCATTGTTAATGCTTTTAATTAGAATGAATGATGTGGCTATTCGTCTGCAGGTGATATGGACAAAAGCATGGTCTACCTAGATATTCAATATCACTATCAGTAATCGAGAAGGAAACATTTTATTTGGGCGATAAGGAAATGATTAATTCCAACTATTTGACAATATCCATGTTCCTAGTATATCTCATGTACATTAATATTCAAAATAAGATGAGAGGTATCTTAATTAGGACATTCTTTTTTTTTTTTATATCGGTTTTACTCTATTTTTATTCTAACTCTCACTTTCAAATTTTTGCTTTACCTCATTGTAAAGCATGGGCGTCGAAACCCACACTTGAAACTAAAATTATATTTGGTAAATTATATTGTAAAAGTCCATTGTGAAGTATCTTTGAGTAAAATGGTGTTTGGAAAAATCATATTTGGAAAAGGCTTTTGTTATTTGTTAAAAAAAAAAAAAAAAGGAGAGTTGGCCGACCAAGAACAAGTAGTCGTTGGCGAGGAGCAGGCAATCCAGCAAAGGGTGGGTAGTCCGATGTAGGCCATTTCAACAGAGGTAGGCGGTTCGGCGGGGTTGCGCGATCCTTTGGCGAGCATCGCAGCGACCGGATCTAAGGTTGCAAACCATTTGGTTGCAAATCTGTCGCGCTCAGCCTCCGGCACCAAATCTGGTCACGACCGGACTGTGACCGAAGGTCGTGGCGACCGCATATGGTCGCAACCGGATCTACGACTAGATGGGTCGCACAACCTAAGGGTTGCGACCTTCGACCTCCACGGAGATCGCATTTGGTCGCAACCAAATGGGTCACGTGGAGGTCACGGTGCGGTGAGAGCAACGGTCGCCGACGACCGCATCTAGTCGCAACTAGATGGGTCATGCGACCCTAAGGGTCGTGACCTTCATGGTGACCGCATATGGTCACGACCATATCTGTGACCAGATGGGTCGTGCGGCCCCAACGACCTCCACGCGGAGGTCACAGTGTGGTGAGTGCGACAGTTGCCGGTGATTGCCTGCCCTTCACCGGTGACCGCTCATGGAGAAGAAGAAAATGAATAGTGAGGGCAAAACCGGAAAATTGAAAAATCAGTGAGAATAATTTGGGAAGAAATTTTTTTTCTTATCCCCTCAACTCAAAGACGTGAGAATGCTAGAAGCCCAAGGCAGCCCCTAACCCGCCTTGGGCTTTCAGCCTTTGGAAGGCCAGCATTCCTTCAAGATGGGTTTTAAAAATGTTCCCAAACACCTAATATTTGATCAAATGAGCTTTGGACACCCAAAGTTACTTGCAAATGCTGGTCCCAAATGTAGCTTGAATCATCCCTACCCCAACCCCACCTTAAGAAGGTGGGGATTCAATCCCTCCATATCCCCTTTCATATTGAAAGAGTGGCCACTAGAGCAAACCCCATTAGTTAATTATGACATTCAATTACTACACTAGATTGTCACCCCCTAAGGGGATTGATACTCTTGGTGATGACCACATCAAGTTAGAAAGTTCTAGAGAAATAAGATCCTCTTTAGGCATGAAGCGAAAGCTTAAGTTATCAAAAAAAAAAAGAATCTATAGTGTTAACACATACAATCCTTTATCAATGCCAAAATTTTTACAAGGTTAAAGTATTCAAATATTAAATTGCGCATTCATCTACCACTTTAAAATTTTAAAATAGTTGATGACGATCTCATAAAATTTTACATCATATCAAGGCACGAGATTTTCTTAGTTTTAGCTGCTTCAAGTTTTAGGCGAAAGTCTAGCTTATGTGTAAGTGGAAATGTTAAAGTGATTGAATATTAAACCACACCTTTTTCTATGCAAAATTTTACATATGGCTTTAAGTGAACACTGACACCTAACTAGGTAATTTACAATAGCGATACTATGAAATTAATTAAAAAGTCGCCTAACATAGCTCTGAAAGCAAACTTGGCGTTTGCCAAAAAGGAATACCTCCTGATATATTCTCAAAGAGTAAATGTTAATTGTTACGTGAAAATGTCTTGTACGTATACGCATATCGATAGCTTGACAGAAAAAATTATCCAATTATTACAAGATCTATTGCAATGATGACGATTTAATCTAAAATCTTTCAATTTTGTCAAGTTAGTTCTAAAAAATTTTGTGAAATTCCAACTTAATATTCTCACTTAATTTTTATGTGGCAATTTAGTTATTAACGACCATCCTATGTGACACACCGTCACATCAGCGATACTCAACAAAAAATGACCAGTAGGGCTACATTAGAATTTTAAGTAAAATTTTATGATTAAATTGATAAAATTGAAAAAAAAAATTAAGAAAAAATATCCAGAGAGTCCTAAATTTATTATACGATGTTAATTCAGTCATAAATCTTTCGGTTGTGCTAATTCAGTCATAAATCTATTGCATGACAAATAAGTAATATTAAAATTTTTAATTTGGTCAATTTAATCATAAACTATTTGACCATTTGCCAATTTAATCTTAAATATTTTGACCATTTGTCACTTTAGTCACTCTAGTCAATTTTTGGCCAAAAAGCACTAACATGGTGGTCTAATAAGTGAAGACCATTTTACGTGGTACGACCGACGCTTATGTGGACAATTTTTTATTTTTTAAAAAGTTTTTACATTATTTTCCTTTTCCTTTTTTTTTTGTCGTTATTCAATTTTCCTTTTTTCCCTTTGATGACCATTGTTGTGCCTCACCGATGACTAGCGGAGGTCACCGGCCACCGAGAATGGCCTTGACGCCCTCACCAACTTAGGCGCAAGTGTCCCTTGCTTAAGGCTGGTGACCTCCGTTGCCCATCTATGAGGCTCGACAATGGCCGATGGAGGGAAAAAGGGAAAGATGGAAATTAAAAGGTAAAGAAAAGGAAAAATAAAGAACAAAAAGAAATTATAAAGTCAAAAAAATTACAAAAAGTGTCCATGTGAATGATCAAAATTTGCTGGAGTGACTAAACTGCAAATTGTTAAAAAGCTTCGAACTCAATTGGTAAATCGTCAAAATGTTTATGACTAAATTAACACAATTGAAATATTTGATATTAAATTAACAAATCATTAAAATGTTTATAATTAGATTGACATAATTGAAAAATTTATGAATGAATTGACCATCATATAATAAGTTTATGAATTTTTGAATAATTTTTTTGAAAAATTTAAAATAAATTTATATTTATATAATAAGCCTAGAACTGGTTAAATAGCTTCTTTAATTCTAAGATGTTGACCATATCAAATCAAACTTATTTTAACGTGACCAACTCTAGTGATTCGTCGAAGTCATATTCTTTGTAAGTAATATTCATTCAAAATTCATACCCTGAGAGAGAGAGAGAGAGAGAGAGAACTCCAAGTTTGATTGGAATGGCTGCACGGTATGGCGTGATAGATGATGACACATCTCAGTCGATCCAAACAATTTTTCTCGAGAAAGGAGCAGAAAATTAGGGCGCGCGTAGCATGTGAGGGGCAGCTCATCAAACAGGTGAAGGACCACACCAGTCCCTCTGCCCTCTCCCTTAATTCAATGTGGTAGGCCCTTCCTGTGAAGCTCCATAATTGATTTTGACGTTGGACAAAGTCAATTTGTACCAATCTTGCTACTGTGATCATATGTTACCACCCAATGAGATTTCTTTCGTTGTAGTCAAACCTCAAGCGCTGATCTCCCTAGAAAGAGGTAGGCCTGTTGGTAAATTTTAATAAGTATTTGATAAATGTAAAAATTATCAATAAAAAATTATCGATAAATTTTAACAAATAGTTGATAAATAATAAGAGAGTTTTCTTTTGGCCAGAGATAACAGAAGTTGGTATTTTGTAAAGTCAAATAAACATTAGTAACCAACTCAAATTGCTTGGTAATATTATTAGTTGGCAATGCAACATTATTAAATTTTTAACTTAATTTAATAAAAGTTATGACCACTCTAATATCGATCGATTTATTTATGTAGACTTGGTAAATTTAAAAAGTTGGCAACCATGAAAAATAAAAGTGATATCTCAATAAAAAAAGTAGATAATATTAAAAAAATAATGGTAATAAGCAAATTGGGTGAGAGTTGGTAACCTAAAACTAGTTGGTTCCTTAACTAGACAATAATGATAATTCACTTAAGTAAAATGTTGGTAATTTGATATAATAGTTGGTAAATTTCAAGCATCCACAAGAAAGGTTAATTAAAACAGAAAATTTTAAAAGAATTCAAATCGATAAACCATTTCGGGAATCTAATGGGGGAAAAAGGGGCAAGTCCCACAATGAAGATTGGTTATCTAACGTAATAACTAATAAATTTAAGTCATTTGCAATAAAGACAAACGAAAGTAGATAAATTATGACAAAATTTAATAAATAAAGAAATCAATGAACATTGGTAAGTAATTTAAATGAGAGTTAGTAACAAAAATTAGTTAGTTACTTAAGTTGAAGAAATTGATATATGAATTGGTAAATTTAACAGTTACATATGTCATACAAATAAAAGTTAGTAAAAGAAAACTGATGATATGAGCTGCAAAAAACAAGCTAGTAATTTCGTACAAATATTAATAATTTGCCAATAAGTTGCCGAAAGTCAGCTAACCTGTAACTTTTTTTAGTAATATTTTTGACGCTTACAAGGCTTTTGGAAACAGTATATTACAAACATCCCCATGCAATAACGGAGTGGTTCTTTAGTTCATTGTGAAAATTGTATCACAAAGTGACTCGTTTCCTTCTCTTTTTCTCTTAAGAGTGAACAATATTTACTTGAATTTTGGTGATAAACAAGGCTCATGAAATACTTTGTCTTGCCGTCTTTATTAAATTTCGAAAGTACATTATTTTTCAAAGAATGATCTTTCACATGTCATTCATTTGTATTAGCATATGCATATATATAAGTTTTACACAAGCACTCCATGAGATATACCTATTCTACTTACTATAGCTTGGCATAGGAATACGTTAAGAATAATTTTGTACTTCTTACACAAGCACTCCATGTGAATTCAAATATCAAATCTAAAATATGGAAAATAATTTTGCATGTATCCTTGAGAATCGGGTGGTAAAATTGAAATTCACATTCAAAACACGATGAAATAGGCGAGGTTTTTGTTAGCATTAGTCTTTATTTTTGCGGGTAGAGATTAAGCTCGTGTCTAGGATACTCCTTTCTAGAGATAGATCCAAGTTAATTAGATCATTCCATCACACGACCAAGTTCCATCCGATTACGTTATCTGCTCAATGTATTAATACTCGGAAAAAAAGTCTTGACTTCAGAACGATAGAAACGTCTGAAAAAGATGGTGAAACACATTAAATTGAGAGGACCATAAAATGGCAAGCATCAAACCCAGTTCAACTCTGTCATTCCTCTTCATTTAGAGCAACTGATGAAGATGCCACCACGTTATCGTGGACCGTAATAGCCTCTAAATGATGTTGCGCTTGATTGCGCTAGAGATCAGTGGGACACAAACCGACATTTTCTTTAGGGTTTGGAGTAACACATCTGTGAGACACAAAACGACATCTTTTTAGGAATATTCCCGTCTCCGAATAGGCAGAACCATAGAGAAAGCTAGATGCTCCTCATCTCACGAATAAAACTGAAGCTTTTGTATGGACTCCACGACCACGACCACGACCACAGCGAGAAGACAGACAATGACCCATATGCATGATCAGCGTGAGCTAATATAAAGCAAATAGCATATTGATAAGCTGCTGGATTGGAAGGACACATAGCAAACAAATCTTAGATTACATTAACTTAAGTTGATAGATGTAAAATTTAATGTCTGGAACTAGCTAATCCGGGGGTAAGGATGACAACGTCTACGTTACAGAAACTTTTCGAAAATGATGCTTAGCTACGCATCATTAACATAGGTTTTCTTTTTGTCTAAGCTAGTCACTGCCTTTGAATTCCTATGCTTCTCCGCCACAAAAAGAGAGGAGAAAAGGCCGTCAACTTTATTTCGCCTTGCTTTTTATATGCTCTACGAGATGGTGGGATATGTCAAGGATTCGAATTCAAGTTCTACATCAAGCTATGCTATTTAGCGTTAAATCAAAGTATCACGGAGCCAGTTTTTCACAAAGTTGGTTCCAAATGGCACCTTTCTGTCTAAGTATTTATGGACCCATAAAGTTGAGGATGCCATTCATGCCGGCAGTTTCGTGCCATTTCAAACATTGCACGGGCTTTTCGAAGGTAAAGCGACATTTCCGTTTCGTTATCTTTTTACTTTCCCTCCTTTTATTTAAAGCCGCAGGATGTTATTGATCAACAATAATTCCTCTAGGCGTATGTTGGCGCTCTTTGATCATAAATGGAGTGATATTCTGTATGACAAAAGGAAAAAAAGACGCATTTACTCCTACGTACCCATCACATTAGAATTTATGATCCTCGTGATACTTAGGTAGCTAAAGAGTGCACGCTTGAATGTGACGGTCTATGCTTGCATATACTTTTTTTTATGGCCCTTGGGCTAGACATACTGGTGTCCGTGTTTGATTAGTAATAATTCCCTTTTATAATCGATTCCCCGCTTCGCATCAGTTGGGTTTATTTAGTTTTTTGCCCATGCCATGAATAGCTGACCGAACTTTGTTTTTTCAGTAGGGTTGATGATTTTTCGATTGCTAAAGTGGGAGTTATGCAGATATTTCATGATCCACCAACATTTAGTGACCTCCTAATGTTATACAAAGTTCTGATAAACAAAATAAGGAGTATACTATACATCGCTTCACCCTGCTTTGAGCATCGAAAGCTTTTACATCAACTTCCAAATCCAAGGCTTGAAATTTGGTGAAGTGTCTATATCAGCCAGAAGATGCTTGTCGACATGGACGCATGGAACATCCGTCCTCGATCAGTGAATTTAACTTTAAGAGCTCGAGAGGTTTAGCTTCAATTCACTGTAAGTAGCAAAAGTTTTAAATCCTAACAGTGCATACAGAAACTATTTCTCTCTCCATTATCAATCAAAGGTAGACGACGTACGAGTTTGGATGTACATTCGTTCCCATTTCGGTAAGAAGTTATTTTCTCAAGTAGTGTGCATATATATACCTATATATTTTCCATATACTTAAGTTAGAAATGACATTTGTCATGCTTTGAGCGGTTTTACCAAATTTTGTCTAGACTAAATAATTAAAAGAAATGAAAGATACAATGAACATTTCAACTTTCAATTAACTTCTTCATCGTCACCAATTTTTCGCTTTTTTTTTTCAAGCCACGTGACGAAGGTGTGAGGAAACTTCTCTACTTAAAGATGGAGTCCAAAGAAGGAGAAGAAAGAGCCCTAGAACTTTTGCCAGCGGGTGTCCCCAGTCGTTGCTTGCTCCACGAATGCTGCCAAAACTTACAGATCGGAGCCAACGCTTTCAATCTGAGGAAGACCCGCCTGACGCCACCCTCTTCCTTATCCTAGCTTGGGTGCCTGTCTACTTTTCATGGCCCCATGCGGGCCAAAGGCAAGTGGAAATCTCGTCGCTCGTAATTGGCTTTGGCTTTCTCCATGCTGATGAGGTCAAAGCGAAAGAGCGAGTCTCTTCGGCTTGGCCATGGCCAAGTCAATTTGCAGAAACCCTAGCTCATTTACTCCGCTGCGACCAACGGCCATTTGAAGTTTTCTTTCAAGCTTTATTTTCTTTCTACTAGTTTCTGCAATGTAGTTGCCCTTGAAGGAGCAAAGATCGTTTAACTGAAATGGTCAAGCTTGTTTGATTTGTTTTTCTTCCATCCTAGTTCCAGGCAAGTTCTTGCATTTCGATTCAACAACACTTATCTATATGCTGTTTTGATCTTCCAAGTTCGGCTCTGTATCTTGGGAAAAAGAACATTAGATGTGCTAAAAATTATGTCTCATTTTAGTATAAAAAATTTTCGCCAGATCATTTAAATGCCTAATCGGAGAAAATTTATCAATAAAGTTCTAATGACAAGATATTCTAACTAAATTGATTACGTGCTTTTTTAATTAAAAAATATGACGTTGCATATTTTTTAAAGACCAAGTCGACATAGACATAAAAAATGACATTGGATTTCTAGCCTACGTGGTTCTGACTCTCTCCCTCTTCTCCGTAATCTCCTCCCTCACCATTGTCTCCACCACCGCCCATGGAGCCACCACCCACCACGCCAAGCACTGCCATCCTCTTCACTGAAGAAAATCGCCTCGTTGTGCAGGCAATTGAACGACATTGTTATGGACTCTTAATATTAATTTAGATCTCTGGCAAGCCACGTTAGATGGAAAAATTATTAAAATATCGTCACGTCAAATTTCTAGCTAAAGTGATTGGAGTTAACAATTAAATGACCATTTTTTTAAAACTAATGCATAAGTGATTTGACAAAAACTTTTGATACCAAAGTGAATATCGTATAGAACCTTTGATACTTCTAGTGTCCTCTTGCTCTTTATCTATCCATCCATTTTCGATGAAAGTTTGGGAAAAATGAAGTTTTCTTTAAAGGGTGTTGGTCAAAATCATAGGAAAGCGCCATTGACGTCCTATTCTTCTATTGGGATCTCTCAATTTGGGAGAGCGTCAATCGAGGCGAGTAATTGATCGAGAGAATCTCAACGCCATTTTCCTTTTCTTTTTGGCATTGCCTTCTTTGGTTTTCTTTTCCATGTACTAGAGAACAAGAGCACACTCGCATCCCGTGAAAAGTAGAGGCAAAAAATGGTCAAAATTAAAAAGAATGATATGTAAAGATTTCGATCGATTTTTATGAAAAAATTTAAATGCGGAAGGGATATTTATGGAATACCCGACGATTATCTTGAATTCAAATGCGGAAGGGATCGGAATGGATATAACAAAGCAAGGAGGCGAGCGCACGGACGGGAAAGGCAACAGCCCATCGACGCAAGAGCACACGGCCTTTGAGCCTCCTATGGCCCAGCAAAAACAATTGGCCGGCACTGCCTTCGTTTTTCTGCTGTGCTTGTGCAAAAAAACTATTCAATGGCCATTGAATCCCCTCGATGTCCGTGTTGCAAAAGGTTTATTATGCATCCTCGAACGGCTAGTTGAAGCCAATCTCACAGGCACTTACCTCACGACATCACCTGAAGATTACCGTCATGCATCATGCACCGATCTTTTCAAATGTAGGATGTCAAAATCGTGATTAACGCTTTAAAACAGAGTACGCAAGTAGAGTGGGTTAGGTGATCAAATCATTTCGATGGACCAATCTAATGTGGCAAGGGACAAGGTTTCCGTTTGATTTGTCCATCCGGCGAAAATTCTGTACCAGGAAACTACCAGAGGGTCACAACAAAAATGGCCATAGAATTTTAATTTGATTCCTAAATTTTTAATCTATTCAATATGATTCCAGAACAATTAGTTAATATTCAATGTAATTATTTCATTTGCTTAAACGACAAATTAGGTGTTATGTAATGACGCAAAATATTACATGCTGATTTGATTTTTAAAAATGATGAATTAACATGTTTATCTTTTTATCCATTCATTTTAAGAACAAGAAAAAGAAGTTAGCACATTAACATGTCCATTTTTATTTAATAATATGGATTATTTTTTCCTAATTTGAAATCAATATCTCACTTGGATAATCCATGTGCACCTTTTTTATTGTCTACCGTTTCGAAACTTATTAGATTGAAAGCCGCATCGATAGACTCTATTAACTTGAATGAACAAAAGGACAACATCGAGCATATTTAAATAGTTTAGGAGCAAAATCAAACATAAATAAATAGTTCGAGAACCATATTGAACAAATTAAAAGTTCATGGACAATATTACACATTAGATCAAAGATCATCAGTCACATGTGTCATTTCTAAAAAATTAATGAACCGAAGCTGTGAAATTAATTGGAGGGGACCAAGATTACGTCCCAAATAATCTCTAATTTTACCCCAAATTATAGTGTAGTATTATACCAATTTGGCAATTATAGCAGAGTCCAATTCGTCCATGGCTCGTTCCATTCGGCCTCGATGTTAGACCTAATCAATTGCTACTTTAAAAAGGATGACTACGGAGTCCAAGCCCTCCTTTTTCAAAGGTCTCTTTGGCTTTCTCGTGTATAAAAAAGTGTGGTTAGATATACTAATTCTCAATTATTTTGAGAAAATAATGAGCTATGCGCTTAGAATTGGTTATTGGTTCAATGAAGGTCGATTGTCCCAATAATTTAATAAGTTTATAGATGTCTCCATCTAGCATACCATATAAAATCCACTTGTCAACGAAAAAAAATTGTCACTTTTGTTTTAAAAATTCCTTGACTTTAGAGTGCTCTCTCAATTTAGGAATAGATTGGGAGAATCATTTTACCTCCTAACATTATTGACAATCATCAAGCCATCCAGACAATAAATGAATCACTCACTATCCTTTTTCTAGACTACCTATTACATCCCCAGTTCAAAATTTCACGAAATCTTTCTATGTACTCGCCTCAATCCACGGTGAGAGAGGGATAAATGATCCCGCCGATCAGGCCCTTTTTTCTTTTTCCCCCTGTTTGTCTCATCTCTGACTCTTATCTCGCTTTTAGATTTTTGCCCAAGTCGAACCCTGCACATGTGATGTGAGCGTCGCTAGCCGCTAGGCAGTGTGCGTGCAATTCATCATATGCGAGGGTTCAGATTATTTGGCAGCACGACCGGGTCTAGGCAGGCCCAAGATATACGCAGGAGATTTGCCCTCTCTCTCAAGTTTCAACCGCAAAGGTCAACTCTCCCACCCCCTCCATTTCCTCTGTATTTTCTCGCACGTTCTCTCTCTGCGTATTGGCATTTCCGTTGCAACTGCTGTTCTCAACTTCCTCAACTCTCTCTCTCCCCCATAGGCCCCACGCCAGGATTCTCATCAAATGGCTTGGCCCCTCCCCTCCCCCTTTCTTTCTCGTGTATAAAATAAACCTCCCCTGTTTTATTTTTTATTTTTTATTTTTTTTTTTTTTTTTCCTCTGTTATAAAACTCTGTTTCAGAGAACAACCCTTCGACTCCTTTCCCACCTGCATTCCGATTCAATTTTACACGCCACCCCTTTGTTCTTTCTATGTGAGAGAGCCTCCACATCAATGGAGGACTCCAGATTGACGAAGGAGACTGTGCCCGACGACCGAGACGATGGGGGCGGCGAAGAAAGCGGTTGGACTACTTATCTCCAGGACTTCTCGCGAAACAATGACGGAGAAGATAGCTTCTGCTCCGGCTTCGGAACCTCCTCTTTGGTTTCGGACGCCGCGTCTTATGCCATCCACCGGAATGCTGCTGCTGCCGCCGCCGCCGAGCCGAAGGCTCCGAGGAGGCTGAGCACGATCAAGAGGATGAGGACCAGGGAGATCACAGATGAAGATCCGCTACAGGACACCGCCACGTCTCCTGTGAACAGTCCAAAGGTCTCCGGTTAAACTTCTGCTTCGCTATGAATCGGAAAATCTTATATTTCTATGGAGATACCTTTGCTCTGCGTCTGCCTTTTATTTGTTGTTTTACTCGAGTTTTGGCCAAATGGGCATTCGCAGATCACACATCTAAAGCGGGTGGAGATGATAGGCACCCGGATGACAGACGATTCTCTTAATCTTTCTCTGGTGAGTTATAATATTTTCTTTGTGTTTTTATGCCTTTCTATTTAGGGATACAAGAAGGGTTTCGTCTAAACTAAGTTTCTGAACTGAGTTCAATGAAATTTGATACGTAGGGAAGCGGTGGGGCATCGGAGAGCTGCATGGGATTGAAGGCGAGAGAAAGCAATGAAAATGAGAAGATGATGTACGGTACTGATGGGCAGAACTACGAGTGCTCAAGCTTGAGGAAAAGAGGACTTTGCTTGGTTCCTCTGTCCATGTTCATGAATTATCAGCTTGGTTGAATCGATTCCATCTCTCCATCTCTCCCTCTCTCTCTCCCTTCCTCCCTCCCTCCCTCTCTCCCTCTCTCTCTCGCTCGCTCGCTCTCTCTCTCCCTCCCTCCTCCTCCTCCTCCTCCTCCTCCTCCTCTCCCATCAACTGTGTAGAACTTTTGTAAATAAGTTTACCGTTGACGGGAATGTGGCCCAATGCCTTTTCTTTTTTATTGCAAACCCCATGTAAATCAAAATATCATTTCGAATTCCTGTGTTTGATTATGTCCATGCTTTTGTTGCCTATAGTTGACCATGTTCAAGTTCAGACATGCCGGAAATACGTAGGCAAGAGCGTGCAACATGACTCTTAACATCTCTCTCTCTATCTTTTCACTGAAATGGGAGGATCATCGTCAATTTTTCAATTAACGCGTTGAGGTTATTTGTTTTTTAGGATTAATTCAACAAATTAATCTCAGCTGTATCGTTTATCCCTCCAACAAATTTTTTACATCCATAACTTCTTTTCTATATGGCTTGATATCATAAAAATGGTTGATGCCTTTGTAATAATATAAAAAGTCATTATGTTTCATCTCAGTTGAAGCATTGTTTATTAGAAAGTTTGAATAGTGGCTAAAAGTTTTTTTTTCTCGAGACATATAAGCAATCATGATGCATGTGCATCTTTGGAACCTTCATATATGATGCAGTAGATTATCTGTGCATTTCTAATAAGTTACCATGTTATAGAAAGAAACTTATTTTCTTTATCAGAGGGCTTGATATCATAAAAATGGTTGATGCCTTTTTAAAAATATAAAAAGTCATTCTGTTTTATCTTAGTTGAAGCATTGTTTATTAGAAAGTTTGAATAGTGGCTAAAAAGTTTATTTCTCGAGACATCAATGCAATCATGATGCATGTGCATCTTTGGAACCTTCATATATGATGCGGTAGATTATCTGGGCATTTCTAATAAGTTACCATGTTATAGAAAGTTTAAATTCATTTAAATTTACTTACTGTCTAATTATTGTTCCCTCACTTTTTTTTTTTGTTTCCTCCTTGTTGTTCCATATCGTATTATCTTATCAGAGACATTGAGGTGATCACTTACATTTTCTTCCAAATTCTTCTTATAAATAAAGACAGAAGCAAGGGAAAACCTTACTAACTCCCACATTCTTAGAAATAACACCGCAACCACCGAACCCTAGCTCACGCTTACGTTAATTAGCATATAACTCGACATGTGTTCATGGACATTAAATTATGTGTTATAATATACATATTCAAGAGACATCAATTCTATATGATACATATATTTATATGTTGATCAGATTATCAATCCATGGGGTGGATGAGAGCCTGACTTATTCATTCGCTTTATAGCTATACAAAATTAAAAAATGGTGGGGGCAAATTCATGGACCCTGCCCACTAAATTAATTATAAAAAGTATAGTGCATTAGCTCATCCCCAACGCTTGCAGGCCAATGTGAGGCCCCTCCATGTGCACCAGCATTGAAGGCAGGTGACCACCGCAAGAAAGAACCACAGGAGTTGTTGAGCTCGATTTCAGCTAAATATACTTCACTTTGATTCTTCTTCCAACTTGACTCTCTCTCTCTCTCTCTCTCTCTCTCTCTCTATAGAAGTTCACATAAGTTCTCCTGCTAAACTTATTCTCTTTGAGAGAGTAGGTGCTGTTATTTCTTGTATAATTTAAAGAAGAAAAGTCCACTTTAGCAAATATGAAAGTCAGGGAGGGATTCTCTAAGAGCTTCTTAAAGAACTGTGCGGTTTGTGATACAACAGAAGAACTCTCTCTGGAGTTGTCCTTAATATATTTACTTGGACAGTTAGTGGTAAAGCTCGTTTAACACATGCTTAATACAAGATCCGATTACATCAGAAATCACACCCAGATCTTGTTTACTGTGATACTTGAGCACCTTAACATGCACTGTAGCATGGGGTTTGCTCGTCTTCTTCGAGAGAAGGTACTTGGTGATAGGATTTTGTGATGCACTTAAAAGGGCTGTCTTCTTCCTCCTCGAATGAGGAACAACGCATGTGCCGCGTGCATCGTTGCTCCTCTGAATGATCCAAAGTCTTTACGTGCAATTTCGACTTCATACTGAGAATTTGTGTCTAATGTATGTTTAGCGCATTTATTTCCCAAGTCAGCATCGCTAATTATGTGATGTGAAAGGAGATAACCCACTGTTTGACAAGATAAAAGAATTGAACTTGACCTAATTCGGCCGTGTCCCGTGACAAGAACCATTGTTTTCCGCTTTGGATAAGCATTGACATCTATTCAAAAAAGCTAGGATTACAAAGAACAAATTGGCTTGAAATGGCTTAGCAAGAAAGGTTAGATGATCAATCAAATAATTACTAAAACGACCTCTGCAGTGATTTGATTTTAAGGATCCGGAGGAGTACAGAGAATTGGTCTATATGAAAGAATTATTACTTAGACAGATACATTACCTTTTCCCCACATTGTTCGATTGTAATTCAATTTTGATGTGTATTAATTATCATGTGAAATCAAAGACCTTTTATTTTCTTTTTTGTGAGAACACATGATATTTTGTACTACAAAACTTCCAATTTAAGTCATCTTCTCTCGGAATGTTAATATATTAATGCGATGTGGTCACTAATAAACTTAGATTAATAATTTTGGGGATAGTTGCTCAACTTATTGATTAATCCTCATGACGTGCATATCAGGCATTCCGCCCTTGACATGGAAAGGGCAAAGCAAGTATATATAAACTACATGTTGACATGATAATCAAAGAAAAAAGGACGATATTGCATTAGATAATTGCTAATTCCTTCACAAATCAAAGAACAATCTATAAAATTCAATCACAATTCGGCCGCTTTAGCAACGACGACTCGAGTCGGCTTGAATGAATAATCAACCGACATCAACATCCTCTCTATATTCCCCCCACGTTCTCTTCGCAAACTTTTTCTTTAGGCACCTTTATTTTTAACGTTTTTAATAAGCCCTAGTGGAGATGAAGTCCAATTTCTCGCGCCGGCAATTATTTTTTGGGTTTTATATAACTAAGTTTAGTACTCGGCAAGCTAATATAATTAGGATATGGTTTAGTGGATTTCTGTTACTCAACCTTTTATTTTATGCTTTGTTGGGTAGGTCAGCAACCGAGTGGAGTGTCAATTATTCACAAAGATGAAACCTAAGAACATAGCCTTTAGGGCATGTATTTAATAAAAAAAAATTGGTTCAATGTGTAAGAAAATCTCGAAGATAAGCACAATCAATTTATATAATTCAATCAATGCAATATGCGCCTATTAAATTAAAACAACGGACACACAATTTACTACAAATATCAGAACATTTTAGTCAATGGTTCCTTGAACCTAAACCCCAAGCGGTAAGACTTGAGATAATTATCCTTTACGTGACCCTTTTACTAGCATGACAAAATCCCGTGAATCGCCCAATTTCAAGTTTTTATGTCGCTAACCAAAACGAATTTGTCAAATCGAGTCAAATGCTCAAATGGAAGTCTGCCCAGGACATTTGAAAGGCGGTGGGGGCAGGATTCAAGACCCAAATAGGCTGTCATGAGCGATAAAATATACTAGAAAAATAGGAAAAAAAAAAACGGATCGTTAAGTTTGTAGCCTAGTGCTGGTGCTCTGACCAAAATGGCAGCGGCTTTCAGTGAAACCTGCGAAGGAATGGATGGATGGTCCGCCCGCGTGATTCCCGGGCATGTTCTCAGACGTGTACCTTTGAAAAAAGAGAATTCGAGATTGACAGTTGGTGAGGGAGGGCTGGCGCTTTATAAAATTGGATGGCCCACTGAATTGCGTTAAATCATCGCCTTATTGGAAGATAAGTGCAATTTGCTCGAGACCGCAAAGCTTGATCCTCCAATAGAATGAAGTTTTGAGGAGCATGCTCTTTTTGTAATAGTCAACATACAATGTATGTGAGGAGGGGGTGGTCTATCGTGCATGGTCAATATCAGGAGACTAGGCATATATCTAGATAGTCTTACGCAATGGCATCTTGGACTATTTTCATCTGCTCTATTATTGAACACGACAATTTGACAAAGAAAGCCATGTAAATGATTCATGAAATCGTGACTCAAGTAAAAACAAAAATGGAAAAAAATGTTTTGATTCGACGTCCCCACTCATAGCCTAAGGAGGATTACGTTTATCTTGCGTCTGCTGTGACGGAATTACGTCTGCTGTGATGGAATTAGGTCATTGTGGGAATGAAATGAAATGGGGAGTCTTGTGTTTTGTGGTGAGAAGAATGGAATTGAATAAGGAATTTCCAGCGAATTCAATTTACCTTATTCTTGGATTAACGATATAATGATTTTTATATCTAGAATATAATTAAGAGTTAACAATAATTTCGTATCAATAATATTACTCACTAATTAAGATATTAATTGTAAATTCTGGTTAAGTAGTATAACAATTGAAATTTATTTAAGTATAACAAAAAATTGTTAATAATCTAATTTTAAATAATCGTACTGCTCATTGAATTACAATTTGTTAACTACACTAAAAAGTAAATACAGAAAATAACTATTCTATGAGAACAAGTAATTACACTTAAAAATAACTTCGTGATATTATAATCTAACTTCATAACATATGTTATTTTCTATATATTAATAGTTGGGGCTTGTATAGAGAAATTTTTAAGTTTTGTCTTTTCCTTAATTTGGAACTTTCACAATATATATTTTTTGACAAGTAGATTTACAAATAACTTTTTCATAATTTTATCAAATTGGTATAAATATTGTAATGTCCAATGGGAAAGAAAAAAATTGCTTTTTGATTTTTAAAAAGTATAAACAAAGAGGACCCTAACAATACTTTTTTTTTCCCTTGACAATATTTAATAAGTGGTAATAGTTAGTACTTTTTTGGTTATATGATTTTTATTTATTAATCTTCTAGTTTAGAAAAAAAAAAAAAAAAGGAATGTGAAATGGGCATTCCAAATTTGCCTACTAAACCTTATCGTCCACGGGAAGAGACAGAGAGAAATTTACTATTAATATGATTCGTCAAGAATACTAATATTGATGGATGTTGACAACTCGCCGTGACCCCACCCCCCTCTCTCCCTCCCTCCCTCCTTTTACTCGATTTAATTTTCTCTTTTAAAAATTTGAATCAAAGAACTTTTATTTGAGGTTTTATACATTCCGTCATATTATAATTTGTTTGATTACCGTCAAAATGCCAATGATTGGAGCCCTAAACACGATTTAAAGTATATTTCATAAGCGTGAAAGTGGGTCTAAATTAAAAATACCAAACATTCTCATTATTCGCGACTCTTCCATGACCTCCATAAACGCCTCCTGCATTGCCGTCGCCCCTCCCATCAGCATCCTCACCTGTATTACCACCACCTGATGCGCAACCATCGTCACCACCGTCCCTTCCCTTGACACTATCATTAGTATCTCTATACCTTTATCAATTAACACCATGTTACAACTTGAGTTATGACGGATAAACGTCGTTGCATCATATCAAAATGAGTCATAAATTTTCACAAGCAAAAATAATTTGAACATGTTTGCTTTTGGTCGTGACAGCTTGCGTTTCCTAGGATAACCATTTCTAAATAGTACCATATGATGCTGCCTATCTTGCATAGTTTATGTTTCCTATTAATCTGAGCTAATTATTCTCTCTATAATCATTAAATCAATTCCATCGCCGGCCTTTCAACCACCATCATCCTAACATAAACAAGAGTATACCCACTCGAGGAGTATCTATGGAAATAGTCTGGGGGTGTCTGGGAAGCACGAAGGACGACCAGAAAGACTTTCTTAATTCAATTGTTGACTTTCGTATTTTTATTCCCATGACGCAATCCGCGATGCTATTTTATCAATATGTTTAGATTTGTTCTAGATATCGCCGCGTTTCTAGAATCACAAATAATTGCACTCCAATAGCCGGCGGAAAAGTCAATCAGGGGGAGCGACGGCCTCGGATTGTGGGATTTGCATACGACCCAAGAACGATTGCCTTTGTTGCGCTCGAACCCTCGGTTATTATTATTGTTATTATTATTATTATTATTTTATTTTTGGGATGCAAAGGAAAATTTTCATTTCACGTGAAAGACATACAAGACAAAATTAATCCTGAAGAGTTACAGTTCAATGTAAATCTAAAAAATGAATCAATTTGATACCGCCTACAAAGACTTTCTTATTTCCAAAAACGGATTTGTCATAGTATCATAGTGCAATTGATAGCCGATCACCGAAACTTGCATTATTAGTAATAAGCACACGTTAAGTTTTCCCTATGTGAAAAAGATCCCTATGTGAAAGAGAGATACAAGACAACCAATCCCAAAGATTACAATTCAATGCAAATATGAAAAATGAATCAACTTGGTACCACCTACAAAGACTCGCTTGCTCTACAAGAATGAATTTATCGTAGCATCATAGCACAACCAACAGCTGATCACCGAAACTTGTATCATCATCAATGATAAGCACACATCGATATTTCCCTCTCCAATAGCTACGACTTTGCCAAAATGCAATGTATGCCTAGGTTTAGTATCCTCAACACCATCACTTTATAAAGACAACAACAACATTAATAGGTTGAAAGATCACAAATAAAGTCTTGTAAGTCCCAGATCTATATCTAGATTAGGATAGAAGAGCACTCAAATTTATATCTAACTTTAAATGGAGAGAAAAGAGTTGCAAAGAAAATATCAGTTCATCACAAAATCACTTTTAAATAAACCCACTGTGTTGTGGGAAAGGAGCTTCAAAGGCTTGCAAAGCGCTCAACTTTCTAGAATAAGCACCTAGAGCCAAAGCGAGTGAGAAGATCTGAAGAGAGTAGATTCTTCAACCCTCAGTTGCTTTGTGAAGTGTGATTGAGTTTCAAATCTTCACTTATTTGAGTACCCTCTTGAGGTTGAAGCTTTTGAAATAGTAAAGATTCAAATGAGTTTGGAAACCCTGTCTTTGAGTTTTTCTTAAGTGAGTTAAACAAAACTATTGATTTCTAGTAACGAGCTATTTTGCATATTTAAAAAGTTCTAAACCTATTGCACTTGTATCGATTCAGTTGTAAACCTTTTAATTCGACTAATTTAGTTCTAAATCTTTGATTAATTTACTAATGTAGTTTTTTTTTTTTTTGGTCGAAGTGAAAACGCTTTGATTGATACTAAGTCGGAGGATTACAAATAGTAGGAAAATCAACACATAAGATAAGAAAGAGTTCGTGCGGGGGATTAGTAACCCAATTACCCTGCAAGGAACGGAGCTGTGTGATTTTGCGACCAGTCAGCGGCTCGGTTGGACTCGCGCGGTTCAAATTGCAAGCAAACATCCTTCATCTGGCCCAAGAATTGTCGGCAGTCCGGTACAAAGGGCCGCGAGGCCCATGGAGTTTGTGCAGCCCCGAACCGACTGAACAGCCAAGGAGCGGTCGCTAGATACGTAGAAGATGGCTTCGGTTCGTGCGGGTGAAAGTGATTACTGTCGTAACAGCTCTCTTCTCCTTCAACCACTCAAGAGAACGCCTGATAGCAAGGGTTTCGGCCATGTGAGCCGATTGAGCACGGATTTTCTGCACAAAACCAGCAGTGCACACCCCATCAGCTCCTCTACAAAGACCGGCGATGGATCCCTCTGATCGGCTCTCTCCGCCATGAGCAATCCACGTTGATCTTCCACGCTCCCGGATCTGGAGGTACCCACGAGTGTCTTTCCGAGGTAAGCACTGTCTTTTGTGGTTGCCACTTCTCGAAAAGTTGCTGAGCTAGGCGAGCTTCACTGATTATCTTGTTTCGTTCTGTTTTCCTTCCTTGAAAGATCAGGCCGTTTCGTGCTTTCCATATGTACCACAAAATGGTCGCGAAGGTCGCCTTTTGATTTGCTGAGATGCCGGAGAAGAGGTAGTTACATACCCACTGATCTATTCTTGTAACTGATGCCGGGGATGTGCTGATTTGGTCACTAAAGTTCAGCCATATTGCGTTTGTCCACTGGCACAGGATAAATAGGTGCTCGGAGGACTCCGGATGCTCGCAGCAGAAAGGGCAAGTAGGCTCAGGTAAGATTACTAATGTAGTTTATTTAGTCAATTTTGACCAAAAATTGATAACTTATACATTGAATGTCCCACATAGCATGACCAACATTAACGTGAAATTTTTTTATTAATTTTTTTTCTTTTTTCTTTCTTTCCTTCATCATTAAGGATGGCCATCGGCTGAGGCTTGGTGACCCAGGTCTCACGGTCCTTGCTTAAAGCTAGGTGAGGGTCACGACCCCCACTACGTTTGGGAAGGACTTGCAATCCTTGCTTAGAATTGGGCAAGGGTTCACAGGCCCTCGGCTAGTGGCTAGTGGAGGTCGTTGAGCACATCGGCCTACTCTTTTTCTTTTTGGTGACCCAGGAGCACATCGGCCTACCACGCGGCAATCCACCGCCTCCCTTCAACTTGCGTTGAAGGGGTTTCGAAAAAAACCTGAAGCCTACCCAGGAGCCACCAAAACAAAAAACAAAAGAAAGGAGAGAAAGTAAAAATCAATACAAACTTCTGTAAAATTCAAAAAAAAATTAAAAATTTTCAACGTTAGCGTTGGCAATACCATTAGAATGGTTAGCATTCATATCATCAATTTCTAACCAAAATTAGCTAAATAAGCTACATTGGCAAATTATCAAATTTTTTACAACTAAATTAGTCTAATGGAAAAGTTTAGAATTGAATTGTCATAAGGGCAACAAAGTCATGACTTTTTTTAGTAGTTTTCCCATTATTCAAGTACACATGCCACTTCTGTTACCGTCAATATGGATATCAATTAGAGTTATAAATTAACCGTTGATCCAAATTGATAGTCAATAAAAACAACTGACATGAAAATTGGAAAGAATACTTGACTTTGTTATCATAAAATAAAAACGCAATGGGAGAAAATTTTCACCCAAAAACATATTAGTATGAAGATAAATCTGTCAAGTTATTTTTACGTTAATACAATAAAAAATATCATGTTAGTTAGGACTCATTGGTTCCCAATTTGGTCCAATTTTGAGTTGGAATCGGGAATTGAATCAGGAGGATTGGTTCCTAGATTCTAGGAGCAGGAATTGGTCAAACTGACGGTCTGGTGAAACCGATAAGTTTGCTATTTCAAGCCAAAAAATATATTAATTCATATGTAGTAGGTAGGAGTTGCGGCAGCCAAACGCAGATGAAAAACACAAAAGCTCCAGGGCAGTCTACAATGGAGATATGATCGGGAAAAAAGAACTTGAACGAGTAGGATTGAAATTGCGTTTCGGTCTTTTCAAGCTTTGTTCTTTTCTCTCTCTTTTATTTATTTATTTTTTTGGTGGTGCAGAACGAGCGGGATTGAACTTGTGGCTCCCATTTTCATCGATGACGTCGATTACACTCCTAATTGTGGGTTTGTTTCTTGAGAATTTAGAATTATATATTATATATAATTAACCGGTCGGTTTAGTTTCCCACCTTAGAATCAGGAATCGGACCGACCGGCCATTGGTTCCAAGAAGGAGAACTAGGAATTGGACCGCGTTCTCTGAGAACCGCCTATAACTAGTTGATTTGATCCGATTCAGGTGTTTTTTAGGTGGTCCCATTACATACCTCTAATATTGATACATATTTAACAAATTTACTCAAAATTAATTTTTTTAGTCACCAAAAACATTAAATTGATACATACATGACAAATTTACCATATATTAATTTTTCATCACAAAAACTCAAAATTAGTATACATGTAATAAATTTATACAAAACTAATTTTTGACCACACAAACTACAAGTTGCAACAAATTTATCATCCTTTCATTTTCGTTAAATTGGATTAACATCATGAAAAATCACAAATTAATATACCTATGACAACGAATAAACCATTACATTTGTCAATTACCACGCACTATCAAATTCACTTATTTAATAAAATTTGATAGGAATGAAATGAAGTATAAATTTATTATAAATATATCAGTTTGAGATTTTATG
Source organism: Eucalyptus grandis (assembly GCF_016545825.1). Lineage (NCBI taxonomy): Eukaryota > Viridiplantae > Streptophyta > Magnoliopsida > Myrtales > Myrtaceae > Eucalyptus > Eucalyptus grandis. The sequence goes on along the minus strand of NC_052619.1, from coordinate 50,528,627 downwards.
TGATTAAAAAATTAATTTATGATAATTTTTTCACAAATACACTAATTTAAAGATTTTTTGTAATATTAATCTTTTTTTTAACTACTCTTTTTACCTTAGGGAATTCGCCATAATAAAGCAATGGTTCCACACAAGAACATCAAATGTCTCTTTCGCCCTATGTATGATAGACAGCCATGCAAGTACGTCGTCTCTCCCTCACCATCAATGCACTGTTCGCTGACCTAATTCTCATGAGGATAAAGCCCTATTTCAGTGAGCGTCATGTCCTTTCCGAAAGCGACGGTAATACAGATTCCAATGCGGTTTTGATTAGTAGTACCTTTGGACCGGCGAAATCCACTGCAACTGAGGAAAAATGCGGATTAGCACATGGAGTGTTGCGAATCAGCTAACCTCTCCTTTTCTTAGCATTCTAGGAACCGGCATCCCTAAACAGAGAGTACAGAAAGTGAGTGGCCACCTTCTTCTTGCAATTAGACATCGACTGATTTGATTTGCGGGTGGAATTACTCCACATAAATGATCGTTTATAGAGTGAAAGAATCAGCCATTTTCACTAATCTAACTATGTCGGGTGATGTTGATTTTTCAAAAGGGGTATGAATAAGAATTAACAAGAAAGGCTCTCCAGAAATCATCTATATTTCCGAGGGTACACTCACTATTAATAGTATACAAAGATGGGTAATTATGAAAGTACAATCCACACAATGAAAGATGCTTAGATGTAAGAGTACTATAGTAGACCTTAAGAAGCGTATTTCTAAAACTTGTAATTCATAATTCCGAGGGGTTGGTGACCCTCATCTAAGATCCTTGTAGGCCACAATGAAAAAAAAATTAGAAAAATATTTAAAAAATTATAAAATTTATTCATGTCAATGTTAATTATGTCGCGTAAAATTGTGTCACGTAAGACAGTTGTCATTCATATTAGTGCTTTTCGATCAAAATTAGTTAAAAGAACTCAATTGATATGAATGCAAATATTTAGAATTAAATTTGATTAAATTGAAATATTAATAATTGAATTGAAATTAATATAATATATTTATGATTTTTTTATACTTTTTCTTAATAATAATTATTACAGTTTTGATAGTAATAGTAATTACGCTATTGCTCCAAATAAATATCCAAATAGCCGATAGACTTGACTTATGGTGTGATAGCTAATCCCACTAAGTAGATGTGATGTTACATCACAAGGACAACTACTGTCAATAGCCTAGTTCGAACTTGAGATCGTCGGATAGCATAAGGCACCGCCACACCAATTCTAAGCCTCTATCACAACTACCCAACCACCTCAATGGCAGAGCTTCGCCATGTCGCATTTCAGAAGAAATGATATTCTCTTCCTCAATAAATATTACAAAGAATCCTCGGTATAGCTCAATGCAATGCAAGTAATACAGCCGCCGGCAATTTAGGGGAAAAAGATAGAGAACGGCGTGATTGTCATTGGTCATCCTGTCTTTAAGCTCACGCAAATATAGTCTACCGAGACCTCATCACATGTCGAAAATGTCCGTGAATGATAACACGATATTTATGCTCTCTCGTGACAGATTTAGTGGTCTTTGACAAGATTTTCTCTTTGTCCTCAATCGTCCCCCTTTGATTATTTTATACTTATTTCGTCTCTTCTCCTTTTGTCATTATTAAAATCTGAAAACGGGCCACTGGCCGTGGAACCGGAAACTTCGATCGACATGAGAGTAGCTTGAAAAGAAAGGCTTCTCAATTCTCATGATTGCTTCCTTGTCGACTCTCACAGTTGGGCCCAAACAATGAAGTCTTGTTGTTTGACCTTTCTGGTGGTCACTGTGTTTGGTCGCTTGCATTCTCTGAAACATCTATACCGTGATCATGTGGTAATTGAAGCTTTAATTAAGATAATTACGTTGCTTTTCTTAGATGGCGTGATCTATTGGGACCTAACGTTGGCGAAAATTTAAGCATTTTGCGTGTGCTCTCGTGGGCCATAATTAAGAGGTGAGGTTCCCATCTCTGATAAGTTAATCCGACATGGAAAAACTAATGAAGTGGCTTAAATTGCAATATATAGTTGCAAACGTTCTTCAATATAAGCAGCACGAGAAGAACCAGCCAGCCAAAGCCTTGTAATCAACTACACTTGAAACTATATGCATGCAAATTATAGCGAACTCCAATGTAATGAGGCTTTGGGTATGAATACTTATTGACGAAAACAAAACTGTATAGCTAGGAACAACTATAGCTTTATCCTGGAATTACATTTAGAGTCTACGGCCTGAGACTGAATGTGAAATAAGATGTAGCAGGTGCTATAAGCAGTGGCGTGGAACTTAAAGATCTTTGCCAGATTGACTTTCCCATGCAAAGTGGTCATCGAAGTGAAGTTGAAGCAGCCGGAGGCGACGTCTCCCCAGAAACTTGGGTTTGATAGCAATTTATCGGCAATTAGATCCGTCGAAGTGGTTATGTTGACTTTCGCCCGAGGGGGGATCTTGCTGTGCTCGATGGGGACCTCGGCCACCATTGACCCATGGTAGCTAACGTAACCCGTCGTGCTCTTGTACTCGAATCCGCCATAGTTAGGATTGTTGATCGTCACGAGCATGCTTAACGTGACATCTAGCGTGACATTGGTACCAGTGATGTTGAACTGGATGCTCTCAAGGCCGATGGCGTGGGTCGTAATCTGAGGCTGTTTGGGCTTGAAGATCGTGAGCGACAAGGTCACGATGATGATAGTAAGAATGGCCAGGAGAACCGCCGAGGTGAAGCAGCATATTTTGAGACCTCGGCGAGCCATTTCAGTTGGTTACTAATTAATGAACAACGTAGGAGAGATGCGGATTAATGCAGACATGAGTTACTGTTCATATACGAAAGTGAAGTAAACTGAAAGAAGGGTCATGTTGTTTCTTATTAAATCTCATCTTGTTTGGGCCATGAATGTTGAATGCTACTGTGATTCGAGGATAAAGCTATGAAGATCAGCGTGCAAGATCAAATGGATGATGACGACGTATAGGCAGGACGCTCCAAGTGGATTCTAATGAGATGATGAACGGAATGGACAAAAGAACGGCTTAGCTCGATCTTAGAACGTGCTTAGTAGTTCATCACGTTACGGAGGTTTGTATTTGACATGGGTTTTGTTAATATGCCAGAAAGCCAATCGAATAGGACAGCAAGTGCTTGCTCTTCCTCTTTGGTTTTCGCTGTTTCTTTGGCGTAATTGGTATAATTATGCCTTCTAATCTCGGCTAAGTTAGCTCATCTCTTGAGATTGTAAGGATAACAATACCAATTCGGAAGCGAAGATCACCCATCGACCAGAGAAGAGCATCAGCAGCGATCAAAGAAAAAAATTTGGAATAAAAATAATAAAATACCCCCATATCAGATGGGTAGAGAGAATCTCAATTCGAATTGAAAGATGGAGCCTCCCTCGGTTGAGTTATTTCTCAGTCGAGGGAGCTTTCAGTGGAAGAAAAAAAAGGTAGCTAGAGAGAGGTGGATGAGAATAGAAAGAGGCTAAGGTTTGAAAAGAGCGTCCAATTTTACCAATTTTTTTTTTTGGTCGAAAAGTGCTATTTTATTTATATTATAGCTGGTCTCAGCCCCACAATTGACGCATCATTCTAGTCAATTTTGATTACAAAAATTGATATGACGATTCAGTTGGCACCAACTATCTAAGTGGTGTACCATCATTGACATGGATAATTTTTAGATTTTTTTTTGTTTTTTTTTCCTTTTTATATATTTTTTTCTTTCCTTCTCGTTGATAGCCAATCACAAGTGATGGGTGGCCATTGGTGATATAAGGAGAGGCTTGCCCCGCTTGGGTGAGGGGACCCTCGCCCTACCTAAGTGAGGTTGCCCTTGATCAGGTGATGGCTGCCCTCGCTAGGACAAAGAAAAAAAGACTTTAAAATTTTAAAAATTTAAATATTATCAAAAAATTTTAAAAATTTTAATATTATCAAAAAATTTTAAAATTTTTAATATTATCAAAAAAAATTTTAAAAAATTTTCTACTTTAGTGTTGGCAGTGCTATGTAACTAATGTAAGATAGTCGATGTCCCATCAATAATTTCCCTTGCTAGACAGATTATGATAACAAATTATCAAAATATTTAGGGTTAAATTGACAAAATAAAAGATTTATGATTGAATTGGTATGAATGAAGTAGGTTTTGAGACTCCTTTTTTTATTTATAATTTTCTCCAATAAATTGGATACTTCGATCAACATGAGTGTAGCTTGGAAAGAAAGACTTCGCATGATTGCTTTCCTGTCGACTTTCTTAGTTGGACTTAAACCATGTAGTCCTATTGTTGACTTTTTGGTGTTGTCACTGTGTTTGGTCCCTTGCCTTCTCTTAAATATCCGCGCCGTGATCATATGGTAATTGAAGCTTAAGCAAGACAAGTATGGTACTTTTCTTGGATGGCTTGATTGACTGGGAACTACCGTCGGAGAAAATTTAACCATTCTGCATGTGCTCTCATGGGCCATAATTGAGAGGTGAGGTTGTAGCTCTGATCAGTTAATACGACATGGAAAAACAAATTAAGGTCAAAACTAGGTTATATTGCAATATGAAGTTGCAAACATGATGCAGCAACACTAGAAGAACCAGCCAGCCAAAGCCTAGCATTCAACTATACTTGCAACTATGTGCATTCGAAATAAAGCGAACTTTGCTGGAACGAGGCCTTGGGTATGAATACATATTGTCGAAAACGAAACTAGGTATGCCTAAGAACAACCATAGCTTTATCCTGGTATTGCATTTAGAGTCCACAGCCTGCGACTGTGTGAAATAGGATGGAGCAGGTGCTATAAGTAGTGGCATGGTACTTAAAGATCTTCGCCACATGGATTTTCCCAGGCAAAGTCGCCGTAGAAGTGAAGTTCAATCAGCCCGAGGCGACATCTTTCCAGAAACTCGGGTTCGATATCAACTTATCGGTGATCAGATCCGTCGAAGTGGTCATGTTGACTTTTCCCCGAGCAGGAATCTTGTTTTGCGCCATGGGGACTTCAGGCACTGTCGACCCGTTGTAGTTAACATAATCCATCGTGCTCTTATACTCAAAGCTGCCGTAGTTAGGGTTGTCGATGGTCACGAGCATGCTTAAAGTGGTGACGTTGAACAGCATGCTCCCCAGGCTGATGGACTGGACCGTAATCTGAGGCTCTTTGGGCTTGAAATAAGGTCACGATGATGATAGTGAGAATGGCCAAGAGAACCGCCGAGTTGAAGCAGCATATTTTGAGACGTCCGCGAGTCATTTCAGTTGGTTACTAATCGATGAAAAATTGCGGGAGAGACGCGGATTAATGCGGACATCAGTTATGTTCATATAAGAAAGTGAACTGAAAGAAGGCTCGTGTCATTTCTTTTTTAATCTCATTTTGTTTTACTTTGGAGTATGGATGTTGAATGCTTCTGTAATTCGAGGATAAAGCTGTGAAGATCAGCGTGCAAGATCAAATGGATGATGATGATGCAAACGCAGGACGCTGTAAGTGGATTCTAATGGGGAGATGAACGTAATGAACAGGGTACAACTTAGCTTGAGTTCATCACGTTATGGAGCTTTGTATTTGACAAGGGTCTTATTAGTACGCCAGAAAGATACTCGAATAGGACAGCGAGTGCTTCTTCTTCCTCTTTTGTTTTTGCTGTTTCTTTCGTGTAATTTGGTATAATTATACCTTCTAATCCCCGCTAAATTAGTTAATCTCTGGAGATTGTAAGGATAAACATTACCAAAAATAAAGAAATTAACATAAGGCAACGTAATTAAAGTATAATGTGAGAAAGTGTTCTATGAAGGGCCAAGTATGAGATGGGAGTTGTTTTGAGTGGCCGAATCAAATGGGCCAACTTTTGATAGAGCAGATCCATCGGCATACTTCAGCCATGTCTTGCTTACCAAAGAGCATTTATAATTTTTTTTTTTTTTTTCAGGATTGGTCCACAAAATCCATAAGCTAAACGATAAGATAGAATGCAATTTGACATTTACAAGAAATAAGTCACGTTTTGCACTAGATAAGAATATGCCATGTAATCAATATAGCAAGAGAGTAGGTAATTTCATCGCCTATAATAGCGTCCTTTTGTCCTAATAATGACATCTCGGTGCATACTTACTAGATAATAGATATGGTGGTTAGTAAGGGTCATTTGTGGTTGGAGGAACCGCCCTCCCTTCCTAGATGAATGTAGAACTAAATAAATCAAGCAAAGTATTAATAGCAATGGTTACTGGTGACATCTAAATTTTACAATTTTATTTAAGACTTAATCGTGTACAAGATTAGGAATTAGCCACTAAAAAAACGACAAAACAAAAGAAAATACAAAAAAATAAAATAGAATTAATTAATTTTAAAAAATAAAGGAAAATGAGAGAGGCCATTCTCTCTTTCTTTTTTCCCCCATGCGCAGGCCCTTGTGCGGCCCATCTTCTTTTCTCCCTCGCGTGGCCCACGCGCGGCCCATCTTCCTCTTCTTTCTCCTCGGCTCGGCTCGTGCCCAGCTTTCTTCCCCGCTCCTGCTGGTCTTCGCTGAAAAATACCTGCAAGAGCAGAAAAAAACAGAGTAGCAGAAGTTGGAGCAGCACAGCGAGAGCAAGAAGATCGAGGTCCGGCGTGATCCGCGGGTCGGGGAGTAGGCCGATCGACAGGCTGTCGAGGCAAGAACCAGACACACCGACCGTTGATCTAAAAGAGCTCGGTAAAAAAAAAAAAAAAGAGCAGGGGGGCAGGACAGAAAAGACGGGCTGGAGCGAGAGAAAAGAGAGGAGGGAGAACTCCACTGGGGGAGGAAGCAATAGAACGGAGAGGGAGCTTGAGAGAGAGAGGAGAGACAGAGAGCACCGGAGAGATTCGGAGGAGGTGAAGAGACCATAAGAACAGCTGAAGGAGAGAGTTTTAGAGCGAGCAGCCCTCCGACAGTCCGGCCACGCTTGACTCGCAGCCGCACTTTTGAGCCCGCGGCTCCCGTTCCCTGCGCCAACTCTCCGGTAGGTCACGTTTCTTTCCTTTTTTTCGATTTTTCGTGGGACGAGCCTTTTTTTCCGAGGGTCTCGGCTTGGAGGCGTGCGAGGAGACCGGACGTGGTCCGATCGCTCGCCCTCCATTCGTCGTCCCCGAGCCGAGTAGGGACGCCCAGCTGAACCCTTTTTTTATGCCTGGGTCTTGCCCTGTTCTCTCATACTTTTGCGCGAGCTACTGAGCCAGGGCTTGCATTTCGGGTTCACTTATGCCACCCTTCGTTAGTGTTAAGCATTCCCTGCTGATTCATGTTGAGCTTTGACCCGGTTTCGAGTCTTGTTCTTGTCCGGGACTCCGATCGTTTGACGCCCACCACTTGTTTGACAAAATGTTTGCGTCAAGGCCGTACGCATTTTCTTCCGATTTTAAGCCGTTCGAACGTGTTAGCTATGCAATACGCTTGTCGGTGAGCTCTCTCTCTAACCTCAAAATATGTTTTGTGTCACCGCGGTTCAACATGCAAGTCCCGTTCGGTGGCGCCTCTGTGTTGTTTTATGCTGTGCATTGTTCTCATAGAATGTGGATACTGGCGAGGAAGTGAACCAGTCATCTTGGCGAACGCTGATTTCTCACATTTGCTTGGATGAGCTTTTACTAATACGCTCCATTTTATGTTACTCGCTTGGTTGCTGAGTCATGATTGGGGATGGGCGGTGCTCAAATGACGTGTGAGTGTTAGTGGTGAAAATTTTCACTTAATGCCCATCCATAACAGACTTTTTGCGTTGTTGACTTAAGTTTTGATTTTGAAAATTGGAGAGTTCTGTTCTGGGCAGGATAAGGAGAGTCGAGTGAGCAGTGGGGATGGGCCATGCTTGGAAGAGGGCTTAAAGAGAGGAAAATAGGAAATTGGCTTGGGTCTAAGCTTTGTAAATTAAATACGGGCAGAACATTGTCGGATTTAGAAGTGCACTACCTGCGTTTTTGGCAAAAGGAGCTGGTCTGATTTCATTTGCTTCCTAGGCCGGGCCTTCTTTTTGTTTTGTTTTGTTTTGTTGTTTTTTGTAGGGCTGTTGGCTGGGCTCATTTGACGAGCCCACTCTTGTTGCCGGCTAGGCTCATTTGGTGAGCCCATTCTCGAACCGGACCCGACCCGGTCCGGCCCCAAAAAAATATTATTATTTTATTATTAAAAAATTTAAAAAAATTTAAAAAAAAAATTTTAAAAAAAAAAAATTAAAAATCTCGAAAATCCAAAAATGATGGGCTTTGATTAGGACTTGCTGTGTATTGCCATTTTAGTGTAATTAGACCTTTATGTGCTCGTATATTAATTATGTTGTATGTTTAATTTGTGTATTTAATTATGTTTGATTGCATGTGTTTAATCTTATTGCAATTAGGATCTTGGTAGTTATGATTATTACTTTAATGATTGCGCGCCTGCATGATCACCTCACATGTTAGTAGATAAGTATAAAATCAATCCAAACTGCATGCCAAAAATCATTTTGTTAAAATGAACAAGATTAGGTACCGAAATGGGCACTAATTGATTAATTAGTGTAATCAAGTCCCCGAACCTAAATTCTCTAGTTGCGTAGGAAGTGAGGCACGCTCTCATGCCTCACTTGGTTTCTAGTCGACCCCAATAGGCTAGTGGCGACTCATTTTGTGCAAAATTCCTAGAAAATATCCCAATGTCACGGGGGTATGGGCTTGGGAGAAGCCGCGTCTAATCATGGGCCTTAGGCCCGTTCTTTAAGCAATATCCCTAAACCTGTTCCCTCCCCCCAAGGGTAGGTCGCGACAGTTACACAATACGCATGAGTAGGATTACAAGGATCTAAGGGAATGCACACCGAAATTTAAGTGAAATGCCCTTCTAATGAAAACGGGTGTTGTGAAATTGAATTGAAATCAGATTCCCTAAACTAAAACTTAAAATCAAACTTCCCAAACATTGAACTAAGAATTGAAATCAAAATCCAAAATGTCTCGTTTTATATGCTTTTGGGAGCTCAACGCCTTATGAAGCTTCTTATTCTCAGTTTCAATCATTTCCACTTTCCGCTTAAGATGCTCAATTCGCGCTTGCTAAGTGCGCTTCTCAATCACATCAAGGACTACTTGACGCAAGGCGGCAGGAATCCGGTGTTGTTGGATGTAGAATGCCGACGCATGGTAAATCTCCTCACGTTTTAGCCTCTTAGGCACCAAAATCTCTAGATGACATTCACTCCATTCGGCAAGGATCATCTAGATCTTGTCGAAGTAGTCATAGCTTGTACGAGTAAAATGAACTTGGAACAATTCCATCTTGAGAGGCGGAGAAATTTCTTGAAGAGCTCTATACTAAAGGGCCACCCTATATGGGTAATAAGAAGTAGCACTAGAGAGGCCCAGCAGTGGAATTGGTTCATCATACTTATGAGAGAAATGGGCCTTCTCAACATGGAACCATTCAACGTGCCATAGGAATGCCTTAGGATTAGGATCTTTCAAAAAATTAATTCAATGTGAGTACTGTTTATTCAAGGAAAAACGCTCTAGGATCTTGAATTTTTGTATGGGATGCCTAAAATCATCTATCTTAAATTGTTCCATAGGGTGCCCAAACTCTCTTACGTGGGAGAAAAACCATATTTGCAAAAGCTCAAGAAGGGCATGCATGGTCTTTTCTTCATCTTGTTTGAAACGGTTTAATAACAAAAGTGTTTTAGCTAAAACCATATTGACATAATTTAACCCGTCACAAACTCGGCTAACTACCGATGAAATTGAAGGATTAATGGCATTTTTTTGATAAGGAAAAATAATCAATCCAAAAAAATGCTAAAATAAAAATCATAGCCTTTGGAATCATTGGTTGATTTGCAAAATACTTCGCCAGAAATGAAAATGGGCATGCATAATAGTTAGCTTTGACGACCTTCCTTACCGTTTCAACTTTCATTCTTACATATTGTGATAACTCAAAAATATAATCTATGTTGATAGGCAGCGTCATGCCTCGAACCCCGAGCACGCACACATCCCTTCGTGATCGATTAAAATGCGACGTTCCTAGAACGCGTCGCTGACCCAATTGATTTATGCACATGCGGAAGCGAACTAATAGATTTATGACATTTTTTTAGCAATTTTCCCCACTTTTCTTAGATGGCCTGATTGATTGGGACACATGGGCGAAAATTTAACCATTTTGCGTATGCTCTCGTGGGTCATAATTAAGAGGTGAGGTTCTAGCTCTGACAAGTTAATACGACGTGGAAAAACTAATAAAGTTCAAAAATAGGTTATATTGCAATATATAGTTGCAAACATGCTGCTATATAAGCAGGACTAGAAGAACCAGCCAGCCAAAGCCTTGTAATCAACTATACTTAAAACTATGTGGATTCGAAATATAGCGAACTTCGCTGGAACGAGGCCTTGGGTATGAATACTTATTGTCTAAAACAAAACTAGGTATACCAAGAAACAATTATAGCTTTATAGCTTTATCTTGGTAATGCATTTAGAGTCCGCATCCTGAGATTGAATGTAAATTAAGATGTAGCAGGAGGTATAAGTGGTGGCACGGAACTTAAAGATCTTGGCCAGACTGACTTTCCCAGGCAAAGTCGCCGTAGCAGAGAAGTTCAAGTAGCCCGAGCCAATGTCTTCCCAGAAACTCGGGTTCGATATCAATTTACCAACGATCAGATCCGTCGAAGTGGTCATGTTGACTTTTGCCCGAGCGGGAATCTTGTTGTGCGCGATGGGGACTTCAGCCACCGTCGACCCGCGGTAGTTAACGTAACCGGTCACGTTCTTGTACTCAAAGCTGCCGTAGTTTGGGTTGTGGATTGTGACGAGCGTGTTTAACGTGACGCCTGTGATGTTGAAGTTGAAGTTCTTGAGGCCAACGGGCTGGATCGTAATCTGAGGATCTTTGGGCTTGAAGATCGTGAAGGATAAGGTCACGATGATGGCGATGAGAATGACTAAGAATACCACCGAGGTGATGCAGCATAGTTTGAGACGTCGGCGAGCCATTTCAGCTGGTTACTAATCAATGAACAATGCAGGAGAGATGGGGATTAATGCGGACATCAGTTGAATGGTCACATAAGAAAGTGAAGTAAACTGAAAGAAGGGTTATGTCGTTCTGTATTCGACATGGATTTTGTTTTTGTGCCAGAAAGACACTCGAATAGGACAGCAAGGGCTTCTTCCTCAATTTTGTTTTTGCCGTTTCTTTCGTGTAATTTGGTATAATTATACCTTCTAATCTCTAAATAAATTAATCTATTGAGATTGCAGGGATAACCATTACCAAAAAATAAAGAAATTAACCTAAGGCAATGTAATTACAGTATCATGTGCGGAAGTATTCTTTCAAGGCCTAAGTATGTGGTGGGAGATGTTTTGAGTGGGCGAATGTAATGGGCCAGCTTTTGATAGAGAAGATCCATCAGCATACTTCAGCAATGTCCTCATTATGTAAGGACAATTTAAAATGCTAGGGTTTTTGGGACTGGTCCACAAAATGTAGAAGCTAATCGATAGGATAGAATGCAATCCAACATTTAAAAGAAATGAGTTATGTTCAACACTAAATAAGAATATGCCTTGACAATCTATACAGCAAGAGAGTGAGTAACTTTATCGCCTACAATAGTCCTAACAATGACTTCCCAGTTTATATTTGCTAGATATTCTGATTAATAAGGGTCATTTGCAGGGGGAGGACTAACCCTCTCCTCCTAGATGAATGTAGGAACTAAAATTAACTAAGAAAAGTATCACTAGCAATGGTTGCATGATGCAAGGAGAAGTGATAATAAGAATTTAAAGGGAATGCATATCGGAATTTAAATGAAAAGCTCTTCTAGTGGAAATAGTTATTGTGAAATTTACTTGAAAGATAATGGATCTTGTAATCCAAGTTCAATTCAAAGAAGAAGAAAGTATCAGAGAAATAAGTAAGGAACGATAAGAAACACCTAAAATTTACTGATTTGACTCAAGTGTCGATATTTACTTCACGAGGAGATGAAGTCGCCAAAAAGTCCAATATGAATCTTGAGAATGCAGAGTTTATAATCACTCAATCACTCAAGTTTTTCCCAACCTTATATTACATCCAAAGCAAAACCCAAGTGCTATCTCACATTCCAGCCCCAACACTCCTCTCTCTCTCTCTCTCTCTCTCTCTCTCTCTCTCTAAAGTGTTTCCCAACCTTGAATTACATCCAAAACAAAACTCAAATATTATCTCACAATCTAGCCCCAAGACTTCTCCTGTTTGCTCTTATAACATTCTTTCTCTCTCTCTCTCTCTCATCCAAAATAGCGAACCAATTTAGGAAACCTAATAAAAACAAGAAGATTAGATCGAATTGTGTCCCTTTTTTAGGAAACCAACAAAAACAGGGAAATGGGATTGGACTTTCCCTTTTGAGTTCAAACTCAAGCCATGTTCTTAGGAAAGAAATCACGAGTGTTCTTAGGAAAATAATCGCAGGCAATGCAATCCCCAAATTTACTCCAAAGTACAGAGACGTCCAACCATACCATGAATAGTGCACCAATTGGCTCCATTATACTTGCACGACCATCATGTTCTGCATTGTGGAGGGAACAAAATCAACCCTTGATTTCATGCTGGGCGAACGAACTTGCTAAATCTCGAGGGATACCGTTCCGAATTGAACTTGAAAAGCCCAAGATTCGTCGCTATACTCAAAAGTCTCATCGTAATCCATCGAATCTTTACATTTCCAAAAACGATTTGCTTTATGAACAGTTTCAAGGAATACGCGCCGTTTTATGAACAGTTTCAAGGAATACGCGCCGTTACTGTTTTCCACTCTGTTTTTCCTCTGTTTCCGATCTTTTAACAGGACTCACGAAGAAAAGTAATACTGAAGATTCAAATAGACCTTCGCTTGCATATAATCCAAATTCACCTAAACAGACAAGCAGTGAGATCATGGTGTCTGAAAATTACCCAAAAGCGAATCATCATTCCACACTAATATTAACCCAACCCAAATCTACATGATTCTGCATTAGAGCGACCGCTTTTGTTCCTCCCCCCAAAAAAAAAAAAAAAAAAAAAAAAAAAGTAGCACCACAATACCCTGAAGACGATTTCCATCTTCTCCTAGTAAAGCAACTAGCAAAAGCACATCCAGACTACGCTCAAATAAAAGCCAAAATTGTTCTTTCATCAGCTGCCAAAGCACCACAGAACAGAGATGGTCTTCCTCAGTCTTCGCTGGTCGAGTATCTTGAAGTCCAGAACTTCTCGATTTCCTCCGCCGTTCTCCCTGGAATTCTCCCGGCAATTAGCGACCACCTGGAAGCACATGAACTCGCGTTAAGGTCGCGTCATATCCCGACCAACAAAACAACAAAAGAGTTCACGACGAGAATCGGAAGCGGCAGAAGAACCCGACCCACCTCTCGCCAACTAGCTTGAACATTCTAGTTATGAGCGTCTCCTCATCTTCCGAGAATTCCAGCTTAGAATCTTGACTGACATCCTCTGCTGCAGATGTTCAACACCGACATCTTTATAGCTCCTCGAGACAAAGTTTTCTTGCTAATAGGAGGAATCTACTAAAGAAAAAAAAAGAAAAAAGGAGAGCTTTTCAAGCTCGGAGTAGGTACCTCTAGAGTCCGCATACGAATCATCAGAGGAATGGTCCAGGCGAGACATTTTCTTCCTTCCCGAAAGCGCAGTTCCGGGACCGAGCGGCAGAGAGGGAGAGCAAGTTTTTCAACACCGGGTATGATTGAGCTTGATGAATATACGGACAGAGAACGTGTTGGTGGTTGCGGGTGGGGAGTGAAAGTGAGACTGAAGCTTGGGCGTGTGCGAACCTGAAGTGATCTAATTTAGTATTAATAGGGGACGGCCAAAAGGAGAACTCTCAAGAGAGTGGTGGTCCCTCCTGTACACAGAGAGAGAGAGAAAGACAGAAGAATGGGCGGTGAGAGAGACTGGAGAGAGAGAGAGAGCATGGGACGAGGAAGAAGAAGAAGAAGAAGAAGAATGGTAGTTGACAGCGTAGGCTTTCCGGAGTCCAACTTTGATAGGTAGTTGAACGCTTTACTAAACTAGTATTGTTGGTTGGTTCACGACTTTCCTTATGGGGGAGACTCTTGAGTGGTGCCGCTCGCACCGTTCGTCCCGTGAAACTCATCGCATTTCGTCTGTGATCGTGATGTGACTTACCTCCTCGTCTTTCATCACCCTCGCCGCTACGACATGAAAGTGATCGAGAGGGGAAATCGACGTACTCGAAGGCCCGTTTCGATAATCATGGATTGCGTGAAATTTCATTCAGATCTATTTAAAATGAAATGACAACTGTGTTCACGATTGAACTGTAAATTTATCAAGAGTGATAAGTTTCCAGACACCTTCTCAAAATTGGAAACTAGTCAATTGGATTTTTTGGTGGACTAATGGAATTAGTGGCATGTTTAGTTTGTTTGTCATTAATGTTCAAGACTAAATTGAAGATATTCTTGATAATTAATGTGCTTTTATAATTACTGAATTACATATAAAATTGTAGGTTTTACAAAGATTTTTATAATTTGTGGCAAAATTTGATTTGAATGAGCAACTACTTTTGTGTTTTGATTTGATCGTCATCTTACTCACATGCCTATGCACATGAGTGAGGTATAAAATAGGCGAAAGTTAGGGTTTTTTTTTTTTTTTTTTACATATTTTAAAAAAAATTAAAGAATCGGCCCAAATGGGTGGTTCTATAAAGGTTTTGAGTTAATCATATTCTGGAGACTCTGGAGGTTGATGAGAGTTTGATAGAATGCTAGTGAATTCACTAATTCCAATTTTATGGAATGGTGAACCGGATGGATACCCTCGGAAATCATCTATGATCGGTTGATTCGGCCCAATTCCGGTGGTTCTTTTTGCTTACATCTAGGACCCTTATCTAGGAAAGCGATTATCCCAGACGTAGGTTCGCCGTGGGGCCGATAAAAGGCGATACGGGGAGCTAGGGAGCACGACATGGCCTGGTGGGGTGGCGCGGGAGAGGAACGGACCCCGGGGAGGAAATGTTTGGTGGGTGGGTGGGAGGGTCATGTTCAAGAGGGATTATCCTGGGAATATAGTTGGCAATCATTAAGGAAACGACAAAGGAAGAGACAGACGTGCCCGAGATAAATAGATCGGGCCTTAGATAAGTGAGGCCTGTGGCTGGAGAGAGAGAGAGAGAGAGAGAGAGAGAGAGAATAGACCGGATCGGCAGCGTCAATCGCCGTTTTTTTCCACGCCAATAAGACGCATTGATTTCGGAACTGACAAGGTTGTGTTTTTTGCTTTTCTTTTCTCCTTTGCGAACTGACGAGGCGGTTTGGTTAGGTGAATTTGAAACAATCAATGGTAATTATCCATTGATTTTTTTTTTTTTCCTTTTTTTGGGGAAATGGGATCTTTGAGCGGCTGAGAAAAAGTAGAGAGAGAATCATCATCTGATAACGATGGAGCAAAATCATATAGGGGACTTTCCATGTGGGAATAAAATTGTCCGTTTAGGTAAAATTCAGAGAATGGCCCAAAAAGGGAAGGCGATTAAGAGAGGATCCAAGGAAATTTGGGGGCTGCATCTCCCTCACTTTTATTGTCATATCTTTTTCTTTTTCCCCCTTGAATTAGTCCTTTTTAAAAAAAAATATAAAATGATGTTGCTAATTTGGACTGCCCCATTAGCACTGACTAGCCAAAAACGTCAAAAAATCTTTGAGAGACAAAAAAAAAAAAAAAAAAAAAAAAAAAAAAAAAAAAACACCTCAAGCCCTAACGTTAAATGTGGGGTTCGCTCTTGATTTTTTAAGATTATTGCTTGCCTTCTTCTCTCTCTTTTTTTTTTTTGTTTTCTTTTCTTTCTCCATTTGAAACAAAATTGGTGTATCCCTTTTCCAAAAATAATTATTTGGTAGATAGTTAACTAATTATTTGAGCAAAAAAGTTAATTATTGTGTTAACAAATTGTACATTTCTTTTTTTTTTTTTAAACTAGGAAAATATTTTTGAAAAAGTAGCTAAGCACAAAAAAGAAGTGAGAATAACTGTCTAGCAGTTTTATTTCCCATTTCATTTATATATAAATTTAATATACATCATTACATTGTATTATGTGTATCTTAACTACTCAACTCTCATTTTCTTTGGTGAATCTAATAGTCAAATTTTAAATTATTTATTGTGCCATGCATTTTAATATATTAAGTGACCTTGATTCGCTCTTCTATTCCAAAGGACAATCAATGAAACGATATCCAATTTTCATTATCTACATTGTAATAGGAATATTAAGTTGATTACAATAATTACCTCTCCTATCATTTTGTCTTTGACCTTTTTATAGGGAGAATGTAATCTTGAGTATGAAAGTGCGTTCACACACTACTCAAAAGATCCTATCATGTTAGAAATTACTTGCTAAAATTTCAAATGAACTTGTAGACATGATTAACATTCTCCATTGGTAGTTTTGTTATCAATAAATGCATTTAAGAAAAAAAAAACAATGTTGTCTTCCATGACAAATAAGTAAATTGTGTATAATGCATACATCAACCATAGTATCGAGGTCGAAAAATTCGCGGTTAGGAAGATAATTTAGGGAAATAAAGTAAATAACTTGTAGATAGAACTAACATTTCTTCATTTCGATATATGATGAATGCTTGCTTAATTTACAATAATGGAGATTAAGTTATGAAGAAGGAAAATATGAAGGAAATATTGAACTTGGGTGAGAAAAGTTATTTGAAATGGATGGGGGTAGTTTTGTCTTTTAGAACATTGAAACAAAAGAAAAAAGAAAAAGAAAAAGAAAAAGGCAACAAATAATCTTAAACCAAGAGTGAGACCCACAAGATATAATATAGTCAATTCAATGTGACACGGGGTCTCAAGCTAATAAATGGTGGAAGTAGCATGAGCCAACAATTTTTACTAACTTTTCTGCTAAGGTGGAAATTAGGGACTAAAAAGTGATTTTGGATCTCTAGATATATCTATTTTTTAAGCTCGAGTCGAGGATCGTCTTCTTTCTTTCTTTTTTTCCCCCAAAACATGGAATTGATTCACTTACAACATGAACAAGCTAGATCTAAGCATGTTCTGAAAAGGCTTCGAATGAAATTTGGGACATAAAACTCGGGGGTATTTCCTCCTAGGTGGAGAGGAGGAATGTTCACTTGGAAACTTGGGGGGCCATGGGGGGAATTTAGACTCCCGTCACTTTTTTCCAGAAGTGGCTGTGGTCGGATAGGATGGTATAAAAGTCTTTGGCACCTAGGTGAGGTGGTGATTATCACAAGAGAACTTGTTGGGTTGATCTGTACTTCGCACGATGTCTAATTAACCAATTTGTCTACCTAATATCCCCCGGTTAACTAGACACTGCTTAAACAATTTCGATGTTAAAATCCATACTTTTTGTTTTAAAGAAACAATAACATCGAATTCCACAACCTTCATGCAGCATACGTTAGAGAGGTTAGGAATTCAAAGTAACCCCCAGCTAAGATTAATGGGATAGTTAGGAGAAAAGTATGTTTAACGGAAGATGAATTGGTCAAAGAGATCTTTTGAGTGAAAAGAGCTTTCCCTCATTTACTATTTCGCTTTTAGGTCGCGTGGCACGCGAGAAAGATGATCGGATCGAAGAGAAGAGGTATAGAAACGCCACAAAATTCTCATTCCCAAACCGATCTTCAGACCCACCACAAAGGCATGCCCAAAACTAACCACCGAGAACTCACGAAAATGCATCGCGCATTGCCGTGTTCCGGATGCGCGAAGAAGTCCAAGGTCATGTTGGCTCGTGCCCCACGAGAATGGACGGCGCGACGAGCTTAGACTTCAAGAAATGAAGGTGGTGTTGGAGATCTTGACTGGAATCCTGTTCTCTGCCGACGTGCCTGGCGACAGTACGGTGGCGGATCTCAAGCAGGTGATCGGGGCTCAGCAGAAGCTCCCTTGCGACCGTCTGATCCTGTTGCCCGGCGACAGTGATCGGAGACATCCGATCAAGGACGATGAAGACGGGGCTCGTCTCGTCGATGTAGGGATCAAGGACGGCTCCCACATTTACCTCTTCTTCAAGCCCGTTGATCCTGATGATTCTGATCAACCCCACCTCCGGCGGTTGCCGTCGACAGTGCCGATGCTTCTCCAGAAGATCAGACAGTCGTTACATAGTATTTGAACTTGAATTAATGTCTTTCGTTTTGTCTTTTATATTCTTAAAAATCTCTTCTTTTAGAAACATTGTTGTCCCTTAGTTTCAGCGTCTTAATTTGCATATTATACGACTACGTGGGCGTGGCATCGAATACTTCTGTAGTTTGCAATAGCCACAACAAACACGGCATCTTACATTAATCTAATAAAAATAGGTACAAGATTGACTATCTTTGTTGTGCTAATAAATTTTTTCTTAAGATAACATGAATTTACTCAAAAGATAGCATCTACACGTAGTGTGATTAACATTTGTATTGTCCTCGACTTATCTCATTCAATCAAATTATTACAAATTAAAAATGCAAACCTTCGTTAATTTCATATAAAGATCAAAACTAAGCTGACGGCTCTAAATTAAGAATTCTATATTCACATTCATTTCAAAAGAGATGCAGCTTTTAAAGCGTATGGACTGTACGCTCACATCTACAACACAATAAAAACTAGCTAAAATTGGCTTTTGGATTATTTTTTTTTCATGCCCGTATTTCTCAAATCTTCACTCCAATTTACATGATAGAAAGTTTTCTCAATTGATAAGATTGTTAATTAGAGTTCAGAGATTAGGCTATGAAATTGATTTACATGTAAAAGATAGACCCTCAAAGGAGGAAGATGCTAACATGTGAAAGAAAACAGAAAACCGACGCATTGTGCCTAGATCAATGCACAAAGAACAACTTGTTTGGACCATTGATACTTCTACCTAGATAAATACTACTGTTGATTCGATTCTCGTGGTCTGCATAATGATCGAAACTTCTCGGTTGTCGGGGCTCAGAAGGAACCACGCGTCACGGTGCCTCTGAATACATAGAGCGTCTCGCCGTCCTCCACGCCGTGCCAACGCAGGCTGCAATCACAGCGCATCAGCCTCTGCTTGTGTATGAAGATATAGTCATCCGCGGGAAGAATCTGGCGGCTCAGCAGCATCTGCCTCAAGTCACCCACGGTGCAGGAGTCCTTCATTTCCAGAGGAATTGCGGCTGCATTGAGCAGGCTCGACGAGGTCTGGACCACGATGCTGAGCCTCCTACTAGGGGGCTCGTGCCTCTGCCTGCTGCTGTTCTTTAGGAAGATAACTATTTCCGAAGACTCCCCAACACCGTACTCGGTCAGAGACCGGAAATCGTCCTCCAATTCTCTCCCGGAGAAGAAGAGCGACATCCTGGAGATCGGCGTACCCTCCAGGATGTGTATCTTCTCCTTGAGGCTGTGGACCGTCTCGGTCTGATCGACTTCCACACTGATTTTCCTCGTGGGGAACTTCACGACGACCTGCATTTTGCTATAGCCATTAGATAGAGGACGATTGGCGTCTTCAACGGTGAGTTGGATTTTGGTTCCTTCGATGATGAAAGGGTAGTCATCCATGTCGAGGCCGTCTACTAATTCCAACCCGCACACGGCTAGAGTTTGTGAGGATGTCGGGATACCGAGAAACCGTTCCAATCTCTGCTTGATTTCCAGGACGGTCTCTTGGCGGGTGACTTCGGTCGCCAGTTCGCGCCCCGACACGACAACAATCACCCTCATCGTGGCAGCGGGTTTCAGCGATGACCCTTTGTTCATTGGAAACCCCGGCTTGTGTTTGGGTCGACGAGAGGGACCGTTCTTTCGGTGCGTGTTATAAAGTGAAAACTCATGAGATGGAGAATGACATAGAGCGGTAGTCCCATGCCAACAGAATGGAAGTCGCTGAATGCATGATCTGAAACATGTCATCTCGACCCCTCTCCGGACAATGTAGAACTTCATGCACTTGCAGGTTTGCTTAATCCCAATCATCAATTTTGTGGTCCCGGCTTCTGTTCTTGTCAATTAGTTCAATTTATGTCAACATAATAAGAACAAAAGATTTTTGTAAATGCGCTAGCTCATTATATTGCATATACACATGTGCAGTTTGACTAGTGGGGATGGGGACATATTCGCAAAAGGGATGATACCAGCTCTGATATTATATTAGAAAGTTTAATTCAAAATTTTAAACTGATAAGTGGAGGAAGATCATATAAATATAAAGAGTATTTAAATCCCGTTATTAAGTGATGTGGGATAATATTTCAACAATTTCAATTAAAACTTTTTAAATTCATATTAATGTATCCCAAATGATCTAATGGTCAATCTCGAAAGCGGACTTTGTGTAGCTTGTTTTGCTCAATCACGGTCCGAGAAGGTACACTTCATGCTCGAGCAACTCCGTTTCATTTCGTTGTTCCGCACATCTGTTTCACGAGAACTTGTTGGGCCAGAATGATCCGTGGTTCAGAGGATGGAGAAAAATCCGCGGTTGCTTGGTTCAGCATCATGCGCAAATCAAAGGATTTAAATTGGATGTGGCCAAATCACTCTAATTCTACGAGCTGAGAATAGATAAACAAATTGCTGGTAGGGACATGTACTCACAAGAAAGAAATTCGAAGTACATTGCAAAGCAAACCGCACTAAGTAAAACTATAATTTTACAAACATCATGGAGGTGGACTCGCAACTGGTCATTTCTTTGATTCAGAGATCAACTTCATCTCTTCACTTTGATGTCACACTCATTTCCAGAATTGGAAATATGCTCTTTCAACAGGTCGAGATTTTTCGGGTCAATTCCCTAAAACCCTAGACTTTAAATTTGGTCCCAAATCTGCCCCAAATGTATTTTGGTCTTAGGAAAAAAAAAAAACCCTAAACTTTAGGTCCAGTCTTAAATCTGACCCAAACTTTCTTCTGTCTTAGAAAAACCCTAAATTTTAGGTTTAGTCCCAAATCTACCCCGGATTTTGTTTTGTTTAAAAGTTTTTATCAACTTTTAATTTATTCTTAATGTTCCCCATGTTCCCGTCTCAACTTAACATGACATTTCCATTTCCACATCAATGATAAATACACATCGGCAAAGCAACATAGAAAATTATCTTCAAAATAAAACCATTTTAGGATATAAAAATTAGGGATGACTAACCGCAACATTTGGACAGAGGGCTAACCCAGGCAAATTTAGGATAGACAATTTTCTTTTCGACAAAAAAAATTAGTGTAGATTTGGTATTAGACCTAAAGTTTCAAGCTGGTTTTTTTTTTTTTTTCAAAACAACAAAATTTCAAGGCGGAATTGTGACTAGACCTAAAGTTTGGGGTTTCTTCCAAGACAAAAAAAAAAAAAAAAAATTCAAGGCGGAATTGGGTGGACTGGTAGTCCAATTCCTGGGTGATTCCATGGAACTAACGAGCAATTCTTAATTCCAATTTTTTGGAATTGATCCTTAGTGGGATAGTTCCTGGTTCCAAGGTGGAAACCGCCCATCCGGGCCATGCTTACCCCTACATGTAATAATCTTGTATTAGATGGGCCATCTAGAGGTTTACTCCATTTTTCGGTAAATCAAATTGGATCATGTTTTATTGAGGGAGCAAGGATGTAATTTTCGGGATCTGCTCCCTTTTCTTTCACCCAAGGAAGGAACTTTTGTCAACCTTTTGATAAGAGAAACACTAATGCACGTGCAATAATCTATTAAGAAATGAACAAGCCAATCATCTCAAGGCGTTGCACACCATATCCTAAAATTGGATGAATCTCTATTGAAATCACCACTGACCTCCTCATGATAATCTCAATAAGCTGGTGGTCCCTCATGCCTTAGAACATTTTAGAAACGGGCAAATTACAATTAGTCTTAAATTTAATATACGAATATCAATTCAATCCTAATTTTATGAATTCAATTAAAAACTTTTACACGAAATACTAATATAGCAATCCTAATCAATATTCGTCAAAATTTGCTGATGGGACGGTTTAGTCATCGCCGGCCATCCTTCGTAGCATAATGCCACATCAACAAACGACATGTGCTTGAATTCTATCGACGGCAACCTCAAAATCCGATCGTGGGTTTTTAACATCCTAATTCGTCAATTGACCAAAACAAAACCTCGTCTTTGGTTTTTGCACTTATCCCGATCATTTGGCGAACGGATTTGATCGTAACTCCTGCGAAGCTTCTCGAATGTTCTTCGAGGACATTGAGAAAAAAACGGGAAACATTTTCCCGGTGGAATTGATAGACAGATGTGTTCACCGTGGAGTTCATCCATCCCGCTAAATCCGGTCGTTCCCACACAAAACGTTGGCAAAATCTAATCGGATTGAATATTTTCTTGCAAACTCAAGCGATTCATGTCCCCCCGACCAAGAAGCCAAGCTCGCCCAACCACGTCGGCAGGCATTTTTTCATTGCTTTTTTCTCGTTTTCCATTTATCTTTCTCCGCGGAAACAGTGACCTCAGCTCGTCAACCCATGCTAATCCAGATTCTCAACGAACCCACAAGTTGATCCCCTACTTCATTGCCTTTCCACTGCCACCACCAGATCAGCAGCGTCCGAGTTCGACGGCTGGCCATACCAGATACTCTCGAGAGAGGCCATCCATATCACCCCCAACACTGTATCAGTTTTGAAGCTCACATGCGGCCACATGGCGCTCCCCCAGAAAACTCAGGAACAGCGTCAATAAAAACTCAGCCAGCACTTGCCCGAAGATGTTCAGCTCAACCGCATCTCGCCATCACGTTGCATGTCTCGGCAGGGCAAAGCGTTCTTTTTTCCTTTTAAGAAGTAATGGATGACCGAACTCGCCTCCTCAGAATGCCTTGAGCTCGGCTATCTCGATTTGCTTCGGTAGAAGTGGCTTCTGTCCGCGTCTGCTAAATGGGTTTGGCATTTCTTGATCTCGGGTGAATGTGCGTCGGACCCTCCTGAGGTGGTGGGGATTCGTCGCAGGGTTCGTTGGTTGCCCAGGAGTTTGGAAAGAATAAGTTCTGTTCTGGCTAGAGCTGGATTCGAGCGAAAAGCACACGAGAGGAAGGAGGAACGAAGGAGGGAATTGTCAAGGTATGGATCCTGTGTGCGACTTCTGTGGTATAGTGAGGGCTGTGGTATACTGCAAATCGGACTCGGCCCGCCTTTGTCTGCAGTGCGATGGATGCGTCCACTCCGCTAATTCGCTCTCGCGTCGTCATGCGCGGTCCTTGCTGTGCGACAAGTGCTGTTCGCAGCATGCCGCGGTTCGATGTATGGACGAGAAATTGTCGTTGTGCCAAGACTGTGATTGGAGTGGCAATGGGTGCTCTGGGGCTGGACACCGTCGCCAGGTGCTGAACTGCTACACGGGTTGCCCTACGTTGTCGGAGTTCACGAGTTTATGGTCCTCGGTTCTTGATCCGCCTTGTTCGAGCGATTTGGATAGCAGGTGGGGGCCGCTGAGCGCTCTGCCGATGGATGGCAATGGCATGAGCAGCTTGTTGGAGAATAGGGACTGTGAGGGTTCGTTCGGGATGGCGATAAGCAAGCTAAATGAGTTTGGGCCATGGATGGGGTCGACTGCCTTGCTGACACCTAACGCAAACTATGCACAGTTATGCAAAGATCAAGCACCTTTCGCTGCTCGGGAACTTAATTTGCCCAAGGTAATGCTTCTTTTGTCTCAGTTTCTTATTTCATTGAGAAGAGAGTCGATGTTTAGGCCGAAGAGGGGTGCAAGCAAACTGTTTGCTGCAGAATCTGTTGATGAACATCCAGACTAATCCTTTGAGTCCCTTATTGCACAAATTGCAGGTGCCCTTGGGTTGCTCCGGTTCCAAAAATCTCGGGTTTCATGGGAGCAGCGATCTTTGCCAGAGTCTTGGCATGGAAAATCTTCCTCATCATGGAAATGGTGATGAGATTTTGGGCTATCAACCTAATCAGAACAGGTTTCCTTTTGAAGACGGAGATATGGAGAGCCTTTTGATGGAGAAAAATCTGTCTGCAACTGAGTCAAATGGACCGATCGAGAATGCCATGGAGGTCAGCTAGCATTGATCTACAGATAACATGAACGATACCATTTCTCAAACTAAGCATGACAGATTCCAGCAGTCATATTGCATCGTCTGTTGCGGAAGAAAAATTTCTGCCGAGCTTTCTCCGTGTTCTTTCGCTTTCATTTTTCCTTTTTGCTGTACTTGAGAATAATACCTTTTGATCTATTCTCACAGTCACCTTTACCGTTTCTTCAGGCATCGTCCTCGGTGCAACAGGACTCGGTATCTATTCACTCCTCTTACATGGCCAGTTCAGTAAATGGGGTGCAGTCTATGAAGGGAGGCGCGAATTGCATGCTTATGAGTCCTGGGGGTACCAGAAATTTGAATTTTGGATATCCTACTGGCCCGGTTCATTCAAGCGTATCGCTATCCCTGTCGAATATCACTGGGGAAAGTAGCGCAGCTGATTACCAAGACTGTGGAATGTCGCCGGTATTTCTAACTGGTGAATCACCGTGGGAATCAAAACTAGAGGCGAGTTGTCCGCAGGCGAGAGATAAAGCTAAGATGAGATATAATGAAAAGAAGAAAACAAGAACGTAAGTTCCTCAACTTTAAGAATGTTAGAAATACGTTCTTTTTATGCTTGAAAATGGGAACTACAAGGTCATAAAAAACTATCCAACAGTTTCAACTGTGGCTGATGCTTGTACGGACTTTCGGTTTCTAGATGTTAATAGATCTGCACTTCTGTCGTCTGCAGGTTTGGGAAACAAATAAGATATGCCTCTCGGAAAGCCAGAGCAGACACGAGAAAACGCGTGAAAGGTCGATTTGTAAAAGCTGGGGAAACGTATGATTACGACCCTCTCGGGACGAGGGACTTCTGACCCATATCGTAAACTCAGTTCTTGAAAGACAAGTTCAGACAGAATAAGGTAACTCTCCTAATTATTTATGAATGACGACTTTCGACAGTCACATTCTAATCATCAGTCACTGATGATGACAATCTGTATAAATGATTAATACATGAACACTATTTGGATGTCATAACTCGGGCCGTGATTATTCTTGCCTAGATAGCAGATAGTATATGATCAATCCTGCTTTTACGTTGACAGGTGCGAGTGCGTTCTTCGCAGGTCTAATTGCCCTGTCTTGAGTTGGGGGAGCATTCTGCTTCTGCTCTCAACCTAAGGTCTCTTTACTATTTCACTAATATATGCTGATTTCAGATTGTGCATCACGGCCTTGGTGGTATCTTCCTTCTTACCCGAGCTACTGATCGGGGTGAATAATGCATCTGCCATCTCCAATCTGCATAATCTAAAGCCTTCTCTTTTCCAAAATTTCATTGCCTTCCATCTTTGAGTGAGGAAAAGCATATCTGCATTGGCAAGTGCTTCTCATGATTGGGATATTTTAGTTGACAATCTGTGACTGCAATTCTTGCAATTGTAACTCTTGCAATTTATGGACTGTCCTGTCAGGCTGATGTCCTAACTTTTGGATTCTCTTCATGCTACACGGTCGATCACTGTTCTCGTGCTCTGCAAATTTGGTAAACTGCGTTCCGTTAAGAGACGCACGGACCAAATTGTGCCGGATCTAGTTTCTTCTAATTTATTTTATTATTTTTATTAATTTTCTTTTCTTCGTTTCCTCCTTTCTTGGTCGGTTGCCGGCCTCTTGCTTGTTCTCTCTTATCTTATATCCCTACAAGCCACGCATCTTTCTTTCTTTATACTTTTTCAAAAGTTCAAATTATTATTTTTTATTTTTTATTTACTTTTCTTTTTTATTTTTCTTTTCTTTGAATATGGAGTTGCATATGTAATAAAGGGTCCAAATCAATAGTAAAAGACGCTTTATAGTAACTTTTGGTTAAATATCTACGGTTGATACATCTAACTTGTTCGTATGTTTGCGGAAGGAAATGCAAAACCGGCACGTATCAATGGAGCTCCGTAAACCGACACCATCGCATCGAGAATAGAAGATGAAGCTAGCAATGCTAACACAAGACCCGAATTCCCTTTCCGAAAACATAACATGATCCGCAAGGTGTAATGAAGTCGGTCCACGCGTAGTAAGC
The DNA here is from genome assembly GCF_016545825.1 of Eucalyptus grandis. Taxonomy (NCBI): domain Eukaryota; kingdom Viridiplantae; phylum Streptophyta; class Magnoliopsida; order Myrtales; family Myrtaceae; genus Eucalyptus; species Eucalyptus grandis. The sequence goes on along the minus strand of NC_052619.1, from coordinate 50,502,414 downwards.
GCCATGTTACTCAAAAATCATTTAGAAAGTGGACTGACTAGATTTTCTTGATTGAGTTTCAATCTCTCCAAGACGGGAAATATCTCCTTGCAAGTAGAAACTAAGCCAAAAAGGGAACTGGCTCACATGAAGTTCCCGATCTTGGGCTGCTCCAAGAAAATCAAGAACCGGAAATGACACCGTAACGTAAAATCAAGAACCGGAAGTAACATCGTATCGCGACGTCCGCGGGCCGACGTGAAAACCAAGGCAAAATCGAGTAGGGTCGCGCTTGTCTCTTTATATATCTCCAAACCAACCCACCGTTCAAAGACCCACCGTTCACGACACCGCCACCGCCACTGCCACTGCCACCGCCACCGCCGCGAATCAAGATCCGCCGCCGTGCGCCGGGCGACATGCCGTCTTCTTCGACCTCATCCGCCGTCCTCAAGACCCTCTCGCCGTCGCGCGTCAAGAACCTCCTCCTCGCCCTCTCCCTCTCGTGCATCTTCTACCTCCTCCTCTCCAACCACCGCCAGGCCGCCTCCCTCCTCCACGCTCCCCGTGCTCCCCCGCAGGCCACCCCCGCGACCCCGACCTCCCGCCGCCACCTCCTCTTCGCCGTCGCCTCCTCCTCCCTCTCCTTCCCCCGCCGCCGGCCCTACCTCCGCCTCTGGTACTCCCCAACTCCACCCGCGCCCTCGCCTTCCTCGACCGCCTCCCCGACGGCGGCCCCGCCCCGGACCTCCCGCCCACCTTGGTCTCCGAGGACACCTCCCGGTTCCCGTACACTTTCCCCGGCGGCCTCCGGTCGGCGATCCGGGTGGCCCGGGTCGTCAAGGAGGTCGCGGACCGCCGGGAGCCGGGGGTTCGGTGGTACGTGTTCGGGGACGACGACACGGTGTTCTTCGTGGACAATTTGGTCAGTGTGCTGTCCAAGTATGATCACAACAAGTGGTACTATGTCGGGAGCAATTCGGAGAGCTACGACCAGAACATCAAGTACTCCTTCGACATGGCCTTTGGGGGCGGTGGATTTGCGATAAGTGGATCACTTGCGGTTGCGTTGGCCCGGGTCTTGGACTCGTGCCTCGTGCGGTACTCGCATTTGTATGGAAGCGATGCCAGGATCTTCTCGTGCTTGGCGGAGTTGGGGGTCGGATTGACTCATGAACCCGGGTTCCATCAGGTACCCAAATTTGTTTTCTTTCATGCAATATTTATCTTTCCCGAGTTGAATATAGCAAGCTAATTAATTTGGAGATTGTCCTTGTTTATTTGAATTCGTTGTACAGAGTAGTTAGTGCAATACCAATTTGAGCCGTGGAGTTTTACTTTGGTGCAAATATTTGTTCAAGCAAACAATGAAAGTCTCGGTGCTACCATTGGTTTAGATTTCTGATCACCGAATGATGTCTGAATGAGTGGTTAGTGTTCTGGGAAAGTGCTGTTTTTTTGTAAGTTTTAAACTTTATCATCATAAGCATTTAAGTACAGTGAAATTGAGGAATCTAAAGCTACATGATGATGTTCTAAATTCTAGTTGCCTCCTTAATTGGGGTGGGGGTGGGGTTGATCTCTGTTGATTGTTACATGTCATATTTGTTGGAAATCATGTATTGTGCGATGGTCAGTGACAATGTACTATCCAAATAACTCACGTTGATGTATCTGAGGTTGATTAAGTGAGGTGTATGTCAGGCTCAATAGATTCTTGAACAGCGATAGTGCATTGCAGGTTGATATGCGTGGGAATTTGTTTGGCCTGTTGACTGCTCATCCATTGTCACCGCTGGTGTCCCTTCATCATTTGGATGCGGTGGATCCAATCTTCCCCAACATGAATAAAACCCAAGCTTTGGAGCTTCTTTTTGAAGCTGTAAATGTTGACCCTGCCAGGGTCTTGCAACAAAGTGTCTGCTATGATCGTACGAAATCTTTGAGTATTTCTGTTTCGTGGGGCTATGCGGTCCAGGTTTATGAGGGCAATGAGCTTCTTCCAGACCTCCTTGCATTGCAGAGAACCTTCACTCCATGGAGAAGGAGTATTAGTGCCGGTTCAAGTCGCTATATGTTCAACACAAGGGAATTTCCCAAGGATCCCTGCAAAAGACCTGTTACTTTCTTTTTGCATAGTATTTTGTCAGACGAGAATGGTGTCCGGAGCAGCTATGAGGGGCAGATCGTCGGGCATTGTATCAGAGGAAACGCATTGAAGAACCTAAAAAAGATCACTGTGTTTTCAAGGAAGCTAGAGCATGATATCGAACAGGTAGATCTTTTATGGATTTGGATTCCTTCCCTCTGAATGCTCTATATCTGAGACATCCTATTTTGTCTCATTTAACACTACCAATGTCCTAAAAGCTTTAATGAATTTTCCTTTTGTATTGAGTTGGGTTGTCTTAACAAGTTCTTATTCTCTCTTCTTTTCAGATGAAGGCCCTGCGTCGTCAGTGCTGTGATGTTCTGCCCATCATCAATGGATCAATGGTTATCCATATCAGACAATGCGGTGATAACGAACTTATTTCAATGCAGTTTTAGCTGGCTTCTGCTGTAGCAATTAAGATTTCCTCACTGGAAGATAAGAAGCTCTCAAGACTATCTTGGAGCTGCCAGAGTCAAAATTCTAAACTGTAAGTCTGTTCCTGTTTTCAACATAGTCATGTCTTCATGCATTTTGATATTAATTGTTGCTAATAATGATGAAGATGGTGATGTTTGCATAATCATGTTGATGATGGCTTATGGGTCACGAATGCAGGAAAAGTTGAACTCAGTTTGTTATATTAATGTTACAATAGGCTTTGGTAAGATTATGACTTTGTAGACACCCAACAATCAATGCTCTATCCTTCTTCATCTAGGAATGGATGAAGCAAAGCTAGAGTAAATCGCCTTCATAGATTACTGACTAAAGTTGATTTATTAACCTCATTGAAGACAACTTTCATGTATCATTGGTTTATATGATTTAAATAAATACAACTTTCATGAGATTCCTTCATCTAAAAGTTATTAGGAGATATTTTGTTGATTGTTAATATGTTGATGAACTCCTTATCTTGGGTTAAAAGTTCTCATATATTAAACTAGCATTCCAAATCTTTGATCAATATATTTGCGAAATCCGAGAGCCAAGTGAAGCTTTTTTTCCATAAGTTAAATGCTAGTCGAGAAGGTGAGTGTGTTTAATAACTTTAGTCTGGTGATGTCTACAGCTCGTGAAACGAGTAATTGTTGGGCTTCTACTCTTCTGCTCTCTCTCCATAATCTATTATTATAGCAAGTGGTTCTTGCTGTGTGCAGGTCAGGAATGAGAAGATTCTTTCTTGTGGAGAGATAGCACATCGCAAGAACTCCCATTAGTTTAGGTCTTCGAGGTAGATTAGGAGGTTACACAGTAATGTGGCAGGCCGTTGTTTGTATAATACGCATCACTTTGCAAATCGATAGCATGGACTGGCCTTTGTATCACTAGCATTACTGTTGGAGGTACTGCCAGCTGTGCTTTGTGTTCCTGGGCATTTGGAGCAGAATTATCTCTTCCTCGCAGACTGCTGGACTGGGTCGTAAAGGTGAAAGGTGGGTTGACTCTTCTTGCGCAGGCTCTTCAAGAGTGATTCATAGGCTGAAAGCTATTTGGCTCATTGGTTTATGGCTTTATCTTAAGGAGGAATTGTCTGAAGAGATTGGATGTGAGGTTGCAGTGCAGCAGAGGCATAACGTTGCTGAGCAATGTAATATTGCGGTTTCCAAATTTTGCAAAAGAGCTGATGTTTTTCTATTGATTTAAATAAGTTGCTCTGGGAATTTAAAAGTTGACACAATTGGTGCAATCTATACTTCATCGATTGTATTGCAACACCTGAATATTCTGGTTTGGTGATACGGCAATGATAAGCTCTCAAATTTGGGTGCAAGATTTCCATTCTTGTTGCATCTTCTGTTAGTTATTTGCCTTGTATCTTCTGTTGGTTATTTACGTGCATCTTAAAATTTGGAACAAGCTGTTTCTGTTACTTATACACTCTGTTTTGCATCAGATCTTCGATTTTTCTTTTGAGGGTGCATTCATTGGATAGTATATTACTTGGAGTCGATCAGGTACTTTAAATTAATTAATGTGTCAGAGCTCAATAAAAGTTGCTTTAGATTCCAGAAATACCTGCATTTAGTGTAAGCAATAAATGGTATCTGAAGGTTGGTTTTGACACTCCTAATGTCCATTAGTTTGGTATTAAATTAAAATATTTATACCGGGTGCAAATGACTTGATGCGATCGCTTTTGCATGGAGTTGCTGAATCTGGACTCATTCCTCCAATACAAGTGCCTGATTGTCTGGTTCTGCACATGTAGGTGGCTCTTAGTTTGGTAAAAGTGCACTTTAAGCAATCGTTTTAGACTTTGGAACTAAAGTTGCTGCTTGTTTCAATGCCATAGAATTGTGTGAACATAATTCTCCATCTTCTCACTCAATTAGCCCGTTGACTTGAATCAATCTGGTATCAAGTTTTACAAGTCCAAAGGCTCTTTCATCTGTAGATAGAGATTGCCTCTCTCTTTCTCTCTCTCTCTCTCTCTCCAATCACCGAGAAATGTGATGTTTTTGCATCAGGGGAGCGAAGATTAACATTGTTTTGTGTTGTGCTGTTAAAATGCAACCTCTGCAGTCTCCTACCAAAACCCACTCTTCCTCTCGGTTAATTAACCTTTTAAAAGTTTTATCTTCGATATTGATTATCTACTTGTTGGTCTTGCTATTCATACTATCTACTTCCAAGTATTCATCTCTATACTCGCCCTTGCAAGAGTTATCTACTCCGACGAACCTCAATCATATTGTGTTCGGCATCTTCACGAGTCAAGATTCGTGGCCTAAGAGCAAGGAGTATGTCAAGCTCTGGTGGAATTCGCACACCATGCGAGGCTGCGCCTTTCTTGACAGACTGCCTCCAGATGCAGATTCCTACAACGACACTTCTTCTCTTCCTCCTTTGTGTGTATCTGAAGATACATCGGGATTCCGATACACTCACGGAGCTCAGCACAGGTTTCAGATCCGTATAGCCCGCATGGTCCTTGAAGCTGTAGCCCGTAACCATTCTAACGTTCGATGGTACGTCTTCGCGGATGAAAGCAGTGTTTTTATTACAGAGAATTTAGTGAAGACTCTTTCGAAGTACGACCACAGGCTATGGCACTATATCGGGGCTAACTCAGAAAATCTTGAGCAGAACAGAGAATTCGGATTCAAGATGGCATTTTTAGGAGCGGGTATTGCCATAAGTTCACCGTTGGCCAAGGTCTTGGCAAGAGTGATCGACTCATGTATGGATCGTTATGCTCATCTCTATGGGGGCGATGGTCGGGTCTTTGCTTGCTTGGCAGAGCTTGGAATTGGGATGATTCATGAGCCTGGTTTCCATCAGGTATTGCTTCGTCTTTTCCATTCAAGCAAAACAGCCCTCTTATCGATCTTTCTCATCGAGTGCTTTGTCATGGATATCACTATGCATTGAAATCTAAGCTCGAGCTTTACATTACAGCTTGTCATGCCCCTAAAAGTAAGCTTTGCCTGTATATTTTGACTATTTGCACATTAGGTACAGTTTGACTCTGGATATTTGAGTTTCTTAAACAGCAATTCTGTCTGCTCTTACGCTTTGCAGTTGAGATGCTAATTAATTCTGGAGTGTTTCTGGCCAACAATGCACGCTTGGGTTTGAAACTGTAATTTGGCACAAAAATAGCGTATTTGAGATCGACATCCTCTCTTACCGAGAAATGAGATTCTCCATATGCACAACTGGCGAAAAATAGCCATCTTCGTATGCTTTGATTGATCAAGAGTATTTATCTATTTCTCATGCCTATCACTTCAGTATCTTTGCATTAAGTACATATATGCCATTTACAGTCTCTTCCATGATGGAATTCCATATATACTGAAGTCAGACTAGACATTGCCATTTGGCTATTTTACTAATCTTTATCCTAATCTTGTCGCCATCATCAACTTTGTCGCGGCCATCTTCAAATTAAATGGAACCAGTTCGACATCCGTGGCAATGCGCTTGGTCTACTGACGGCGCATCCAGTGACACCTTTGGTCTCCATCCACAGTCTAGACCAAATAGACCCACTTTTCCCCGGAATGAACACTCTCCATGCCCTGCAACATTTCTTCAAAGCAGCGAACGCTGACCCACAGAGAATTCTGCAACAAACGGTTTGCTACGACAGGTGGTTCTCGTGGACCATCTCTGTATCCTGGGGATATGCCATCCAAGTGTTCCCAAACCACGTGTACTTGCCCGATGCGATCAAAGTGGGACAGACGTTCCGGCATTGGAGAAGTGGAAATCCATTGACGGAAGCGTACGTTTTCAACACCAGGGAACTGCATCCGGTTGAGTGTGCCAGGCCCACGATCTTCTTTTTCGAGAAGATATCCAAGAGCAAGGGCAGGACTAAGACCACTTACAAGAGAGCGGATCTGAATTGTGAGTACGACGGCGGTTCCCCGAGGAAAATCAAGGAGATCAGAGTGTATGCACACAAAATGGACCTCACTAAGAAGCAGGTAAGTCTTGATTATTTACTGAATTTTGGACCGGGTTTGGAAGTGAGTGACTGAGATTGTGTTTTTGTGTCGGACTCAGTTGCAGGCGCCGAGACGGCAATGCTGCAATGTGTTGCCTTCCTCCAATAATGAAGTGCTGGACATTGCCATCAAAGAATGCAAAGAAGAAGAGCTGATCTATATGCACCTTTAGCTGTCTCAGAAATGACCAATTTCCTTTCCGTCTCTGCTTCCAGAGTTTGAGTATATGTTTTATGTTTCGGATTTTTATTCAATTAAAGGTTTGAATCATAAACTCATACATACGATATCAACAGGACTGAGTATGAAATTTAACAAAAGGAGGGATACACACAGTGGAATGGGATAATACCGAGATTTTCGGGAAAATCACACATTTCATTACCTGGATTGAGGTTTGAGTTTCGAATTATGTCTACTAATCGTGATCTGAGTGAAATTAGAAGATGAATATGGGTAAGATTGAATAGAAGAAACCTGCCAGAGCTGAAGTATGTAGCTTGATCAAGTCTGACTTGCCTCTTTTGACGATTTTAGATCTAGAAGATCATTTATGACGATGTACACGGTAGATCGCCGATTATCACAATATGCGCAAACACATAACGAGTTTCTCATAGAAATGAATGTGAACTTAGGTTTGTTTCTTGAAAAGTGAGATATGCCAAGCATCGTATCTCGAGGTTATGTTCCTCAATCTTGCTTTGCATACAAGTGAACCAAATCAATTGGGAGAACGTCTTGTATGGACTCAGCTCGTATTACGGACACAAGACATCGGATCACAAGGTGAGCATGGGAACGTGGATCAGCACACGATTCGAGTTAAGCAACTTCAGCAACGATTTAGGTCAAAATGGCAAAAACTCGGTCGTCGATAGTGGTGGTTGGCGTTGGCGATATGGGTAGGATTCGCAATTACTTTCAAACCTATAAGCCATGGATGACCCTCTTGAAGTAGGGACGACACAACGCTTGCTGATAAAAGATGCGGTCTATAGGAACTATTCATTAGCATTTCTCTAAAAGCGCAAGATGCGCTCCATAGAAACTATTAATCAACAATGCCTGCTAATGAAAGGCTCGCGTTTTTTCATGCCGATGTGGCTGGAGACGCCGTTGTCACTTAAATTATTCCTCACAGTTTCAGTATGCGGTTGCCACTTTTTTTAAAGTTTCCAATTGTGAAGACCAAGAAAAACGTGGAGCCCACTTTTGATTTAAGCTTATATCTTGCCATCTTGCCATTCAGGACGAAACCGGCTACCCTCTTTTCCAATACAAAGTAGTTTTTTTGGCAGATAAGCCACTAGTTATTGTGTTAATGAGTTACATATATGTCTTACAATATAGTCCGTGTATTTTAAGTGCTCAACTTTCATCTGATTCAGCGTGACCGATAGTCCAATTGATTAATTCTTCTCTTCCATGTAATAATGTTTTTGGGAGCCTTTTCTTCTGAAGTTGCATGATGATTTTGGATGTTTAGATTTTTTAACATACTTAATATGCCCTATTTTTAATTATTTTTTTAAAGATATCTATTAAAAATATGTAGTGATGACTTTTTCATATGATAATGGTTTAGGAGTTTTTTCTTTTGAATTTGCATGATAATAATGGATGTTTAGAATTTTTAATGTACTTAATTCTATCATATTGTTAATCATTTTTTGCAAATGTCTATTAGAAAATTGTGTGGTGCTGACATGAGAAATAAATGAAGATTGGACTATTAGATTCGCCGAATAAAATAAAAGTTGAGCACCTTGGATACATGTACCGTAGTGTAATGTCATATATTAAAGTTTTAGTTAAACCAAATGCATTTATTAAACTAGTATATTATTCCTTCACTCTGATGAAATGATAAAACAAAAGTCGTTCCAGCAGAATGAACACAGAAAATGATGATCCGGACAAAATTTATGTTTTTTTAACCATGCGGAAGTGCAATTTCGAATTCCAAGCGAGAGCCTTGGAATATGCCCAGTCACACACGAGATTGGAATTTTTAAAATTCTAATTTGTCTTGGAAACAGCGGCGCTGACGAAGAGGGCACTGCAAAATGTGCGTAATTACCTAAATTCACCAACCCTCCAGAATTTTTAAAATTCTGATTTGCCCAGTAAACGCAGTCTACCACCAGATGGAATGTCATTCCAGGACATGCTCTGACCAATTAATATTTAATATTATTTTATGTGCTAATGTTGCAAATCACCGTGTATCGCTAGCAATAATTTAAAAAATCGCAGACGGAATAATTCATTTTTATTTTATTCATCAAATTCCTAATATCGTTTCTATTCAATTTGCTCGTAATAGAGGATGTTAATGTATGTCATATCGTTTGTCTAAGAAATTTATATACATTTATATAAAAAGAGTTTCTCTTTACGTTTCAGTTTTGAATTTTTGGATTAACCTTTTAATAATCTCTAGTGCGAGACAGCTACGTCTTCTGTGCTCTAGTCAGAGAGACTTCTGACTTAAGTAATTATTGAAAAATATGTCTGGACCAGATAAAAAAATGCATTGAGAAATACCCAATTTATATCTTCTAGAAAGATATACGTCAAGGAGAGCACAAATATGTTCGAGGTGGTGTTTGCCTAACTAGTCAAACCTTGATGTTTACTTTTCCCCATTTGCCCCGCAAGTCTATCCTTTCAAAAATTAATGTCAGAAAGAGGAAGTGGAGTGCATTACCGGATAATTTGTAATTTTCTCGTGGGGTATCTCTGCAACTAAAACCTTTTCAAACTAATACAAATACTATAGTACAAATTGTCCACAAATTTTGAACATATTGTACGATGATCAATTTACTCCAACATTTTTAATTGTGCTAATTTAGTTTAAACATTATAACAATTTGTTAATGTAATCCTTCTGGCCAATTTAAACGGAAATTTTTAACGTAATGTCAATTGTCTTGCATAGTACAACTAGTGCTAATATTGCTAGTTTTTATAGTTAGTTTTGCTTTTTCTTTTTCTTCCTTTCTATTCCTTTTTCTACTAGCCGCAAGTGAGGGCCATGCTTTCCGCCTTGCTAGAGCTAGCAACGACGATCACCCCGACTCTCATTTCAAGCCAATGTTGCCCTCACCACATTTGGGCAAGGGTTGCCACCAAGGGTGACCTTTGCCTATGGCCAGTTTTCGGCACCAACGATCAACCAAAGGCAAAAAAAGGAAGAAACAAGGAAAAAAAAATTATAAAATAAATAAATATATAATAAAAATTAAATAAAGTTGTAAAAGTTGTCAACGTCCTTGTCATGTAAGACAGTTGGATTCCATGTTAGCAAATTTTAACCAAACTAAGTTGATAGGTATATTGGTAAATTATTAAAAGAATCATGACTAAATTGATATAATTGAAAATTTTAGAAATGAACTAATTATCATATTACAAGCTTAGAACTTTTTGGACAATTATCCCATACCAAATGAACCTGCCCAAATTATATAGAGGTATAGGTATTCATGGATATAAGGATAGCATTCGCGATTGATAATTAGTACAACATAAAAGTACCTTTTCATTATCGTTGTATTAGATTTTTAAACTTTTCGCTAATTTCATTCACTGTTTTTTCCCGACGTCATTGTTTATGTCATGCTCGCAGAGATGATCTCTTTTCCACTCTCGCTATGTAAAATGATACTCTTTCCAATTATTACTTATAATGACCTTGAAATGGTATATAAGATGACAAGAAGAAGGAAGTAAAAAATATGGTTTCCAGTCGAATTAAGTGATGATACTTTGAAATGATGGTTGATGACAATCGTAGTAGCACAAATGGCGCAACACAAAAATGCGACAAAAATTTAATTATACTTCAAGTGGCTAGGACCCAAAAAGAAGGGCTTGGTCTGTTAATCCGTAATCTCATACGTCCAAACTTTAATGGTAAGGACTCTCAAAAGTCACAAACTTGTATAACCACCATCATGGCAAAATTACCAAAAAACTCATAAATCTATTATATTTGTGCAAATTCAGTTCTAAACCTTTCATTTTAGTTAATTCAATTCAAAACCCATTGAAAATTTGTTAATATAGTCCATCTGACTAATTTTGATTGAAAATTACTAACGTGGATATTGGTCATCATGCCGGTAATGACGTAAACAACTTTTATTGATATTTATCGATTTTTTTCTTTTTTTTTCCTTTTTTTATTCTCCTTCTTCCTCTATCGGTTGCTCGGCCTCGATGATGGCTAGCCAGGGTTGCCCTCACCAGCCTTGGGTGAGGACGCCCTGGCCGAGATCTCCCTAGGAGCTAATGAGGGGTGACTCATTATCTTCAGGCGAGGCTCGACCTTGCCGGTCATTACTTTTGGCTGGTTGCTGACCATCATAAAGGCCTAGCAATTGACAAAGGAAGAAGGAGAAATAAAAAGATAAAATATAAAATAAATAAATTTTTTGAAAATATTAAATTAATAAAATTTGTTTATGTCATTGCCCACCATGTTATATAGGGTGGCTGGTGTCTACACCAGGTGGTTTCTGACCAAAATTGTCTAGATTGACTATGTTGGCAAATTTATCTTGCCAATCTTTAAAAATGTTTAGCATTAAATTGATTAAATTAAAAAGTTTAAAACTCAATTAATACAAGTGCAATAGATTTATGACATTTTTGGTAATTTTTCCGATTGGTTCACCCTTCCATGGAAGGGGGAGGTGTTCAAATCCCCACCTTCTCGCAGTTGAGTGTAGAGTAGAATAGAGTAGGACTATGGCTGTCAATTAATTAGCGCTTGGCATTCCTACCAATATTATAAAACTGATTCAAATGATAAAGTCGTGGATTGAACTTGGTCATATTATGCTATGGCATAGCGACAAACGGCCGGATATGACTGCACAAATCAATAAACAAGTCTTTACACTGGTGATGCCACTACTATTGCTATCACGATTGCCTCCATTTTGCTTCCTTCCATGAGATACTGGTTGGCGGTCACATGATCGTTTCGAATGCGTATAAAACATATGAACAGCTATTCAAAGCATAGAAAAATACCAACTCTCTAAATTTCATCTCCTTTTTCACTGAAGATGGCCTTGTGAAGTCTGCGACATCATTAATTTTTACCTTACTTTGATAAGATTCATCAACCCTAAAGTGGACCTACATCTTCCTGCATAACTTACCCTTTTAATGCAAAGTGTAGCATCCTACGTATATAGATACACCAACGATTTCTTGCGAGAATTGGCCTTCTCTCCTCAAAATCAATCCGTCGGAAGAATATTTAGCTAATCATCTGTGATTGAACATAATACAATAGTTTCTCAAGTGGTTTTAGCCCACATTTTCGGCGAAGTGATCTCCAAGCTAATCCACTTTATTCAACCCCATCTCTTTTAAATTTTTCCAACGACGGCGCCCGCGGTGAAAGAATCGAAGTTGCGACGCTGGAAAAGAAAGAATTCGCAGCCTTTGAAACTCCTTCCTTTTGGTCAAAAACCATGACAATTTGACGGCTCAACTGATATCCCCTCAATGCCTATAAATATGCATGCAAACAACACTCTCGTCTCATCCTCATCACAGACACAGCACGAAGGTGACACAACTTCATCTCACAGCACATTCATATCATATCATCATATCTTTAAGTAACAATATGTCTTCGGCCCGCTTTATCTTGCTCTCGCTCTGTTCCGCCCTCCTCCTCAGGGCCGCCCTCGGCGCCGACCCACTCTTCCACTTTTGCTCCAACCCTGAGAACTTCACCGTGAGCAGCCCGTATGAATCCAACCTCAACAAGCTCACCAGCTTCCTCTACACCAAGACCCCTCCCTCAGGCTTTGGCCTCAGCTCCATCGGCCAATACCAAAACCAGGTCTTTGGCCTTGCATTGTGCCGAGGCGACGCATCACCCTCAGTCTGCAAGACCTGTGTAGCAGACGCTGGCGCTGAGATCCGCCGCCGCTGCCCTCGCAACAAGGGGGCGATAATCTGGTACGATGACTGCATGTTCAAGTACCTCGACGCTGACTTCTTCGGCCAGATCGACAAAACCAACAAGTTCTACATGTGGAACCTGAACGACGTGAGCGACCCTGCGTTGTTCAACGGCAAGGTAAGGGCGATGCTGACCAGGCTGGCTAAGGCAGCCTCCTCAATTCCGAGGCTGTACGCCGCTGGAGAGAAGGGAGTGGACAGTAAGACGAAGCTGTACGGATTGGTGCAGTGCACGAGGGATCTGTCGGCAACCGAGTGCGAGAAGTGTCTGGAGGGCGCAATCGGTGAGCTTCCGAGCTGTTGCGACGGAAAGGAAGGTGGGCGAGTGGTCGGCGGGAGCTGCAACTTCCGATACGAGATTTACCCTTTTGTCAATGTTTAAGAGTCCTTGCTCAAGGACCTTGGCATGGTTTGATCATCCTCTAGCTAGGGTGTTCCTAGCGGAAATTACGGAAAATAAAGTGAAGGAGAGTGGGGAATAAATCCGACTCTTTCGTTATAAGAAGAAATTGTGTAATATTCAAGACGAGAAAATAAAGATATCTCTTTCATTCCCTATCCAATGACCAAAGTTTTGAGTTCCGTATGCTTTCTTGTTGCAATCGTTTCTAATTTAACTTCCTTTCGTGCATCCCATATGTGAAATTTTAACTACTATAGTCTTGGCTGAATTTTGTGTTCTCTTGAGCTTAGTCCAGATAATCCTGTTAAGGTCAGAGCTACCTCACTTAACTCAATCCAATTATAATGCAATTTATGTGGGCTTAATATTACTAAATGATAATGCTTCAGATGTGCAGATGTAATCTAATAATATTTTTATTTAGGAATCGGGATGAATCCATAATTTTTCTATGCGATGAATGGGTCCACCATAAATTTGGTGTCAACGAGAGATGGTTTGGAGAAACTCCAACTAGGAAAATAACTATTGCCACCACTTGGCCAACCACCTTTAGCTATCATAACTAACTAGTATAGAACATCATAGTACATGGATTTATGACGTTGTAAAGGCGTTCACTCTATATAAATGAATTTAGATTCAAAATTTCCTAAAGCACAAAATTTTAATTTACGACATTTTGCTCACCTTAACTAAAAAGCAAAACGTTCTAAAATATTTATTGTCTTTTACAATTTCATTTTTTTAATTGTAATCAAGTGCAAATGGAATTCTTTTGTGTATTTTGTGACATTTTACGATGATCAATGGTGTTTTTACCACAAGTATGTGGAAAACGTTGTAAAATGTATGATCTTAAAATTTATGGTGTCACGACATTTTAGAATACATAAAAGTATTAATTTTTTTAATTGAATGAGGCCTCGCTGATTTTCATAACTATACTACAGCGTTATAAAACAAAAATAATAGATTTATAGTACCATCCAAATCACATTCTATAATTTCAAAAACTCTTCCAGTTGCCCCCTCTTTGAAAAATTTTCTTGCGTTCATAATTGCAAAGTCCTTATTCCAAACCTATTAGCCGTAGATGACCCCTCTTAAATTATGGATGAGACAAAGGGCTTTGGTTGATTCAGCAAGTTGCTGATTCGCATGCCTTCGAAAGTGCAAGATACGCTCTCCGAGAGAACTACTATATTCAATAAGGCAAAATGACGCAAATAATTTACATACGTTCTTGTTGGAAATTCAAAAACATTTGAGTATTTCATTACTGGGTGATTTGTTGCCAGAGGTGAGATAGATAATTCTTCGTAGCATAGATAATTGGCCAAGTCACAACAAGATCAGAAGAAAATTGAGATAATCAGCGACGCTGACTAAAGAGGACGCTGGAAACGTGTGTGATTAACCGACATCACCAATTCTCTAGAATTTTAAAATTCTGTTTTGCCCAGTAAACGCAATTTAGCAGTCAAATGAACGTCATCTGCTATTGTCTTAGGGGATGTTATCATGCTCTGCGAATCGGTCATCAGTAAAATTATAAATTTGTTACATTATTTTATGTGCTGATGTTGGAAATCACTGTATTAAGCAAAAATAAATAATTACACAAGAAATATATTCGTTTCTAGTAAAATATTGTGGATCACTTATATACGTGGTTTATGTGCTTTTGATGTACATGCGGATCTCTTTTTACCTATGTGCTTAAACTTTTGGGGTGGACTTTCTAATATGATATTAGACTTAGTTTCTACTCCAATTTTATGGTATTAGACTCATTTCTATTAAAATACTGCGAGTCACTTGCTTGCATAATTTACGTACTCTTAGGCTACGTTCGTTGTCTAGATTTCTAATAAGGATAAGACTGGATATGATAATATATGAAATTCATGGATTTATTATATCCTATTTATCGTTTGGTAATTGTAGCAATAAAGTTGCGTATATTCGCATCATATCATGTGCATTGTTTGATTAAACGATCTATAATTATAAATGAACAATTTTTTTTTATAAATAGAGATGGTGAAAATATCTCGTGATAATTTTAATGTTTTCCAATTTCCAATTACACCAGTAACCCACAAGTATCGAATCACATAATTTCTTTTGAAATAATTTTTCAATCTTTCAAACGAATTCGCAGATCTTACTAAGCTCTAATGAGAATTAAGGACTTGATCTGCCAATTTATTTTCATGCATACAAACTTTAATGATAATTACACTCGAAAGTCACGTACCTTTGTAATTCCGTAATTACCCAATCTAATTGAATAGGAATTGCCAGAGTCGATAGAGGAGAACATTAGCAATTAACTAGCTGCCGACACTCCCAATGACACACAAAAATACTTCAAATGGTAATTTTATTTAACTTGATCATGTATGGCATGATAGCAAACGGCCATATAAAACTGCACAAATCAATTTCATCAGCCAATCTTTACATCGGTGACGCTACTATTCCTCCCTACGGTATGATGGTTATTGATTTTTTCACATTTCTTTAAGCGGGTAGAGATGGAAGAATTAGCATAGCCCACGGCAGCTCATCTCCTTTTCCGTTAATGATTGCCTAGTCATGTTTAGCATACTTTGATGGAGTCATTAGACCTAAAGCGGACCTACATCTTCCTGTATAATTTAGCCTTTTAATGCCTATTGAAGGTTCCTGCGTCAACTTAGTTACACAAGTGAGAACAATTCCTTGCGAAAATGGACCTTCTCTCCCCCAAAATGAATCCGATACATAAGACTTTCTCGAGCCATCTTTGTTCAATATAATACGATAGTTTCTCAAGTTGTCGTAGCCCACATTTGCGGCCGAGTAATCGCGTAATCCGCGAGCTAATCCATTAATTTAAACCCAACTCTTTTAAAAAACTCCGACGCCGCCCATGATTGAAGATTTCTACACGGTAAAAATCGAACATGTGAAGCTGCGAAAGAAAAAGTCGTACGTCTGAAATTCCTTCCCCTTGGTCAAACCACGACAATTTCCACCTTCGAAGATGTCCTCTCATATCCCCTCACCGCCTATATATATGTATGCATGGAAATAACATACTCATCTCATTTTCATCACAAACACAACACGAAGGTGACACGACTTCACCTCACAGCACATTCATATCAAATCTTTAAGTAACGACATGTCTTCGGCCCGCTTTGTCTTGCTCTCGCTCTGTTCCGCCCTCCTCCTCCAGGCCACCCTCGGCGCCGACCCTCTCTCCCACTTCTGCTCCTCCTCCGAGAACTTCACCGCAGGTAGCCCGTACGAATCCAACCTCAACAAGCTCACCAGCTTCCTCTACACCAAGACCCCTTCCTCGGGCTTTGGCCTCGGCTCCATCGGCCAATACCAAGACCAGGTCTATGGCCTCGCGCTGTGCCGGGGCGACACATCGCCATCAACTGCAAGGCCTGCGTGGCGGACGCTGGCGCTGAGATCCGCCGCCGCTGCCCTCGCAACAAGGGGGCGATAATCTGGTATGACAACTGCATGTTCAAGTACCTTGACACCGACTTCTTCGGCCAGATCGACAATGCCAACAAGTTCTACATGTGGAACGTGAACAACGTGAGCCACCCGGAGGCGTTCAACGGCAAAGTAAGGGGGCTGCTAACCGGGCTGGTCGAGGAGGCTTACACTGTGCCAAAGCTGTACGCGACTGGAGAGATGGGACTGGAGGATAAGACGAAGCTGTACGGATTGGTGCAGTGCACGAGGGATCTATCGGCGACCGAGTGCAAGGAGTGTCTCGAGGGCGCAATCGGCGAGCTTCCGAGCTGTTGCGACGGGAAGGAAGGTGGGCGAGTGGTTGGCGGGAGCTGCAACTTTGGATACGAGATTTACCCTTTTGTCAATGTTTAAGAGTCCTCGCCCAAGGACCTAACTAAGTGTGGTTTGATTATTCCCTAGCTGGGGTGTTCCTAGTGTAATACATGGTAAATAAAGTGAAGGCGAGTTTGGTTATTTACCTGAGACTCTTTCATTATTTTAATGGGTTATTTAGGCCGTTTGCAAATAGGAATTTGATGTCTTTATCAATATGTCATGATTGATTGATATATATATATATATGTATGTATGTATGTATAATGAAAATCCAATCATCCACGAGTTGATACATAAAACTTTATCGTCTACAAATTATATGGCATTTTTCATCGCCATTTTGCCAATGTTATGTATGGAGAAATATTTTTGGAATGGTTGGTGCAAATTTTTTTTTTTTTTTTGGACAGTGTTGCAAAACTTATTATTATTGTGGAAGTACCTTTCTCGTTTGAGACCATTCAATACCTTAGGTAAAGAGAATTCCGGTGATTGTGTTCAAATATTGATATATCCAATCATATCATGTGCTTGGCCAAATTTTGTATTCTCCTGGGTTTAGTCCAGATAATCCTATTAAGATCAGAGTCACCTCAACAGTCCAATTATAATGTAATTTATGTGAGCTTAATACTACTAAATGGTAATGCTCCTAATGTGTAGATGTAATTAATATTTTTGTTTGGGTGTCGAGATCGATCCATAATTTTTCTATGCAATGAATGGGGTCACCAATAATTTGGCGTCAACAAGAGAAGTTTCGAGAAATTCCCACCAAAAAATAAATATTGTCACCACTTGACCAACCTCTATTATAAATAACCAAGTGTACAACATCATGGTATATGAATTTATGACTCTGTACAGGTGTTTACTATATCTAATCGAATTTAGGTTCAAAATGTCCTAAAGCGCAACATTTTAAAATTTACGACATTTTGCCCATCAAAACTAAAAAGCAAAACATTCTAAAGTTCTTTTTGTCTTTTACAATGGAAAGGAAAGGACAAGACCACCTTTCATACATTTCTACTGGTCCAGAATTCGAATGTCATTTTTTTTTTTTTTAAATTGTAATCAAGTGCAAATGGGATTCTTGTGTATTTTATGATATTTTACAATGACCGATGGTGTGTTCACCACAAGTAAGTGGAAAACGTTGTAAAATGTAAAATCTTATAATTTATGGTTTCATGACATTTTCTAGTGCATAAAAGTATTAGTTCTTTTAATTGAATGAGACCACGCTGATTTTCATAACTATACTACATTGGCATTAAACAAAAAACAATAGATTCTATAGTACCCTAAAAATCCCATTCTATAATTTCAAAAACTCTTCCAGTTGCCCACTCTTTGAAAATGTTTCTTGGGTTCAAAATTGCAAAGTCCTTGCTCCAGACCTATAAGCCGTAGATGACACCTCTTGAACTAGGGACGGGACAAATGGATTCGGTTGATTGGACGGGTGACTGATTCACATGTCTCTTAAAGCACAAGATATGCTCTATGAGAGAATTAATGTCTTTAATAGGGAAAATGATATTAATAGTTTACATAAGATCATGTTTGAAATTAAAAAACATTAGAGTATTTCATTATTGCATGATTTGTTTTATTATGCCAAAGGTGGGATACATAATTCTTCGAAAGATAGACAATTAGCCGAGTCGCATCAAAATCAGAAGAAGTTTGAGATAACAGCAAAGATAGACAATTAGCCGAGTCGCATCAAAATCAGAAGAAGTTTGAGATAACAGCGATGCTGACGAAGAGGACATTAGAAAGTAGAGATGTGCATGATTACCTAAAATCACCAACTCTTTAGAATTATAAAATTCTGATTTGCCTAGTAAACGCAATTTACCAGGGAAATGGAGTGTTATCTACTATTATCTTAGGGGATATTATCCTGGGTCTTGCTCTGATGAATCAATCATTACTAAAATTATGAATTTGTTGCATTATGTTATGTGCTAATGTTGGAAATCACTGTATTTAGCAATAACAAATAATCACACAAGAAATATATTACGTATCACTTGTCTACGTGATTTATATGCTTTTAATATACATATGGGTCTCCCTCCGCTTTTGTGCTTAAAGTTAAACATTTGGATAAACTCTTTTATATGGTATTGTTGCGACCTTTTTATTTTTTTGGCACCCCCGTGGGGCGGGTGCCTTGCGGAGGCTAATGGTTCAGCTATGTTTATTAAGCGTAGCCTGGACTCTCCCAAGTCCACCAATTCACGATTTAATGGTTTGATGTTTTTAACCTGTGAGTTAATTTTAAAATGGAGTCGCCACTAATCGATTTGGGGTGGGTCGATTAGAAACCCAAGCGAAGTATTGGGAGAAATACTCGCTCCTGCGCAACCAGAGAAATTAGGATCGGAGACTTGATTACACTAAATAATCACTAATGCCCTTTGGGTACCTAATCTTGTTTAAACCCTAAGGCTTTTTGGATTTTTGAGGGGTTTTCCATGCATTTGTAGAAGAAAAACATTTTTGGATCATTTTCTCATTTTTTGGACATAAAAGCATTTTTTTGATATTTTTCTGAAAATAAAAATCATTTTTTGGCTTTTTCTGAATTTTGGCTTTTTTTTTTGGGAAAATATGGATATTTTTGATTTTTTGGTTTTTTGGAAAATAAATTATTTTTTGATTTTTTTGATTTTGAAAATATTATATTATATTATAATAATATAAAAACGAACTAGGTCGGATCCTCGGGTTGGGTCTGACCCGGGTCGTCCACTCGAGACCGCGGGCCTTGCCTAGGATTTTTTCCTTTTAAGCGGAAAAGCCCAAGCCGATTTTGGCCCACTTCACAAAAAATTGTAGCCCAACACTACCCAGCCCACGTGTGCAAGCCCAACATGGGGAAACCCTACCCGGATGGGGTTTCGCTCGACCCGACTCAAACTCGATGGGCACCTCTCTCTGCTCGGGTCTTCGCGGCGCCGGTGAAGGCGGGCGAGGCGTTGAGATGCAAAGGGGAACGACGGACTGGTGTGACTGGAGGTGGCGATCGGTGTCCACTTTGTTACCTATTCTACGGTGGTGGCGCGATAAGGCGGTGGATGGAGGTGGTGACAGGGGGCTGCAGGTGCGGGTGACAATGACGGGGGAGCGACAGCGGCCCTTCAGCTTCCAGATCTGGCATGGCGTGGCGGATTGATCGCGGCAACGGAGTTGGGCACAACTCAAGGTGGTGGGGTTTCAGCGAAGCTTGGTCGATGGCGTCGGGAGGGATGGCGGCGACGGCGGGTCCTTGGCTTCTTAGATCGCACCCGGGACGACCTCCTTCTTCGGTGACCTCACTCAGCCCCAAACCTCCTCCTCTCGGCCGACCTCCGATTAGATTTGGGCTCGCTCGCTCTCGGACCTCCCCTGAAGTCTCTCGGTGGGAAGCTATTGGAGCTTGCATGCCTTCGACCTTCCTCGGTGTGCCCGTCCTCCTCCGGCCTTCGTCGGGGGGCCTATTTATAGGCAGAAGGGGTTCCGGTCGACGGAGGTTCGGCCGCCGGTTGGCGTGCGCCGATTGGCCTTAGGTGCGGCCGAACTGGTGTCCCATCGCTATCTCACTTCATCGCGCGTTGTCTTCGTAGCGTGTGGTCTGTAGAAGCGGAGGAAGAAGGAGGAAGGAAGAAGAAGAGGGGGAAAAAGGGCCTCCTCGTGTGGGCCGAGCCAAAGGGGCCCACGCAAGAGAGAAGGAGGGGTTGGGCTTGCGGGCCCGGCCACGATGGGCTGCTCTTTTTTTTTTTTTTTTTTTTTTAATTATGATTTATTATCCAAGAAACAAGAAAAAATAAAAGAAATTACAACCTAATTAAAACCTAATCAAAATTTTAGGTGTCAACAGTTGCCCCTCTTTGAAGGCGAGTTCGCAGAGGTTGCTTTCAAAGACAAACTGATACCTAAATTTTGCCTATGCATATGCAATAAATTATATCTTATTTGGTATCTAGTGTCCTATGCAAGGAAGAGTAACGTAGCATTATATGTAGTAAGATAGATAAGAAGATACTTGTAGTTACTTATCGAGAGTGAGTGAGATATGGTGCAAACCCCGAATTTGGCAAGTATCAAGGCATCATCTTACCTGGTGACATGAAGAGATTGTTTTTTCAGGATCTGAACCTTTCTTCGGTCGCCTGTTGGAATAATAAGTGGTTTGTCTAGGACCCGAACCTTTCTTCAGTCACCTTGACAGGGAATCGCTTTTCTAGGACTCGAACCTTTCTTCGGTCACCTATTAGAGCAATTTGGGAAGGTCTCCCACCTCCTAGTAAAAGGGGAATATCGAGGACGTACCTCGCATATTCATGAAGATCTCTCACCTCCTTAGATATTCATGAAGGTCTCCCACCTCCTAGTAATTGGAAATATCGAAGACGTACCTCGCATATTCATGAAGGTCTCTCATCTACTGGTAATTGGGAATATCGAAGACGTACCTTGGATATTTGTGAAGGTCTCTCACCTCCTGGTAATTAGGAATATCGAGGGTGTGCATCGCATACTCATGAAGGTCTCTTACCTCTTGGTAATTGGGAATATCGAGGACGTACCTCACATATTCATGAAGGTCTCTCACCTCCTGATAATTGGGAATATCGATGACGTACTTTGCATATTCATAAAGGTCTCATACCTCCTGGTAATTGGGAATATCGAGGATGTATCTTGCATATTCATAAAGGTCTCCCACCTCCTGGTAATTGGGAATATCAAGGACGTACCTTAGATATTCATGAAGGTCTCCCACCTCCTGATAATGGGAATATCGGGGACGTACCTTAGATATTCATGAAGGTCTCTCACCTCCTAGTAATGGGAATATCGAGGGCGTGCCTCGCATATTCATGAAGGTCTCTCACCTCCTGATAATTGGGAATATCGAGGACGTACCTCACCTATTCATGAAGGTCTCTCACCTCCTGGTAATTGGGAATATCGAGGATGTACCTCGCATATTCATGAATGTCTCCCACCTCCTGGAAATGGGAATATTGAGGACGTACCTTAGATATTCATGAAGGTCTCTCACCTCCTGATAATTGGGAATATCGAAGAGATACCTTAGATATTCATGAAGGTCTTTCACCTCCTGGTAATGGGAATATCGATGACGTACCTTAGAAATTCATGAATGTCTCTCACCTCCTAGTAGTTGGGAATATCGAGGACGTACCTCGCCTATTCATAAAGGTCTCTCACTTCTTGGTAATTGGGAATATCGATGACGTACCTCGCATATTCATGAAGGTCTCCCACCTTCTGATAATGGGAATATCAATAACGTACCTTAGATATTCATGAAGATCTCTCACCTCCTGGTAATTGGGAATATCGAGGACGTACCTTAGTTATTCATGAAGGTTTTTCACCTCCTGGTAATGGGAATATCAAGGACATACCTCGCATATTCATGAAGGTCTTCCACCTCCTGGTAATTGGGAATATTGAGGATGTACCTCGCATATTCATGAAGGTCTCCCATCTCCTAGTAATTAGGAATATCAAGGACGTACCTTAGATATTCATGAAGGTCTCTCACATCCTGGTAATGGGAATATCGAGGGCGTGCCTCGCATACTCATGAAGGTCTCTCACCTCCTGGTAATTGGAAATATCGAGGATGTACAACACATATTCATGAAGGTCTCCCACCTCCTGGTAATTGGAAATATCAAGGACGTACCTCGCATATTCATAAAGGTCTCTCACCTCCTAGTAATGGGAATATCGAGGATGTACCTTAGATATTCATGAAGGTCTCTCACCTTCTAGTAATTGGGAATATCAAGGACGTACCTTAGATATTCATGAAGGTCTCTCACCTCCTGGTAATAGGAATATCGAGGACGTGCCTTAGATATTCATAAAGGTCTCTCACCTCCTAGTAATTGGGAATATCGATGACGTACCTCGCCTATTCATGAAGGTCTCTCACCTCCTAGTAATTGGGAATATCGAGGACGTACCTTGCATATTCATGACGGTCTCCCACCTCCTGGTAATAGGAATATCGAGGACGTACCTTAGATACTCCTGGTAATGGGAATATCGAGGACGTACCTTAGATTTTCATGAAGGTCTCTCACCTCCTGGTAATGGGAATATCAAGGTCGTACCTCGCATATTCATGAAGGTCTCCCACCTCCTAGTAATTTGGGAATATCGAGGACGTACCTCGCATATTCATGAAGGTCCCTCGCATATTCATGAAGGTCTCCCACCTCCTGGTAATTTGGGAATATCGAAGATGTACCTTGCATATTCATGAAGGTCTCCCATCTCCTGGTAATTGGGAATATCGATGACATATCTCGCATATTCATGAAGGTCTCTCACCTCCTGGTAATTGGGAATATTGAAGACATACCTTGGATATTCGTAAGCGTTGAAGGAGTACCTGGATAATCATAAGTACTAGATGCTGAAAAATACCGGATTGCTTGTAGGTATTGAAGGGGTACTTGGATGATCACAAGTACAAACTCTTGGAGGAAACCTGGATCAACACATGTATCGAAGGGGTACTTGGATGATCACAAGTACAAATTCTTAGAGGATACTTGGACGTTTGCAGGTATCAATACTCTGAGGACAACTCGAACAGGTCGAGTGTCGATAAGAGGGAGTACTCGGCAAGTGGTGGGTGCTCAAAGACAGGGGATACTTAGACAGTTGCAAGCACCCAAACTCAAGGGACGACTTGAATAGGTCGAGTGTCAAGGAGAGAGTACCTGGATAGTGGTAGGTACTTTAAGACAAATGCGGATAGGAATATGCTTACCATGCAATATCTCTAATCTCTGAGAGTATGTCTGCTATTTGCACAATAAGTACACATGATTGTATATGCTGTAAATTCATGAGTTCAAAATGGGATTTATGCATGACAACTTTGTCAGTTTTGCATCATCCGAATTCCACTGGGGAAGATTTTGAAAGACAACATTCATTTAGAATGTAGATGTCTTGAGCAGATGTAGATGTCTTGAGCATGCTAGATGAGGGACTTTCAGTTTGAAAGGACTTTTCGCTCACTCTCATGGAAAAGGCTATCCTGACCATTGATGCGAGATTTATAAGGATCACACTATCTCATTGTCATCATGTCAACAGGGATCTGAGTATTCTCGCAAACGGTACGACTTTACCAATGTGAGAGGTCTTTGTCGAAACTGTGATGAAGTCTTGGTTAGCGGCTCATCAAAGGGGACTGTCGAGGTCAAGGCTCATGAACGAAGTGCCGCACGATCATCCCCGGGTTTTCAAGTCAAGAATCCTGCTAAAAGAGATAGAATAATCTTGCTCATACTTCTTCAAGCGATGCTTATAAACATATGAAATCCTACGTTAATTGAGGTGCCCTTAGTCTAAAGAGACTTTTACAATGGGAATGTAACGTAGACTTAGCTCACATGTAAGAGGGTGAGAGTTGGTGACTGTCTCGGCATTTGTCACTGGTCTTTCTTGTCAAATGGAGGTTCTATAGACTACAACAACAACTTTTTCTTGGCTGCATTTTTGACCCGGGGGGTGGCATTGGCCTTACTTATACCAGGCACACTGCTTTTTCATGCCCCTATTTTTTATTCCAGTTCTTCATTTGTGGGCATTTGACCTTGCTTTTACTAGGTACACTGCTTTTTTTTTTTTATGTCCCTAGTTTTTTTCATTTTTGTTGCTTGAGGAACTGATCTAGGCAAGTTCAACTGAAGCATCGTTATTTAGACCCTTGAGTCTTCATCGTCAGCTGGCGCTCTAGGCTATGGCAATAACTTCTGCTTTGTCTCAATGTGAGGGTCAAATTACAAACTCACTTGGGTTGTGCAATGCATACAAGTGCATAGAGAAGGAATTGCTCTTCGTCATTCTAAGGCACTTAAATTAACGCGAGTGTTCATATGCAATAAAGACACCAGAAGATCGATGCAAGTGCGAGCAAGAAAATTTCTATATCTCTTCTCACCTTATGATGCTGCTTCGCCTCCGATCTGCCCCAGTGTGGGATGGTTCTTAACGGGGGTATGAGAGAAGCTTCACCAGTGTATGGGACTCAAGAAGGGGGTGAGTAATGAAATGCCTCTCACTGTTTTGGTTATCGTACCATTCGCGGGAGAACTCTTTACCCTGCAACCATGGAATCTTCTGCACTTATCTCACAAGTGTATAGATGGGGGACTGTGTGTAGGATATAGCTTGCCTGTCATCATTCTGACGCACCTCATCCAGCATGCTCAATCAATCTTGTATTCTTCACTTAACTATCTATTCTAATAATCCTCAGCGGAATCAGTGATCTAGATAGACAAAATCATCATGCAAAAATCCATTTGGAAAATGCATGCAACATTTTAAACATGAGAGAGTTTGTACTCTCAAAACAAGTGAATGGTTTTGACTCAATATTGACAACTTTAGGGGTTAACATAAAGGTGTTTCCAAATATGTTAAATTTTGAACATCAAAAGGGTTATTCGCAAATAGATGTTGATGGTTGTCCCTATTGATTAAGGATATGACACATGAATGATCAGCCAAGGATTGGGAATCTGATCGGGCATCTCTGCTTTTGCCCCTATAGAAGAGAAGATGTACAAGTAAATCAATTTAGTCTGGCCAAAATCAAATGTAAGTTGAGGCCTGAAGATTTTCTGTCATTTGCTTTGGTGATTGCTCAGGATGCCATTTTACTTAGGAGAACTTATCAGAGTTTGACATGTCTTTCCTTGATTTGTTATTCGCATTTTTTACGGTCAAGTGATCCTACAATAGATAAAAGGGATCATGTTAGTCAGAAGCTCTTTCAAGAGTCGAATAACTTGAAAGCGATACAACATTACCCTTCACTGGTTTGCAGATGATTGGATGGAGCAAAAGGGCGAGTGGGACATGAAGTTCTACGTCTCTTGCTTCGTTAAGTCAATTATTCTCCCGCACTAGGCTAAGGCACCGGTGGCGTCGGTAGTGCGCTTCTTTTCATTTAACCAAATCGGCTTCGGATGACACGCCCTTTTACACGAAGTCAAGTGAATTTGATCTTTTGGTCATTTCCATGTACTAACTTGGCCAATATTGATTTGCCAAACCTAACCATCAAGTTTGGCTCTTGAATCCTGATGCTTCCTGCCAATAGGGGGAATATGTCAAAAGTGAATTCAAAGAGGGGGGAGTATTGGAAATGATACAAATTACTCTTCTCCAGAGTTTGTATTTGCTGACTCCTAGGGATACTTGAATGTCAATGACGGCATCTTTGTCTCAACACGTTCGACATTTCTTTCGATTGGCCTTCCTCATTTGTGGCCATGTATGTATGATTGATGGTTGTTGATTCATTTTCAACGCATTCCTTCTGTGGAATTTTCTTCTGTCTTTGACTATATGACCATTAGCAGCATTGAGCAAAGTCATGTACTTCAAGCTTCTATGGAATCTGAGATGGACAATTAAAACCTCAAATTCTCTGATGGCAATTACTTCTTGGGAGAGCATGCGTCTGGAGCACGAAGTGAGGTTTCTAGGCCTTAAGTCATCATCAGAATAGGAGCTAGAGATCGTTTCAACTGTCTGGATTAGTAGTCAATTCAAAGGAAGATAAGAAATTTCTTCTTTGTGCTTCTTGGCTCGTTGAAGCTAGAAGTCCTATTAATGAACTCGCAACATCCTGCCTTGAGCTATCATATTATGCATACTTCAAGTTCGATAGTATGTCTGTGCCTATTACGTCCCATCCTTCGTCTCCTTTTAAAACAAGATCTTTTCTGTTTGCCCTTGCTTTCTTGAAAGGGTGTCTTCGAATTTGGCGAGTTCACACGATGTGCCAGCTTCAAATGCTTCTTGTCTCACTAAGTCAAAGGGGATGATATTCTAAGACACGAAATGAGTGAGTCGAAAAGACAAACATGTTTAAATTTAACATCTTGTTTTGACAAAAGTTTTTGGTAATGAGATTTTTTTTTTCAAAAGTATATATCTTTGGGGGGAAGAAAGCATGAGGAAGCCCAGCCCTTAGTATTCTCATTGGATGATATTTTCTTTTCATGGTTGGATAGCATCACCGGGCTAGTTTGGAATACCGCTTTATGCTCTCAAAACAAAATATTAGAACCGTATATTAGATTATTGGAATGGAAAATGCAAAGTAGCACACTAAATATGATAAGAAACATGAAATTATAAAAACAAGCAAAACTCATGAAAACTCCTACGGGAAATGAGCACTTTGATAGTGTTGGCTCTGAAATCAAGCACTTGAGAGCTCTTTGCCTCTAGTAGACTCGAAGTATTTGCATGAGAGGACCACTTCATGGAAGCTACGGAAGTGTAACCCATGCAACCAAGAACGATGCTTGCGAGGTAAAGCCCTTATGAACAGTTTTATCATTTCTTCTTCGGCTAGCTAAGGGTAGGTTTGCATCATAAAAGCCTTCCACCGCCTTGCATATGCTCAGAAATCCTCCATTGGTCTTCTTCTAAAGTGAACCAAGTTCTCGTAAGGCAGTTCAGTTCCAATCTGGTTTTGGTATTGATGAAGGAATGTGGAAGACAGCTTGTTCCAATCCCTCATGAGGTTGATATTTGTTGTGACGAACCATTACAATGCAGGCCCTGTAAGGCTTTCTTGGAAGGCTCGAGTTGTGAATGACATTGGGCTATAGTACTAACTCATTTCAGCATGGAGATATTACAAATGGGCCACGAGGCAAGTCGTGCCGTTATACTTGCGGAGATTAGGTATCCACATTTCTCCGGGGGTCATGATACTATGAGGGCAAGACGGGCCTACAGTATCCTAGTTAGGCCATTGGTTTTCCCATTGCATATTCATTGCAATGGTAAACTCCGTTGCTTTAGGAAAACTAGATTCTCTTGAGTTCATCTCGTTACTTTCTTCCGGGTCAAAATTACCAAACGAGGATAAGGCGTTTACGTCATCCTCATGGTTAGGTGACAAGCTTAGCAATTGATTGGGGGACAAGTTATGGCGGACAAAGACGAATGCTCCCTCTTCTAATGGTCTTAGGATCCTCAGGGGATGCTCGAAGTGCGGGTGTGGCGACTCATTGATTGCTAGGTTTTGCCTACGTTCAATGGTAGGCGTTGACTCGTGCTGCTTAGGTTTTCTTTTCTTGACTTCAGGACCTTTTGAGTAAAGATTTTCGTTTTGCTAGTTGGATTTTGTCAAGGGAAGTAGGAGATGGTGGAGCTTCGCTCCCTAGGTTGATGGGGGTCAGCATTCTTTGGACCCTAGCTCTTGCGATAAGCTTGAGAAGCCGTCCCATCATGCTTCAGCTCTGAGTAATGTTGACTTCATCTGCGGGCTCCTTGCCTTTCCTAGTGGGAAGCTTCTCAGCAATAAGATACTGCTCAGTCATCCATTTATCATGCAATGCTTTATCAACATCCTCTTCTCCAGTCTCTGCGACTATTGGCTCCTCGTGCTCCGCAACTATCAGTTCTTCGTAGGGCAGGGCGATGTTGGGGCTAATGTCAATATTATACTCTTGAAGAAAAACATCAATTAGTTCCTCCCAGGTTTTAAGGAGATTAATCTTCCTTACAATGTACCATCGCAAGACGGAGCCAGTCAGGTTTGGTTGGTATGATTGAATCATCATTCGGACTAGGTAGGCTTGCAAGTAGGTCTCTGGGTGAGAGGTATCAGCATACTTTTCGCATTCAGGTGCCTTGAGCTCTTCAGGGAACTTAATGCCGGCGTAATTAGACAAGTCCATGGGATCTTGCTCCTGCAGATGGCTTAGTTTTTTCATGATCTTTTCAAGTTGTCTATCTTGTTGGTTATCTTCTAGCAAATTCGCAGGTGCTAGGAGTACGCTTAAAGCAGCTACCGAGTTGGGTTTGACTTGAGTGGATTCCATTTGCTTTGAAAATTGTTGAAGGATAATGGACATCTGCCCTACGCCTTCTTCAATGCTGGCAAGGCGATTTTGTACATCATTCTGATCAAGCCCTATTATGTGAGGCCATTCGCGTGTGGCTGATAGTCGGCGATTCATAATTACCTGTTATCGCAAAAAATCATGAATGAGCATGAAAGTAGACAAAGATTGACCCATGGCAATAGTCTAACTGCTTTTACTTATCAAAAGAGGATTTTATAGACCGCCAACTTCTGACATCTAAAACTTCGAATTGAAATGACAGAGTGAAATACTAGATATTAAACAAAGGTCTCTAAACAATGGGACAAAACTTTTACAATATTAACACTAAGAGGCACATGATTGCCATTTTATATACGACGGGGAGCCTTGTTCTTGCGCAGATGCTTGCTTCCTCGGATTGGTTCTGAGACATGTATCCAGCCTATTCCCAAATCTCTTTGTATAAGCTCTGCTTGCTCGTGCCGGTTGCCCTCGCTGATTGGGTGAGGGATTGATGGCTTCAATTTTGTCGAGATACGATAATTGTGGATGTAAGAGTTAGAGGCATGGTGGGCTTTTTCCTGTCCCTCAAGCCTTTTAGGAACCACGATTCTTTTGCGATGGCACTTGCTCCATGTTTCCTCAATAATTGCAATCTCGAATGCGTAGTCACGGCTTTGATGGGTAAAACGGAGTGGATGTATTTTCATCCTGGAAAGCGGCGGGATCTCCTGAAGGGCTCCATACTGTCAGGCCACCCTATATGGGTAATAAGGGGTGCCACCAGTGAGACCAAGCAACGGAATTGGATGGCTACGTCTGTAAGCCAAGTGAGCTCTCTTTTCATGAAACCAACTGGCACACCATTGGAATGTCTCAGGAATGGGGTTTCTTAAGAAATTTATCCAGTTAAAACAGTTTTGGTTGTGAATATACGGTTCTAGGATCACAAATTTCTGTAATGGATTTTCGAAATCATTTTCGGATGATTGCATGAGGCATCGAAATTCGCTTAGGTGAGAAAAGAACCAAACTTGCAAAATTTCCGGGGAGGCCCGCATGATTTTTTCCGTGTTTTCCTTAAAACAATTAAGAGATAAAACCGTTTTGGCTAAAATCATGTTGACGCAATTTTGCCCTCTCGAGACCGATCAACCACCCATGCCATTGAGGGACTTATGTCATTTCTTTGATGGGGAAAAATGATGAACTCGAAAAAGGCTAGAAGGAAAATTTCACTTTTGGGTCATGGGTTAATTTTCAAAACAGGCAATCAAAAATGCTAGTGGGCAGGTGTTATGGTTGTTTTCAAGAGTTTGCCTCACAACATGGACTTCAGTTCTTAAAAACGGTGCTAATCCACGCAACGGGTCAATGCTTGTTGGTGGCCTAACAAGCCAATTCTTAAGAAACTTTCTAGTGATGATGCTATATTCTTCCAAAGTTGGGGTTAGCTCGAACCTCTCGAACATAAAAGTGGATGTCCTCGGGCACCAGAAATGTGCCATGGCTGCAGGACTTCAGGATGAACAGAGATTTGGAACAATGATAGGAGGTGACCGATTTTGGCTTTCACGTGCTCTTGGGAAATTGGTCCAATTGACCCCACCATCTAAAGAGCTCTGTTTTAGGAGCGGGAATAAATTGGATATTGTCTTCTCCCATCGCATATAAACTGGGACTTGAAAAACCTACCCTAAATTGCCATGGGCCAATAAAAAAGACTGAGTAAAAGTAAAGAAATTACTTTGCTTTTAAAGAAAATGGCAAACACAAGAACATGCGCATGGGATGTGCGGCTCGATTTCTAACTGAAAAGATTTGTTGAAATAAAAAAGGTATCCGCCCATTGTAGTCTCGCTTTGGCAGCGTACCCTCTTAACCTCGGCTAAAGAAATTCGGGGAAAGGAAATGCAACCTCTACAACGCAGTCTCACGTTTGAGGCCGTATCTTTCTTAACACCATCCTAGATTTCTTATGGCAGCCCGTGTCCGGCGGCCGAGTTGTGTGCCATGTGTAGTGTTAAAACAGTAAAGCATGCATAACAGTTTATAATCACAAAATATTTTATTTTAACATAATAAAATAAAAACTACTAACCTGTATAGAAAGAAAACCAAATTAGCAAAGCATTTAAACAAGATAAAAAAGGCCTAAGTCTTCAAATCTCCAGCGGAGTCGCCAAGCTGTCGCGACCTTTTTTTTTTGCGCCCCCCGTGGGGTGGGCACCTTGCGGAGGCTAATGGTTCGGCTATGTTTATTAAGCGTAGCTTGGACTCTCCCAAGTCTACCAATTCACGACTTAATGGTTTGATGTTTTTAACTTGTGAGTTAATTTTAAAACGGAGTCGCCACTAATCGATTTGGGGTGGGTCGATTAGAAACCCAAGTGAAGTATCGGGAGAAATACTCGCTCTTGCGCAACTAGAAAAATTAGGATCGGGGACTTGATTACACTAGTTAATCACTAATGCCCTTTCGGTACCTAATCTTGTTTAAACTCTAAGGCTTTTTGGATTTTTGAGGGTTTTCCATGCAATTGTAGAAGAAAAACATTTTTGGATCATTTTCTCATTTTTTGGACATAAAAGCATTTTTTTGATCTTTTTTTTGAAAATAAAAATCATTTTTTGGCTTTTTATGACTTTTTGGCTTTTTTGGGAAAATATGGATATTTTTGATTTTTGGTTTTTTATTGGAAAATAAATTATTTTTTTGATTTTTTTGATTTTGAAAATATTATATTATATTATAATAATATAAAAACGAACCGGGTCGGATCTCGGGTTGGGTCCGACCCGAGTCGTCCACTCAAGATCGCGGGCCCAGCCTAGGATTTTTTCCTTTTAAGCGAAAAAGCCCAAGTTGATTTTGGCCCACTTCACAAAAAATTGCAGCCCAACACTACCTAGCCCACGCGCGCAGGCCCAACATAGGGAAACCCTACTCAGATGGGGGTTTCGCTCGACCCGACTCAGACTCGATGGGCACCTCTCTCTGCTCAGGTCTTCACGGTGCTGGTGAGGGCGGCTAAGGCGTCAAGATGCAAAGGGGAACGGCGGACTGGGCGTGACTGGAGGTGGTGGTTGGCGTCTACCGTTACCTGTTTTACGGTGGTGGCGCGTTCTACGGCGGTGGCGCGACAAGGCGGCGAACGTAGGCGGTGACAAGGGTCTGGGTGCGGTGACAACGACGGGGGAGCAACGACGGCCCTTCAACTTCCCGATTTGGCGTGGTGCAGCAGATCGATCGCGGCAACGTAGTTGGGCACAGCTTGAGGCGGCTAGGGGTTTCGGCAGAGCTTGGTCGACGACGTCAGGAGGGACGGTAGCGACGGCGGGTCCTCGGCTTCTTAGATCTGGCACCAGGACGACCTCCTTCTCTGGCCGACCTCACTCAGCCCCAAACCTCCTCCTCTCCGGCCGACCTCTGATTAGATTTGGGCTCGCTCGCTCTCGAACCTCCCCCGAATTCTCTCGGTGGGAAATTATCGGAGCTTGCGTGCCTTCGACCTTCCTCGGTGTGCTTGTCCTCCTCTGGCCTTCGTCGGGGGGCCTATTTATAGGCGGAAGGGGTGCCGGTCGACGGAGGTTTGGTCGTCGGTTGGCATGTGCCGATCGGCCTTGGGTGCGGCCGAACCAGTGTCCCGTCGCTATCTCACTTCGTCACACGTCGTCGTCGCAGCGCGTGGTCTGCAGAAGCGGAGGAGGAAGGAGGAAGGAAGAAGAAGAGGGGAAAAAAGGCCTCCTTGCGTGGGCCGAGCCAAAGGGGCCCACACAAGAGAGAAGGAGGGGTTGGGCTTGCAGGCCTAGCCCTGATGGGCTGCTCTCTTTTTTATTTTTTCTGTTTTTATTTATTTTTTGTTTTATTATTATTTATTATTCGAGAAACAGGACAAAATAAAAGAAATTATAACCTAATTAAAACCTAATCAAAATTTTAGGTGTCAACAAGTATTAGATACAAGTGTACAAGTTTTGCACAATTCACTTGCATGTGTGACTCCTTCATCAAATTCCTCATGTCATAAATTTGGGTTACATGTGAGAGGGGCATTAAAATATTAAGGCTCCGTTTTCGGAAAATATGATGCTTCTAGAAAATATTTTCTAAAAATCATTTTTCACATAATAACAATATTTTCCAATATTTGGCTAAAACATGAAAATGATTATACTTTGTTAGGTATTCTATTTGATTTTCCTCTCGTGCACTCATTTTGATCATTTTTTATTTTATTTTATTTTATTTGTTCCTTTTTATTTTTTAGAAAAATCGAATTTTTAATTATTTTCATTTTGCATTCCTCAATCGATTGTCGACCATGGTGATAGCCGGCGAGCTTGCGCTCAAGCCTCGCTGCCCTTTGGCGATGCTCGAGTATCACCGATTTGATGAGGCCCAAGCCTCATGGCCCTTTAGCAACGCTTGAGTGTTGCAAATCTGGCGACGCTGAGCCTCACATTGACAACCGGCTAAAGAAAAAAAGGAAAAATAAATAAAAATTAAAAAATTTAATTTTAAAAAGAAAAGTAATGCAAAATAAAAAAAATAACTAAACAGATTAGTGAAAGAAAGAGTAGTGGAAAATGTTTTCCTTTTCAAAAAGTGGAAAACATTTTCCTCACTTTTGAATGAGTTTTTTTTTTTTTTCCATTGGTGGAAATGTTTTCATTGACTAGTTTATTTTTTGTGAAATGAACATTGAAAAAATTAGAAAACGTTTTTCTGGAAATTATTTTCCATGAAGGCTCTGTTTGTTTTGCGAAAAATTATTTTTAAGAAAATATTTTCAGAATTTTCTAGCATTCATTTCATGGAAAGTAATTGGTTGGGAAAAATATTTTTCATGAAATGAAAAAGTCTTCTAAAATAGAGAAAATATTTTCCTCACATGCTCTCTCTAATCTCACATCCCTACAAGCCCGCACTTCTTTCTTTTATTTTTATTTTTTCATTTTTAAAGAATTTGAATTATTTTTTCTTTTTCTTTTCTTTGTTTTCCTCTTCTTCTTTCTCAGTTGGTCGCCAACCTCCTCACTTGCTTTCTCTTATCTCACACCCTTCCAAGCCCCCACTTCTTTATTTTTATTTTTCCAAAAAATTAGAGTTGTTTTTTCTTTTTCCTTTTTCTTTTCTTCGTTTTCCTCTTCTTCTTTCTTGGTCAATCACTGGCCTCTTCACTTGCTTTCTCTCATCTCACATTCCTAAAGCCCGCACTTCTTTCCTTTATTTTATTTTATTTTATTTTATTTTAAATTCGAGTTATTTTTTTTTTGTTTTCCTCTTCTTCTTTCTTGGCCGATCCCCAGCCTTCCCACTTGCTCTCTCTTATCTCACATACCTACAAGCCCCCACTTCTTTCTCTTTTTAATTCTTTATTTATTTTTCTTTTCTTCTTTCTCAGCCACTTGCTAAACACAGCGATGGCGACAACCGGCCATAGGCAAGGCTCTAAGTCGGTGAGCTTGAGGCTCACCAATCTAGCGAGGCCCAAGGTCAGCGAGCTCGAACCTATGGCGAGGCTCGCACTCATTGGCCTTGGGCCTCTCCAGATTATAGAGCAAGAGACTCTCACTTGCCGATTAAGTAAGCCCTCGAACTTGACACCGACGCTTGCTGATTTAGCGTGCGGAGAACCCGGCTCGCAAGAGGTGGGTGAGCCTCGTGCTTGTTGGTGAGCTTGAGGCTCGCCTATGGCGGGCTGGCCATCGCCATGGCCAACAACTAGTTGAAGAAGAAGAGAAAAACAAGGAAAATGAAAAGAGAAATAAAAATATTTTAATAATAGATTTTTAAAAAATAAAAATAATGAAAATTCGATTTTTAAAAATAAAAATAATAATAAAATTATTGAAAAAGAGTGTATGAAGGAAAATATTTTATATTTCATTTTTAAGATTCACCAAAATCCCAAAAAATAATTATATTTTCTTGGAATATAGCTTTCTTGAAAATATATTTCAAAAGCGCCACCTTTATCGTGAAACGAGAGAAACATTAGAGAGTTGGTATTTTCTATGCTTTATCGAAGTAAGCTAAACATGAGTAGGCAATCATCAACGGAAAAGGAGATGGTCTGCCGTGGGCTATGCTAATTCTTTCCGTCTTGTCTCTATCCACTTAAAGAAATGTGAGAAGGCAATCATCATTACATCGTAGCGAGGAATAGTAGCATGCCGAAGTAAACATTGGTTGATGAAATTGATTTGTGTAGCTTTTATAAAGCCGTTTCCTACCATGCCACAGCGAAATAGGACCAAGTTAAATAAAATTACCATTTGAAGTATTTTTATGATGTTGTTGGGATTGTCAAGGACTAGTTAATTGCTAATGTTGTCCTCTATCGACTATGACTATTCCTATTTGATCAGATTGTGTGATTACGGAATTACAAAGGTTTGTGACTTTTGAGAGTCATTATCATTAAAGTTTGTATGTATGAGGATAAATTATTAGACCAAGCCCCCCATTCTCATTAAAGCTTAGTAAGATTTTGAATTCCTTTGTAAAAATGAGAAATTATTTCGTGAGAAATTATAGGGTAAACACATGTGGGTCATTGATTGTAATTGGAGATTGAAAAACATTGAGAATGTTTTAATAACTCAAGTGTAAATGTAATCTTCATTGTATCGTTTAATTTATAATGTAATTGTTTGTTGTTCTCCCCATGAACATAAGTCATATCGACGGACTGAACCATGAAAATTCGGCATTCGATTTATTTTTTGTTATGTTAAATTTATTATTCGATCACTTATTGTCGTAGCATTGTCCTTCCTCTTGGAGATCTTCTTGAAAAAAGAAGAACATGGATATGGCACGTGGAACCGGACGCAACTCCCTAATGTTGAAAACGTATGATTTGTTAATAGATTCGCACTTCTCCAATGCTAGAATGTCTCTCCCACTTTGATTTTATCGGATGGCGTAGCCCTAGGATACAGATATGGTCTAAGAGAATCACCGATCCTAGTAAATCCATTGTTACCAGACTCACTTGCTTTGAAGAAATGTTTCACCTCGGGCTCATATTTGATCATGATCTTATGTGGTTAGGGTGTAAATATTGTAGGATCTTCGAGAGAAAAGGAGAGAGAATTAGTATGACATCCTGAATTTCAGGTTTTGATTTCGATTGAATAAGATGGGCCTTTCGTCAATGTGACTATAGTGTTTTCTCCGAGTTGACCACTCACGAGATAATTGGCCTATCTGGTGAAGCCATTTGGGGATTTTAAACGTAATAGACTTGAGAATTCGGCCAGAATTGATTGCTCGATCGTGCTTCAGTCACGCAAGGGTCATTACGGCATTGTCAAAATCGATAAGAGATCGGAGATAGGTCGATTCAACTGAGATATGTGATCAAATGTGGGTGATGCCACCTGATTGCAAAATTCTCATCGATCGGCACTAAACCGATTTTCTGTCGTTTTGGTTACCCTGTGCCCATATTTGAAACATTGAGATTTTTACGACCATTGAGAGTCGCCAATGTGTCGGATGGGTTCATTGTGGTTCGAAGAAAATCGACCACGGGTCAATTGCACCAAAAATTTCTAGAAGCTACCCGATAGGTAAGATTACACTAAAAGTGTGTTTGATTGAAAATAACCGCGATTGAATTCGATTTCAGAAATTGGAAGTCCCGTCGTGTCATGAGTCATTCTAAGAACGTCGACTCACCTTTTGAGAAAATTTTGGAGAGTTCGGGATTTTTCAGGGAAATTGGGATAGACGATTCGGAGAACGAGCGGAAATTCATATTGGTCAATTTGAAGAGATATTTGGCATCTGGTGTAAGTGAATCGGTGAATTGAAGTTGTTTGGGCTTTTCTGATTTCAAATCGGACCTCAACCGAATTTATTTGTTCAGAAAATTGAATGTCAAGAAAATTGATTCAGAATTCGGTTTTGAGATAAATGCGTGAGATAAAGAGGCCGTCTTATCTTGGTGTTCGTTTAGACTCCAAATTTCGGATTGGATGAAGAGTTTGGCCCGGAATGACCTTTTGTCAAAGCTGTTTTATAGTCGATTAAAATTTTAATCTCAATTTAGTTTTTTAGGTTATTCTTCTTTTATTTCTTTTGGACCTGCGCTCTCTCCCCTTCCACGCACGTTCTCTTTTCTTTTTCCTCGCGCGTGATTACCATCCACACATTTCTCTCTCTCTCTCTCTCTCTCGGTTCATGCCCCACCGACGTCTCTCTGCAAAATTCAACTCTACTTTCCCCTGTTTGACCGAGTCCTTACTTATCCCTTAAACAAATATCTCTCTCTCTCTCTCTGGGCGACGTGGACGAACACCCTCCCCTGTCCCATTCGGTTTTTGCTCTGTTCGCTGTCCCCCTCATCAAGACCGAAGGAGTCTTCTTTCCTTTTGTGCTGTTGCTGTCCACTTCCCTCGAATCACTTACCCCACCGAAGCCCCATCTTCGTCCGTCGCCATCTCCACGCGCTGCTTCGCTTCAAGTCAACGACAACACCTCTACTGGACCGAATTTGCTGCCTCACTCGGGCCCGTCTCCATGATCTTGAAGCCATCCTCACGACCACCTACATCGGCCCACCCTTGAAGCCGTTTAGCAGCCTAGTTCAGCGGGTCCAGCAGCTCGCTCCAGCAAGTTTAACGGTCACAAGTTGGTCCGGTTCATGGCCGTTTTGGCCACGGGCCGCTCTCCACTCCCGGTGACTGGATCCAACCTGAGTCATGCTCAAATTAGCCCCGTGTCAGCCCGTTTCGGTAATTTCCAGAAAGGGTTATAAGGCTTGCGTGGCAATTTTGGGTCCGTCTTGACCCCAATTGGCGGAATCGCTTCGGAGAGAATCGAGCTTCGCCTCGTGCTCATCGTTTTGATCCGAGCTAATCTTAATTCAAGTGAGTTTTGCTCACTAATGCCTTCTTAGTTTGCTAATTATACTTAAGGTTGATTATATTTAATTAAGTGCAATTATGTGGTTAGATTAGAGTAGATTAGTGATTATTAGATAATTGTGATGCATGTTAGTCAATCGGATTGTGCAATTAGCGAGTAGACACGTAATACTATTTATTGGATGCTTCTTGGGATTTTTCCCGACCCTTATCGGGTGTTAATTAGGCAATTCGGGCCTAAGTGAAATTTTTAGGAATTAAATATTAATTTTCAAAATTAATTATTTAATTATTTATTTTCTCGAAATTCAACCGGGATGACCAGTGACCGGAATTTTATGCTGATTGCAGTGGGGCTTTCTGTTTATTTAATTAAGCACTGGTTTGTGGAAATTTAGTGAGTTGATGAGTATGTGGGGATTTATCCCAAAATTGATTAGCGTTGGTATTCAATTAGAATTTGACTGTGAAAGGTTGAGAGTAGAACCTCGAAAGCTGCCAAAGTATGGTCGTGCCAGTGGGGCCGAGTTTTGCAACTGAATTTGGAATTGGTCGCGTCCGTTGGGTTATAAATTGCCACCTCACAAAGGTCGCGCCTGTTGGGCCATAATCTGCCACCTATTAAAGGTCGCGCCTGACAAGGCCGTAATCTGCCACCTATCAAATGTCGCACCTGATAAGGCTGTAATCTGCCACCTAGCAAAGGTCGCGCCTGATAAGGCCATAATCTGCCACCTATTAAAGGTTGCGCCCATTAGGCCGTAATTTGCCACCTAAAGTGTGACATCCCGATTTTCCAATTCTATTTTCAATAAATTGAGACGGGCATTTTGTTGGCACGCATATAGTTCTTTTCCTTGAGTCGGCCACTCATGTGAAAACTAGTTTATTAGGTGAAGCCGTTAAAAAATTCTAATGCACTAGACTTGAGAATTTGACCAAGAATCGACCTTTCAACCGAGCTAATCTGCAAGGGTCATTACGGCACAAATAAAAATTGATTAGAGACTGGAGATAAGTCGACTCGACAGAGGCATGTGATCAGGTGTGGGTGATTCCACAAGATCGCACAATTCTGGTCGATCGGCACTAAACCGACTTTTCTGTCGATTGGGTACCCTGTGTCCGTATTTGAAACCTTGAGGTTACCCCAACAACCGAAAGTCGCCAATGTGTCAAAGATGTACATTGTGGCTTGAATTGATCAACCACAGGTCAAATGCATAAAATTTTTTAAAAGCTGCCCGATAAATCAGGACGTGCTAGTATCGTGCCGAAGTGAAATTAACCGTGAAATTGAGATCGAATTCAGAAATTGGAAGTCATGGTGTGTCACAAATCATTTTAGAATCATTGACTCGTCTTCGGAAGATTTTTTTATGCAATCAGAGTTTTTTAGCAAATTAAATCAGAGAATGGCTAATTTGGCTCGAGAAATTAGTAGGCCCGCCCTTGATCGTGCTTTTGGGACTTAAGTTGATTCTATAGACAAGTGAAGATGTGAATTGAAGTGTGGTGACATTGGATTAATTTATGGACTTTAATTGGACTCAATTGGAAGAGAATTGATTGGAATTGAAGGAATTGTTGTACAAGATTTCATGCCTCGGTGGAAAATGAAATTGAACCTATTGGAAGAGATTGTGGGAGATTGGAGATAGTGGAAGATGACATCACCTTATGTCATGGTGGTTGGGGCCAAGTGATGGGAGCTTGACAAGTGGAAGGTAGAGATTTGATCTAAAAAAGGCACCCATCAACATCATCTTCAACCTCTAGCTTCTTGGAATGGGAAAAGAGGAGAGAGAGGGGGATTTCGATCGGACCTGCCCCGACGCCACCCCCTTCGCCTGCTCGGTCACTTGCTCACCGCCGCACGTCGCCGTCGCCGGTGCCGCTCGTCCGCGCACGCGCGCTCGCGCGCTTGCTGGCCAGCCGTCATGCGTTGCTTCTCCCTGCTCGCACGGCCCCGAGCTTCCAGCACCTTCGTTCAATTGCTGCCATCGTCGCTAGGGCCACCGGAAAGCCGTCGGAGCCATCGCCAGCAACCGTTCGAGCAGCCACCGTCCTCCTTCGCCGGTTTCGCACCCGAACCTTTGCCGAGCCACCTCCGTTTGACCTCAAACATCAGCTGGTTTTGTGGGTATGGCATCCCGGTTTTGGCCAGCTTCCCGACCCCGAATGCTTGGCCCACTTTGAGAAAAGTTGTTCCCCTCGGCGTCCCCGTCGTTTTGGTCCGCCCAGCTCGCTAATCTGGTGAGTTTAGCTCACTAAATCTTGATTAGACAATTAATGATGCCCTAAGTGTGCTTAGTCTAAATTAAGTGAGTTTAGGTGGGTAGTTTAGTATATTAAAGTATGAATTGGATTAAGAGATTTGTTTAATTTAAATGGTGCTTAATTAAGGCTAAGAGAAGGTTAATTAATGATAAGCCTTGAGGGGACATAATAGGATTTTAATTTTGAATTATTTAATTGTTTCAAATTCTGGAATTTACAATATTATATTATATTCCGAAATTTATATTAAAAAATGGAAAAATTATTTTTGACCCCAATTGCTCATAATTTCGTGCCGATCACTGCTGTGTATTTAGAATTTGAATTTGATGACTGATTGTGGCAAATGGAGTGTGATTGCGATAAATATGGATTCTTTTTATAAAATCTCAAGTGTCAAAATTTGATGGAAGAACGACCGTGATTGACCACCTATTAAAGTTTGTGCCCAGTGGGGCCATGATTGGCCACCTATTAGAGGTCGTGCCCATCGGGCCGAGATCTACCACCTAATTAAAAGTCGTGCCGAGTGGGGCCGTGATTGCCACTGGTCGTTAAACCTTCCTATAGGGTCGTGATTAGAAGCAGCGATTGATTTGCTAGAATAACATGTAATTGGTCGAGTCGATTAATCGCTGAGACGATCCAAGTGGTTGAATTGTTCTGATAATGTGATTGTGCCACAGTTGTTTGATTATCATAATTACACGTGGTTGAATTATATAAACTGTGCTAACTTGCAGATGAAGACTAATGCGAGGTAAGTTTTCTTGATGTTGTGGCTAGGCCACTCGGGGCGTATTTTCTTTCTAATATGGGTTTAGGGGGTTGAACTTGTTGAGACAATGTCTCATCCCGGTTGTGAGATTAAAATTTCAGGTCCCTGGTGGACGGAGCGGACATATAACTTTGGTTGGCCTTGAGGAGTTGCAGAGGTGAAGTCATAAGGATTGGAGAACGTGTCCGACTTATAGGTCATAGGACAATTCCTTTTTAAGAGCCGGTCTTTTGTAGACTTTTGGCCGTAGATCTCTGTTTGTAATTTTGTTGAATTATGAAAGTGTTATGTTGTGGTTTTGCTTCCTGCTTTTTTATCCCGTATTTCATTGTCAGGGGTTTTATAATACGTTCCACTTGCGCACTAATAAATGAATGGGGTCGGCGACACTCTTGGGAATGTCGCATTTGCATGACCATGGTGGGATGTTGGCGCGCTCGAGGTTTAAGGCATGACATAAAGAATAGTCGAGTGGGACCGTAAGCCATTGAATATTAAAAGTTGCCGAGTGGGACTGTGTTTTCCCCCTATTCTTAAGTTGTGTCCTAAGGACCGTGATTTGTAATTGGGAAATGAGAAGGAATAATTGAAATGACCGGAAGTGGTATTGTTGACATGAAATCGACTAGATCGATTGATCATTGTTTTGATCTGATGTTGTGAATTGATTGATTGAATGGAAATGACCGTGAGTGGTCTTGTTGGCGTGTAATCGACTAGGTCGATTTGATCGATGCTTTGATCTGTGATGTGATTGCTTGGGTGCCTATTTGATCTGTGCTAATATGCAGGTGGAATCTGAGGTCAAGGTAAGTCCTCTGGTGTATGTTATGCATAGGCAGCCCTAAGGTGTATTAGTTTACTAATCGGGTCTTAGAGGGTAGAATTTGCTGAGAGGTGGTCTCAATGGTTATTGAATAACCATTTCAGGAACTTGATGAGGAGCCTGAGGAGGAGGAATCTAAAGAGGAGAACCCTAATGTGGAACTAGATGAGAATGAAGATTTTGGAGAAGAAGATGACCATGAGGAGGATCCTGAGTATGACTCGGATGAGAACTGAGATCCCATCCTGTTTTGTCAGACCTTGATTATATATGGATAAGGGTTAGATCATACCCCTGTGAATATTATTGCATTATATATTATGAGGTGCTTGTATAAAAGAGTAGTTGAGAATTTCAGTATGAAAATATATGGCTTACTTTTCTATCCTATTGTTTTATTGTTTTGGGATTTATAACTGTTTCCGCATGTACATGTATAAATGAAAGGGTCGGCGATACATAGTCCTGGGATATCGCATTTTTAAAATCAACCAAAAGTATGGGATCTCCGCGTGCTTGAGGATCGGGGCGTGACAATTAGTTCATCTATACTCAATTGAAGAGAAGGGTATTTATATCTAAACAAAATGCATAGAAAAGAAAATAATATAATCTAATAAGGAAATCAACAATTTTAGAAAATAACAAAATATTAAATAACATCCCCGATATCTAATGATATTTTTAAAAGTATTATCTGATAGAGAATTCTCTACCATCCATAAATATACAACAGCATAGGGCATGCTTCACTCCCTATTAATATCAAAAGAGCAAACACAACCTTCTTTTCTCTCCTTAGTCATGCAATTGTAATCAGGCATGCGCGGCATTAGTCACTACAAGAATATCCTTTGGAGATCTTCTCAAAAAAAGAAGAATATGGATTTGGCACATGGAACTAGATGCAACTCCCTAATTTTGAAAACATATGCTTTGTTGATAAATTCCCGCTTCTCCAATGCCAGAATGTCTCTCCCACTTTGATTGCATCGGATTGCGTAGCCCTAGGATATAAATGTGGTCCACGAGAATCACCGATCCTAATAAATCGGTTGTTACAGAACTCACTTGCTCTTCAGAAATGTTTCACCTCAGGCTCATATTTGATCATGATCTCATGTAGTTCCTTGCCACCTCTACTTCTCCAAGAGCAATCACAAGCGGAATGTCGAAAAGACATAAATATTCTAGGATCTTCAAGAGAAAAGGAGATAGAACCAATTCATCTATACACAATTGAAGAGAAGGGTATTTAAACCCAAACAAAATGCGCAGGAAAGTAAATAATCTAAAGTAATAAGGAAATCAACTATTTTATAAAATAAAGAAATATTAAATAATCTCCCCAATATCAGATGATATCTTTAAAAGTATTCTCTAATAGAGAATTCTCTACCATCCAGAAAATTTACATCAGCACAAGGCATGCTTCACTCCCATAAATAAAATAAAAAAAGTTGCGGTTCCCCTTGGCAATTACGAGCTCAGATCTCATCCCAAGTCAACCACTTTTTGGGGATGTTGACTAGTAGCTAATAAAAGACGGTGCCGGCCTTAATTAGGCCGCAGTTTTAGTGCTTATACGGCTTTAACTTCAGATTAACAAAATGGCGAAGCTAGTTCAAGGTCAAATGATGAAATTTTGTTCTCTGTACACGGTCTTATTTTCAATACACCCCATATGCCTACTTATATTGGAGTACTAAGTGCCCTACAATAGTCAAATTAGATTAAGCTCGAAAGAAATGAAACCATTGTCCACCTTCCAGAAGTTCTCATGGCCGTGGACACGAGCATGGCTACAGTAAACAGCGTTTTTTTTTTTTTTTTTTAATTGTTAATATGATATGTTATCGTATTGTTAGACTGATATAAAATCTCATAATTTGTTGTTCTTCCCATCTTTTCCCACTTTATACAGCAGGTATTTCCCAATGCTTTGATTAGCTGGGCTTCATCCAGTGACCACAACTTGAGCTCTGAAAAAAGTATCATAGCGTCAAGGCAATTGCCATCGCAGTGTTTGTAGGAATAATAGCATTGCCGGCGTAAGGATTGGTTTATCAAATTGATTTGTGCAGTTGTATAAGGCCTTTTGATACTACGCCATGACAAAATATGACCAGATTAAATTAAAATTATCATCTAATGTGTCTTGTAATGTTGTTAGGAGTGTCGAGGGGTAATTAGTTGCTAATGTCATCCTCTATTGACTGTGACGATTTTAATCTGATTATATCGAGAAATTATAGAATCACACAGGCTTGTGGCTCTTGAGAGTCATAATCTTAAAGTTTGAACATTTG
Organism: Eucalyptus grandis; assembly: GCF_016545825.1. Taxonomy (NCBI): domain Eukaryota; kingdom Viridiplantae; phylum Streptophyta; class Magnoliopsida; order Myrtales; family Myrtaceae; genus Eucalyptus; species Eucalyptus grandis. The sequence goes on along the minus strand of NC_052619.1, from coordinate 50,458,568 downwards.
AGATGATGGACTAGCAGACTGAGCGCTTCTTTTCTTGTTCTAGAGACCTGAAATATAATTTGCTTTAGCTGCATACCTATGTAGCACCATTTGTGTTTCCGATTGTGTTCAACTAGCATTTCAGGTAACCATCAACTAATTTGACTGGAAATCGGCTTACTTCCTTTTTCTTATAAACTTCATATGCCATTGCAAAATTTCTATAACAAAAAATTAGAAACGCTTCATTTCATACGGCAAGAGGGGTAGGGGCATGAATGAGATGAAGGTACTATCGTATACCAATATACAATTTGTATAGGTGCATGTAGCATTTGAATTAAACGATGCAATAGATATTACATCTACACTCGAGTTACTCAAATACTCTCAATGTTTACCAATCTCCAATTGCGCCTAATAACCCACATGTGTTTAGCCCCACAATTCCTTACGAAATAATCTCTCAATCTTACAAAAGAGTTCGTAAATCTCACCAAGCTTTAATGAGAATGAAGGGCTTGGTCTACTAATTTATTCTCATACATACAAACTTTATTAATAATGACTTTCAAAAGTCACAGACCTTTATAATTCCATAATTACCCAATGTAATCGGATAGGAATCGCCATAGTTGATAGAGGACAACATTAGCAACTAACTAGCCCCCGACTCTCCCAACGACATCACCAAATACTTTAAATGGTAATTTTATTTAACTTGGTCCTATTTCACTATGGCATGGTAGCAAACGGGGGTATAAAACTGCACAAACCAATTTCATCAGCCAATCTTTACATCGGCAATGCTACTATTCCTACGGACGCAATGATGATGATGATTGCCTTGTCACATTTCTTTTAAGTGGGTAGAGATGGAGAGGATTAGCATAGCCCACGGCAGGTCATCTCCTTTTCCATTGATGATTGCCTAGTCATGTTCGATATAATACAATTGTTTCTCTCAAGTTGTCGTAGCCACATTTGCGGCCAAGTGCTCCGCGAGCTAATCCATTAATTAAACCCATCTCTTTTAAAATACTCCGACAACGCCGCCCATGATTGAAGATTTCTACACGGTTAAAATCGAACTTACGAAGTTGCAAAGGAAAAAAGTCGTACGTCTGAACGTCCTTCCCTTCGGTCAAACCACGACGATTAACAACTTCGATGATATCCTCTCATGTCCCCTCGACGCCTATATATATATGCATGCAAATAACATACTCATCTCATTCTCATCGCAAACACAACACAACACGAAGGTGACACGACTTCACCTCACAGCACATTCATATCAAATCTTTAAGTAACGACATGTCTTCGGCCCGCTTTGTCTTGCTCTCGCTCTGTTCCGCCCTCCTCCTCCGGGCCACCCTCGGCGCCGACCCTCTCTTCCACGTCTGCTCCACCCCCGAGGACTTCACCGCGGGCAGCCCGTACGAATCCAACCTCAACAAGCTTACCAGCTTCCTCTACACCAAGACCCCTTCCTCGGGCTTCGGCCCTGGCTCCATCGGCCAATACCCAGACCAGCCCTATGGCCTCACGCTGTGCCGGGGTGACACATCGCCATTGGACTGCGAGGCCTGCGTGGCAGACGCTGTCGCCGAGATCCGCCGCCGCTGCCCTCGCAACAAGGGGGCGATAATCTGGTATGACAACTGCATGTTCAAGTACCTTGACACTGACTTCTTCGGCCAGATCGACAATGCCAACAAGTTCTATATGTGGAACCCGAAAAGCGTGAGCGACCCGGAGGCGTTCAGCGGTAAGGTAAGGGGGCTGCTGACCGGGCTGGTCGAGGAGGCTTACACGGTGCCAAAGCTGTACGCGACTGGAGAGATGGGACTGGAGGAGAAGACGAAGCTGTACGGATTGGTGCAGTGCACGAGGGATCTGTCGGCGACCCAGTGCAAGGAGTGTCTCGAGGGCGCAATCGGCGAGCTTCCGAGCTATGGCAACGGGAAGGAAGGTGGGCGAGTGGTTGGCGGGAGCTGCAACTTCCGATACGAGATTTACCCTTTTGTCAATGTTTAAGAGTCCTCGCTCAAGGACCTAAATAGGTGTGGTTTAATGATTCCCTAGCTAGGGTGTTCCCAGTGTAATACATGGTAAATAAAGTGAAGGCGAGTTTGGGAATTTTCCTGAGACTCTTTTATCATTCGAATGGTTTATATAGCTGTAAATAAAAATTTGATGTCTTCATCAATATGTCATGAATAATTTCTTACATAAATGTTCTTGCTATGTTTTAAGTTAGCGTAACTGGGGCTATCCACGAGTCTATATTTTGCAGTTGTGGCAACATAGAAATTACAGTTCTTGTGTATATATGATGATAATCTGACCATCCACAAGTTGATACGTAAAACTTTTTAGTCTACAACGCCATTTTGCCAATATTTTGTATGTGGAAAATGTTTCCGGAATGGTTGGTGCAGAACCTATTATTATTTTGGAAATACATTTCCCGTTCGTGACCATTCAATACCCTAGGTAAAGAGAATTTCCATGGTTGTGTTCAATTATTGATATATCCAATCATATCCTCTCTCTCTCTCTCTTTTTTTTTTTTGAAATGTATTACTATGACTCGAATGTTTACTTTTAAAATGCCAAACAAATAACTTACATGCATCGCGCGATTCTTTAAGTCTTTCGTATAGAATAAGTAAAGCCTAGTAGAGTTGATCTCTTCTCCATGGTCACCAACACTATTGAGTAAGGTTTATATTTTCCTTCGATCAGGATCTTGGTGGGCACATGCTCTTACACCACCCACGTGTAATGTTAAATACATAATCCCAAAAATAAAAAATAAAAAGAAGTGAAGGAAAAATAGAAATCCACAATTCTTACTCCCTACCCTTTGGGAGAGAGGTTCCTTCGATCAGGATCTTGGTGGGCACATGCTCTTACACCACCCAAGTGTAATGTTAAATACATAATCCCAAAAATAAAAAATAAAAAGAAGTGAAGGAAAAATAGAAATCCACAATTCTTACTCCCTACCCTTTGGGAGAGAGGGAGACCTTAGGGAGAGAGGGAGGGAGAGAGAGAGAGAGACCGGGGGTGTCTTTGACAATCCTAACAGAGAGGTAGGGAGTAGGGGCGTGTATGGTCCGGGCGGGCGGTTCCCGATCTAAAACTGGGAACCGCCCGCTAAGGACCGGTTCTGAAAAATTGGAACTAGGATCCACTCGTTTGTTGCATGGATCCACTGGGAACTGCATCCGCCAGTCCGGTCCGGTTCCCGAGTGGATCCATGGAACCGATCTTGACGCGAAACAATTTTGGTTTTCAACATAGAACGACTACGTGACATCAAAGCAAGCCAAATAAAGAAAAACCAAATTTAAGTACGTGGAACAAAGATTCATTTGCTGCAACTATAAATGCAACCAATGAAGGAATGGATGTACGTAAGTTGATATAGAGGCGGAGAGAGTAGTAAATGTTCAGGAAAAATGGGTCTCTCCTAAAGCTATGAACTAGACATATCCCTCATCGGGTTCGGCAAAATATCACAAGTTGCACAAACAAATCAAAGGAGGTGAAACTAAACAAGACTTTATTGAATACATCACCTTCATCATTATATTAATATATAAACTAAACAACCAAAAAGCATAAGAATTTCCCAATATTCAGCTTTGTATTCATCTCGGCAACATGAAACAATTGCCAAAAAACAATTGCTTTGTATTCAGTTTTAGTAATTTTTTTTTTTAATATTAAAAGGGAACCGGTCCGGTCCGGTGGGTGGGCGGGTGGATTCGCCCATGGAACCGGGAACCGGACCGGTTCTCACCAGTTCCCAAAATTGGAACCGGGAACCGGACCGGTTCCCACCGGTTCCCAAAATTGGAATCGGGAACCAGACCAGTTCACTCAAGAACCGCCGGTTCCGAGCGGTCCGGGCGGTTCCTAGGTATTTGCACACCCCTAGTAGGGAGACGTGGGGCGGGTTGACTCGGCAGCGGCGAGGGCTTCAATGGTCGGGATGGCGGCTTCCTGAGGCTGGCAACGGCGCTCGGCCAAGAACATTTGACTACATGAAAAAGAGGGATAATAACCGAAGGAGTCATAAACTTCTCAATTTTGTCAATTTAAACTTAAGCCTTTATGGGAAATTTTAATGTAATTCTTCCGACCAATTGTAGCCGAAAATTGCTGACATGGCATTCGATCAACATGAGCTATCCTACATGGCAAGCTGATGTGGAGTTATTGGGGATCACCATGTAGTAATATTGGACGGTAATTTCTGGAAGAGTTACATTGGAATTTCAAGTAAAAATTTAAGGTCATATTGACAAAATTAAAAAATTTAGAATCGAATTGGCATTCATATAATAAAGTTATGACTAATTTTGATAATTTTATCCCAAAAAAGGAGAGTAGGGTGGGGGGATTTTTAGCCTTGAGAAAATCCACTCATGCAGACTCCAAATAATTATCGCGAAAACGTAAATCTATATACCCAAAGGTAGATTCGACTAGTCAAGAAAATGAATATTGTCACCACTTGACCAGCCACCTCTTGGGACAACCGAGGCTTAGTTATTTGAGTTTATAACACATAATTCTAATATGAAAGTCTATGAAAAAAAAAAAATATACTCACTCGTTGTGAAAAACCAATAATTACAACTAAAAATGTGCTCGTTTTATCGACCGATCTATGACATTTTATATTAATCTATAATACGATCACTAGATATGATCATATCGAGAAACAATAAGAAGAAGAAGAAAAAAACTGTCTACCATAGTTATTCACGTGTCCACGGCCATGAGAGTCTACATCTTTCCGGGAGCGGAAATGGATTTACTTCTTTTGTCCTTATTATAATTCGACTATCATGGGCCTACGTAGCAATCCGTGACATGAGGTTCCATGCACCTTCTTGAGGATAATACCACTAAAAAGAATTGTCTCATATTGAATTATCCAAAGATATACTCGAAATTCCGAAGGGACAACTGTTGACTTTTGAACTAGTTTTCATTTCGTCATTTTGTTTTCATTATGATACCTACGTAGCAACGAAATGTGTGACCCTTCTTCCTCTTCTTTTTTTTTTTGTAATAATTGACGAGATAAGGAGCAATTTTGCCCCATGACCGCAACTATTCTTCTGTAGCGAATTGAAATTTAATGGAAAAGTTAGTGGATGGCTGCCATTTCTGGTCCTCGACATAGGTGGTGCGCTTTGCTGGTCCTCACCATCCACTCGAATCAAAAGCCAATACCGAGAAAGACCCACCCCCTAAGAAAAAGAAGAAAAGTACAAAAATAAGAAACTTCGATTTCTAGAATTCAAGCTCAGTAATTGGTCGTGCCTCAAAAGTGGACTAAAAAAGCAAGTAAAAAACAAATCACTTGCTTAGTGGTTCAAGAATAATGGCTATTAGGCCGAACCTGCGAGTCGCGGCAGCTCTCGGTCGAATCTTCACCTCACTTTGGCTTGACAGATTCGATCATACTACAACCAGAGCTTACATTTTTAATGTGATTTCTTATGTTCACTTAATTGTTTCTTGAAATGTGTTCGATTCTTACTCAAGTAGAATATATTAGAAAATGCAAGAATTCATATTATTTAGACAGCTTTGCAAAATATGACTTTTATAAATTCATCAGCCTCTCAATATATGTGCATGTTTCACTTTTGATAACTATGTCATGCGCACCTATGTGATCCATTTGTTTATCATACCCTTCGAGTATTTGCATAGATCCTCTAAATTCAAGATCCAAAAATCTATTCACATTGTCAAGATAACTCGCTTAATATTAATTAAGATCAAGGATTGAAGCGATTGAATATCGACATATTATTGCTCTTTGAGGATTGACTCAATTGCCTTTTCCAACTTATCCAGCACTTCATTTGGTACTTCCATGATGTACAAGGAAAAACATGTTGTCTTTGGCTACTTTTTCACTCTCGGTGCCAATCAACATCGTTTATCGTCCACAAACAGTTTGTGACGGTGTTATTGGTTGAAACATCTCTGGAGAGTTGATAAGGTTCGTGCCACTCAATTGAATAGTCAAAGTCAACATTTTCAGCTCTATTATATATATATGCATGCAGCATACTCTTCATATTCTCATTGCAAACACAACACGAAGGTGACACGACTTCACCTCACAGCACATTCATATATGTTGACACCTCATTTAAATTTAGAAGATAGAAATAGAAGATAATCTTTGATTAGAGGAAAACTTTTTAAAAATAATTTTGAATTCAAAAACTCAACCGTGTAATTTTAGAGCCACTTTGTTGTTGAGAAGTTGAGCGAAAATCTTCACCGGCGGAAACAAATTTGAGTTTTCACTTTATAAATAGAGGGTGCGAGACGTGAAAATGGGAGGGGGCTTCTCTTCGTCTTTCGTCGAAGAAAAAAAAAAAAACTGAAGGGAAAAAAAAAAGTGTGGGGAGGCTTCTCTTAGTTCGAAAATCAACACAAAAGAAGAAAAAAGAAAAGTTTTTTGAGAAGAGAAGCAAAAGTCAGCAGCAGCAGAAGGAAAAACTTCTGCTGAAATTACAGCCGCTACAGTGATCGGCAGAGAGAAGTGACGTGAGGGAGAGAGAAAGAAAAAAATAATAAAGAAAAAAAGTTGTGCACTGTTGATCTTCTTCATGGGTTTCCTTCTCCGCGAGTCCCCACGCCGCTCCGCTGCAGCCCATGCCGCCGCGCCCCTGCGCCGCCCGCTGTCAGCCTCCATCTGCGAGCACCCGTGCTAGCCCTGCTGCTGACGCTCGTATCCGGACCTCCGTCATGCCTCCACAGCCGCGAGCACCCCCACGACTCTGCAACCCGCTCGCCACCAAATCTCGTCGGTGCCTTCACCGCTCTGCCCCCGCGCCGGCCACTGCACCATCAACGCCGCTCGGAGCCCGACGACCATCGCCCTGCCCATTGTACCAGTCGTTGATGCTGCCCCGATTCACTGTAACGCCGAGTTCCCACGCCGGCTGCCGCGCCAACTCAATCGACGCCTCCGCTCGTCCGTCCGCGACCCACACCAGTGCCGGCGACGACGATTGAAGAACAGTCCCCGAAGTCGCGATGCTTCCTCTGATGCCCCTGCTCTCCATCCGTCGCCAACGCCGTTGATCCAGCACCTCCGCTGCAACCTCGAGCAACCAACGTCCCTGCATCTCCACGAGCACCGCCAAACTCCCCTCCGACGAAGTCACTGCCTTGCTGCACCACGACGCCATTGCTCCGCGCCTCTGTTCTTGCCCGAGTCACTGATCATCATCGTCACTCGCCCACTGTTCCAAATTCCGCCGCCGACGCCCGCGACTCGCCCACCGTTGGAGTCCTCCGCCTGCAACGCCCTGTCCGCGAAGCTACCGCCGATTCAGCTCCGACCGCGACACCCCTGTTCCGCCGGTTGTCCCTGCTGCCCGGGTGCCGCCCCGTTCCTGTCGATCCGCCTTTGCCGGAGTTCCCTTTGCCAAACCAACGATCAGTCCTGGCCAGCCGTACGAGCTGCCGAGCTTCTCTTTTGGAAGCAAAGGGAAAAGGAAAAAAAAACAAAAGAAAAAGAGAAAAGCAAATTAGGTAGTTTGTTTTTCTTTATTTTATTTATTTTGTTATTATTGTTCAATTTAGAATATTGAGATGTGTTTTTTTTTTTTTTTTATAAATCTCGTAGGCATTAACTACATGTATATTATCCCAAATTATGGTAATTATTAATTTGACCCGTAAGACGCGGGACATTTTTTTTAATTACTTTAATTTTTAGGAATTTTGATAGCATTTCAATTGTTAAATCATTATAGAGTTAAAATAATTGTTAATTTAATCCGTGAGACAACAGATTATTTTTTTTCGGTTATTTTAATTCTTATCTTCATTCTTTTAAAATAATTACTTGTTTGGAAAGATTAAAAAAATCAAAAAAATCAAAAAGTACATAAAAATCTAAATATTGCATTAGAGCATTTAGGTTTAGTAAATTAAGACTGTATTTTTAGGGTTAGTAAATTAGAATTGCATTTATAGGATTATAATTTTTAGATTATACTTTTAGATGGGTGATTTTTGTTAGGCTAATTTTAAATAATGTTGGCATGTCTTGATTTTTTATATAGCTTTTAAGATAAGATATAGTTTAAGTTAAATTGATTCCTAAAATAAATTAGAATATCATTCACTTTAGTTAGTCTAATTAGTTTTTTTTTTAATTCCAAATTTCAATAAAAAGAATCCAAAAATATTAGGTACATATTAATTAATTTGCATAATAGGTTTAATTAGAATTTGTTTATTAGTAAAATATTGTCATATCTAGAACTTAGGTGCTTAGGTCCATACACATTTCATATTAAAGCAACACACTTAGATGTTTTTAGATTAAGTCAATTTTCATTTAGTAAAACAAAAAGAGGAACAAAAAATGTTATGCATGCCATATGAGTTATAGTTTAATTGTTTTAAAAAGAAAATACTAAAAGATGATCATTGCACCATTAAGTTACTTTCTTTTCAATAAAAAACATTATGTCATTAAAAAAGAAAGAAAAACTAAAGATCATTTCCTTGGTTAGTTAATAGGTTAATTCATAATTAATCTCATTTCATATCATCATTATTTAGCATATGTTGCATATATGCATTAAAAAATGAATCATCATGAAAAAAAATCATAAAAGAGTATGCATGTAGAAATACCATGTCATTCATCCCATATCACGTAACACATGCATATTTAGGATTATATAAATTAGATTGCATACATATAGTGATAAGTTTAAGTCATACCATATGAATTGCATCTCGCATGTCATTAAAATAAATTCATGCATATTAAGTTAAATTAAGATTGCATATAATTAACATTTTTGAAAGAAAAAGAAAAATTAGGTGTCATGTCATTTAGAAATCATGTTTAGGACATGCATTTTTATTAGCATTTTTTTTTATTTGAATGTTATTTTATTGATTGTGCACCCACATGACCACAATTTGTATATCAATAGCTTAAGTTTAAATTAATCAACATTGTCTGCAAAATATTTTTAAAATTAAAATAAAAAGGTACCGAAAGGGCGAAGACTAATTTAGCGTAACCATGTTCCCGGACCTACTGAATCTCTAGTTCGCAATAGTAAAGTATTCTCTCATACTTTACTTGGGTTTCTAACCAGTCCTAATTGGTTAGTGGCGACTCTAAATTGAGTATAATTACATGTTTGAATAAATTAATTTCTTAACATCAAGTCGCGATTGGTATGATTTGAGAGGGTCCGTGCCAAGTCTTCGGATTTAGTAATCCATTAGCCCTTTCGAATAATTCACCTTTAAAAAATTCGGGAAGGTCGCGACTATATCAAATCTTTAAGTAATGACATGTCTTCGGCCCGCTTTGTCTTGCTCTCGCTCTGTTCTGCCCTCCTCCTCCAGGCCACCCTCGGCGCCGACCCTCTCTTCCACTTCTGCTCCACCTCATGGTAAGGGGGCTACTGACCTGGCTGGTCGAGGAGGCTTACACGGTGCCAAAGCTGTACGCGACTGGAGAGATGGGACTGGAGGATAAGACGAAGATGTACGGATTGGTGCAGTGCACGAGGGATCTGTCGGTGACCGAGTGCAAGGAGTATCTGTAGGGCGCAATCGGCGATCTTCCGAGCTGTTGCGACGGAAAGGAAGGTGGGCGAGTGGTTGGCGGGAGCTGCAACTTCCGATACGAGATTTACCCTTTTGTCAATGTTCAAGAGTCCTCGCTCAAGGACCTTGGCGTGGTTTGATCATCCTCTAGCTAGGGTGTTCCTAGCGGAAAATACGGTAAATAAAGTGAAGGAGAGTGGGGAATAAATCCGACTCTTTCATTATAAGAAAGAAATTGTGTAATATTCAAGACGAGAAAATAAGATATCTCTTTCATTCCCTATCCAATGACCAAAGTTTTGAGCTTCATATGCTTTCTTGTTGCAGTCGTTTCTAATTTAACTTCCTTTCGTGCATCCCATATGTGAAATTTTAACTACTATAGTCTTGGCTGAATTTTGTGTTCTCTTGAGCTTAGTCCAGATAATCCTGTTAAGGTCAGACCTACCTCACTTAACTCAGTCCAATTATAATGCAATTTATGTGGGCTTAATATTACTAAATGATAATGCTTCAGATGTGCAGATGCTATTTTTATTTAGGAATCAGGATGAATCCATAATTTTTCTATGCGATGAACAAGAGATGGTTTGGAGAAACTCCAACTAGGAAAATAAATATTGCCACCACTTGGCCAACCACCTTTAGCTACCATAACTAACTAGTATAGAACATCATAGTACATGGATTTATGACGTTGTAAAGGCGTTCGCTCTATATAAATGAATTTAGATTCAAAATTTCCTTAAGCACAAAATTTTAATTTACGACATTTTGCTCACCTTAACTGAAAAGCAAAACGTTCTAAAATATTTTTTGTCTTTTACAATGTCATTTTTTTTATAATTGTAATCAAGTGCAAATGGAATTGTTTTGTGTATTTTGTGATATTTTACGATGACCAATGGTGTTTTAACCACAAGTATGTGGAAAACGTTGTAAAAGTGAGAAGTGCCAAAAAAGTTCTAAACCTTTTGTTTTTGTGTCGATTTAGTCATAAACATTTTTATGTTGTGTCAATTCAGTCGTTTCTGGCCAATTTTGACCGGATTTTGCTGACTAGATGATGGCCGGCTGACGTGGCTTAATTGGTGCTGATATATACAACTTTTAATAATATTTTAATATTCTTTTCTTTTTATTTTTTATTTTTTTATTCTCTTCTTCCTCCAGCCGGTCGCCGGACCTCGGCGACGGCCAAAGGCGACGGCTAGTGAGGTCGACCTCAACCTCGACCTCGTCGGCCACCTCGCCATTTGATGAGGGCGAGCCTCGATGCCGCACGAGGCTGCCCTTGTGAGGAGGCAGCCTCGAGTTGATGAGGTGGTTGTGCCGCATCGCGAGCATGCCCTGCTACATGTGGGTCCCATCAAAAAGCACCATCCGGAACCTCTGCTGCTCCCTCTCCATGGCGCCGGCACCGCCCGGGTTCTGGTTCTAGTTACCGAGGGTCTTCACCATCTTCATGTCCACCACCTACACGATCGGCTTCACCTCGCTCTCCCAAACGAGCTCGCACTCGCAGATCTTCCATATTGCGCCCTTCGTCAGGTTCACCACCGCCGACATCTCTCCGAACTAGCGAGAGGGGGATGCCGCCATTGCTAGGGTTATGGTAGAGATGGGTGAGAGGAAATTGATCGCGACGGATTGAAAATCGATAGCTCAAGCGAAGCCGCCTCCTCGCGCCGAGCTGGTGGGGCTCGCCGCCCAGGCCTCGAGGGTAGCCTCGCGTCAGGTGGGCGAGGCTCGCCCTCACCGAATTTGGCGAGGTCGAGCTTCGTTGGCCTCGACCCTCACTAGATCCGACGAGGGCGAGCCTTGCCACCCAGCGCAAGACCGCCCTCGCGGGCACTAGCGAGGTGGCTAGTGAGGTCGAGGTCAAGGTCGAGGTCAACCTCGCCAGCTGTCGCCTCTGGCTGGTGGCCGAGGTCCGACGACCGACTAGAGGAAGAAGAAGAGAATAAAAAAAAAAAGAAAAATATAAAAAATAAAAATAAAAATATTAAAATATTATTAAAAAGTTGTTCACATCGGCGCCGATAAGGTCACGTCGGCCGGTCGGCGTTCAAATCAACAAAATCCAGCCAAAATTGGTCGGAAATGACTGAATTGACACAACTTAAAAAGGTTTATGCTAAATTGGCACAAAAAAAAGTTTATGACTAAATCGGCACAAAGACAAAATGTTTAGGACTTTTTTTGACACTTTTCCCCGTTGTAAAATGTAAGATCTTATAATTTATGGTGTCATGACATTTTAGAATACACAAAAGTATTATTTTTTCTTTAATTGAATGAGGCCTCGCTGATTTTCATAACTATACTACAGCGTTATAAAACAAAAATAATAGATTTATAGTACCATCAAAATCACATTCTATAATTTCAAAAACTCTTCCAGTTGCCCACTCTTTGAAAAAGTTTCATGCGTTCATAATTGCAAAGTCCTTATTCCAAACCTATAAGCCGTAGATGATCCCTCTTAAATTATGGATGAGACAAAGGGCTTTGGTTGATTCAGCAAGTTGCTGATTCGCATGCCTTCGAAAGTGCAATATACGCTCTCCGAGAGAACTACTATATTCAATAAGGCAAAATGACGCAAATAATTTACATACGTTCTTGTTGGAAATTCAAAAACATTTGAGTATTTCATTACTGGGTGATTTGTTGCCAGAGGTGAGATAGATAATTCTTCGTAGCATAGATAATTGGCCAAGTCATAACAAGATCAGAACAAAATTGAGATAATCAGCGACACTGACTAAGAGGACGCTGGAAACGTGTGTGATTAACCGACATCACCAATTCTCTAGAATTTTCAAATTCTGTTTTGCCCAGTAAACGCAATTTAGCAGTCAAATGAACGTCATCTGCTATTGTCTCAGGGGATGTTATCATGCTCTGCGAATCGGTCATCAGTAAAATTATAAATTTGTTACATTATTTTATGTGCTGATGTTGGAAATCATTGTATTAAGCAAAAATAAATAATTACACAAGAAATATATTCGTTTCTATTAAAATATTGCGGATCACTTATATACGTGCTTTATGTGCTTTTGATGTACATGCGGATCTCTTTTTACCTATGTGCTTAAACTTTTGGGGTGAACTTTCTAATATGGTATTAGACTTAGTTTCTACTCCAATTTTATGGTATTAGACTCATTTCTATTAAAATATTGCGAGTCACTTGTTTGCATGATTTACATACTCGTAGGCTACGTTCGTTGTCTGGATTTCTAATAAAGATAAGACTGGATATGATAAGATATGAAATTCATGGGTTTTATTATATCTTATCTATTGTTTGGTAATTGCAGCAATAAAATTGCGTATATTCGCATCATATCATGTACATTGTTTGGTATAAACGATATATAATTTATAAATGAACAATTTTTTTTACAAATAAAGACGGTGAAAATATCTCGTGATAATTTTAATGTTTTCCAATTTCCAATTACACCAAATAACCCACAAGTATCGAATCACATAATTTCTTTGTAATAATTTTTCAATCTTTCAAACGAATTCGCAGATCTTACTAAGCTCTAATGAGAATTAAGGACTTGATCTGCCAATCTATTTTCATGCATACAAACTTTAATGATAATTACACTCAAAAGTCACATACCTTTGTAATTCCGTAATTACCCAATCTAATTGAATAGGAATTGCCAGAGTCGATAGAGGAGAACATTAGCAATTAACTAGCTGCCGACACTCCCAATGACACACAAAAATACTTCAAATGGTAATTTTATTTAACTTGATCATGTATGGCATGATAGCAAACGGCCATATAAAACTGCACAAATCAATTTCATCAGCCAATCTTTACATCGGTGACGCTACTATTCCTCCCTACGGTATGATGGTTATTGATTTTTTCACATTTCTTTAAGCGGGTAGAGATGGAGAGAATTAGCATAGCCACGGCAGCTCATCTCCTTTTCCGTTGATGATTCCCTAGTCATGTTTAGCATACTTTGATGGAGTCATTAGACCTAAAGCAGACCTACATCTTCCTGTATAATTTACCCTTTTAATGCCTATTGAAGGTTCCTGCGTCAACTTAGTTACACAAGTGAGAACAATTCCTTGCGAAAATGGACCTTCTCTCCCCCAAAATGAATCCGATACATAAGACTACTTCACGAGCCATCTTTGGTTCAATATAATACGATAGTTTCTCAAGTTGTCGTAGCCCACATTTGCGGCCGAGTAATCCGCGAGCTAATCCATTAATTTAAACCCATCTCTTTTAAAAAACTCCGACGCCGCCCATGATTGAAGGTTTCTACACGGTTAAAATCGAACATGTGAAGCTGCGAAAGAAAAAGTCGTAAGTCTGAAAGTCCTTCCCCTTGGTCAAACCACGACAATTTCCACCTTCGAAGATGTCCTCTCATGTCCCCTCACCGCCTATATATATATATATATATATATATATATATATATGTGCATTCAAATAACATACTCATCTCATTTTCATCGCAAACACAACACGAAGGTAACACGACTTCACCTCACAGCAATTCATATCAAATCTTTAAGTAACTGTTAAGGAGTATAAATCAAAAACACCGACTGATATTAAAGGAGAAAGAACAGAAGCTGAGATTGATATTAAAGGAAAAAGAACAGAGGCTGAGATTAGAAAGAAGGGAGAGCTGCAAAGCAACAAAGTAGATAACACAGACTGGAGAAGACACGACAACTCAAATAAACGATCGTGATGAAGAGTGATATGGATCATCATCAATGGTGAAGAATTTGTGATGAAGACCGACACGGATTGCCAACTCATGAAGACTCGTGAGCAGTTATTCAGTTGAGAAATAAAACAGATTGAAAAATAGTCTTGTGAAAGTTAGTTTTTCTGTTGTATCTTCGTCTTCTTCAATAGGAAAGACATATAAGGAGTCTTAGCAGAGTCATTTTGAGCTGAGCGAGAGTATGCAAGAAAATAGATAGGAGATTCCTGAACATGAATGTTCTATATTTTTTACAGAAGAAGAAGAGATAGAGAGGAAGAGCATGTGTACAAATCTTGCTTGTTCATTGCCGATTCAAGATATACAGAGTATGTATTACAATCATATAGAAACAAATGAAATCAAAGTTTCTTGATTGATCCTCCTGGGTCTTCGACACATCTCTCCTTCTTCACATTGTCAAGTTCTTTTTAGTTCTTCGCCCTGTTCCTTCATCTTCACAGCTTCAATTATGTTTCTTCATCTTCATATCTTCAGTTATGTTTCTTTATCTTCACATGGTATCAAAGCGGTAGATCATACCTGTTAGAAAGGCCTATTTAGCAATCATTCATCAAATCAAAGTGAAGAAACTGAAGTTGCAGCAGATCGTAGTATCACGGTAATTGAGGTTACTATCATACTATCTTTGCCGTTATCATCTTCTTCAAAGCTGAAGTGAATAGAATAATGGCAGGGAGAACACAGAAGTATCCTTTCCCAATACATGTGAACATCTCTAATTTTGTCACAATCAAACTTGCCGAAGATAATTTTCTGTTATGGCAAGCACAGATCCACAGATTTTTGAGAAGTCAGGAACTCTTTGGCTTCATTAATGGTGATATTCCATCACCTCCTCGAATGCTGCAGATTGAAATAGAAGGGTGTGAAACTGAAGTTATTGTTGGAGAAATCCTCTTGAAGTGTTTTGAAGTTGACAAAACGTTTCCATCAGTCTAGTCCGAAGGCTTGCGACTCGCTATTTAAAGTCTGAAGACCTCCGGACAGCCGACTCAAGACTCAAAGTCTATCCTCATTGACAGCTTTCTAATCCGTTGAAGAAAGGCTATCCAATCCTGATGTTTTATTAAGGATGTGACCTTATCGACTAGAGAAGATCTCTTTGCTGGATATGACATGATGGAATCCTTTATTTGATCATAATTGATTCGAAGATTAAGGATCCGATGATTGGCAAAGTATACTTGGAAGGTTCTACTTATGGAAACCGAGATCCTGATTGTATGGGCGAACATGATTGATGGGCTATCGACATGTTCCTTTAATAGCTCGAATGATCTTCCTAATTAATTCCGTCTAACGGGTAGATTGGAGGAATTCCTTTGGTAAGTGCCAACGGGTATGATGGCATGAAGGAGTATATAAGGAAGACGTTCTAGTTGTTCGAGAGTGTGCATGATAGAAGAATTCCAAAGTCTGAAGCTCCTTGTTCTTAGTCAATTCATTTGTTGAGCGAAATCTTGTAAACAAAAGAGAGTCTATATTTGTGAGAAACCTTGAGGAAGTGTGGTAGAACATCTACACTTGTGGAATCAAGGAAAACTCTGCTGTAACTTCTTTTTGTTCATAGTGAAATCCAGCCCCGGTGGGCTGTCGGTGCGGAAGAGTGGATGTAGGCTTGGAATAAGACGAACCACTATAAACCTTGTGTTCAATTTTCTCTTCCTTACTCTTTACTTTACTTTGATCGTATTTTATTAATCAAAAGAGAACTTCCTTTCTATCGTTTGCCTAGAATCGCTTCCGTATCTCGAAAAATTATTTGTGCACCTATTCACCCCCTCTAGGTGCTTATACTAGCTATCTCAATTGGTATCGAGCACTGTGTACTCACTTTGTTTGAAGTGTTTTACTTCAGTTAAAGATCCATGGCTAGTATGTTGGCTTTAGGGCTGGTAGAAGGGCAAAACAATACCAGACCGCCTTACTTTGATGGAAAGGATTACAACATATGGAAAAACAAGATGAAGGCGTTCCTAAGATCAAAGGATCCTCTGGAATGGGATGTTGTAGAAAAATGAATCATTCCTAAAGCTGCATCTGTCTCAGAAAGAGGAAAATATACTGTTGAGTCTAGCGAAATGACTCAGGAAGAGATAATCAAGAGACAAGCTCTTGAGGCAAAAGCAATTTATTCTTTATATTGTGCTTTATCTCCTACTGAATATAACATAATATCTTCTTGTGTTACAGCTAAAGAAGTCTGGGATAGATTACATATTACCTATGAATGAACCAATCGAGTGAAAGAGACTAGAATCAACATTCTCCTCGGTCAATATGAATCCTTCAAAATGAAATCGGGAGAATCTATAACGATATGTTTAGTCGTTTACAGAAATCGTGAATGGTCTTGAAAATCAAGGTCAACCAATTTCGATCCCATGAAGGTAAACAAGCTATTGCGTGGACTCTCCAAGGATTGGAATCACATAAAGACCTCAATCGAGAGACCCAAAGAATCATGCCACTATTTGTTGATGAGTTGGTCGGGACTCTTCAATCTTATGAAGTGAAATTAATCAATGAAGACGAAGACCCTAAAGGTAAGAAATCCATTGCATTAAAATCTAATGATGATTCTGATGTTACAGATTTTGAAGACGATATGGATGATGAGGAGCTTGCTCTCATGATAAGAAGATTCGAAAGCTGAACGAAAAGGAAGAAGATTCAATCCAAAGAAACAAAGTTTTCAAAAGCAAATGAGACTAAGTTTGTTGAGGATGATGAATCAAACAAAGATGTAGTCTGTTTTGAATATAAGAAAAAGGGACACATCAGACCCAACTGTCCTCTTCTGAGGTAGAAGAAAGGAAAAATTGAAAAGTATCGAAAGGCTCTTAAAGCGAAACCCGGGTGATACGAGTGTGAAGAAAGTGATGATGATTATGCCAATATATGTCTAATGGCACAATCGGATTCAGATTCAAACTCCGAGACAGATTCAGATTCAGAAAGTGAAATTGAGGTAAGTAACTTCAAAATCCCTATTAAAGTTTCAAAATACATTGATGAATTGTGTTTTAGTCTTAAGACTTCTCTTAAAAGAATTTCCGAACTCAAGAAGGAAAATTCTGCTCTAAAACAACAGGAAAATATTTTGAATGGAAAAGTGAAATGTTTAGACAAGAATGTTTCTTCTCTTAAAGAAAGTGAAGATAATCTTTTAAAAGAAAATGCATTCTTGAAAAGTGATATCTCAAATATTTCCAAAAGATTTTCTATAAGATCCGAGAAACCGGAAAAAATTCTCTCTCGTTCAAAGACCTTATTTCAATAAATCTGGTTTGGGAATGACTCTTGAAACCATTCCTTTAATTGATTTTCCTAAAGTGAAGGAAAGAATCAAACAAAGACCCACAAGAGATGCTTACAAAAATCATTTTAAAAGGATCTTTGTAAAACCAGATCGCAATGCTCTCGGATGCTCAAAGTGCAATAGTGCGAGATCATTTTGAAAAAGAATGTCCTATGATTTGGAAACCTGTTAAAAGGTATGGGCAAAAACTGCATATCATACTAACACCAATGGACCCAAGAAAATATGGGTACCAAAGAAGGTTTGAGTTTCTTTTTTAAATGCAGGTCACTATCAAGAAAAATGTAAAATGGTATCTCGGATAGTGGATGCTCAAGACACATGACAGAGACTCAAATTACTTCATAATGCTTGTTCGAGTAAATGGTGGAAAAGTCTCTTTTGGAGGAAACAACAAAGGAAAAATTGTGGGATTTGGAACTGTAAAGATTGGAAACCTCACAATCAGCAATGTTTCCTTAGTGGAAGGACTTAATTACAATTTGCTCGATTAGTCAACTATGTGATACCGGTTTCAAAATCAACTTTCAAGAGAGAATATGTTCAGAATTAGTAAAGATTCTACTCAGTCATTCATGGGTCGAAGACATGGAAATATCTACCTCTTGGATGTGAAACCAGATGAATCGCAATGTCTAATCTCAATCCAAGACGAAGCAAACTTATGGCACAGAAAGCTTGGGCATATCAATATGAAGCAGATAGCCAAAATTTCAGCAAAGAAGCTTGTTCGTGGTCTACCCATTTTATCATACCAAAAGTCTGATCTATGTACACCATGTATATTGGGAAAACATGTAATAAATTCCTTTAAACCAATAAATCAAGTTTCCACTAACCGTGTACTGCAGCTTCTGCATATGGATCTTTTTGGACCAACCAGAACACAAAGCATTGGAGGTAAGAAATACTGCCTAGTAATTGTGGATGACTACTCACGATTTACTTGGGTATATTTATTGGCAAGTAAGTCTGAAACTTTCTCTTACTTTAAAAAAATTTGCTAAAAAGGTTCAAAATGAAAAAGGGCTATGTTATTTCAAGTATAAGAACAGACCATTGAGGTGAATTTGAAAATCAAGATTTTACAAAATTTTGTGATGAATCTGGCTTTCAGCACTTGTTCTCCTCTCCATTTACTCCAAAGCAAAACAGAGTTGTGGAAAGGAAGAATAGATCTCTTCAAGAAATGGCTAGAACTCTTTTAATAGAAAGCAATATCTCTTCACGTTTTTGGGCTGAAGCAACTTCTACATCATGTTATATTATTAATAGAGTTTTTCTAAGACTTATTCTCGAAAAACCCCTATGAACTATTCGAAGAAAAGAAGCCTATTGTTTCATATTTTCATGTATTCGGATGCAAATGTTTTATACTGAAAATGCAAATGATCGAGTTGGTAAGTTTGAAGAAAAGTTAGATGAAGGCATCTTCCTTAGATATTCAACCACAAGCAAAGCGTACGAGTCTACAACAAGAAGACTCAAACAAAGGAAGAATCAATGAATGTTAAATTCCAAGATTCTATGCAAAATGAATCCATTCAGACTCATCTTGAAGAATTTGAACCTGCTCCGACTCTACAAAGTATAAATCTCAGAAATAGCTCGAGAATTTGAAGGACCAAGAACAAGTGACTGTGAAGATTCAAGTGAAGGAAGTGACCATCAATCGACAAATTAACCAGAAACTGGAAACATAAGTCCAGTCATCCCAAAGATCTTATTATTGGCGACATCAATGAAGGAATTCGCACAAGATCCAAAAGGCGCGAAGAGTCTAGTGTCAGTGGCTCTTATTTCTGAAATAGAACCCAAAAGCATAGAAGAAGCTTTATCCGATGAAAGCTGGATTGAAGCTATGCAAGAAGAGCTCGTGCAATTCAAGATTAATGATGTCTGGGAATTGACTCCTAAACCAAAAGGTAAGTCTTTATTGGAGCTAAATGGGTTTTCGGAACAAGATGGACGAAAGGAAAAGTCATAAGAAACAAGGAAGACTCGTGGTCAAGGGATACACACAAGAAGAAGGGATAGACTATGATGAGACTTACGCACCAGTAGCAAGGTTAGAAACAATTCGATTATTACTTGCTTTTGCTTGTTATAAGAATTTCAGGTTATTCCAAATGGATGTCAAAAGTGCCTTCCTAAATGGATTCATCCATGAGGAAGTCTATGTGGAACAACCACTTAGGTTTGAAGACCCAAGGAAACCGACTCGGTATTCGACTCAAAAAGCCTTATATGGCTTAAAACAAGCACCTCGAGCTTGATACGACGGTGAGTAAGTTTTTAATTGAAAATGGTTTTGTTAAAGGTAAAGTAGACACTACTCTTTTTATTAAAAGAGAAAGCAAGAGTTTTATGCTTGTTCAAATATATGTCGATGATATTATTTTTGGATCCTCTAATGAAAATCTGTGCAAGAAATTCTCTAAGACTATACAAGATGAATTTGAAATGAGCATGATGGGTGAGTTAACATTCTTTCTTGGACTTCAAGTGAAATAACTGAAGGAAGGAACTTTTATTCATCAAGAAAAATATGCTAATGATCTTGTTAAAAAGTTTGACCGACAATTGCAAAAAGGCTGATATACCAATGTCAAGTTCCTTGAAGATAGACAAAGATGAAGGATGAAAGAAAGTTGACCAAAAGTTATACAGAGTATCATCGGTTCACTTCTTTATCTTACCGCTTCTAGACTCGACATCTTGTTTAGTGTTTGCATTTGTGCCAGATTTCAAGCGACCCTAAAGAATCTCATTTAAATGTTGCAAAGCGTATTATCAAATATATTGCATCAACTTCAAGCTTTGGTCTCTAGTATCCTAAAAGGGGAGACTTTACTCTTCTTGGATACTCAGACGCAGACTTAGCCGGATGCTGAGTTGATAGAAAGAGCACCTCAGTACACGTCAACTACTTGGAGGCAAGACAAAGGTGTCTTGGTTTTCAAGGAAGCAAAGTACGGTAGCTCTCTCACGAGCAGCGAGTATGTAGCTCTCGGAAGTTGTTGTTCACAAATTCTATGGATAAAACAACAGCTAAGAGACTTTGGAATTGAAGATTCATGCACGGAGATTAAATGTGACAACACCAGCGCAATCAATCTCACCAAAAATCCAATTCTTCACTCAAGAGCAAAGCATATAGAGATTCGACATCACTTCATTAGAGATCATGTTCAAAATGGAAAAATTACGATTTAGTTTGTTGACTCAAAGAACCAACTCGGATATATTTACAAAGCCTTTGGAGAAAAATCAATTTGAAATTATCCGTTCCGACTCAACATTTTGAGGTTTGAAGAAGTTAAAGTCTAGAGACTCTCGGACTCGACAAATAAGACTTTGACCCAAGACTTTGATTGTAAGTTATTCTCTCTCTAATCTCATCTTGAAAAGGTACGTTCATCAACCGTGTTTGATTATTGTTATCTCAACCGCTATCTTTAATTGACGTGATTATTGCAACGTTTCCTTTTGAAAAAGGAGTTATTTTGAAATGACCATTTTTCGAAAAAAGACAGTTATTTTTAAGGCATCTTTTCACTTTCCATTACGACGTTTGGTATCCCCTCCTTTCGACTGTCTTATATACAGTCGGTTTCTTTTCGCTTAATTCCAAACCCTAAAAAGCACCAATCTTCAATTCCTGTTTTCCTCTCTTGTTTAATCTTCGAAAAGTTGTCATCTTTCTTGGGAAAGTCAAGCAAGGAATCTTTCAAAGACTAAGAAAGATGTCGTCTTCAAGAAAGTCTTCGAGGATCGCAAAGGGGGACCACGGCGAATGAGTGAGGGGCCTATGCACGTCGATCTCACCAAGAAGAAGTGTCTCCAAATCAGCAAAGCAGAGCCCACAACATTCTCGCAGCGCGTCTCCTCCATCTAGTCCTCAAGGTGTTGATCATCAACAAAAGGAAGAAATCGTTGAAGATGCAGATCTTGTAAGAGTTCAAAGGCCCTCTTTTATTTATAAGCTGTATCGTGCTTTAAAAGGGACTAGTACTCCATTGAACTATGTCGATGATTTTCTTAAGGACAAAGGATATGGAAATGAATATATCTTTTTGCGAAAAATGGAAAGTTTGGGAATTGCTCGTAAATGGGTGGCAGAAGAAACCCTTGCGAATATCCCAAGTGATCCTCGTGATTGGGGATTTAATCCGATAGATGGGAATGATGATGACAAATTGTACATCCAATTTCAACCGAGAATGGGTGTTGCGGTGGAAAATCGTGGAAAAAGGGGAGAGTTGTTTAGATCGAAGGAACATAAGGATCTATACTCAAAATTGCTGAAGCGTGGGGTGATAAACCCTAGGAGTGTGGATTTTGATTTTCTGGATGCTATGAATGTGAACTTGAGGGAAAAGTTCGGTTATCTTCAACTTGAAAAATTCTGCTCTGACACCACAGAGGCCTATCCTTAACTAACTGCATATTTCTATTCAAATCTTAGTTTCTTGGATGCGAATAGATTCTCTTTCAGTGTCAAAGATCAAGACTTTGTAGTGGATATGGATATATGCTAGCAGATGTGTTAGGAGTTGAGAGAGGAAGATATCAACGGATCAAAGTTTCTATTGCTCGTGCTACATTGGAACTTGTTGAGGACAGGAGAACAGAGGAAAATATTTCCTACTTAAGGATGAGTGCGTTCAACATTTTGCTTCACAAGATTGTGATCAATTGCCTCAGACCGAAATCAACTTCCAAGACTGATGTTTCAAGTTCAGAGGCAAAGCTGATGTATGCTATCATCACTGGGAAAATGTTTTCTCTTCCTCACATTGTTATGTTCCACATGTATAGAGCAGTGATGAAGGATAGAGGTCAACTTCTTTATCCAGGTATTGTGACGAAGTTATTCAGACATCTGAACATTCAGCCTCCGCAAATTTTATGTGCTCGATCATGCGATCATATGGTGGTAGGACTGAAAATGGTGACTAAAATGCGTCTGAAGGAACTAAGCAAGGCGTTGGAGAAATTCAAGGAGAAGACTCCAGTCAAAACTCATCAAATCTCTTCTGCAGCAAAAAGAAAAGGGAAGGAGCCCATGGATGCTCCATCCAAGAAAAGAAGAGCTCTCATCGTTGATGATGAAGATGATGAGGAAAACATAACTATTTCTGCAATAGCATTGAAGAATCTGAGTCGTTCTGTTCCAGAGAAAGACTAAGAATAGTGGACCAAAGAAAGAGAAGAGAAAGAAGCCGAGGAAAAAGAAACGGAGGAAAGAGAAGAAGAAGAAGAAGAAAGAGATGCTAAGAAAGAGAGAGTTGAAAAAGAAGAAGAGGAGAAAAGAGATCAAGAAGAAGGAGAACATGAGGAGAACTCTTCTCCACCTGAAGGCATGGAAACAGGGGGAGATCAAGAGAAAAGAGGAATGTCCTCATATCCTGCAACCAGTGAGGGAGTCAGTCGCTCTCCAGTAGATCCAGAGGACATCTATGCCTCTCAATTTCCTGAGGAAGGTCATGATGTTTCATCGCCAAATCTGCGTGATTATGCTGATCTGCCATCGTCTGCATTTACTCCATTAGATCGTGCCGACGCCAGTACGCAGACCGATAATTCAGCAGATTTTCGCAGAGTTATGGATATTCTCTTGGAGATGCAAGGTCAGATATATGCATTGGGATGCGAAGTTCAGAACTTGCAGAATGCAGGTCAAGCTTCTTCGGGTTCATTGAATGATTAGATCCAAGCCCTTTCTTTTCAGATTCAGGCTAATGCTAAGGGTGAGGATGTTGCACAACTAAAGGAAGACTTGAAAAGGTTGGAAGGCATCGTTCAGTCAATGGGAGATTTCCAGCTTGTTCGTGTTCCCAAGCATTCTTGACTCCACTCCATTTTCATCTCAACCTTTTTTATGCGACAAAAAGGGGAGAGATGCGAGATTTGAAAACTTTGAACTTAAATTTGTCGAGCTTTTGGCTTGTTTGGTTTGTTTTGATGTTTGACTTGACTTGCGTGTCTGGATGTGGACTGAATTTGGGATTTGGATTTGATTGCTTATATTATTAACTACTATTGATATCTTATGGATGGCTTTATTGCATACTAGACTAACCTATTTTCTGTGGTTGCGATTCTAGTGTTATTCATTTAGTTATTTATTTCTATAGGATATGCATATGTGTTTGAGAAATGTTTTGCGTCAAAGTTGTCCAAATCTGCAGAAAGTTTTGTCACCATCAAAAATGGGGAGATTGTTGGATAAATCCTCTTGAAGTGTTTTGAAGTTGACAAAACGTTTCCATCGATCTAGTCTCGAAGGCTTGCGACTCGCTATTTAAAGTCTCGAAGACCTCCGGACAGCCGACTCAAGACTCAAAGTCTATCCTCATTGACGCTTTCTAATCCGTTGAAGAAAGGCTATCCCGAACTGGATGTTTTATTAAGGATGTGACCTTATCGACTGGAGAAGATCTCTTGGCTGGATATGACATGACGGAATCCTTTATTTGATCATAATTGATTCGAAGATTAAGGATCCGATGATTGGCAAAGTATACTTGGAAGGTTCTACTTATGGAAACCGAGATCCTGATTGTATGGGCGAACATGATTGATGGGCTATAGACATGTTCCTTTAATAGCTCGAATGATCTTCCTAATTAATTCCGTCCAACGGGTAGATTGGAGGAATTCCTTTGGTAAGTGCCAACGGGTATGATGGCATGAAGGAGTATATAAGGAAGACGTTCCAGTTGTTCGAGAGTGTGCACGATAGAAGAATTCCAAAGTCTGAAGCTCCTTGTTCTTAGTCAATTCATTTGTTGAGCGAAATCTTGTAAACAAAATAGAGTCTATATTTGTGAGAAACCTTGAGGAAGTGTGGTAGAACATCTACACTGTGGAATCAAGGAAAAGCTGTGCTGTAACTTCTCTTTTGTTCATAATGAAATCCAGCCGGTGGGCTGTCAGTGCGGAAGAGTGGACGTAGGCTTGGAATAAGCCGAACCACTATAAACCTTGTGTTCAATTTTCTCTTCCTTACTCTTTACTTTACTTTGATCGTATTTTATTAATCAAAAGAGAACTTCCTTTCTATCGTTTGCCTAGAATCGCTTCCGTATCTCGAGAAATTATTTGTGCACCTATTCACCCCCCCTCTAGGTGCTTATACTAGCTATCTCAGTTATAAACCCAGATTACACTGATTGGACAAAGACTGATCAGCTGATATCATCCTGGATAAGCGGAGCTGTTTCCGAAAACATTGTGAGCCTAATCATTGGCTTAGAAACATCTTATGAGGTATGGCAAACCTTGCTAAATAGATTTACACAAAAATCTGTGGCTAGGGAATTTGAGTTGAGAGGAAAGCCGCAAGCTTGTCATAAACGAGATCGATCTCTGGTGTATCTTAGAGAATATAAATCGATCTGTGATCAACTCAATGCTATAGGAAGCCTATAGATGAAATAACAAAGCTATTTGGAGTTTTGGAGGGTTTAGGATCTGAGTATGAAAATTTTAAAACCACTATCTACTGTTTAAAACCTCAACCAGATTATGATGAGGTGATATCTCAGCTAGAAAGGTTTGAAGAGAGGTTACAAAGGTACTCATTGAGTTCATACAATCCCAATCTGGCATATTATAGTCAAAGAAAAATAGAAGTTCAACAAATGGAAGAATTTGACAGAGAACCTATGCAGTACAATTCTGGTTTTGGAACTTTAAGGGTGAACAGTCGTGGAGGCCGTAGCTCTGGAAGAGGAAGATTCCCTAACAATAGAGGTCGAGGCTTTAGATATCCTAGAAGAGGTTCAATTTACAGACGAAACAATATCAATTACATACAAGAGGGTCAGAGAGTTAAACAATTTCACAACCCCTCTGGTTTTGTTACTAATCCAGGATTTTGCCCTTACACTGGTTCCTCACAAAGATATCAAGAAACAAGATCCTATCCCAACTCAAGTCTAAACTTTCCCAAAGATTTATAGGATGAGAAATCAGCTGACAGCATGAGATTAGAATGTCAAATTTGCAAGAGACCAGGACATGATGCTTTACATTGCTGGTATCGTTTTGATAATTCCTATCAAGCTGAGGAAATCCCAACAGCTCTAGCAGCGATACATCTCAAAGACTCCAAAGGAAATGAGTGGTATCCAGACACTGGTGCAACTACACATATCACGGCCGATCCTGGTATACTTCAGAATCCTTCTAGATATACCGGTTATGACACTATTATGATTGGTGATGGATCATGTTTACCTATCACCTATACTGGTAACACATTACTACACACTGAAATGAATTCATTGCCTTTAAATGATGTGCTAATTGTCCCTGATATAAAGAAGAATCTTCTGTCAGTATCTAGACTAACAGATGACTATCCATGCTTATTTGTTTTTGATAAATTTGGTGTCTATGTAAAGGACAATTGCACCAACGCAACTCGCTGCTCGTGAGGAAAATTAAAGGACTCGTATCAAGTGAATTCACGTTACAACAAAAGCATTCCTAACCCGAGACACACGAAAGCAGTAGGAGAGGATACATGGCATCAACGATTAGCACACACTAATTCGAATGTCTTGAAGTACCTGCGGAACCAACAACTGATTCAGTGCAGTACTAGAATGCAAAACATGTGTAGTAGTTGTTAAATTGCTAAGACCACAGCTTTGCCATTTCCTTCATTAGAATCTGTATCTACTATGCCCTTACAGAAAATCCATTGTGATATCTAGGGACCTTCACCAGTTACTTCTTTTCAGAATTTCAAATACTATGTTCTTTTTGTAGACAATTTCTCTCGGTTTAGCTGGTTATATCCATTGAAATTGAAGTTAGACTTTTATAATGTCTTTGTTCTATTTCAAAAGCAAGTAGAGAATCAATTTGAGTCGAAAATCAAGATATTTCGGTGTGATGGTGGAGGAGAATTCATTAGCCACAAGTTTCAAACTCATTTGCAGAACTGTGGTATCAAACAACACATCTCTTGTCCTTACACACCTGAATAGAATGGCATTTCTGAGAGGAAGCATCACCACATTGTTGAACTAGGTCTTGCCATGCTTTATCATGGCAGAGTTCCACCGAAGTATTGGGTAGATGCATTCATAACAGCTAACTATATTATCAATATACTTCCAACACCAAAATTGCAGATGCAAATCACCTCACGAAGATTATATCAACAAGAGCCAAGTTATGATCATCTCAGGGTGTTTGGATGTGCATGTTATCCATGTTTACGACCCTATGCTCAGCACAAGTTTGATCCAAGATCACTAACATGTGTGTTCATTGGATACAGTGAACGTCATAAATGTTACAGATGTCTTGTGCCTACAACAGGTCGTGTGTATATTAGTAGACATGTTCTATTTGATGAAAACTCTTTCCCTTTTACTAAGACATGTTTAACAGAGTATGCACCACTCACATCACTCTATCGGTTATGGGCAGAAGAGACTCAACTTATGGAATCAGGAAGCAAAGAAATAGCTCCTGTTTTCTTACAGACTTATGCAGAACATTTGCAGACTAATGCAGATATCACTACAACTGATTCTCAACCTTCACAGCAGGTTACAATACCATATATTGATCATTCATCATCACTATCAAATGTAACCCAACCACATGGTACCTCTATAACAGCAACACAAGATGAAGTCTCTTCACCAGTACAGAACCAAGACATGTCTTCATCTGAAACATCAACATCCGATAATATGAGTGTTGAATCTGAACATGCCATTCTTCCTCATGCCTCACAAGCAACAACTTCGAGTCATTCTATGCAGACTCAATCAAAGTCTGGTATTACAAAACCTAATCCCAGGTATGCATGCCTTGCTGTATATGAAGTACCCACTAAACCAAGATCAGTTAAATAAGCTTTAGCACATAAAGGCTGGTATAAAGCCATGACAGAAGAAATGGATGCACTTTATCAGAATAGAACTTGGGAATTAATCCCTAGAACTAATCAAATGAATGTGATTGGTTACAAGTGGGTGTTTAAAACAAAACTTGCATATGATGGTAGTCTTGATAGACCGAAAGCTTGACTAGTTGCTAAAGGTTTTCATCAAGAAGAAGGAATAGACTTTACATAGACTTTTAGTCCTGTTGTCAAGCATGCTAAAATTCGAATAGTTCTCTCTATTGCAATGATGAAACACTGGCCGATTCATCAACTCGATGTTAAAAATGCATTTTTACATGGTACCCTTAATGAGACAGTTTACATGGAGCAGCCTCCTGGTTTTCAAGATCCCAAGAAACCTCATCATGTTTGTCTCCTCAAGAAGTCCCTCTATGGACTTCAACAAGCTCCCGAGCCTGGTTTGACAAGTTCAGAACTTCCTACTTGAATGTGGATTCTTTTGCAGCTCAACCGACCCATCCTTATTCGTATTTCACACCGGTACTGATACGATTCTTCTACTACTATATGTTGATGACATTGTCTTAACCGGAAGTTCCTCTCGCTTGCTTTCTAATCTCATCCATTCTCTCGCCTCAGCTTTCATATGAAAGATCTTGGTCCACTACATTACTTTCTTGGCATTGAAGTTAAACATACTTCGATCATCTATTTCTTTGCCAAACTAAATATGCTATTGATCTTCTTACTCGAGCTCATATGTTGGACCAAACCTATCTCAACTCCTCTCGTCGTAAGACCAATCATTTTGAAAAATGATTCTACTCCTCTATCCAGTCCTATTGAGTATCGAAGCTTAGTTGGCGGTCTTCAATACCTGACTTTAACACGTCCTAATATTGCATATGCTACGAATTCATTATGTCAAAAATTACAGACACCTACTATTGCAGATCTTCATAAACTCAAGAGGGTTTTGCGATATGTTAAAGGTACCATCAATCTCGGAATTTTCATTCATTCTCGAAGCTCCTTACTTCTATATGGTTTTTCGATGCGAGTGGGCTGGATGTACCGAAACCAAAGATCAACAACTGGTTTCGCACATATCTCGGCTCTTATCTCATTTCTTGGACAGCTAAAAAGCAATCCACAAATCATCGATCCTCTACGTGAAGCGAGTACCGTGCTCTTGCTTCCACCTCTGCCGAACTTACTTGGATCAGTTTTGTTCTTCGTGACATAGGATGTTCTCTCCCTCGTCCAACACATCTCTTTTGTGACAATAAATCAGCCATTGCTCTTACTGCCAACCCAGTTTTACATGCTCGCACTAAACATATTGAAGTGGACTTCCATTTTGTTCAGGAAAAGGTCTCCTCAGGGTCACTACGTGTAAGATATGTTCCAAGTGTTGGAGAAATCTTCTTGAAGTGTTTTGAAGTTGACAAAACGTTTCCATCAGTCTAGTCTCGAAGGCTTGCGTGACTCTGCTATTTAAAGTCGAAGACCTCCCGGACAGCCATACTCAAGACTCAAAGTCTATCCTCATTGACAGTCTCTAATCCGTTGAAGAAAGGTTATCCGAATCGGATGTTCCGTCAAGGATTTAATCTTATCAACTGGAGAAGATCTCGTGGCTGGAGAAGACGTAACGGAATCCTTTGATTGATCGAGATTGATTCGATAAATTGAAGATTCGATGATTGCCTAAATATTCTTGGAAGGTTTTACTTATGGAAACCGAGATCCTGATTGTATGGGCGAACATGATTGATGGGCTATCGACACGTTCCTTTAATAGCTCGAACAATCTTCCTAATTGATTCCGTCCAACGGGTAGATTGGAGGAATTCCTTTGGAAAGTGCCAACGGGTATGATGGCATAAATGAGTATATAAGGAAGAAGGTCTTAGTTGTTTGAGGTGTGTGCGATAGAAGAATTCCAAAGTCTGAAGCTCCTTTTTGTTTAGACAATTACTCTGAGCGAATACTTGTATACAAAAGAGAGTTTATATTTGTGAGAAATCTTGAGGAGGTGTGGTAGAACATCTACACTTTTGTGGAATCAAGGCAAAGCTGTGCTGTAACTTCTCTTTTGTTCATAGTGGAATCCAGCCAATAGGCCGTCGGTGAAGAAGAGTGGACGTAGGCTTGATATAAGCCGAACCACTATAAACCGCGTGTTCAATTTTCTCTTCTCTCGCCTTACTTTGATTATCGTTTGTCTCAAATCCATCAACTGTCTAGTATTGTGCAATTATCGAAGAAAAATCTTTTATATACCTATTCACCCCCTCTAGGTACTTATACTAGCAATATCAATTGGTATCGAGCACATGTACTTACTTTATTTGAAGTGTTTTACTTCGTAGTAAAAGATCCATGGCTAGTATGCTAGCACCGGGGCGATGGAAGGGCAAAGCAATACCGACCACCCTACTTTGATGGAAATGATTACAACATCTGGAGAACAAGATGAAAGCTTTCCTACGATCAAAGGATCCTCTGGAATGGGACGTTGTAGAAAAGGAATTACTCCTACCACCGCATCGAGTCTACGAAAGAGGGAAAGAAACTGTTGAGACCAGCGGAATGACTCGGGAAGAGATAATCAAGAGACAAGCACTCGATGCAAAAGCAATTTACTCCTTATATTGTGCTTTGTCACCAACGAATATAATAGAATATCTTCTTGTGTTACAGAAAAGAAGTTTGGGACAGATGCATATCACCTATGAAGGAACAAATCGAGTGAAGGAAACAATAATCAACATTCTTCTTGGTCAATACGAAGCCTTCAATGAAACCAAGAGAATCTATAACCGACATGTTTAGTCTTTTTACGTATATCGTGAATGGTCTTGAAAATCAAGGTCAACCAATTTCGATCCCATGAAGGTAAACAAGCTACTGCGTGGACTCTCCAAGGATTGGAATCACATAAAGATTTCGATAAGAGAGACGCAAAGAATTATGCCACTATCTCATCGTCGACGAGGCGATTGGAACTCTTCGATCTTATGAAGTGGAACGGATCAATGAAGATGAAGATCCAAAAGGTAAGAAATCCATTGCATTAAAATCAAATGATGATTCGATGATACAAATTCTGAAGATGATATGGACGATGAGGAGCTTGCTCTCATGATAAGAAGATTCGAAAACCGAATAGAAAAGGAAGAAGGTTCAACTCAAAGAAACAAAGCTTTCAAAGACAGCGGACCAAGTCTATTGATGATGAGGAACCAAGCAAAGATGTAGTCTCGCTTTGAATGTAAGAAAAAGGGACACATCGTACCCAACTGTCCTCTTCTGAAGAAGAAGAGGGAAAAGCTGAAAAATTTCGAAAAGCTCTCAAAGCCGAAACCTGGAGTGATACGAGTGTGAAGAAAGTGATAATGAATATGCCAATCTATGTCGATGGCACAATCGGACTCGACTGGATCGACTCGGACAGTGAATTTGAGGCAAGTAATTTTAAAATTCCTGTCAAAGTTTCTAAATACATTGATGAACTGTGTTTTAGTCTTAAGACTTCCCTCAAAAGAATTTCCGAACTGAAAAAAGAAAACTCAGCTCTAAAACAAAAGGAAAACGTTTTAGTAGAAAGAGTTAAAAGTCTAGACTTGATTTGTTTCCACTCTTATAGAAAATGAAGATAATCTTTTAAAAGAAAATGCTCTTTTAAAAACAGACTTATCAAATATTTCAAAGAAATTTTCAATAGGTCTGAAAAACTTGAAAAAATTCTTTCGGCTCAAAGACCTTACTTCAATAAGTCTGGTCTAGGTATGACAGCAGAAAACAATTCCCTTGATTGATTTTCCTAAAGTAAAAGAAAGAATTAAGAAAAGACTCTCGAGAGAGGCTTACAAAAATCATTTCAAGAAAGTTTTTGTAAAATCTATAGGTAGAAATGCTCTCGGATGTTCAAAGTGCAACAGTCCAGGATCACTTTGAAAAAGAGTGTCCTATGGTTTGGAAACCTTTAAGAAAATATGGGCTAATACTGCTATGTTACTAACACCAAAGGACCCAAGAAAGTTTGGGTACCAAAGAAAGCTTGAGATTTTTTTAAATGCAGGTCACTTTCAAGAAAAAGGTAAAGTGGTATCTTGATAACAGATGCTCAAGACACATGACGGGAGACTCAAATTGTTTTATAAAGCTTGCTCAAGTAAATGGTGGAAAAGTTTCATTTGGAGGAAACATCAAAGGAAGTATTATGGGATTTGGAACTGTGAAAATTGGAAATCTCTCAATAAGTAATGTTTCCTTAGTGGAAGGACTCAATTACAATCTTCTCGGATTAGTCAATTGTGTGATACTTGGTTTCAAGATCTTCTTTCGAGAAGGAATATGTTCTGGAATCAATAAAGACTCTACTCAGTCTTTCATGGGTCGAAGACATGGAAACATCTATCTTTTGGATGTGAAACCAAATGAATCGCAATGTCTTATCTCAATTCAAGACGAAGCAAGCTTATGGCACAGAAAGCTTGGTCATGTCAACATGAAACAATTAGCCAAAATCTCATCAAAGCAGCTTGTTCAAGGACTACCCAACTTACCTTATCAAAAGACTGATCCATGCACTCCATGTATTCTGGGAAAGCAGGTAAGAAATTCATTTAAGCCAATAAATCATGTCTCTACTAATCATGTACTGCAGTTGCTGCATATGGATCTCTTCGGACCAACTAGAACACAGAGTATTGGAGGTAAGAAATATTGCATAGTAATTGTGGACGATTACTCCCGTTTTACTTGGGTATATTTCCTTGCAAGTAAGTCCGAAACCTTCTCGTATTTTGAAAAATTTGCTAAAAAGGTTCAAAATGAAAAATGATGTGTTATCTCAAGTATAAGAACAGATCATGGAGGTGAATTTGAAAATCAAGATTTTACAAAATTTTGTGATGAATCTGGCTTTAAGCATGTGTTCTCCTCTCCATATACTCCTCAGCAAAATGGAGTTGTGGAAAGAGTCTTCTTAAGACCTATTCTAGAGAAAACCCCTTATGAGTTATTCAAAGATAAGAAGCCTATTGTTTCATACTTTCATGTATTCGGTTGCAAATGTTTTATATTGAAAAATGCAAAAGATCGAGTTGGTAAGTTTGAAGAAAGATCGGATGAAGGTATCTTCCTTGGATATTCTACATCAAGCAAAGCCTTCAGAGTCTATAACAAGAAGAGCCAGTCTGTGGAGGAGTCAATGAATGTCAAATTTCAAGACTCAACGCAAGATGAATCAAGTTAGACTCATCAAGAAGAGTCTGAACCTGCTCCAGACCTTCCAAAGCTTACAACTCAAGAAGCATCTCAGATTCTGGAAAACCAGCATTAGGTTGTTCGTGAAGATCCAAATAAAGAGAGAGATCATCAACCAGACAAATCAACAAGTAACTGGAAGCATAAGTCCAGTCATCCCAAAGATCTTATTATCGGTGAAATTAATGAAGGAATTCGCACCAGATCCAAAAGGCGAGAAGAGTCTAGTGCTGTGGCTCTCGTTTCTGAAATTGAACCAAAGAGCATAGAAGAAGCTTTATCTGATGAAAGCTGGATTGAAGCTATGCAAGAAGAGCTCAGATAGTTCAACATTAATGATGTCTGGGAATTGACATCCAAACCAAAAGGTAAAACTGTTATTGGAGCTAAATGGGTGTTCAGGAACAAGATGAATGAGAAAGGAAAAGTCGTACGAAACAAAGCAAGACTCGTGGCCAAGGGATATACGCAAGAAGAAGGAATAGACTATGATGAGACTTACGCACCAGTAGCAAGGTTAGAAGCTATTCGACTATTACTTGCGTTTGCTTGTTATAAGAATTTCAGGTTATTCCAAATGGACGTCAAAAGCGCCTTCCTAAATGGATTTATCCATGAGGAAGTTTATGTGGAACAACCACCAAGGTTTGAAGACCCAAAGAAGCCGACTCGGTCTTCGATTGAAAAGGCTTTGTATGGTTTAAAGCAAGCACCTCGAGCTTGGTACGACAGATTAAGTAAGTTCTTAATACAAAATGGTTTTGTCAAAGGTAAAGTAGATACGACTTTATTTATCAAAAAGGAAAACAAAAGTTTGTTACTTGTTCAAATATATGTGGATGACATTATTTTCGGATCCTCTAATGAAAATATGTGCAAGAAATTTTCTAAGTCTATGCAGGATGAGTTTGAAATGAGTATGATGGGAGAGTTAACATTCTTTCTTGGTCTTCAAGTAAAACAATTGAATGAAGGAACTTTTATTTATCAAGAAAAATATGTTAATGATCTTGTCAAAAGGTTTGGACTGGAAAAGTGCAAAAAGACCGACATACCGATGTCAAGTTCTTTGAAGATAGACAAAGATGAATAATGGAAGAAAGTTGATCAAAAGCTGTACATGAGCATCATTTGTTCACTTCTTTATCTTACGCTTCTAGACACGACATTTTGTTGAGTGTTTGCATCTCAAGCTAGGTTTCAATCGGATCCTAGAGAATCCCATCTCAAAGGTCTTTGCGAAACGTATCATTAAATATGTTGCTTCATCATCAAGCATCGGTCTTTGGTATCCTAAGAAGGGAGACTTTAATCTTCCGGGATATTCGGACTCGATCTGGCCGGTTGCGAGTTGATAGAAAGAGCACTTCGGGAACTTGCCGCTTGCTTGGAAGGGGACGGTGTCTTGGTTTTCAAGGAAACAAAGCACTTTGTGTCTCTTTCAACAACATGTAAGCGTAGTATGTAGCCCTTGGAAGTTGCTGTTCACAAATTCTATGGATAAAACAACAGCTAAGAGACTTTGAAATTGAAGACTCATGCACGGAGATTAATTGCGACAACACCAGCGCTATCAACCTCACCAAAAATCCAATTCTCCACTCAAGAGCAAAGCATATAGAGATTCGACATCACTTTATTAGAGACCATGTTCAAAATGGAGATGTTTCAATTCAATTTGTTGACTCAAAGAACCAACTAGCGGATATATTCACAAAGCCTTTGGAGAAAAATCAATTTGAATCTATCCGTTCCAGACTCAACATTTTGAGGTATGAGGATATCAAAGTCTAAAGACTTTCAGACTCAGACATACAAGACTTTATCAGTAAGATAGTCTCGGTACGATCATCTGACTGTAAGTCTTTCTCTCTTTAATCTCATCTTGAAAAGGTACGATCGTCAGACTGTGTATAAATTGTTGCTATATTTAATTGACGTAATTATTGCATCGTTTCATTTTCAAAAAGGAAGCTATTTTTGAAATGGCTATTTTTGCGGAAAAAGACAGTTATTTTGAAAAGGCATTTTTTATTTCCTTTGAGACGGTTCGTTTATCTCTCCTTTTTAACCGATCGTGCACTGTCGATTCCTCTTCACTTTACTCTCAAAAACCCTAGAAAGCATCGATCCTCCATTCCCGTTTGTCTTCTTTGTTTAATCTTCAAAAAGTTGTCATTTTTCTTGGGAAAGACAAGCAAGGAATCTTTCAAAAACTGAGAAAGATGTCATCTTCAAGAAAGTCTTCGAGAATCGCAAGCAGGGGACCACGGCGAATGAGTGAGGGGCCTACGCACTTCGATCTTACTGAAGAATAAGTGTCTCCAGAACAGCAACCGAGCCCACAACATTCTCAGCAGTGTCATTCTCCTCCATCTAGTCCTCAAGGCGTTGATCATCAACAATAGGAAGAAATCATCGACGATGCAGACCCTGTAAGAGTTCAAAAGCCCGCTTATATTTACCAGCTATATCGTGCCTTAAAAGGAATTCATACTCCTTTGAACTATGTTGATGATTTTCTTAAAGACAAAGGACATGGGAACGAATATATCTTTCTGCGAAAAATGGAAAGTTTGGGAATTGTTCGTAAAGGGGTGGCTAAGGAAACCCTTGCGAATATCCCAAGTGATCCTCGTGGATCAAATCTGTAGATGGGAATGATGATGACAAATTGTATAGTCAATTTCAACCGAAAATGGGTGTTGCGGTTGAAAATCAAGGAAAAAGGGGAGATTTGTTCAGATCGAAGGAACAAAAGGATCTGTGCTCGAAATTGCTGAAGCGTGGGGTAATAAACCCTAGGAGTGTGGATTTTGATTTTCTGGATCTTTGTGAATGTGAACTTGAGGGAAAAGTTCAGTTATCTTCAACTTGAAAAGTTCTACTCTGACACTACAGAGGCCTATGCTTTGAATTAACTGCATATTTCTATTCAAATCTAAGCTTTTGGATGCGAATAGATTCTCTTTCAGCGTTAAAGACCAGGACTATGTTGTGGATATGAATATGCTGGCAGATGTGTTATGAGTTGAAAGAGGAAGATATCAACCAATCAAAGTTTCCATTGCTCGGGCCACATTGGAACTGGTGAAGGACAGGAGAACAGATGAAAAGAGCACCTACTTAAGGATGAGTGCATTCAACATCTTGCTTCACAAGATTGTGATTAATTGCCTCCGACCGAAATCAACTTCCAAGACCGATGTTTCAAGTTCGAGGCCAAGCCGATGTATGCCATCCTCTTTGGGAAAATGTTTTCTCTCCCTCACACTTTGTTATGTTTCACATGTATAGAGCAATGATGAAGGACAGAGGTCAACTCCCTTATCCAAGCCTTGTTACTGAAGTTATTCGGACATCTGAATATTCAGCCTCCGCAAATCTTTTGTGTTCGACCATGCGATCATATGGTGGTAGGTCTGAAAATGGTGACCAAAATGCGTCTGAAGGAACTGAGCAAGGAGTTGGAGAAATTCAAGGAGAAAACTCCTGCCAAATCTCATGAAATCTCTTCTGCAGCTAAAAGAAAAGGGAAGGAGCCCATGGTTGCTCCATCCAAGAGAAGAAGAGCTCTCCTCGTTGAGGATGAAGATGATGAGGAAGACATCACCGTCTCGCAATGGCTTTGAAGAATTTAAGTCGTCTGTTCCACGAAAGAATCGGAACAAATGATGAAAGAAGCAGAGGAGAATGAAGAAGAAGAAAGAGAAGCTGAAAAAGAAGCAGAGGAGGAAAGACTCCGAAGAAGAAAGAAGAGAAGAAGGAGAACCCGAGGAACACTCTTCTCCACCTGTAGGCATGGAAACGGGGGAGATCGGGAGAAAGGAGTGAAGTCTTCATATCCTGATGCAAGTGAAGGAGTCAGTCGCACCTGCAGACCCAGAGGATGTTTATGCCGCTCAGTTTCTAGAGGAAGGTCATGAAGTCTCATCACCAAACCTGCGAGATTATGCTGATCTACCGTCGTCTGCATTTACTCCATCAGATCGAGCCGAAGCAAGTACTCAAACGATAATGCATCAGATTTTCGCAGAATCATGGATATTCTCTTGGAGATGCGAGGTCAAATTTATGCCTTGGGTTGTGAGGTTCAAAACTTGCAGAATGCGGGTCAAGTTTCTTCCTGTTCATTGAATGATAAGATACAAGCCTTCTCTGTTCAGAATCAGGCCAATGCCAAGAGTGAGGAGATTGCACAACTGAAGGAAGACTTTAAAAGGCTGGAAAGCATCGTTCAGTCTATGGAAAATTTCCAGCTTGTCCGCGTTCCCAAGCAATCTTGACTTCATCTCAACCTTTTTAATGTTGAC
Organism: Eucalyptus grandis; assembly: GCF_016545825.1. Classification (NCBI taxonomy): domain Eukaryota; kingdom Viridiplantae; phylum Streptophyta; class Magnoliopsida; order Myrtales; family Myrtaceae; genus Eucalyptus; species Eucalyptus grandis. The sequence goes on along the minus strand of NC_052619.1, from coordinate 50,421,365 downwards.
AAAAAGGGGGAGAGATGCAAGATTTGATCAAACTTTCAATTGTTAAACTTTTAACTGTTTGTTGGATTGTTTTGTTGTTTGAACTCTGTTTGACTTTGTTTTGTGTCTAGATGAAAACTGAACTAGACTTGAACTTGACTGCTTCTATTAACTAGTATTGATATCTTATGGATGGCTTTATCGTACACTAGACTAACCTATTTTCTGTGGTTGCAGATTCTAGTGTTATTCATTTAGCCATTTATCTTTATAAGATATGCATATGTGTTTGAGAAATGTTTTGCAAGTCAAAGTTATCCAAATTTGCGGGAAAGTTTTGTCACCATCAAAAAGGGGAGATTGTTGGAGAAATCTTCTTGAAATGTTTTGAAGTTGACAAAACGTTTCCATCGATCTAGTCGAAGGCTTGCAGACTCGCTATTTAAAGTCTGAAAACCTCCGGACAGCCATACTCAAGACTCAAAGTCTATCCTCATTGACAGTCTCTAATCCGTTGAAGAAAGGTTATCCAGAACTGGATGTTCCGTCAAGGATTTAATCTTATCAACTGGAGAAGATCTCGTGGCTGGAGAAGACGTAACGGAATCCTTTGATTGATCGAGATTGATTCGATAAATTGAAGATTCGATGATTGCCTAAATATTCTTGGAAGGTTTTACTTATGGAAACCGAGATCCTGATTGTATGGGCGAACATGATTGATGGGCTATCGACACGTTCCTTTAATAGCTCGAACAATCTTCCTAATTGATTCCGTGCAACGGGTAGATTGGAGGAATTCCTTTGGAAAGTGCCAACGGGTATGATGGCATAAAGGAGTATATAAGGAAGAAGGTCTTAGTTGTTTGAGGTGTGCGCGATAGAAGAATTCCAAAGTCTGAAGCTCCTTTTTGTTTAGACAATTACTCTGAGCGAATACTTGTATACAAAAGAGAGTTTATATTTGTGAGAAATCTTGAGGAGGTGTGGTAGAACATCTACATTGTGGAATCAAGGCAAAGCTGTGCTGTAACTTCTCTTTTGTTCATAGTGGAATCCAGCCAATAGGCTGTCAGTGAAGAAGAGTAGACGTAGGCTTGATATAAGCTGAACCACTATAAACCGCGTGTTCAATTTTCTCTTCTCTCGCCTTACTTTGATTATCGTTTGTCTCAAATCCATCAACTGCCTAGTATTGTGCAATTATCGAAGAAAAATCTTTTATATACCTATTCACCCCCCTCTAGGTACTTATACTAGCAATATCACCAAGCGACTATCAACTTGCTGATATTTTCACAAAATCTCTGCCTCGCCTTACACATTTTCAGCTGTGCATCAAATTGGGTATTGGTTCTCCACCCATTCCCAATTTGAGGGGGGATGTTAAGGAGTATAAATCAAAAACACCGACTGATATTAAAGGAGAAAGAATAGAAGCTGAGACTGATATTAAAGGAAAAAGAACAGAGGCTGAGATTAGAAAGAAGGGAGAGCTGCAAAGCAACAAAGTAGATAACATAGACTGGAGAAGACACGACAACTCAAATAAATGATCGTGATGAAGAGTGATATGGATCATCATCAATGGTGAAGAATTTGTGATGAAGACCGACACGGATTGCCAACTCATGAAGACTCGTGAGCAGTTATTCAGTTGAGAAATAAAACAGATTGAAAAGTAGTCTTGTGAAAGTTTGTTTTTCTGTTGTATCTTCGTCTTCTTCAATAGGAAAGACATAGAAACAAATGAAATCAAAGTTTCTTGATTGATCCTCTGGTCTTCGACACATCTCTCCTTCTTCACATTGTCAAGTTCTTTAGTTCTTCAGTTCTATTCCTTCATCTTCACAGCTTCAGTTCTGTTTCTTCATCTTCATATCTTCAGTTCTGTTCCTTCATCTTTACCCAGATCGACAATGCCAACAAGTTCTACATGTGGAACGTGAACAACGTGAGCCACCCGGAGGCGTTCAACGGCAGGGTAAGGGGGCTGCTGACCGGGCTGGTCGAGGAGGCTTACACTGTGCCGAAGCTGTTCGCGACTGGAGAGATGGGACTGGAGGATAAGACAAAGCTGTACGGATTGGTGCAGTGCACGAGGGATCTGTCGGCGACCGAGTGCAAGGAGTGTCTCAAGGGCGCAATCGATGAGCTTCCGAGCTGTTGCGACGGGAAGGAAGGTGGGCGAGTGGTTGGCGGGAGCTGCAACTTTGTATACGAGATTTACCCTTTTGTCAATGTTTAAGAGTCCTCGCCCAAGGACCTAACTAAGTGTGGTTTGATTATTCCCTAGCGGGGGTGTTCCTAGATAGTAAATAAAGTGAAGGCGAGTTTGGGAATTTACCTGAGACTCTTTCATTAGTTTAATGGTTTATATAGGCCGTTTGCAAATAGAAATTTGATGTCTTTATCAATGTGTCATGACTGATGTCTTATACAGATGTTATCATTATATTTTAAGTTAGCATAACTAAGACTATTCACAAGTTTATATTGTGGGACTGTTATGACATAGAAGTTATAGTGTACGCGCGTGTATATATATAATGAAAATCCAATCATCCACAAGTTGATGCATAAAACTTTATCATCTACAAATTATATGGCATTTTTCATCGCCATTTTGCCAATGTTATGTATGTAGAAATGTTTTCGGAATGGTTGGTGCAACTTTTTTCTTTTTTTGGACGGTGGTGCAGAACATATTATTATTGTGGAAGTACCTTTCTCGTTTGTGACCATTCAATGCCCTAGGTAAAGAGAATTCCGGTGATTGTGTTCAAATATTGATATATCCAATCATATCATGTGCTTGGCCGAATTTTGTATTCCTGGGTTTAGTCCAGATAATCCTATCAAGATCAGAGTTACCTCACTTAACTCAGTCCAATTATAATGTAATTTATGTGAGCTTAATACTACTAAATGGTAATGCTCCTAATGTGTAGATGTAATTTAATATTTTTGTTTGGGAGTCGAGATCGATCAACAATTTTTCTATGCAATGAATGGGGTCACCAATAATTTGGTGTCACCAAGAGAAGTTTTGAGAAATTCCCACCAAAAATATAAATATTGTCACCACTTGACCAACCTCTATCATAAATAACCACATGTAGAACGCCATGGTATATGGATTTCCAACTTTGTGCAGATGTTTACTATATCTAATCTAATTTAGGTTCAAAATGTCCTAAAGCACAAAATTTTAAAATTTACGACATTTTGCCCATCAAAACTAAAAAGCAAAACATTCTAAAGTTCTTTTTGTTTTTTACAATGGAAAGGAAAGGACAAGACCACCTTTCATACATTTCTACTGGTCCAGAATTCGAATGTCATTTTTTTTTAAAATTGTAATCAAGTGCAAATGGGATTCTTGTGTATTTTATGATATTTTACAATGACCGATGGTGTGTTCACCACAAGTAAGTGGAAAACGTTGTAAAATGCAATATCTTATAGTTTATGGTTTCATGACATTTTCTAATGCATAAAGTATTAGTTCTTTTAATTGAATGAGACCACGCTGATTTTCATAACTATACTACATTGGCATAAAACAAAAAACAATAGATTCTATAGTATCCTAAAAATCCCATTCTATAATTTCGAAAATTCTTCCAGTTGCCCACTCTTTGAAAATGTTTCTTGGGTTCAAAATTGCAAAGTCCTTGCTCCAGACCTATAAGCCGTAGATGACACCTCTTGAACTAGGGACGGGACAAATGGATTTGGTTGAATGGACGGGTGACTGATTCACATGTCTCTAAAAGCACAAGATACGCTCTACGAGAGAATTACTGTCTTTAATAGGGAAAATGATATTAATAGTTTACATACGATCATGTTTGAAATTAAAAAACGTTCGAGTATTTCATTATTGCATGATTTATTTTATTATGCCAGAGGTGGGATACATAATTCTTCGAAACATAGACAATTAGCCGAGTCGCATCAAAATCAGAAGAAGTTTGAGATAACAGCGACGCTGACTAAGATGACATTAGAAAGTAGAGATGTGCATGATTACCTAAAATCACCAACTCTTTAGAATTATTAAATTCTGATTTGCCTAGTAAACGCAATTTACCAGGAAAATGGAGTGTTATATACTATTATCTTAGGGGATATTATCCTGGGTCGTGCTCTGATGAATCAATCATCACTAAAATTATGAATTTGTTACATTATGTTATGTGCTAATGTTGGAAATTACTGTATTTAGCAATAACAAATAATCACACAAGAAATATATTACGTATCACTTGTCTATGTGATTTTTATGCTTTTAATTTACATATGGATCTCCCTTTGCCTTTGTGCTTAAACAATTGGTTAAACTCTTTTATATGGTATTAGAGGGCGAGCAGCGTCCAACGGTGAGACTCATAGCGGCGTCCGGCAGCATGACTGTGTGAACTGTAAAGTCTGAATGAAGAGTTAATTTGGGGCTCATCAAGGTCATCTCGACATCTTCTACTTCTTCCTTTTGGAGCCCTAAAGTAACCGGTTCTGTAACCGGTTCCGGTTCATTTTTAAGTTTGACACTTGAATCCCTAAAAGTAATTATATTTTCTTGGAATATAGCCTTCTAAAAAATATTTTTCAAAGCGCCACCTTTCTCGCGAAACAAAAGAAACATTAGAGAGTTGGTATTTTCTATGCTTTATCGAAGTAAGCTAAACATGAGTAGGCAATTATCAACGGAAAAGGAGATGGGCTGCCGCGGGCTATGCTAATTCTTTCCGTCTTGTCTCTACCCACTTAAAGAAATGTGAGAAGGCAATCATCATTATATCGTAGCGAGGAATTTAGCATTGCCGATGTAAACATTGGTTGATGAAATTGATTTGTGTAGCTTTTATACAGCCGTTTCCTACCATGCCACAGCGAAATAGGACCAAGTTAAATAAAATTACCATTTGAAGTATTTTTGTGATGTTGTTGGGAGTGTCGAGGGCTAGTTAATTGCTAATGTTGTCCTCTATCGACTATGACTATTCCTATTTGATTAGATTGTGTGATTACGGAATTACAAAGGTTTGCGACTGTTGAGAGTCATTATCATTAAAGTTTGTATGTATGAGGATAAATTATCAGACCAAGCCCTCCATTCTCATTAAAGCTTAGTAAAATTTTGAATTCCTTTGTAAGAATGAGAAATTATTTCGTGAGATATTGTAGGGTAAACACATGTGGGTCAATGAGTGTAATTGGAGACTGAAAAACATGAATAACTCAAGTGTAAATGTAATCTTCATTGTATCGTTTGATTTATAGTGTAATTGTTTGTTGTTCTCCCCGTGAACATAAGTCACATCACCTGATTGAACCATGAAAATTCGGCATTCGATTTATTTTCTTCGTGTTAAATTTATTATTCGATCGCTTATTGTCGTAGCACTGTCCTTCCTCTTGGAGATCTTCTCGAAAAAAAGAAGAATATGGATGTGGTACGTCGAACCGGACACAACTCCCTAATGTTGAAAACGTATGATTTGTTAATAGATTCCCACTTCTCCAATGCTAGAATGTCTCTCCCACTTTGATTGCATCGGATGGCGTAGCCCTAAGATACAGATGTGGTCTAAGAGAATCACCGATCCTAATAAATCCATTGTTACCAGACTCACTTGCTTTGAAGAAATGTTTCACCTCGGGCTCATATTTGATCATGATCTTATGTGGTTAGGGCGTAAATATTGTAGGATCCTCGAGAGAAAATGAGAGAGAATTAGTTCATCTATACTCAATTGAAGAGAAAGGTATTTATATCTGAACAAAATGCATAAGAAAGAAAATAATGTAATCTAATAAGGAAATCAACTATTTTAGAAAATTAATAAAATATTAAATAACATCCCCGATATCTAATGATATTTTTAAAAGTATTATCTAATAGAGAATTCTCTACCATCCATAAATATACAACAACAAGGGCAAGCTTCACTCCCTATTAATATCAAAAGAACACAACCTTATTTTCTCTCCTTAGTCATGCAATTGTAATCAGGCATGCGCGGCATTAGTCACTGCAAGAATATCCTTTGGAGATCTTCTCGAAAAAAGAAGAATATGGATTTGGCACATGGAACTAGATGCAACTCCTTAATGTTGAAAACATATGCTTTGTTAATAGATTCCCGCTTCTCCAATGCCAGAATGTCTCTCCCACTTTGATTGCATCGGATTGCGTAGCCTTAGGATACAGATGTGGTCCACGAGAATCACCGATTGTAATAAATCGGTTGTTGTAGAACTCATTTGCTCTTCAGAAATGTTTCACTTCAGGCTCATATTTGATCATGATCTCATGTAGTTTCTTGCCACCTCTACTTCTCCAAGAGCAATCACAAGCAGAATGTCAAAAATGCGTAATTTTTTTATGATCTTCAAGAGAAAAGGAGAGAAAACCAATTCATCTTTACACAATTGAAGAGAAGGGTATTTACACCTAAACAAAATGCGCAGGAAAGTAAATAATCTAAATTAATAAGGAAATCAACTATTTTAGAAAATAAAGAAATATTATCCCCAATATCAGATGATATCTTTAAAAGTATTCTCTCATAGAGAATTCAGCACAAGGCATGCTTCACCCCCAGTTGATATCAAAAGAACAAACACATTCTTCTTTTCTATCCTTAGTCATGCAACTGTGATGGGTCATGGGCAGCATTAGTTACTGTGAGAATATCCTTTGGCCGATTCTCACAGGGTGACGCTGCAAGATTCTAAATTCCATCGAGCGTGCAACGGAGGGAAAAAAAGAAAAGAAAAGAAAAAGTTGCGGGTCCCCTTGGCAATTGCCAGCTCAGATCTCATCCCAAGTCAACCACTTTCCATTGGGGGGGGAGGTTAGCTACTAGAAGACGGTGCCGGCCTTAATTAGGCCGCAGGTTTAGTGCTTATACGGCTTTAACTTCAGATTAACAAGATGCCGAAGCTAGTTCAAGGTCAAATGACGAAATTATGTTCTCTGTACGCGGTCTTATTTTCAATAAACGATAAATAATTCTTTTTTAGGTAACCCCCCATATGCCTACTTATATTGAAGTACTAAGTGCCCTACAATAGTCAAATTAGATTAAGCTCGAAAGAAATGAAACCAGTGTCCACCTTCCAGAAGTTCTCATGGCCGCGGACACGAGCATGGCTACAGTAAACAGCGTGTTTTTATTTTTAATTTTATATTATTGATATGATAAGTTATCGTATTGTTAGACTGATATAGAATCTCATAATTTGTTGTTCTTAACATCTTTTCCCACTTTATACAGCAGGTATTTCCGAATGCTTTGATTAGCTGGGCTTCATCCAGTGACCACAACTTGAGCTCTGAAAAAAGTATCATAGCGTCAAGGCAATTGCCATCAGAGTGTTTGTAGGAGTAATAGCATTGCCGGCGTAAGGATTGGTTTATCGAATTGATTTGTGCAGTTGTATAAGGCCGTTTGATACTATACCATGACAAAATATGACCAAACTAAATTAAAATTACCATCTAATGTGTCTTGTAATGTTGTTAGGAGTGTCGAGGGGTAATTAGTTGCTAATGTCATCCTCTATTGACTGTGACGATTTTAATCTGATTATATCGAGTAATTATAGAATCACACAGGCCTGTGGCTCTTGAGAGTCATAATCTTAAAGTTTGAACATTTGAGATGATGGACTAGCAGACGGAGCGCTTCTTTTCTTGTTCTAGAAACCTGAAATATAATTTGCTTTAGCTGCATACCTATGTAGCACCATTTGTGTTTCCGATTGTGTTCAACTAGCATTTCAGGTAACCATCACTTAATTTGACTGGAAATCGGCTTACTTCCTTTTTCTTATAAACGTCATATGCCATCGCAAGGTTTTTATAACAAAAAATTAGAAACGCTTCATTTCATATGGCAAGAGGGGTAGGGGCATGAATGAGATGAAGGTACTATCGTATACCAATATACAATTTGTATAGGTGCATGTAGCATTTGTATTAATTTGAAAAAAGTTTAGTTGACTTTGCAGAAATATCCCGAGAGAAAATCCGTTAAGGGGCTCCACTTCTACAATTAATCTTTGAATAAGTCTACCAGATAAGCTAGACTTCCGGGGCAAATGGTGAAAAGAAAAGTTTACTAAAAACATCATGGTTTGACTAGCTAGCAAATGAAACCTCGTACATGTTTGTGTTCTTCTTCACATGTATGATTCTAGAAGACTTTTTTTTTTTTTTAAAGAATATTCTAGAAGGCATTATGAATTTCAGTGCATTTTTTCTGTGTGGGTCCACACGTATTTTTCAACAGTTACTCAAGTCTAGAAGTCCCTACAATGACCATGCAAACGAATTAATCTCACGGGAAATTGATAGAACGTTTAATTCAAAAATTTAAAATGATAGATGAAGAGAGACCGTATGCTTATGAAAAGAATATGAATCTCATGAGCAAACGGCATTTAAAGCTCATCTCCTTTTCCATTGAAGATGGCCTTGTGATGTCTGCAACATCAGCAATTTTTACCTTACTTTGACAAGTTTCTTCAGCTCAAAAGTGGACCTACATCTTCCCGCATAACTTACCATTTTAATGCGTAGTGAAGTGTTCTGCGTCAGCTTAATTACACCGCGTGCGAGAATGGACCTTCCCCACAAAAAACAATCCGATACATGAGATTACTTCACGAGCCATCTTCGGTTCAATATAATACAAGGTTTCTCGAGTTGTTGTAGCCCGTATTTGCAGCCGACTGCTCCGCGAGCTAATCCACTGAATTTAATCCCATCTCTTTTAAAATACTTCAACGACGCCGGCCACGATCGAAGATTCCTACACAATAAAAATTGAACATGTGAAGTTGCAAGGTCAAACCACGTCGATTCACACCTTCAATGATATCCTCTCAACGCCTATATAGATGCATGCAAATAACAGACTCATCTCATTCTCATCACAAACACTGTACAAAGGTGACATAGCTTCATCTCACGGCACATTCATATCGTATCCTCACGTAACGATATGTCTTCGGCCCGCTTTGTCTTGCTCTCGCTCTTTTCCGCCCTCCTCCTCAGGACCGCCCGGGAGACGGCCCGCTCTTCCACTTCTGCACCTCCGGAAACTTCACCGCAAACAGCCCCTACGAATCCAATCTCAACAAGCTCACCAGCTTCCTCCACACGAAGACGCCTCCCTCGGGCTTCGCCCTCGACTCCATTGGCCGACACCAACACCGGGTCTATGGCATCGCACTGTGCCGAGGTGATGTGTTGTTAAGGAAATCCCTTATGATGTTTTGAAGATGACAAAATAAATCAAAGGCTACTAACATGTTTAATGGTTAAGGAAAAGACCATGCAGATGTTAGAACATGTAGAGGATATTATCAAAGTCAGAAGACGGCCAGAAGACTGAACGTAACACATGTCCAAAATATATTCTGAAGATTTCCAGACTTCTGTGTCAAAGTCTGAAGACTGCCAGACTCGAGACTCAAAGTCTGAAGACTGCTAGACTCAAGACTCAAAGTCTGAAGACTGCCAGACTTTAGTGTCAAAGTCTGTTCTACATCGAAGTCTGCTCACTCGACAAATTCCAGACGAACGTGAATCTGAACCAGAGACAGACTCTATACGAAGTTGAACTGGGTACAGACCTTAAAGCTAAATCTGTTCAGAAGTAGATATGTTCAGACCCAGATTGTAAAGTCTAGAGACTCAGATAGTAAAGTCTAGAGACTCAGATTGTAAAGTCTAGAGACTCATATTGTAAAGTCTACAGACTCAGACTTTACATCCAGATTCAATGAATCGTAACTCAAGCCCAATCATACAACGGCTAGTGATCTGGTTTGGATTCCACATCAAGATTGATTTGATTGATTCAATCTAATTGATTGACGATTGGATCTTGAAGACAAGAACTTTCTATACGAAGAAGCTTTACTTATGGAAACCAAGATTTCGTTTGTATGGGCGATCGGAATCAATTTGGGATTTTACCTTTGTCACTCAACGGCTACCAAATCTTCTAGATACAGAGCTGTCCAATGGGTATATTGGAAGACGATTCTCCGGGATACTGTCCAACGGGTAGTTTGGAAGTGGAGGAGTATTTAAGGATATCATGGACCGATGAGCAAGTAAGAGACGGAGCGTAGAATTTATAATTCCAAAGTCTGAGCGACTTTTGATCATATACTTGTCTCTTGAGAGCTTAAACGTTTGTAATCGTGAGAGAAATACCAAAAGAGTGACTTAGTGAGATAGTGTGATCTACTACTAAGTGTTTGCACTCGAAGTTGTAATCTCTTGTTGATTGCATATTGGAATCCAGCCAAGAAGGCTGTTATCGTGGGAGAGTGGACGTAGGCTTGGATTAAGCCGAACCACTATAATTTCTGTGTTCTTATTCTCTTCCCTAACTCCTTTATTTTATTCATACTAGCACTCTCAATTGGTATCAGAGCTAAGTGTTCGGTTTATAAAAGTGTTTTTACTTTTGAGCTAAAGATTCTTTTTATGGCTAGTATGTTGGCACCAGGTCTTATGGAAGGGCAAAGCAACACAAGGCCACCATATTTCGATGGAAGAAAATACAAGCAGAATGGCCAGAAAAGAACAAAAAAAGAAGAAGATGATGAGCAAGAAAAGTTATGCTTGATGGAACATTCAGAATCTGAGTCCGACTCGGACATAGACTCGTAATCAAAGTCTGATTCGAACCGCACTCGGAATTCGATGAGGAAATCCAGGGGGAGAAATCAAATCCAAAATAAAAGGAAAAGAATCGTGATCATCTCAAAAATGCAACAAATTGAGGGGGAGCTTTGATCAATTATGGAAAAATCTTTTTGGATTGATTGTGATCTTGTTATGAAAAGAAGGAAGGTAAATGTGTCAGAATTTATTCTAAAAAATCCGGTTAGTGCATCTTTTATTACCTTTTGTCATTAAACAAATCTCTTATTGATATTATTATGACAAAAAAAAGGTACGTGCATTTTATGATGCATCCGTGATTTTTATTGAATATTTGCTGATATATATTATCGAAGTGAGCTATATTGCATATCTTTAATATTCGATAAAAGCTGATTTTTGGAAATTATATGTCATATTCTCTACGTGAATCCATTATTATCGCTTTTTGATTATGACAAAAAGGGGGAGAAGTTATGAATATGCATATGTGCTGATTGGTTAATATTATATTATCTATGGCATAATATTGAGCTGCGATTATTTTCTAAATATTATTATGCTCAATTTATTTGCTATCTTCTGATATCCTTTGATTTAAATTAAAAGCATGTTTACAAATCTGCATATTCAGAGATTGTTTTGTCATCATCAAAAAGGGGGAGATTGTTAGGGAAATCCCTTATGATGTTTTGAAGATGACAAAATAAATCAAAGGCTACTAACATGTTTAATGGTTAAGGAAAAGACCATGCAGATGTTAGAACATGTAGAGGATATTATCAAAGTCAGAAGACGGCTAGAAGACTGAACGTAACACATGTCCAAAATATATTCTGAAGATTTCCAGACTTCTGTGTCAAAGTCGAAGACGCCGGACTCGAGACTCAAAGTCCAAGACGCCGGACTCAAGACTCAAAGTCTCGAAGACTGCGGACTTTAGTGTCAAAGTTGTTCTACATCGAAGTCTGCTCACTCGACAAATTCCAGATCGAACGTAAATGCTGAACCGGAAGACGGACTCTATACGAAGTTGAACTGGGCAGTGCAGACCTTAAAGCTAAATCTGTTCGAAAGCAGATATGTTCGGACCCAGTTGTAAAGTCTAGAGACTCAGATAGTAAAGTCTAGAGACTCAGATTGTAAAGTCTACAGACTCATATTGTAAAGTCTACAGACTCAGACTTTACATCCAGATTCAATGAATCGTAACTCAAGCCCAATCATACAACGGCTAGTGATCTGGTTTGGATTTCACATCAAGATTGATTTGATTGATTCAATCTAATTGATTGACGATTGGATCTTGAAGACAAGAACTTTCTATACGAAGAAGCTTTACTTATGGAAACCAAGATTTCGTTTGTATGGGCGATCGGAATCAATTTGGGATTTTACCTTTGTCACTCAACGGCTACCAAATCTTCTAGATACAGAGCTGTCCAATGGGTATATTGGAAGACGATTCTCCGGGATACTGTCCAACGGGTAGTTTGGAAGTGGAGGAGTATTTAAGGAGATCATGGACCAATGAGCAAGTAAGAGACGGAGCATAGAATTTATAATTCCAAAGTCGAGCGACTTTTGATCATATACTTGTCTCTTGAGAGCTTAAACGTTTGTAATCGTGAGAGAAATACCAAAAGAGTGACTTAGTGAGATAGTGTGATCTACTACTAAGTGTTTGCACTCGAAGTTGTAATCTCTTGTTGATTGCATATTGGAATCCAGCCAAGAAGGCTGTTATCGTGGGAGAGTGGACGTAGGCTTGGATTAAGCCGAACCACTATAATTTCTGTGTTCTTATTCTCTTCCCTAACTCTTTTATTTTATTCATACTAGCACTCTCATGTGTCACCCTCAGTCTGCAAGGCCTGCGTGGCAGACGCTGGCGCCGAGATCCAGCGCCTCTGCCCTCGCAACAAGGGGGCGATAATGTGGTATGACGACTGCATGTTCAAGTACAACGACACCAACTTCTTTCGCCAGATCGACAAAGCCAACAACTTCTACTTGTATAACGGGAACAAAGTGAGCGACCCTGCGTTGTTCAACCTCAGGGTAACGGAGATGCTGACCAGGCTGGCTAAGAAGGCCTACTCGATTCCGAAGCTGTACGCGGCGGGAAAGAAGCGAGTGGACGGTAAGACGACGCTGTACGGATTGGTGCAGTGTACGAGGGATCTGTCGGCGGCTGAGTGCAAGGCATGTCTAGAGGGCGAAATCGGCGCGATTCCGATCAAGTTCAGTGGGCAGGAAGGTGGGCGACTGGGTGGCGCGAGCTGCAACTTTCGATACGAGACTTACCGTTTTTTTAGTATTTAAGATTCCCCGCTCGAGGACCTAAGCGCGGTTTGATTATCCTCTAGCTAGGGTGTTCCTAGTGGAAATCACGACAAAAAAAAGTGAAGTGGGGGATTATATCTGACACTCTTTCGTAATAAGAAAGGAACTGTGCGATATCTTCAAGACGAGAAAATTAGATATCTCTTTCATTGCCTATCTAACAATTGAAGTTTTGAGCTCCATATGCTTTATGGTTCTTCAATTAAAGAATGCAATCTTTTCTAATTTGACTTCCCTCTTGTGCATTCCATATGTGAAATTTCGGTTTGGCCGAATTTTGTGTTATCTTGGGCTTAGTCCAGATAATACTATTAAGATCAGAGCTTCCTCACTTAACTCAGTCCAATTATAATGCAATTTATGTGGGCTTAATACTACTAAATGATAATGCTCCTAATGTGCAGATGTAATTTAATAGTATGTTTCTTTAGGCTGGATCGATCCATAATTTTTCTATGTAATGAATCGGGTCACCAAAATTTGGTGTCAACAAGAGATAGTTGCCATAAATAACCAAGTATAAAATGTCATAATATATGGGATTTTAACTTGATGACTTTCTATAGGCATTCACTATATCTAATCATATTCAGGTCCAAAATGTCCTAAAGTGCAAAATTTTAATTTACGAAATTTTGCCTATCATAACTAAAAAGCAAAACATTCTAAATTATATATATTTTTCTTTTGTAATGCCATATTTTTATTTAAATGTAACCAAGTGCAGATGTGATTTTTTTTAATGTATTTTACAATATTTTACAATGACCAATCGTGTTTTCACCATAAGCAAGTTGAAAAACGTTGAAGATCTTATAATTTATGGTGTAATGAAATTTCATGATATTTTAAATTATTAACTCTTTTAATTGAATGAGGCCACGCTGATCTTCAAAACTATACTACAATGTCATAAAACAAAAACAATAGATTCTATAGTACTATTAAAATCCCATTCTATAATTTAAAAAAACTCTTCCAGTTGTCCACTCTTGGAAAAAGTTTCTTTTGTTCATAATTGCAGAGTCCTTACTCCAAACCTATAAGCCGCAGATGATCCCTCTTGAATTAGGGGCGAGACAACAGGCTTCGGTTGATTCAACATATTACTGATTTGTATGTCTCTACAAGCGCAAGATACGCTCTACGAAAGAACTACTGTATTCAATAGGAAAATGACACATAAATTAGCGACCCTTACAAAGAGGACACTAGAAACGTGCATTATTACCAAAAATCACCAACTCTCTAGAATTATAAAATTCTGATTTGCCTAGTAAACGCGGTTTACCATTCAAATGGAGTGTTATCTGCTATTATCTAAGGGGATGCCATCCTGGGTCATGCTCCGATGAACCAATCATCACCAAAATAATAAATTTGTTACATTATTTAATGTGCTAATGTTGGAAATCACTGTATTTAGCAATAACAAATAATCACACAAGAAATATGTTCGTTTATGTTAAAATATTGCAGATCACTTATATTCGTGGTTTTTATGCTCTTGAGTACATGCAGATCTCTTTCTACCTTTGTGCTTAAACTTTTGAGTGGACTTTCTAATATGGTATTAGATTCAATTTCTGTGTGCAACTCCCAAATCATCAAATTCCTCTTGTTGTAAATTCAGCTTGCATGCGAGAGAAGTGTCAAAGTATCCAACATCATTTGTTTATAATATCTATATGCTTTTTATTAACATGTGGTTTCTATTCATCTATCATTCTAAGTTTTCCGATTGAACTCTCAATCAATTTCCCGTGAGACAAATTCATCTACACACTCATTGAAGGAGCTTCTAGACCTGACTTTTATTGAAAATTATGTCTGAACCCACAAAGGAAAAATGCATTGAAATATATGCAAGATGTAACCACGTAATGTCTTCTACAATTAAAAAAAAAAAAAAAAGTCTTCTACAATCATACATGTGAAGAAGAACAAAAATAAGGACGAGGTAGTATTTGCTAACTAGTCAAACCTTTCGACCAAAAGGCCAAAAAAAAAAAAAAAAAGTCAAACTTCGATGTCTAGTAAACTTTACTTTTCGCCATTTGCCCCAGAAGTCTAGCTTATCCGGTAGACCTATTCAAAGATTAACTCTAGAAAGTGGAACCCCTTAACGGATTTTCTCTCGGGATATTTCTGCAAAATCAATAAAACCTTTTCAAATTGATACAAATACTACATGGACCTATACAAATTATATATTGGTATACGATAGTACCTTCGTCTCATTCATGCCCCTTCCCCTCTTGCCGTATGAAATGAAGCTATTTCTATTTTTGTCATAGTAAACTTGCGAGAGCATATAAAGTTGAGAAGAAATAGGAACTAAGCCGATTTCCAGTCAAATTAAGTGATGGTTACCTAAAATGCTAGTTGAACACAATCGGAAACACAAATGGTGCTACGTAGGAATGAAGCTAAAGCAAATTATAGTCCAGGTTTTGTAGAACAAGAAAAGAAGCGCTCCGTCTGTTAGTTCATCATCTCAAACGTACAAACTTCAACAATTATGACTTTGAAGACCACAGACCTGTGTGAGTGTATAATTACCCGATATGATCAAATTAAAATCGTCACAGTCGATAGAGAACGACGTTAGCAAGTAATTACCCCTCGACACTCCTAACAACATTACAAGACACCTTAAATGTTTATTTTAATTTAAATTGTTCATATTTTGTTATGGCATAGTATCAAACGGTCATATAAAACTGCACAAATCAATTTCATGAACCAATCTGTACGCCTTTAATGGTACTATTCCTACCTACACTATGATGATGATTGCCTTGTCGCATTTTGTTTCTTTGCATATGACACTTCTTTCAGAGCTCAAGTTGTGGTCACTGGATGAACCCCAACTACTCAAAGCATTGGCAAATACCAGCCATATTAAGTGGGAAAAGATAAGAGGAACAGCAATTTATGAGATTTTATATTAGTCTAATTATACAATAACATATCATATCAATCAAAAGGAAAAAAAAAAAAACACCGTTTATTGTAGCGATGCTTGTGTCAACTGACCACGAGAACTAACATCTTTCCGGAAGGTGAATTATGGATTAATTTCTTTCGGGCTTAATCTAATTTGAATATTGTAGAGCACTTAGTACTCCAATAGAAGTAGGCAATAGTACTATTAGAGAGAATGGCATTATATGGGGATATCTAAAAAAGAATTACTTATCGTGTATTGAAAATAAGACTGAGTAAAGAGAACGAAATTTCTTCATTGGACCTTGAATTAGCTTCGCCATTTTGTCGTATCTGAAGTTAAAGTCGTCTAAGGACGAAAACTGAAAATGGTAGGGGTGTGCGGCCTGGAAGTACGGCCGGCACCGTCTTTTTTAGCTCCTACTCAACCTCCCTCCTCTAGAAAATGGTTGACTTGAGATGAGATTTGAGCTCGTAATTGCCAGGGGACACGCAACTTTCTTTTTTTCCTCCGTTGCACGCTCGATAAAATCTAGAATCTTGCAGGGTCACCCTCTTGGAATCGGCCAAAGAATATTCTTGCATCGGCCAAAGGATATTCTTTTTTTCCTCCGTTGCAGCATAAAATCTAATGGACCATTTGGTAATGCCCTAGTTTATTTATTTTTAAATTTTTTTATTCACGGAAATAAAAATATAATAGAAATCTGTTTATATAGATTTTTATTCTCAGTAATAAATTTGTTTCCAAAAGTAGATTAGGAATAGAAATAAAAACAAAAAAAAAAAAATTACTTATTTGTTCCTAGAACAACTCAAGAAACAAGTCTTTTCTTTTTTTTTTTTTATTTTTATTTTCTTTTTTTCTTTCTTTTTCTCTTCCTCCTATTCTTCCCTAGTCGATTGCTTGCCAAATGAGGCTCAACAACCTCACCGGGTGCCTCACTTAGCCACAGTGAAACTCGACCAATCGACACTAACCTCATGGTGCCCAATCGAGGCAGAGCCTTGCTAGTGGCTTGGCGAGGTTGCCTTGCCTAACCCGTCAAGGTGAGGTCAAGCCTCGCTATGCCAAGATGAGGCTCCCCCAAGGCTAGCGACTTGCTAGAGGTAGAACAAGAAAAAGTAAACAAAAAAAAAAAACATGTAATAAAATTATTAATAAATTAAATGAAATTATAAGTCACAAAATATTTGGGATTGCACTAAAAGCATTTTTGTTTTAGAAGTAAAAATTTTGTTTAGTTATCAAATACATTAAAATGCTTAGAAACTTATCAAAGGAATAGAAATAGAAAAAATATTTCTGAATAAAAATTGTTTTCGAAAACAAAAACATTACTATACGCACCCTAATGCTATGCATGATCGATCATAATTGCATGACTAAGGAGAGAAAAGAAGGTTGTGTTTGTTCTTTTGATATCAATTGGGAGTGAAGCATGCCATGTGTTGATGTATATTTGTGGATGGTAGAGAATTCTCTATTAGAGAATACTTTTAAAGATATCATTAGATATTGAGGATGTTATTTAATATTTCGTTATTTTCTAAAATAGTTGAGTTCCTTATTAGATTAGATTATTTTCTTTCCTACGTACTTTGTTAAGATATAAATACTCTTCTCTTCATTTGAGTATAGATGAATTGATTCTCTCTCCCTTTCTCTTGAAGATCCTCTCCTACTACAATATTCACGCCCTCAACACATAAGATCATAATCAAATATGAGCCTGAGGTGAAATATTTCTTCAGAACATTTCTTTTGTGCATTTTACAATATTTTACACCAGCTGATCAAAAAAAAAAAAAAAAAGTGGGAAAACGCTGAAATATGTAAGATCTTATAATTTATGGTGTCGAAATTTCATGATATATAAAACTATTGATTCTTTTAATTGAATGAGGCCACGCTGATTTTCATAACTATACTACAATCTCATACAGCAACAAAAATATATTCTATAGTACTATTAAAATCCCATTCTATAATTTCAAAAACTCTTCCAATTGGCCATTCTTTGAAAAAGTTTTATTGTGTTGACCCCTCTTGCATTAGGGACGAGACAGGACTTCGGTTGATTTAACAAGTTACTGATTCGAACATCTGCACCAGCACAAGATACACTCTACGAGAGAATTATTGTATTCAACAGGGAATATAACACAAATAATTTATGCATGATCTCCTTTGAAATTCAAAATCATTCGAGTATTTCATAACCGCGTGATTTGTTTTATTATGCCAGAGGTGGGTTAGACAATTCTTCGTAGGATAGATAATTAGTCAAGTCACAACAAAATCAGAAGAAGTTTGAGATAATCAGCGACGCTGACGAAGACAACGCTAGAAACGTGCATGATTACCTAAAATCACCAACTCTCTTGAATTATAAAATGCTGATATGCCCAGTAAACGCAATTACCAGTCAAATGGAGTGTTATTTGCTATTATCTAAAAGGATGTAATCCTGGGGCATGCTCTAATGAGCCAATCATCACTGAAGTTATAAATTTGTCACATTATTTTACGTGTTAACGTTGGAAATCACTGTATTTAGCAACATCAAATAATCACACAAGAAATATATTCATTTCTGTTAAAATATAACTCATCATTTTTCTACATGATTTACATGCATTAATAGAGATACAAGATACGTGCTTAAACTCTTGGGTGGACTCTTTAATATGATATCAAAGTGAGGTTCTGCCCCAATTCATTTTGCGTGTGCAACTCCCAATTCATCAAATCCCTTGGGTCGTAAATTCAGCTTGCACGTGAGAGGGGTGTTAAAGTGTCCAATATCATTTGCTTGTGGGATTCATATGCTTTTCATTAACATGTGATCTCTATTCACCTATCAATTTGAGCTTGAAAATTGAACTTTCCATTGATTTCCACAAGACAAATCCATCCACGCGGTGAAGGACTCCTAGACTTGAGTATATTGAAAAATATGTCTTGTCCCACATAGAAAAATTGCATTGAAATATATGCAAGATGTAAGCTTGTAATGCCTTCTAGAATCATAATTGTGAAGAAGAGCACAAATATGTACCAGGTAGCATTTGCCAACTACTCAAACCATGGTGTTTAGTTACTCTACTTTTCACCATTTGCCCCAAAAGTCTAGCTTATGTGATAGACTTCTCCAAAGATCAATTCTAGAAAGTGGAGCCGCTTAGCGGACACTTTGTAATTTTCTCTCCGAATATTTCTGCAAAAGCAGCTAAACCTTTTTCAAAATAATACAAATACTACGTGAACCTATACAAATTATACATTGGTATACGATAGTACCTTATCTCATTCATGCCCCTTCCTCTTTTGCCGTATGAAACGAGGCTATTTCTAATTTTTTGTTATAGTAACCTTGCGATAGCATATGAAGTTTATTAGAAAAAGGAAGTAAGATACATGATTTCTGTTCAAATTAGGGGATGGTTACTTGAAATGCTAGTTCAACACAATCGGAAACAGAAATAGTGCAACATGGGAAAGCACCTAAATGAAGTTATATTTCAGGTTATTAGAACAAGAAAAGATGCGCTTGGTCTGCGAATCCTATCTCATACATACAAACTTTAATGATGATGACTCTCAATAGAAATAGACCTTGTGATTCTATAATTATCCAATCTGATCAGATAAAAATCGGCAGAGTTGAGAGAGGACGACATTAGCAATTAATTAACCCTCAACACTCCTAACAGCATTACAAGAATACTTTAAATGGTAATTATAATTGAACTTGGTCATATTTTGTTAGGGCATAGTATCAAACGGCCATAAAAAGCTGCACAAATCAATTTGATAAACCAATCTTTACACCGGTAATGCTAATCAAAGCATGGCAAATACCAACAGTATAAAGTGGGAAAAGATGGGAAGAACAGTAATTTATGAGATTTTATATCAATCTAACAACGCAACGACATATCATATAACTAAATAACTCATTTACTATAGCCATGCCTGTGTCCACGGCCACGAGATTTGACATCTTTTCAGAAGGTGCACAATGGATTCATTTCTTTCGAGCTTAAGCTAATTTGACTATTGTAGGGCACTTAGTACTCCAATATAATTAGGCAATAATACTATTAGTCTACTAGAGAGAATGGTATTATGTGGGGGTTATCTAAGAAAGAATTATTTATCGTGTATTGAAAATAAGACTGAGTACAGAGAACAAAATTTCCTCTTCTGACTTTGAACTAGCTTCACCATTTTGTCTTCTCTGAAGTTTTTTTAAAGCGCGAAAACTGCGGCCTAATCAACGCCGACGCCTTCTTTTATTAGCTATTAGTCAAAGTCCCCTCCCCTAGAAAAGGTTGACTTGGGATGAGGTCTGAGCTTGTAATTGCCAAGGGAAGCCGTAACTTGTTTTGATTTTTCCTCCGTTGCACGTTGGATAGAATCTGGGAAAAGTGAAAAAAAAAAAAAATCATAAGCATATTACTTTAGTACAAATTTAGTACTAAACCTTTCAATTTAATCAATTTAATCATAAATATTTTTATATTGATATTAATTTAGTCCAGCTAGCCAATTTAGATCGAAAATTACTGACATGAACGCTAGTGGTCTAACGTGATATGAACTAACGTAAAATATATTTTTTATAATTTTAATTATTTCAGAATTTTTAAATATTTTTTTTTTTTTCTTTTTCTTCACCCTTTGGCCAATGAGATCACCGATCGATCATCGCCGGTCATAGGCGAGGGTGCAGGCCCCACCTAGATCCAAATGAGGTTCAAAACCCTAACATGTTGGCTGACAAGGGCTGTGACACCTTCGCATGTTGGCCAACGAGGGCCATGACCCTTGCCTAGATTTGGATGAGGGTATGACCCTTGCTTGTGGCCAACAAGGGTGCAACGCCTCACCTGGATCTAGGCGAGGGCCCAATGCCCTTGTAGACCAACAGGTGAAAGTTTCAGCCATTGCTTGGATCTAGGCAAGGGTAGACATACTCGCTTTTGGCCAAAGAGGGCACAATGGGCCTCACCCAAACTAGCCTATGGCCACCAATGGTTGGTCGACAACCTCACCTACCAAGAAGAAAAATTAAAAAAAAGAAAAAAATATATTAAAAAATTCTGAAAAATATTTAAAAATTATAAAATTTGTCAATGTCAACTATTCTTGCAGTATAGGACTATTGGTATCCATGTCAACAATTTCTAGCTTAAATTGGCTGAATGAGCTCAATTGGTACCAACATAAAAAGATTTATAATTAAATTTGTCCAATTGAAAATTTTAAAACTGAAAACCAATGCAATAGATTTATGACTTTTTTTTTATACTTTTCCCAATAGAATTGAGAATCTTCCAGCATCACCCTCTTGGAATCAGGCAAAGGATATTCTTGTGGTAAATAATGCCATACATGACTAATCGCAATTGCATGACTCAGTAGAGAAAAGAAGGTTGTGTTTTTTCTTTTAATATCAACCGGAAGTGAAGCATGCCTTGTGTTGATGAATATTTATGGATAGTAGAGACTTATCTATTAAAGAATATTTTTAGAAATATCATTAAATATCATTATTTCTAAGATAGTTAATTTCCTTATTAGATTAGATTGTTTCCTTCTTATGCATATTATTTGGGCATGAATATCCTTATCTACTAAAGTTAGTTGACTAAAGATGTAGTATTTAGTGATATTCTTTCCATCTCTCTAGAAGATCATAGAATATTTACACCCCAACCACATAAGATCATGATCAAATATGAGCCCAAGGTGAAACATTTCTTCAAAGTAAGTGACGTTTGTATCCTAAGGCTACGCCATCCGATGCAATCAAAGTGGGAGAGACACTCTGGCATTGGAGAAGCGGAAATTCATTGACTAAGCACACATTTGCAACATTAGGGAGCTGCATCCGGTTCCGTGTGCCAAACCCACATTCTTCTTTTTTCTAGAAGATGTGCAAGAGTAAAGACAATGTTGTGAAAATAAGCGATTGAATAATAAAATAAACATAATAAGAAAATAAATTGAATATCGAATTTACATAATTCAATTAATCGATGTGACCTTAATCCACAGGGAACAATCGATTTTATTATGAATTAAATGATACAAAATATATTACATTCACACTCGAGTTATTCAAATACTCTCAATGTTTACCAATCTCCAATTACGCCTAATAACCTACATGTGTTTAGCCCCACAATTCCTTACGAAATAATCTCTCAATCTTATAAAATGATTCGTAAATCTCATCAAGCTTTAATGAGAATGAAGGGCTTGGTCTACTAATTTATTCTCATATATACAAACTTTATTAATAGTGACTTTCAAAAGTCACAGACCTTTATAATTCCATAATTACCCAATGTAATCGGATAGGAATCGCCATAGTTGATAGAGGACAACATTAGCAATTAACTAGCCCCCGACTCTCCCAACGACATCACAAAAATACTTTAAATGGTAATTTTATTTAATTTGGTCCTATTTCACTATGGCATGGTAGCAAACGGGGGTATAAAACTGCACAAACCAATTTCATCAGCCAATCTTTACATCGGCAATGCTACTATTCCTACGTACGCTATGATGATGATGATTGCCTTGTCACATTTCTTTTAAGTGGGTAGAGATGGAGAGAATTAGCATAGCCCACGGCAGCTCATCTCCTTTTCCATTGATGATTGCCTAGTCATGTTTTAGCTTACTTTGATAGATTCATTAGCCCTAAAGTGGACCTACATCTTCCTGAATAATTTACCCTTTTAATGCGAAGTGCAGCTTCCTGTGTCAACTTAATTACACGAGTAAGACAACATTTCCTTGCGATAATGGACCTTCTCTCCCCTTAAAATCAATCCGATACACGAGACTACTTCCCGAGCCATCTTTAGTTCAATATAATACAATTGTTTCTCTCAAGTTGTCGTAGCCACATTTGCGGCCGAGTGCTCCGCGAGCTAATCCATTAATTTAAACCCATCTCTTTTAAAATACTCCGACAACGCCGCCCATGCTTGAAGATTTCTACACGATTAAAATCGAACTTACGAAGTTGCAAAGGAAAAAGTCGTACGTCTGAAAGTCCTTCCCTTTGGTCAAACCACGACGATTAACAACTTCGATGATATCCTCTCATATCCCCTCGACGCCTATATATATATATATGCATGCAAATAACATACTCATCTCATTCTCATCGCAAACACAACACGAAGGTGACACGACTTCACCTCACAGCACATTCATATCAAATCTTTAAGTAACGACATGTCTTCGGCCCGCTTTGTCTTGCTCTCGCTCTGTTCCACCCTCCTCCTCCGGGCCACCCTCGGCGCCGACCCTCTCTTCCACTTCTGCTCCACCCCCGAGAACTTCACCGCGGGCAGCCCGTACGAATCCAACCTCAACAAGCTCACCAGCTTCCTCTACACCAAGACCCCTTCCTCGGGCTTCGGCCTTGGCTCCATCGGCCAATACCAAGACCAGGTCTATGGCCTTGCGCTGTGCCGGGGTGACACATCGCCATCGGACTGCAAGGCCTGCGTGGCAGATGCTGGCGCCGAGATCCGCCACCGCTGCCCTCACAACAAGGGGACGATAATCTGGTACGACGACTGCATGTTCAAGTACCTTGACACCGACTTCTTCGGCCAGATCGACAATGCCAACAAGTTCTACATGTGGAACCTGAAAAACGTTAGCGACCCGGACGCGTTCAACGGCAAGGTAAGGGGGCTGCTGACCGGGCTGGTCGAGGAGGCTTACACGGTGCCAAAGCTGTACGCGACTGGAGAGATGGGACTGGTGGATAAGACGAAGCTGTACGGATTGGTGCAGTGCACGAGGGATCTGTCGGCAACCGAGTGCAAGGAGTGTCTGGAGGGCGCAATCGGCGAGCTTCCGAGCTGTTGCGACGGGAAGGAAGGTGGGCGAGTGGTTGGCGGGAGCTGCAACTTCCGATACGAGATTTACCCTTTTGTCAATGTTTAAGAGTCCTCGCTCAAGGACCTAAATAAGTTTCGTTTAATTATTCCCTAGCTAGGGTGTTCCTAGTGTAATACATGGTAAATAAAGTGAAGGCGAGTTTGGGAATTTACCTGAGACTATTCATCATGCGAATGGTTTATATAGCTGTAAATAAAAATTTGATGTCTTCATCAATAATTTCTTACATAAATGTTCTTGCTATGTTAAGTTAGCGTAACTGGGGCTATCCTCGAGTCTATATTTTGCAGTTGTGGCAACATAGAAGTTACAGTTCTTGTGTATATATGATGATAATTGACCATCCACAAGTTGATACGTAAAAATTTTTAGTCTACAACGCCATTTTGCCAATGTTTTGTATGTGGAAATGTTTCCGGAATGGTTAGTGCAGAACCTATTATTATTCTGGAAATACATTTCCCGTTCATGACCATTCAATACCCTAGGTAAAGAGAATTTCCATGGTTGTGTTCAATTATTGATATATCCAATCATATCCTCTCTTTTTTCTTTTTATTTTGAAATGTATTACATATGACTCGAATGTTTACTTTTAAGATGCCAAACAAATAAGTTACATGCATCGCGCAATTCTTTAAGTCTTTCGTATAGAATAAGTAAAGCCTAGTAGAGTTCATCTCTTCTCCATGGTCACCAACATTATTAAGTAAGGTTTATAATTTCCTTCAATCAGGATCTGGGTGGGCACATGCTCTTACACCACCCAAGTGTAATGTTAAACACATAATCCCAAAAATAAGAATAAAGAGAAGTGAAAGAAAAATAGAAATCCACAATTCTTACTCCCTACCCTTAGGGGGAGAGAGAGAGAGAGAGAGAGAGAGAGAGAGAGAGAGAGAGACGGGGGGCCTTTGACAATCCTGACAGAGAGGTAGGGAGACGCGGGGCGGGTTGACTAGGCAGAGGCGAGGGCTTCAACGGCCGGGATGGCGGCTTCGTGAGGCTGGCAACGGCGCTCGGCCAAGAACATTTGACATTCACATGAAAAAGAGGGATAAGAACTGAAGGAGTCATAAACTTCTCAATTTTGCCAGTGTAAACTTAAGCCTTTATGGGAAATTTTAATGTAATTCTTCCTGCCAATTGTAGGCGACAATTGCTGACCTGGCATCCAGTCAACATGAGCTATCCTACATGGCAAGCTAATGTGGAGTTATTGGGGATCACCATGTCAGTAATATCCTACGGTAATTTCTTGAAGAGTTACACTGGAATTTCAAGCAAAAATTTAAGGTCATATTGACAAGATTGAAAAAATTAGAATTGAATTGGCATTCATATAATAAAGTTATGACTAATTTTGGTAATTTTATCTCAAAAAAGGAGAGTAGAGTGGGGGGATTTTTAGCCTCGAGAAAATCCACTCATGCAGACTCCAAATAATTATCGTGAAAACGTAAATCTATACACCCAAAGGTAGATTCGACTAGTCAAGAAAATGAATATTGTCACCACTTGACCGGCCACCTCTTGGGACTACCGAGGCTTAGTTATTTGAGTTTATAACACATTATTTTAATATGAAAGTCTATGAAAAAGAATACACTCACTCGTTGTGAATTGATGTGTTGCGTCACGTGTCAAAAACAATTTCGTTATGAAAAGCCAATAATTACGACTACAAATGTGCTTGTTTTATCGACCAATCTATGACATTTAATATTAATCTATAACACGATCACCAGATATGATCATCTCGAGAAACAATAAGAAGAAGAAGAAGAAAAACCGTCTACCATAGTTATTCACGTGTCCACGGCCATGAGAGTCTACATCTGTCCGGGAGTGGAAATGGATTTACTTCTTTTGTGCTTATTCTAATTCGACTATCATGGGCCTACGTAGCATTCCGTGACATGAGGTTCCATGCACCTTCTTGAGGATAATACCACTAAAAAGAATTCTCATATTGAATTATCCAAAGATATACTCGAAATTCCGAAGGGACAACAGTTGACTTTTGAACTAGTTTTCATTTCGCCATTTTGTTTTCATTATAATACCTACATAGCAACGAAATGTTTGACCAAGAAAACCGCGGCCTAATTAAGCTCAATGCCGTCTTTTTTTAGCCATTTGTCAACCTACCATTCTAGAAGGGTTGACTTCAGATCAGATCTGAGTTCATAGTTGTCAATTTTTTTTATTTATTTTTCCTTTGTTGAGCATTCAATAGGATCTGGAGCAAGAGGGCTATGATTGTTACTTTGATATTAACTGGGGTTGAAGCATGCCATGATCCTCAAAAGATCATGATCAATTATGAGCTCGAGGTGAAAATTCAACTTTTTTTTTTTTTTTGTAATAATTGACGAGATAGGGAGCAATTTTGCTCCCTGACCGCAACTATTCTTGTGTATCGAATTGAAATTTAATGGAAATGTTAGTGGATAGCTGCCATTTCTAGTGGTCGACATAGGTGGTGCGCCTTGCTGGTCCTCACCATCCACTCGAATCAAAAGCCAATACCGAGAAAACCCCCCTAAGAAAAAGAAGAAAAGTACAAAAATAAGAAACTTCGATTTCTAGAATTCAAGCTCAGTAATTGGTCGTGCCTCAAAAGTGGACCAAAAAAAGCTAGTAAAAAACAAATCACATGCTTAGTGGTTCAAGAATAATGGCCATTAGGCCGAACCCGCCAGTCGCGGTGGCTCTCGGTCGAATCCGCCAGTCACGGCGGCTCTCGGTCGAATCTTCTCTGCACTGGCCTCACTTTGGCTTGACAGATTCGATCATACTACAACCAGAGCTTACATTTTTAATGTGATTTCTTATGTTTACTTAACTGTTTCTTGAAATGTGTTGGATTTTTATTCAAGTAGAATATATTAGAAAATGAAAGAATCCATATCATCTAGACAGCTTTGCAAAATATGACTTTATAAGTTCATTGGCCTCTCAATATATGTGCATATTTCGTTTTTGATAACTATGTCATGCACACCTGTGTGATCCATCTGTCTATCACACGCTTTGAGTATTTGCACAGATCCTCTAAATTTAAGATCCAGAAATCTATTCACATTGACAAGATGATTCGCTTAATATTAATTAAGATCAAGTATTGAAGCAATCGAATATCTTTGAAACATATGACATATTATTGCTCTTTGAGGATGGACTTAATTGCCTTTTCCAACTTATCCAGCACTTCATTTGGTACTTCCATGATGTACAAAGGAAAAACGTGTTGTCTTTGGCAACTTTTTCATGCTCGGTGCCAATCAACATCGTTTATCACCCACAAGCAGTTTGTGACGGTGCTATTGGTTGAAATATCTCCGGAAAGTTGACAAGGTCCATGCCACTCAATTGAATAGTCAAAGTCAACATTTTCAGCTCTATCATTCTAGCCTCTTACTTTCCTTCTTCCCTTACTCAATTAATCATCATTTTCTTTCTTCAAGGAGCCAAAACCTCCCTAGTCTTTAATCTGTACAAGAGTCACAAGTATGTTTCTCTCCAGATCAATCCCTCTGTTCCTCCTTTCTTTCTTCCTTCTTCTCGACACAAGCTTCAGCGCTGATCCGCTTTACCATATCTGCTTCGGCAAAGATAACTACACTTCCGGTAGTCCTTTCAAAACCAATCTCGATAGCTTGCTCACTACTCTCGTTTCCAAGGTCCCTCCCAGTGGGTTCGGAACCGGCTCAAGCGGCGAGGGGAACGATCAAGTGTACGGGCTAGCCCTTTGCCGGGGTGACGTATCGAGCTCCGACTGCAAAAGTTGCGTCTCCGATGCAGGCCCAGAGCTTCTGCAGCGTTGCCCTGAGCAGAAGGGTGCTATTATTTGGTATGACAGCTTTCAGCTTTTAACGACTCATGGAGTCCGCTTTGAAGTGTAATAACCGATGCCAAACCGACTGAAAAAAGTGATAATTTCAAACTACACTAAAGGTTAATTTCTGCTTAAAATGGCTTCAACTTCAACTATATCTAGTCTAAAACATTGTTCTCTGTGGTTGGTATAAATTAAAAAATGCTCTTTATGTAAACCAAAATTGGTTTAACTTTTCTAGCCATCAATTTGCTAGGTTTTCAATCAAAAGATGTTCAATTTTTTTTTCAAATAGATCATTAATCCAAAAGTAAAAGGCAGTGTGACTCGTTTGTTTGAAAAGCATATGCTCTGGAAGCATAAATCAAGTATTTAAAAGTAAGTAAATCATCCGGTTCCATTCTCAAATTAACCAATTCCATTTTCCCTCGATTGCTCCTATACTTTCTCTTCCTCATCCTAATTATTATTACTATTTTTGCTTTGCTTCGACACGATATTTCATATGTCGATTCATGATTCTCTCAATTGGCGCGCTTAGGTATGACAATTGTCTCCTCAAGTATTCCAATGTGGAATTCTTCAGCAAGATCGACACCAAGAACAAGTTCTACTTGCTCAACGTGCAGGACGTCGACATGGACTTCATGGAATTCTACAGGAAGATCAAGCAACTGCTGGGCAACTTGACGGACGAAGCCGTGGCTGGTCCCAAATTGTATGCGTATGGCGAACTCGGGCTCGGAGGGTACAAGACACTGTTTGGCTTGGCGCAGTGCACGAGGGATCTATCCGCAGATGACTGCAAGACGTGCCTCAAGGGCGCGATAAGTGACCTGCCGAGCTGCTGCTATGGCAAACGAGGGGGCAGAACCGTTGGGGGGAGTTGCAACGTTAGATATGAGCTTTACCCTTTCGTCGATGTTTAAGATTGTTTGAAACTCAGTGATCTTCGCTAATGGATGCAACAGGCATGTATGATGCATCAAAGTTTGAAGAAATTAAATCCAATAATTGATGAATCTCATGAGGATGTTTAGTTTTTCAGGTTCAAACTTTTGTAACAAATTTCTTGTTTTTTCCTAAAAGTGTTCACTCTAACTGAGCATGCAACAAAAGAAAGTGGTCTTAAACTTCAATATAACACCTTCTAAATCCTACATGAGAGAGAGAGAGAGAGAGGAGAGAGAGAGGGAGGGAGGAGGGAGGGAGGGAGGAGGAGGAGGTTGTGTGGTGATATATCAATGGAGACTCAGTTTAAGTTACCAGTTAAGTATCTCCTTGTGAGGGATTGGTTATGGACCTACATGAATTTATTTGTGGAGAGAGAGAGAGAGAGAGAGGGGAGAGGGAGGGAGGGAGGGAGGGAGGGAGGGAGGAGGAGGGAGGTTGTGTGGTGATATATCAATGGAGACTCAGTTTAAGTTACCAGTTAAGTATCTCCTTGTGAGGGATTGGTTATGGACCTACATGAATTTATTTGTGGATTGAGACTCAGTTTAAGTTACCAGTTAAGTATCTCCTTGTGAGGGATTGGTTATGGACCTACATGAATTTATTTGTGGAGAGAGAGAGAGAGAGAGAGGGAGGGAGGGAGGAGGAGGAGGTTGTGTGGTGATATATCAATGGAGACTCAGTTTAAGTTACCAGTTAAGTATCTCCTTGTGAGGGATTGGTTATGGACCTACATGAATTTATTTGTGGATTGTTGCCAATGATATAAAGCATTAATTCTTGGACTGAGTTGGGGGAAAATTTAGCTATAAATTGACAAGGTCGTCAATATGGATTGGAACGGATTGGAATACAAGTTATTATTAAACACGTGAGTTATTGTTGACAATCATAAAAAATATTATCGATATCAATGCATCAATGATCATTAATCAATTATCAATATACAACGATGTATGATTGGTGATTGTCGACAAAGATATCAATTAAAAGGGACAATGGATTACTGATTGAAACACAAATAGAAGGTTGGATACTTAGAAGGCGCCGGGATGCAATTATGAAATTTGGAATTTAAAATCATTGGCGAGCAAAGCTACAAAGGCCAGTAAATCGTGAAGCAAGAATGGACGAGGCGAC
The DNA here is from genome assembly GCF_016545825.1 of Eucalyptus grandis. Classification (NCBI taxonomy): domain Eukaryota; kingdom Viridiplantae; phylum Streptophyta; class Magnoliopsida; order Myrtales; family Myrtaceae; genus Eucalyptus; species Eucalyptus grandis. Next base: position 50,391,518 of record NC_052619.1, on the reverse strand, counting down.
ATATATGGACACAAAGGATCAAAATGCAACTTTAAAAGGGAAACCACTTGAAAATATGATCATGGCATCATGAGAGCATGGGCACAAGATTCACAAACAAGATTCTTGGAGATGTGATGATATATGGTTATAATTTTGTAGGAGAATTTTTCCTAGATGATTATTGTGTGAACACTATAAATACTAACGTTTCTATATTGGGGACCTTCTACGCACCAACAAAAATACATATTAGCTTTCAATGATCTTTACATTCTTTTATGGTGGTTATAGTTTTCAGACTCGCATCTTTGATTAAATTCTAGCGTGTTTCTTAGTTGTAGTTTTCAAATTCATGCCGTTGCTTAAATTCTGGCATGTTTCTTTTAACATGGGAGCCTCATCATCGATTATATTTCAGCATCGCATCTTCACGTTCTCGAGTTTTGTCATTGATTAAATTTCGACAGAGTTAACATATATTTTGGTTCCGTTTGGAGCACTTATGTCCTCAGATTTTGTCATCGATTAAATTCCAACATAATTTGTATATGTTTGGTTCTATTTGAAGTAAAGTTATAATTTCTCTCATCTACCTATGATATTTCCTATCTAGAGTCGTCATTGAACCTATCTCCTCTAGTAAAATTGAAGAGCACTTTTTGATGAAAGATATTTTGTCATAGAGTCAAATTCCAAAGAAATAATTGTCATGATAATTTGCATAAAATTAATGAAGATAAAGTATTGAAGCAATCAAATTTCTTTGAACTGTATAATATATTATTGATCTGTGGGGACAGACTTAACTGCCCTTTCCAACTTATCCCAATATTCCATTTGGTACTTCTATGATGTATAAGGAATAACATGTTGTCTAGGGCCACTTTTAACTCTCGGTGCACATCAACATCATTTATCATCCACAGGCTGTTTGTGATGGTGTTATTGGCTGAAATATATATGGAGGCGTTGAGAAGGTTAATGCCACTCAATTGATACTGCTTGGTGGCAAATCTATCTATAGTGTGTTGGCACAAAGGAATATCCATCATTGGCCGATCTCGTGCATGTGAGCTGAGTTCATGTATGCTCTAAGATTAGCCATTTCAAAGAAATGCGTTACCACAATAGGTGTGTAATCATCCACATCATTCCAATCATACCAGTATGCTTGAATCAACTTGTGTATGGAGTATCACAACAATCGTTACGATGAGTCCATGCCCTCTTAACTTTGTTCAGGTTGTATGTGAAACTTGACTTAACTGTCGAGGATGACAAAAGAGCACGGTGGATTTGAATACCTTGGTTTCTCCTAGATTGAGAGAAGGAATGTAAAATGTCTCATAAATAGAGAAAGTTTTCTTTCGAACCTTTGTGCTTTCACATTGATTGAAAATTCCATTCATCAGAAGTTCAAATCAGTGTAGTGAGGTTCTATCTAGTCGTTTTCTTAAATTTCCCCATAACATGACTAGGAATTATAGTAGTGAAGAAACAAGCCAAAATGCACGCATGGGTACTGTTCATCGCCTCTCTTCCTATGGGGATTTGAACTGAATCTCGCCGGCTTCATCTGCTCGATCCGGCCGATCCAGACCTCCGATTGGCGTGAAAATTGGGGGTTCAGCTCCTCTGGGAAGGCCCTCGCTCCTCACCGAACGGATTCGAGTCTCTTCATCTCTGCGGCGAGATCTGAGCAGCCTCTCCACGAGAATCGCCCTGCTGCTGCGCTGCTCGGCCCCTTGAGGTGCGGTGCTGGTGCGGTGCTGGTGCGGCTCGGGTCTGCTAGCAGAGGTTCGCAAGCATCCCAGCACCCTCAGGTAAGCCTTCCTCGACTCTGCTCCTGAACGATTGCTGGTGCTCCCCTGTCCCGACCCTGCTGTGCCGCGCCCTGCACCGAACTGCTGCGTTGCTCGACCCTTGAGGAGCAGTGCTGGTGCGTCTCGGGCCTGCTAGCAGCGGGAGGAGGGCGTCAGGTAAGCTGCCTTGCTCTTGAACGAACTGTTGGTCCATCCACCCTGCCCCGTCCTTGCTGCTTCCGACCAACCCGAGAGGTGTGAGGCGTCCGACCGGTTAATCTCTCGCTCTCTAGATGGCTGCTGTGTAGAGGTCTGGGTTTAGCTGGCTGGGTAATGTTATGGCTGCTCCAATGGCTGTGGGTGGTGAGCCGAGTAATACGGCACAATTGAGAGATGAATCGGAGAGGACTTCTAGCCCCCTCAATCGAGACAAGGAGGCCCGGGCCTCCATGCTCACGGGCAAGGCTCCTGCACTAGCAGAGACCTCAAACCGTGGTCCCAAAGATGTAGGCCGGGATAGGCGCTCAAGAGGACGAAGTAGAGCGAGGTCGGCTTCCAAACGGCCCCAAGCCTCACAAAAGCAAGTGAGAAAACCAGACGCCCCGGCTCTTCGGACATGGGCAAATGTTGCGAAACTTGCAGGGAAAGGGTATGACCTTACCTTTGTTCCTCCCTCGTTTGAGGATGATATCCCTGTGGTGGATCTTCCTGAAGAAGTGTTAGATGCGGTGGATCCCAAATGGCATGAGTGTCTGGTTAGGTATTATGTAGAAAAGAGTTTGCCGTTCCAGCTCACGGAGAACTCGCTCAAGCTATGTTGGGGACCGAAGCTTGTTGAGGTTTTCGCCGATGACCAGGGTTTCTTTTTCTTCCGCATCCCTGACCCCGAGTTCCAAAGGAAGATTTCGGAAGAAGGTCATATAACGGTTGCAAGGGTTGCACTTGTTTTGCAACAATGGAAGCCGCTCCTAGAGTTGAAGAGGGAGAAGCAAACCACGGTGCCAGTGTGGATTCGCTTGAAGAACCTACCTCTTGACCTATGGACAGACCCAGCAATTAGCGCCATCGCGAGCACCATTGGCAAGCCGTTATTTGTTGATCAACACACGGAGCAATCTCAAAGGATCTCTTTTGCAAGAGTTTGTGTGGAGATTCAAGTAAACAAGCGAGGTTCTACTTGACCAAGGTAAGACTAAACGGAGTTGTTCGGTCGATTGCCATCGAGTATGAGTGGAAGCCAGCGGAATGCTTGAAGTGTGGCTCCTTTGGGCACAATTGTGCAGCCTCTTTGACTGGTCGGAAGGCGGTGCAAGGCCAGAAGCAAGTTCAGCCCATCCCCCCCCCCATCAGTGGAGGCCCGCCCCTCTGAGACTTCACCGATGCTGGTGGTAGATCTGAATGAGGCTGAATTTGGATGGAAACAAGTCAAGGGGAAGAAGAACAAATCTCCCCCCCCCAAGGAGACATATTTAGACCATCCGGCCAGCTCTGGAGAAGAGGAACCATCTCTCAAGCAGACAGCAGCAGCTCTTAAAAGCTTGCCATCAACCTCTACCCGGAGGGCTCAGAGTGGGCTTCAAGCACTAATCAGGGTGGATGACCACACCTCGACAATGGAGGAAGATCCCATTAGCCATCCAGATGCGGGCCTGGGGAGTGGAGCGGAGTTGAATGAGTCTGTCAACCACCTTAGCTCAGATGATGATCTTCTCTCGCCTTGTCAATCGCCGAAGGCCCCTCCAGGTCTATCGCCGAAGGCTCCTCCAACGAGAAACAGGGAGGAGAATACCCACGACAAGCCCCCGGTGCTTCCCCCAGACCCACCTCCTCCATCGGCTCGAACGGCTCCCACTCCGAGCCGTCACAAGCCACCGAAAAGGAGGTAACCCTTCCTCGTTTCCTCTTTTGTACATATGTATATAGGATGCTGGAATATTAGAGGTATGGTTGATTCGACTAGGCAAGCGGAGATTCGTAGTTTTATTACTTCGAACCACTTGTGCTGTGTTGGTTTGGTGGAAACTAAGGTGCCACAGGATCGCTTTAACTCCATATCCGAAGCTCTATTGAGAGGTTGGTGTTGGACTGCAAACTATGACTTTTTCCCCAGGGGTAGAATTTGGGTCGGATGGGACCCCGTGAGAGTCAAGTTTGAAGCCTTCTCTCTTACCAAGCAGGCAATTCATGGGAACCTTGAGAGCCTAGACTCTGTGGTGGCTTGCTATGTTTCTTTTATTTATGGAGATCACTCTTTTTCGCTGAGGAGACCGCTGTGGGAAGACATCATCATGAAAAGCACCCATCTCCGAGACACTCCTTGGCTTGTCTTGGGGGACTTCAATGCTATTAAGGATCCATCGGACCGGGTCGGTGGCTCCGAAGATTGGCTCCCTTGTTTTAATGAGTTTGGACAGTGCTTGGAGCAAGCTGAGCTGGAAGACTTGAGGTTCGTTGGTTTTAGATACACTTGGACTACGTCTTCAGGGCATTCTAGGAAAGCAAGGAAGATTGACAGGGTTCTAGTGAATGCCAAGTGGAGCTTGGATCTATCTTACTCAGAAGCCTCCTTCCTTGCTCCTGGAATCTCGGACCACTCGCCTATGGTGGTGAAGGTACTTAATCCGACTCATCGAAGGAAGCCCTTCAAGTTCTTCGACTTCTGGATGAAGCACCCGGAGTTCAATGAAATTGTCTCACAAGTGTGGGATGCGCCGGGGAGTGGTGTCCCTATGTATAAGCTTGTCTCTAAACTCAAGGCTCTCAAATATCGGCTCAAGCAGCTCAACAGATTCCTTCTCTAATATATCTGCTAGAACTCTTGATGCGCGGAAGATGATGGAGGCCACTCAAGCGAATTACAGCTAAATCCCTTCTCTCGCTAACCTTGCCGAGGTGGAGAAAAGCCAAAGGTGTATCTTTGCGAGTTGCGCTCCTCGGAGGAGTCCTTCTTCAGGCAAAAGTCCAGGGTCAGATGGCTCAGGGAGGGAGACCGAAATACCAAATTCTTCCATCAATATGTCAACAAAAGACAGTTGAGGAACAGAGTCCTCTCCGTCCTCGACTCTTCGGGGAACATAGTGACGGAGCCACGGCTGGTGCAACAAAGGTTTGTAGAGTTCTTTGAGGACCTCTTGATGCCGCAAGGGGAGATTATTAGACCTTCGCTAGAGGACTTGAGGGAGGTTATTCAACATCCACTTTCGGTTGATCAGGCTGCACTTCTTGCTCAACCAGTTACAGAGATGGAGATCCGGAACACTATCTTCTCTTTGCCTAAGGGAAAGGCTCCTGGGCCGGATGGCTTCACAGCGGAGTTTTTCAAAGAAAACTGGGACACGGTTGGTCCTTTATTAACGACTGCAGTGTTGGATTTCTTCAACTCCGTTAAACTCTTGAGGGAGGTTAACAATACCATCTTGGTAATGGTTCCGAAAGTGCTCAACGCCACTTCTGTGGAGGATTATAGGCCTATCGCCTGCTGCAACACTATCTACAAGTGTATTACAAAGGTGCTAGCTAATCGGGTGGCCCTAACTTTGAAGAACACGATAGGCCCTTTTCAGACTAGTTTGCCTTCCAAAGGATGAAGGAGGGCTAGGTGTTAGGAGGCTCCAAGATTGCAATAAAGCTTCCATGCTAAAGCATATTTGGATCTTGTTTTCCGACAAGGAAGCGCTATGGTGTAGATGGGTCCACTCCACGTTCTTAAAAAACAAGAATTTTTGGGTTGCTAGGAAGCCAACATCTGGATCCTGAGCCTGGAAGAGCTTGTTGACCCTAAGAAGGAATTTCAGGATGGCATTCTACTGGAAAATTGGCGATGGCCAAACAACCTCTCTGTGGTTTGACAACTGGCACCCTAGAGGGCCCTTGAACCTGTTCTTCTCAGATTCTCTTATCTATAGCTCAGGGCTCTCTAGACAAGCTTGTGTTGCTGACCTCTTCTCATATGCTGGCCAAGCTCTCAGGTTGGTGCTTCAATCGTGGGGGCAACCTCTTCCGATCCTGACGAATGACCCGGATCGTTGCTGTTGGCGAGAAAGCTCTTCGGGCCAATTCACTATGGCATCGGCGTGGAACTTCATCAGGAAGAAGAGGACGCAGGTCCACTGGTACTCCTTCGTATGGGACAACGCCATAGTGCCTCGATATCAACTCAATCTTTGGCTCATGGCCAAGCGTAGGCTTCCAACCCAGGACCTCCTTCTGGCCTATGGTATAATTGGGAATGCTGCCCGTGCGTTTTGCAAGAATGTGCCTGACTCTCTTGACCACTTGTTTTTTGACTGCTATGTCACGGCTAGCGTTGCTTTCTTTTGGGCGTCCAGATGCAATTTACCCCGGCGCAACAGAGGTTGGGGGGAGAATTTCAGATGGGCAACTACCTATTTGATGGGGAAAGATTTCTATAAGTGCATAGCCCGTTTTTCCTTTGGCGCGTTGTGTCACATCATTTGGAAAAATAGGAATGACATCATCTTTAGAGACCAGCCTCTCTCAATTCCGGCCATCAAGAACCACCTCTTCAAAGTGGTCCGAGACAAGGCTATCACCTTCAGGAACGTCGAAGACAATTTCATAAACAGAAGGCTGCAGAGAAGTTGGAGCCTAGACCCGATTATTTTCAATGGGGACCCGTAGGTCCTTGATCTGACGCTGGCCTCCTCTTTGCTTTTGTCTCTGTTTGATAGCCGGTCGAGCTAGCCGTGCTTAGTTTGGCCTTGTTGTTGTAGTTGTTGTGCCGCCTCTGCGGCTTTTGCATCTCGTCACCCTTCCACTTCTTTTGTTACTACATTTGGAGTGCAAGTTACTGGTGTCGAGATCTTTTTGTACATTTGGCTCTTCTTAATATATTTCTTACCTTTTACCAAAAAAAAAAAATTATAGTAGTGAATCAAGGACGTATCAAGTAAACGTCCACCTCTGCTCTTATTTTATCGCAAAATCATTGATTGGTCGTGCTCGCCAACTTTGTTGAATCGTGCGATACATACGAAGAAGAAAAAGTCAATAGTTTCTGCACATGGATGGTGATCACCACCAACTTCCCTTGGAACAAATCCTAACCTCTCCGGTCAAAGCACAGAACACCGCAACGCCGGGTCCTCGGTCATCAAGCTCGATCCAAACGCCAGCTTCATCGCTCAAGAGGGGGGTGTTGTCTGTCCGAACCGAGTCGTTGTTACATGAAGATCGTGAGTAGTCCGATGATCGCTCCTTCGCGTTATGACAACTTCAATGAATGGGTATTGCCACAAGAGGGATAACATGGAATGCAAGCCAAGTCAACGAAGGGAGAAAAACAAAAGATTAACGAGTCGATTAGATCTCCAAATCTGGTGAACAACCTGTCACGAGCCAAGAAGCTCTTAAGATGTCAAAATCAACCCCGATCAACAACTCGTGAAAGATAATATTACTTACTCTCTGTATCCACTTTCTCTGCTTCCTCCTATCTCTATATATACAAGCGCCCTCGCCAAGACAGAGCTGCCAATTCAGGACCTCCCATTGGGCCTCTCTTCTCCAATCCTGTGACAAAAATTAGAAATGGCAACTCTCCGATCATTGACTTGCTTCGTCGTAGCGGCGTTGCTGATCGAACTAGCCGCGGCAGCTAGCTACACGGTCGGAGGCCCGAACAGCGGGTGGGACACGGCTACCAATGTCCAGACCTGGGCATCATTCAGAAGTTCTTAGCAGGAGATACTCTGGGTGAGTAAATATCCCAATGCTCCACTTGGGATGATCGGCATTCTTGATTGTATCTCAAGGGTTTTACTTGTGACTTTTTATTCAACTTGTGGTAACATTTGCAGATACCTTTATTCTTTCTAGAAGTGTGAAGTACTTGAGAAACAATGCCATTCAAAATTGGGATATTACGGACGTCCATGATTTGATTCTCTATAGAAAGAAACAAACATATACGATAGCCCATCATGCTATTTTTAGGGGGAACCCAATATATTTTGTATTCACTTCTACAAATAGACTTTTTATTTGAGTTTCAATGCCATCACGGGTAGATCATGTTGAATCTTGCGGAAACGTGGTACAAATATAACTCATGAAATATGACTTTCACTATTACAATATTTCTTGACAACACATACAATACTCGGACAACTCTATACAATTTCTCTCACACTCGCATACTTAGCACACGACACACTCTCAAGACCCCTGCACACACACCCACTCACTCTTTATCTCTCTACGCTTACACTACACACACCTCATGCATGCACTCCATACCACTACACTCGCACACACAAGAGGCAAGAACCCCTATTTATAGGAGGCAAAGTCGGCACGTTCACCGACTTCCCTCGCCAAATATCTCTTCTTCTTATTATTTTATTGCTATCTCTTCTTCCTATTATTTTATTGCAAGTTGTTGACCCATTTGTCAACAATTGAGGCTTCTCTTTGGACAAGAAAATTGGCTGTAGATTACGGTTGAGGAATTGTCTGGAGAGAGAGAGAGAGAAATTTGGAGGAGTAAAGAGAGAGAGAGAGGTCTGGAGAACTCCAGAGAGAGAGAGAGGCGGTGCTTTTTCTAACACTCCCCCTCACCAACTACTCTCTCTTAATTTAGATATAGTAGCCATGCCGATATTGCTTTTGGACTCTTCAACTATCTTCCTCCATTCAGCATATTGTGAAGCTTCCTCATATGTGGATGGCTCTATGGCTCCATCTTCAATTGTTTCTCTTGCTGTGACTTTCCATCGGACTTTTTGAAGCTTGGGTTTCTGCGGTGTCAATTCAACTTGTGCTTTAGTCTCCTTTTCCTTCATTTCACTCAATTTGGTCTCTGTATTCAACATATCTCCTCTAAGAATTTTGAGATTGGAACTCATCCGATCAACCCTCTTATTCGTGACTTTCATTTCATGCTTCAACCGATTCAATCCCATCCGAAGCACTTCAATGTAGACCTCTTGGTCCTTTTCCTCATAAAATTTCTTCCCCTTGATCTTATTCCACCGATCCTTGCACCACAAGATGTAGGGTGTAGATGGCCTCCTTTTCTCAAAGAAACCTTTCTTTTTCTCCTTGTCTCTCTCAGTATGACCAATTGGGAATATCATAGCGGGCTTGAGGTCCTGAAGCTTTTGCAACTTCTTAAACTCACATCGGAACTTCTCTAGCTCCCTTTCTTTTGCCTTGAGCTCTCAATCCTTCTGCCTTATCATCTCATCCCTTTTCTTCAACATATTCTCCATCCTTGCCTTCTCAACTTTTAGCTTCCTTATCATCTCCTACATCTCTTGCAGTTTCTTTTCACGACTGCTTGTTGGTGTTGTTAGTTGATTCCTTGAATTCTCCCTTGGCTTGCTCTTATTCGGGGTCGTGATAGAACCTGTCGAATTATCCAACTCAATTATACAAGCGATTGCAAGCTCTTCTCATTCCTTCACTGCAATAGGCGCTTGAAAGTCCCATTCTTCTTCGCTTTCAATCTCCTTCTTGCAAGAAGTGACGACATTTCCTTCTTCCCGCCTGTACCAACAGAATATGGCAATATATCCTACCTTGCCACAAACGTAGCACCATTTGCTACGACTTTTGTTGCTCTTGTCTTCATCGTCATTGTCGTCGCGATCTTGACGAGCTCCCCCTAGCTGATAACCCTTCTCATCTAGTTGCCTCCGCCAATCTTCATGACTTTTCCATGGTTTGCCATCTCTTGCACCTGCTCTATTTCTATTATGTCCCTTGAACCCTATTTTATTACTAAAGAGGGCACTTTCATCCTCTTTAATTGTGACCTTAGGGATTTGTTTATCTAAGGCCTCTTGATTGGCCAATATATTTTTCAACTCTGTTAGAGTTGGCTCATTTGCCCATCCACGGGTTGCCATAACAATACCGTTATACTCTAGTCTTAACCCGTGAATTATTATTCTTCTCATTCTTGTCTCAAAGATGGCATTCTGAGGATCTAATTTTGAAATTTCTTCGCAAATAGATTTAACTTTAGAAAAGTATTGACTTACCGTCATACTTTGTTGCGAGATTGAAAGGAGCTCGTTCTCCAGGCATTGTAACTTGGCATCATTTGTCCTCACAAATAGCGTCGCCAAATTATCCTAGGCCTCCTTTGGGATCTTCACACTCTTTATGTATTGCAATAATTCATTTTCAACAATCACAGTTAGAATGTAAAGAGCCTTACCTGATTTGACATTCTACTTTATCAAATCACTATCATTTGTGGGTGGTGTGGTGTTGTTGCCGCCAACAATATCCCATAAATCTTGTCCAAGCAAATAATACCGCATGTGGGTACTCCAATTATTATAATTGAAGTTGTTGAGCTTCTCTATGCCGTTTACCGAACTCGAGAAATCTGCCATCGTGACTTGAGTATAATGCCCCGCACTATACCAAGTAAACCTGGTCCTAGACCAACCGACTTCACAATCCTAGATTGTGCACTGGTAGAACTCCTGCATGCTCTGCTCCTTGGCTCGATGATCCTTGACCGCCTGCTCACTTACAATGGTCCCCGACCACTGGTTCACTGTCTTCGCATGGTCTCCGACAACCTGCTTTGATATCACTTGTTGAATCTTGCGGAAACGTGGTACAAATATAACTCACGAAATATGACTTTCACTATTACAATATTTCCTGACACCACATACAATACTCGGACAGCTCTACACAATTTCTCTCACACTCACACGCATACATAGCACACAACACACTCTCAAGACCCCTGCACACACAGCCACTCACTCTTTATCTCTCTACACTTACACTACACGCACCTCACGCAGGCACTCCATACCACCACACACGCACACACAAGAGGCAAGAGCCCCTATTTATAGGAGGTAAAGTCGGCACGTTCACCGACTTCGGTCACCAAATATCTCTTCTTCTTATTATTTTATTGCTATCTCTTCTTCCTATTATTTTATTGCAACTCGTTGACCCATTTGTCAACAATTGCGGCTTCTCTTTGGACAGGAAAATTGCCTGTAAATTACGGCTGAAGAATCGTCTGGAGAGAGAGAGAGAGAGAGAGAGAGAAATCTGGAGAGTAAAGAGAGAGAGGTCTGGAGAACTCCAGAGAGAGAGAGAGGCGGTGCTTTATGGTGTAATGAAATTTCATGATATTTTAAACTATTAATTATTTTAATTGAATGAGGCCACGCTGATCTTCATAACTATACTACAATGTCATAAAACAAAAACAATAGATTCTATAGTACTATTAAAATCCCATTCTATAATTTAAAAAACTCTTCCAGTTGTCCACTCTTAGAAAAAGTTTCTTGTGTTCATAATTGCAGTCCTTACTCCAAACCTATAAGCCGCAGATGATCCCTCTTGAATTAGGGGCGAGACAACAGGCTTTGATTGATTCAACATATTACTGATTCGTATGTCTCTACAAGCGCAAGATACGCTCTACGAAAGAACTACTGTATTCAATAGGAAAATGACACACAATTTATATACGATCTTGTTCGAAATTCAAAATCATATGGGTATTTCACAACTGCGTGATGTGTTTTACTATGCCAGAGATGGAATAGATAATTCTTCGTAGCATAAGAGTTGCCACATGATCAGAAGAAGTTTGACACAATCAGCGACACTTACAAAGAGGACACTAGAAACGTGCATGATTACCTAAAATCACCAACTCTCTAGAATTATAAAATTCCGATTTGCCCAGTAAACGCAATTTACCAGTCAAATGGAGTGTTATCTGCTATTATCTAAGGGGATCCATCCTGGGTCAAGCTCCGATGAACCAATCATCACCAAAATTATAAATTTGTTACATTATTTTATGTGCTAATGTTGGAAATCACTGTATTTAGCAATAACAAATAATCACACAAGAAATATGTTCGTTTCTATTAAAATATTGGGGATCACTTATATATGTGGTTTTTATGCTTTAGATATACATGCAGATCTCCTTCTACCTATGTGCTTAAACTTTTGAGTGGACTTTCTAATATGGTATTAGATTCAATTTCTACTCCAATTTTTTTTTTCATGTGTACAACTCCTAAATCATCAAATTCCTCTTGTTGTAAATTCAGCTTGCATGCGAGAGAAGTGTCAAAGTATCCAACATCGTTTGTTTACAATATTTATATGCTTTTTATAAATATGTGCTCTCTCTTCATCTATCATTTTAAGTTTTTGGATTGAACTCTCAATCAATAAATTCGTCTACACACTCATTGAAGGAGCTTCTAGACTTGACTAATTATTGAAAAATATGTCTGAACCCACAAAGAAAAAATGCATTGAAATATATGCAAGGTGTAACCACGTAATGTCTTCTACAATTTAAAAAAAAAAAAAAAAAGTTCTACAATCATACATGTGAAGAAGAACACAAATAAGTACGAGGTAGTATTTGCTAACTAGTCAAACCTTTCGACCTAAAAAAAAACTAGTCAAACTTCGATGTTTAGTAAACTTTACTTTTCACCATTTGCCTCAGAAGTCTAGCTTATCCGGTAGACCTATTCAAAGATCAACTCTAGAAAGTGGAGCCCCTTAACGGATTTTCTCTCGGCATATTTCTGCAAAATCAACTAAACCTTTTCAAATTGATGCAAATACTACATGGACCTATACAAATTATATATTGGTATACGATAGTACCTTCGTCTCATTCATGCCCCTTCCCCTCTTGCCGTATGAAATGAAGCTATTTCTATTTTTTGTCATAGTAAACTTGCGATAGCATATAAAGTTTATAAGAAATAGGAAGTAAGCCGATTTCCAGTCAAATTAAGTGATGGTTACCTGAAATGCTAGTTGAACACAATCGGAAACACAAATGGTGCTACGTAGGAATGAAGCTAAAGCAAATTATAGTCCAGGTTTGTAGAACAAGAAAAGAAGTGCTTCGCCTGTTAGTTCATCATCTCAAACGTACAAACTTCAACGATTATGAGTCTGAAGACCACAGACCTGTGTGAGTGTATAATTACCCGATATGATCAGATTAAAACCGTCACAAACTTCAACGATTATGACTCCGAAGACCACAGACCTGTGTGAGTCTATAATTACCCGATATAATCAGATTAAAATCGTCACAGTTGATAGAGAACGACGTTACCAAGTAATTACCCCTCGACACTCCTAAGTCCTAACAACATTACAAGACATGTTAAATGTTAATGTTAATTTAAATTGGTCATATTTTGTTATGGCATAGTATCAAACGTCATATAAAACTGCACAAATCAATTTCATGAACCAATCTGACGCCTTTAATGTTACTATTCCTACATACACTATGATGATGATTGCCTTGTCGCATTTTGTTTCTTTGCATATGATACTTATTTCAGAGCTCAAGTTGTGGTCACTGGATGAACCCCAACTAATCAAAGCATTGGCAAATACCAGCCGTATTAAGTGGGAAAAGATAAGAGGAACAGCAATTTATGAGATTTATATTAGTCTAATAATACGATAACATATCATATCAATCAAAAGAAAAAAAACACCATTTACTATAGCGATGCTTTTGTCGACTGGCCACGAGAACCGACATCTTTCCGGAAGGTGAATAATGGATTCATTTCTTTCAAGCTTAATCTAATTTGAATATTGTAGGGCACTTAGTACTGCAATATAAGTAGGCAATAGTACTATTAGAGAGAATGGTAGGGTAATCTAAAAAAGATTACTTATCGTGTATTGAAAATAAGACTGAGTACAGAGAACGAAATTTCTTCATTTGACCTTGAATTAGCTTCGCCATTTTGTCGTGTCTGAAGTTAAAGTCGTATAAGCACGAAAACTGCGGCCTAAGTACGGCCGGCACCGTCTTTTATTAGCTCCTACTCAACCTCCCTCCTCTAGAAAATGGTTGACTTGAGATGAGATTTGAGCTCGTAATTGCCAAGGGGACACGCAACTTTCTTTTTTTCCTCCGTTGCACGCTCGATAAAATCTAGAATCTTGCAGGGTCACCCTCTTGGAATCGGCCAAAGGATATTCTTGCAGCAACAAAAGGAGCATTTGGTAACGCCCTAGTTTATTTATTTTTAAAATTTTTTATTCACGGGAATAAAAATATAATAGAAATCTGTTTATATAGATTTTTATTCTCAGTAATAAATTTGTTTCCAAAAGTAAATTAGGAACAGAAATAAGAAACAAAAAAAAAAAAATTTACTTCTTTGTTCCTGAAAACAACTCAAGAAACAAGTCTTTTCTCTTTTTTTCTTATTCTTTTCTTTGCTTTTCTTTCTTTTTCTCTTTCTCCTCTTCTTCCCCTAGTCGATTGCTTGCCAAATGAGGCTCGACAACCTCGCCGGGTGCCTCACTCAGCCACAGTGAAACTCAACCAATCGACACTAACCTCATGGTGCCCAAGCGAGGCAGAGCCTTGCCGGTGGCTTGGTGAGGTTGCCTCGCCCAGTCAAGGCGAGGTCGAGTCTTTCTTGTCGCGACCTCTTTTTTTCTTTCGGCGCCCACATCGGGGCGAGCGCCTAAGAGGCTAATGGCTCGGCTGAATTTATTAAGCCCAGACTCTCCTAAGTCCACC